>NC_137464.1:163980255-164716218 GCF_964235325.1 Thermobia domestica
ATTCGATTCGCAATATGTATTTTACTACTTGTTAATGTAAAATCTCGTTCGAAACAGATGTCAATTGCTTATTTACATATATATATCTATATACTCCGCGTTTGAACCTGCTTGTTACCCCTTTAAGCTCTTAGAATAGAATTTCTAACAGTTAACATAGGTATATATCCCTTGCTGTTATTCATTTTTCGGTCGGCTTTTCTGTATATGATGTTCGTTGGATAAATTTGAAAATTTTGTGTACTCTACGCACTTAAAGGCGGAGCGATTGAATATAGTTTTATATATAAAAATATTGATAATTTATAAATGTATACGTAGTTACGATGAAGCACGATATATTTGTATGATGTATCGTTTCAATGTGAGTGATGTAGTTTGTCGGTTTCCCAGTGGGTCTCTGCTCGACATGTACTTCTTGCTGCCATATTTATGTGCTCCTGACATTTGTTGATGAAATGTACAGAATATATCGCCAGCGTGGATAAATGTGGATTGTTTCATTTCGTGATATACATATGATTTCTACCATTTCGTACGAACATTTACTAATAGCATGTTAGGGTAAAGTAGGTCAGCAGGTTACCGCGAAGTGTTTATGAACCTTTACGTATCCAAAATGTTATACTGTGAAACCTGTATTGATAGAAACTATTCATCCCCCCTATCTCCTCAGTGATTACGGAATATCCATGATGTGATTGCTTCTCTTTTGTCTGTCTAAGGTGAAACTAAAAGTGGATGCTGGAAAAGCATAAATTAAACTTAGTAACGTAGTGAAACTTTAAAAATCTACTTGAGGCACTTTTCCGGTGATATTTTCCTCCCTAAATCGCATCTTACTCTGTACTACAAAACTGTTCTTCTGTTCAGATTATATGGGATTATTATACGAATTAAAGCTCTCAATGATTATGTTAACAAGTAATCTTCATCTATATTAGCTACTAGCTTCGCTGGGTTAAACTAAGAAAAAATAGTAATATGTTCCGTTAGTCAGTCTCTTTTTACTATTACTAAAGTGCTCTTTGTTATCGATCGTTTTCGATGACTTTTATATATTCCCTTTCCCTCTCCATATTGCGGGGCACGGCATCGGAAGTGTCACTGTTCATCTCAACGACCCCCAAGTTGCGAGGATGAATTTGGATTTAAGCGGTACCAGAAGTGTTTTTGTTCTTTTTAGTAACCCCGAAAACTATAGATTCGACACTAATATTCGTCATTTTCGATCGTTTTTAAATGTCTTTCCCCTCCCTCGCGGATAAGTTACACCGTCAAAGTGATATGACAAAAACCATCTGAGGTTTAAACTTCATCTAGATTGCAAATCTGATCAAGATCAGTCGGATCGTTCAAGAGTTAAGTTTTATTTATTTTTATATATCTGCTCCTCTTATCCCGTCCCCTAATTTCTGCCTTCAAAGTGAAATGATAAAAGAACATTTCAGACCCGATCCTTATCTATATTATAAAATTGATCGAGATCGATCATTTGGTTCAAGCGTTATTCAGTTCTATTCATTTTTTAACTCCTCCCTTCCCTTCTCTAAATTATACCGTCAAAGCGAATAGGTAAATACCATCATGCACGAACCTCATCTATGTTGAAAATTTGTTCGAGATCGGTCGGGTGGTTCAAAAGTGATAAAGTCACAATAACAGTCACTTTCTTTTTTATTTTTTACATATATCTCTCCTCTTCCTCCCTACGTTGCACAGCCAAAGTGACAAAAGTTATCCACAACTGGACGTTATCTATATTGAAAATTTGATAGAGATCGGTTAGGGGTCCAAGAATTAAGTTTTATTTATTTTTATATATAAATCTCCCCTCCTCTTCTCTCTCATATGTCCTGCCGTCAAAGTAAAATCATTTTTTTTTAAATTCCATGCCCGAACCTCATCTCTGTTGAAACTTTTATAGAGATTGGTCGGGTGGTTCAAGAGTTATTAAGTTTTATTTATTTTTATAGATCTCTACCCTCACCTCACCCTCCCTAAGTTCTATTGTAAAAGTGATATAATAAAAAAACACTCCAGGGCCGAACTTCATCTATGTTGAAAGTTTGATTAAAATCGGTCAGGTGGTTTAAGTATGATGAAGTCACAAAGCTAGTCACTTTTATTTTTATTTTTTAAACATATATTTCCTTCGTTCCCATCCCCTACGTTGCACCGTCAAAGTGAAACGACGAAGACATTCCAGGCCCGAACATTATCTATGTTGAAAGTTTGATGGAGATCGGGCAGGTGGTTCAAGCGTTATTCACTTTTATTCATTTTCATATATTTCCTCTCCTCCTCTCCCCCTAAGATCCGCCGTCAAAGTGAAATGATAAAAAAAACTTCCCAGGTTTGAACCTCATCTATGTTGAAAATTAGATTGAGATGGAATGGATTTTTCAAGAGTTATTAACTCACGAACATAGTCACTTTTATTTTTATATATATTGATTTTAGTATTTCTCCCCTCCTTACCCTCTCTTACGTTGCTCTGCTAAAGTGAAATGATAAAAGCACCCCAAGCACAAACCTAATCTATATTGAAAATTTGATCGAGATTAGTCGTTTGGTTGAAGATTTATTAAGTTTTATTTGTTTTTTAATAATTCCTCTTCCTCCCCCTCCCCTAAGTTTTACCGTCAACGTGAATACCTAAAACCACTCTCAGGTCAGAACCGCATCTACGTCAAAAATGTGATTGAGATCGGTTGGGTGATTCAAGAGATTAAGAGTCACAAACATAGTCACCTTCAATTTTATAATATAGACTAGCTGAACCTGTGCTGTCTACTCAGTGCATCGTTCAATTATGACTATGAATCTCCTTCCCACTGTGCGTGTCTTCTTACTCACACAAGTAAAAGATAGGAGACTCATAAGGGAAGTGAATTGCTATATATATAGATGTTGGAGTAAGTTTGTAGCAAATTTGTAGAAATAACACAATATCAAGTGGAAGAATTTATTTCTATTAAATCAATATCCGTCCGAGTACGCCTCATAGCATCTCTTAAGGCCTATGAAGTTGCCAGCATGCAATAGGTTTTGCCATTCAGATTTAAGAAAGCGCCTCCAATGTCCGTCAACCCGCCATACATAGCTTCTCTACTGGTTACCTAACACCGTAATTTTGGCGTGCAGGAATGTTAAATCTTATATTCTCAAAACGGCCCCTAAAATGTTGAATAGAACAATAACGACACGGTTTTTGAAAATTTGAATGAGAACTAGACAATCTACATAAAATTTGAAATTGACCAGTGAAAACACCATGTTTCTAGCACTTGCTGTTTTCGAGATCTCATTGCCGAACAGATCGGAGACAAACATATAAACCAAGCACTTTAATATATAAACTAGCTGAACCTGCGCTCTCTAGACCGCGCATCATTCACATATGAGCATGAATCTCCTTGTTATTCCTCACATCTGTAAATATCCCTTTACAGACACAAGTGAAAGACGTCTTGATAAACATCGGCAAGATATACCGTAAAGGGAAGATTTTTTCTATTACTTTTCCAATATCCCGTACCGTTCGCAAGATTTGAGCCTACTTTCGGTTGGAGTTTTTAACTCATGTATGATCAGTGTTTTCTTTCTTCTTGCATGCAGTATGTAATTAGCAAATACATTACACAAACAATAAATTATAATGCCAGTGATATATGGTGTTCATTGGGCAAAACACCTTAAACAATAAAGATTCAACTTAGATTGAAGAAATGGTATCCTTCGTTTTTAATTATAATTTTGCCAAGAAAAAAACGCCTGAGAGAAATTCAACCCATGTATACAATCATGTGATGTTGGAATGTATAATGCGTAGGATATGACGCTTTAGTTTTTTTTTTAAATTTCAACACTTCCAGTGTAGCCGTAAAAACGTAATAAAGAAATAATGACCAAGTTTGTTTTTAATATTCAGCTAGAACTGGAAAATCTTCGCTAAAATAGCATTGATCAGTGAAAACGTCTGGAGCCTGTACTTTCCGAGATCTTATTTTCAAAAGGATTGGCCACAAAAATATAAACTTCCACAAACGTATAGTTTAAAAGAACTCCAAAGATGGCAGCACAATTCATTTGCATTAATTTTGGAGGATTTACTATAATGCAAAGGCTTTGAACAATAATTTTAAAATATAAACTTCATGAAAAAGTGATATTATATTATTTATTTGAAGTGCACATATTTTCAAATATTTGTCCTTGTTAAACGTGAAATCACAAATAACCGTAAATGAAAGGTTTGAAATGAAAAGCTAGAGGTTGGAGCTCTGGCATTTTTAGACTCCCGGCTTTGACCAAATATCGTAGATTTTTTAAAGAATGTTCGACCAACTGTTTCATTTTTCTGGCTACAATATATACATTTAAACTTCGAACAGGTTAATATCCTTCCGATTGGAAGGTATCTAAAGTCTGTATGTTTTTGAAACTGAACAAACCAGCACATTCTGTACAATCATATCGTCCAATCCAAGTAACATCCACACTTGGGAAAGTTTTTGAAAAAGTACTGGTCTTACGTTTACACCCATATATCACTGATGATCAACTTTTACCACTTCATCAGGTTGGATTTAGACCCTATTACAGTATAAATGATCAGTTACTTCGCCTAACCACCATCATAACCAACCACTGCAATAAATCCCTTCCGTCTTGTCTCATACTGATGGATCTTGAAAACGCATTCGATCGGATTTGGCACTACGGATTATTTTATAAACTGCTTAAATTGAGTCTTCCTCTCTCATATCTCAGAGTTGTTTATTCGTTCATACTTAACCGTATTGGTTATGTCAGTGTCAATAACTCTTTATCCCATCCAGTATTTCCACACATAGGGTTACCGTTAGGTTCTAGCTTATCGCCTCTTTTGTACATCTTGTATGCATCAGATTTGCCATCTCCAGTGCCGAATACTTATCGGTTCCAATATGATAACGATAGAGGCTTTGTAACATTAGGCAAAACAATACAACATATTAACATATATTTCCAGACTACGATTACAGGTTTTCTGCAATGGTGTCGTAAATGGCGACTATAAGTAAACGAAGACTAAACTCAGACACTAGTTATACTACCAACAAAGTGTCGTAGTAAAGTTAGGCGTAATCCGAATTTGTTGCAGATACGAGTAGGCGATCACTTTCTTCACCCCTGTAAATTGTTACATACTTGGGTATCATCTTCGATGATAAGTCGCAATGGACACCGCAGTTACAAAAAATTGTTACGAAGGCGAAAAACAGATTACAAATTCTTCGTCGCCTTGTTCGTCAGAACTGGGGACTGAACTCTAAATTACTGCTTAACACCTACAAAACATTCATGAGGAGTGTCCTTACTTTGGTCACGTAGTTTGGTGTTCAACCCTACAAAACTTCTACAACAGACTTGAGATTCTAGAGCAGCACGTCATTCTTTTAGCATATCGTATCAAACTTCCTTATCACAATACTGACCTATATGTTAAAATTGACTTTCCTCCGCTCGTTCACTAGATTGCCAACTTGTGTGGAAAGTTTATAGTAAAGAATCTCCAGAATCGTAAGGATATATTTCTTGATAAAATATTTACAGACTTACAGGAAGAATCTATATATAAATACTGTTATACACCACTCAGCATCCTTCTTACAATATATCTCCGCAATATTCCACCAGATCACGCAGCATTCTTTCGTCACCAACTAATCCTGCAGCACATTCCTCATCTTTTTCCATCATAGCACTATTTCTCCACACCACTGATAAGGGCTACCCATATCTCTTTCATCAGTCCTGAGCTACCCCAGGAGAGAAGATTAATATGCATTTGTTTGTTCTAACATCCATCTATTGTGTTGTGACGTCCAGAGCGCCTCAGTCATCACTATTCATTTGTCATCAATTTATACTATAATTTCTTTCAAAAGTATCTTCTGTATATTTCACAATATTTTTTCTGCTCTATTATCACTTTTTTGTACTTATGTTATTTTTCTGCAATCGCACCTTTGTTTACTAGTTTAATACTTTGTTTAATTTTGTTTTGTTAATAACATTTTCATATTTCGTTTTATTATATTGATATATAAAATAATCTTTTTTGATTTAATCTTTATATTTTGATTTTGTTAATTACTAAAATAAATATTTCTTTCACAGCTCCTTTACCACCCATAATATTAATAAGGAATAATTGATGATCTCAAACCCCAGGCCAAGAGGAAGGGCGAAACCCTCTAGTGGCAGATTATATAAAACTAATGCTTATTCCAATTACTTAAAAATAAAGATTGTTTCAGTGATAATAAGATGCCCTGTAACTTCTGAATACAGAAATAAAATGTTAGCTCCAACCACTACTCTCTTAAAAAAGCATTTTTAGATACTTGAGTAAGTAGCCTAGCCTCTCTTGTGTAAGTTACTGTGCCAGCGATGTCCAAGTATTGCAAAACGTACTTGTAAGCATAGCACACTTACGCACTTAGAGGTTTGAGGAAAGTTCTCACTTTCGGAGGGCAAGCTTGCTTTTTGAACATCATTTAATCATTTTTCTTTTCGCTTCCATCTTCATTTGGGCTTCGGCCCTAGGCTCGTTACTCATCATGACTGACCTTGATAACGCTTCAGGTCCACTGTATCTCGATCAACAACTTCCTGTTAATATCGGGCCAAACGGACGTCAGAAAACTCAACTCCGGATTGTTACAGGAACGCTACGATCAGAACCTCTGGTTCTCGTAGTTACGATGACTGCATTAGTAAAGAACATCGCATTCGCTCTCGGTCTCTTTCGGGTTGTAAACAATCTCCGGATCCAAAGAAACAACGCGTTAATCCTATAATTTATCAGAGTAGCACCTCGAACATGGATTGGGCATCAACGTCAGTCTATAATTCCAACACACGCAACCAACCAAAGCCAGTTTATAACTTTCTTTTAACAGATTATGACCAGAAATATGATACCGTTCGCGCAGTTTTTTCAGCAGTTGGTTAAATATGTGTCTCGTCCTGAGATACGCGAAATCGTCAAAACTCGCAGAGGTATAATCCTAAAGTCTAGCAATTCAAAATTTGTATCGCATGTGCGTAACAAGGCCACTTTTGAAATATTTGGGCCAAAGGCTAAACTAACAGACCAAAATCCAAGCACACGCAAAACTCCTCCTCCCACTAGACGATCACCATGCTCTCAGTAGTTTTACGAGGAGGGGAACCGGACCTCACAGATGAGGAAACATTCCCTGTAAAACGATGTATCAGGATAAGGAACAATAATGGTGCAACATATATTGTGAGGGTACTCACAGATCAGCCACATTGATAGATCAATTGTTATCCACGGGGGCCTACATTTATCGAAGACGTTATAAGGTTGAACCCTCTCGTACACTTCATCCTCTACCGTTACGGTGCGAGATATACCAACTGTATAATGCACATCCCACATCTGAATGTACTAACGATATTAAATTTAGCTATTGTTCATTGCAACATTCAACCAAGGATTGCCCCAATCAAAAGGCACCAGCAATATGCAGTACATGTCCTGAGAAATATCCAAATTACAGCTATAGATGTCAGGCTAAGCCACTACCTGAGCCATCTAAACCAGAATTTGTTGCACCCATAGGATCTGCTGACCGTCCCACTCCACCTGCTAATTCTTTCCTTCATCCTGTTATTGTCGAAGATCTGCTCCGCTTTCTCTCAATTAGTTTACAGAACATCCATCCGTTTCTTCGCACTCACATTCTCAACCAAACCATTCATGCAGCTAAAATCTTGTTTAATCTTCCACTACATGCCACCTATTCTGGACGAACAGTTCATTTTCAAATCCGACCTCTGGAAGTCTACGTGCAATATAGCAGCTTCTATTTGCTACTATTTTTGTGTTTTCGTGATGGCTTACAACTTATTATTTATGAACATCGTTCTCTGTTGACACATCAAGTGCTGTTCTCACAGTTATTACAGGAAGAACATATCTCAGCCTTTGCACTCAATGAAACTTACCTGGCTCCTTACCTACAGTGTTACATACCAAATATAATTTACTACGCTATGATTCTCCGTCCGGACCACACCTATATGGTGGTACAGCTCTCGGCATTACAACTCGTCTACCATACAGCACTGTTATCATGTCACGATTTCAATCTGTCTGAATACAATATAGCAACTATCTACTTTCGCGGTCGCACAATCACATTTGCTACAATCTATGTTCGCCCAGGAAAAATTATTAGTTACGATTTCTTTCCTTTCATTGATACAGAATCTAGACATTATATTATCATGGCAGACAAATTTCCATAATCGAACACAACGCGACAAGCAGCTCTTTCTTGATTTTATACAAACTTCCACTACTGGGGAATTTCACAACTTGCCACAGCCTACGAGACCAGCTAGTAACACGACTCCTGACGTAGTAATAACCTCGTCTTCTTTATCTCCTCTTATCAATATTACTTTACTGGACTCAATCGCTAGTGACCATGTTCCTATTAAGCTGGAACTACAGTGTACACTAAAGTCAACAAATCCCTTACCAGTTAGGAAAATTTATCTCTATCATAAGGCTAATTGGGATCAATATCGATCTACCATCGATGATACCATTACCGCACTCACTGTACCTACCTCGCAACATAGTCTTGATCACGTCATCACGGAACTTACTGCCGCAGTTCAAGGTGCAGCGGAACATTTCATTCCATCTGCTCATGTCCATCCGCATAAACCTACCTTACCGCCAAGGTATCTTGCATTCATTTCTGCTTCATGTCGAGCTTATCGAGAATACCGAACTAGCGGTAACTTGTAGACACTTCGTTTACACCATCAATATCTCCGAATAACACACAATTACATTATAGCCTACAAGAAAAGACAGTGGATTCAAACGTAGAACACCCTTACCACGGAAACTCATCCCAGCAAATATTGGCGTGAATTCCATCAACTCACTGGCAAAACGTCTCGCACGTCCTATCCTCTTATTCACAACAATTAAGCTCTTAATATTCACATCGACAAGGCGAATCTTTTTGCTGCATTTTCCGAAGATATCTTCATTCCGCTTCCTGGATGGGACACACCGTAACGCCTTCAATCTTCGATCAACCGTCACGCTGATTCGACATTTGCTCATTTACAACCATCTGACCAGCACGTTCTGGAACCTAATAATCCACTAACTCAGGCTGTAGACCCAGATGACATCAGAGCTACTTTAGCAACTATACGCAATACGACACCTGGATTCGACTCCATTACATATACTCTCATCAAACATGCACCTCCTCCTTTCATTCTGATTCTCAGTCATATTTATACGTTCATTCTTCGAGCTGACTTCTTTCCACTCGATTGGAAATACTCCAAAGTCCATTTATTTCCTAAGCAAAATAAACCACCATCTGACGGCCAGTCGTATCGTCCAATCCATTTAAAAATTATCTTTGCAAAGTATTCGAACGTATACTCGTTCGACGACTTCACGAACACCTCTTTACATACAATCTTCTGCCAATTTATCAAGCTGGTTTCCGACCACGTTTCAGCACACTAGATCAACTATTACGACTTGCCACTGCCATTTATAACCAATGTAATAAGGGATTTCCTTCTTGTTTAGTTATATTTGATTTGGAAAAGACATTTGATAAAGTCTGACATCCTTGCTTGATATACAAATTACATAATTATCCTCTACCCATATCTTATATACGCTTAATCAATACCTTCTTAACCGGACTATTGCATATATTTCTATTAACAACGCTCTATCACACCCAATTTTCTTACACAATGGCGTACCTCAAGGATCTTCTTTGTCTCCATTGATGTACTTACTTTACGTTGCTGATCTCAGACTCACTCCTCAAATTCAAGTCTATCAATTCTCTGACGACACAGCATTTCTAACAACGGCTCGTACTATCCAGCGTATCAACAGACTTGAAGCCATCTATCGACACATTTGTGTACGGTGTGACGTATGGAGGCTCAGTATTAACTCTGCGAAAACACAATCTATTGTATTTCTAGAACCTCGTGGACGATCCAGAGTGTTTCGCAATCCGAATCTATTAAACATTCATATGGACAACACGCCGGTTCCTCTTTCATCGTCACTTACCTACCTTGGGTTGATATTTGACACAAAGCTCACTTGAACACCGCATTTTAAGAAAATTATTACTCAGACCAGGAAGAGACTGAATCTCCTTAAACGCTTAGTTGGAATCAGCTGGAGTTTATGACTACCTACTGTCCAACATACTTATAAAGCTTTTATGAGGACTACTTTAACTTAGGCCATATAGCTTGGGCCACTTCCCCCGACAAATTTTATAAACAATTATCTATAATGGAGCAACATGCTTTCAGATTGGCCAATCGCATTAAATTACCTAGTCCAACCAGGCTCCTGTATGACCTGATAGGTTCTCCACCATTGCTCACCCATCTAGAACAGTTTCGCATCCGTTATATTACGAAACGTTTTAACTTACAACACCCCATGCTTTAGGATGTTATATGCTATGACCGAGACAATTATGCACCACCACGACACGTTGATACTCCGCTCCAGTACTATCTTACATTGTACCACTTGCAAGTAGATCCTGCCGACCAAGACCCAGAAGTATTTGCTATATATCATCCACATCATCTGTTATCTTCCGTATATCTATCATATACACAGTAAATACCTACTAACATGGGCCTTTCCTGTCTACATCAGTTCTTTAATAGCACCAGGAACAGAAGATAATCGCATCTGTTCACTAACAGAACCTCGTGTTGTGACGTCCAGAACAATTCATCCTCATTTCATCATCATTTCAAAATAATTATTTCTATGAGATCTATTATTCCTGTTATTATGCTTTTGCTATGAATTGTTATTTCATTTTAATGTTTTCCATATTTTTTGGTATATTCACGCACTGAGCCTTTATACACTACACTGATTTTGTTATTTTCTTGTTTCATATTACTAATCGCCTCCATGCACATCTTTCTCTTATTATTATTTTATTTATGTATGTCACAGGTCAAATTTATTTCTAATGTATATATGTTAATGTCTTTAAAAATTGAATAAAGAAAAATCCTTTAGCCCAACTAAAATTGTTATAGCCTCCACAATACAAATGCAACACTTCCCCGAAGAACACATTTTTACAATTTTGGTTGGTCTAAGGGATTTTCCTACGGTCTAACCGTCTAAACGGTTTTTACGACAAATGTTTAGACCAGCGTTTCCCAACCGGTGTGCCGCGGCACAGTGGTGTGCCGCGATTGGGTCGCTGGTGTGCCGCAAGGAAATCGGAACAAAATTATTAATTCTATAGCAATCAAATTGCAAGACATACAGAAAAAGGTATATTTGTATTTCAAATTACTACTATGAATCTAAAATTTAAAGTTTCATACTGTGTTACTTTTTGTAGAACATTTTTCTGTACATTTCTAATTTTGAAAAAAAAGTATTTGTTATCATTGTTATGACCATTATTGCTTCTTTATTGTTGCAGACTATTTCGTAACTTGAAATTTTAAAATATTAGTCAATCCTTCCGGCAAAGTAAACATGCATACGAATTACCTATATTTGTGTTTTAAAAGTAAAAGAGATTCGTTTGTTCGTTCGTTATTTAGTGATTCTCCTTCTTAATGAAAGGTTGGATACAGTTTTCGAAAAAAAATGTATTTTTAACAACTTGAGCCCTATATCTGATTGTAATTGTTTTCTATTTTTAAATTAAAATGAAAAATAAGCATAATGATTTACCACGGGGAAAAAACAGTGGTCTAGCTTTCTTCTCTTTGGGAAGGATGTCAGTAATCAGAAAAAAATACTACAGTATTTTATATTTTCAAATAATAATAATAATAATAATAATAATAATAATAATAATAATATGTGTGCCGCGAGAATTCAAGTTACCCTGAAGTGTGCCGCAAGTTGAAAAAGGTTGGGAAACGCTGGTTTAGACGGTTAGACCGTAGGAAAAGGCATTTTTATTTCCATTTGTCTTTATTAACAGTACCTATGTGTTGTGGTGTGCATCGCACTTCATTTCATACCTCATGTTCATTTATACAGATTTGAATTATTTCCACAAAATGGTTCTGTATCATTGTAATTATAATTATTGTACTTGTAACTATATATAATTTTGTTAGTTAATTACCTCGATTATAAAATAATTATAGTCTCAAAGACTATAATGACTCAGCATATAAAGTAATAAACAAAGAAATATATATATAGTAAGAAATAAAGAAAAGAAATAAATAAAGAAAATACTATTTCCTCTTCTCTACTTGTTTTCCTCCCTCTTCTATCTTATTCCATCTTTACCATAGACTATTCAAAATTCTTTCTCTACATTGTTTTTGTATCTACTACTCCCCTCTTCCCTTTCCTCCCTCTTATTCTCCCTCTTTTACCTTCCTCTTAAGTTCGTGTTTTCCTTTTTTTACCTTTCTACTTTAACAAAACTGAAACATAACTGAGAGTCGTTGACGTCGTGTACTGTAATGGACTGTCTTTAGTTTATATTAAAAGAAATCTTCGAAAGTTTGATAATAAGTAGATAAAAGTAAAGGAATAGTACACGACATCTCAACATTAACAACACCTATTAATGTTTTGTTTCAGCTAAATTGCGACTCCTCGTTATATCCTAATGTTTCATAGGTCTGTGCAAAGTAATTGAGACTATATAACTATTAAGTACATATTTTTTGAGTTTCAAAATATTTGTTGATGGAAGAGGCGTTACCTAAGCTGTTACTCTGTTTCATCCTTTAGGGAGAACGTTTGGTAAAACTCCATTTATTGTACGCATAGACTACATGAGAAATATTTATATATACAGAAATATACGTTTAATACTTTCGAACATCTGAAATTCTGCAAGAAAACTGTCAAGAACTACTTTTTCCCCTCTTAGAGATTAAATCTCGAAAAATTCCTGTCTTATTTACAACCAACGCTACGAGGATTTTATTTCTTTAAAATTTCAAAGTTCTGCTTCTAATAGGTTTGGAGATTTGAAGAACGCACAGAAAACTTTCAAACCCCCCTTTTCATCTTTTAGGAGTCGAATCTCACAAACTTCCATCATATATACAACATAGGTGCAAGGTTATTATTTCTGCAAAAGTTCAAGTTTCTATCTTTAATAGTTTAGGAGATTTAGTAAGTTATTAGATTTAATCTTATAGAACTGAAAGTTGAATCAAAATCACTCATTCTTCCTTCAATGCCATCATTATTGGCTAGGAACATTGCATTCATCGTGGTTATGGAATTTGAATCAGGAAATAATAAATTTTAAAGTTCATTACAGAGAATCTGTTATTACGTGTCAATTTTGCATGATATCGCTGCGTCGTAGAATCTAGGACCGCTGATATAACGAATATGAATTTAATCTGTAATAATTTATCAGGATGTCCTTACAGACGACTGTAGCGGCTGACAGAAGTTGAATCTTTATTCACGGTTACATATATTTACGCTTTTCTGAATTCATGAGGAAAGAAAAATGTACGATTAAAGAAAGGAAATATTGAAAACGAGTTAGTCTTTTGGACAATTGACTAGGGCTAAGTGTCTGAGTTTGAGTCTCTGACGTGAATTGAATTCTTGCAAGCTGTGTGATTCTCGTTCGCCTCGAACCACTAGCGTGCAATAACATTTGTCCCAATTTCTAGACGAACATGTGAATGTAAAAATTATGGAGAAACCCTACACAGATGTAATTCTAGCAAGCTATTCTCAATTTCCCTTCATCAAAAAGAAACACCGGAATAAAACAATAATCACGATTCTGAGATCAAACTTAAGGCAATAACAGTAAATAAGGCAAGTGCAGTGCTGATATCAATGGGAACCTTAAGATACAATCAGGAAAGAGTCCCGTAATTGATTAATATAATTAATTAAGAGAAGCTTGAGCCAGCATATGAAGTCAGGATAAGACATTTCAGGTTAGTAGTTTAGCATGACAAAGTGATAAGTATTGCTCTATTTTTCATGTTTTGATACTTCTGTCTTGCATAATGTTGCATCAAGGTCTTTTCTTTATAGTTGGTAAACTCTACCCACCTTTAACCATTGGTTCACTAGCAGCCGTAACCATCTCTACCAGATGTGTAAATTTTCCTTTAAGGGATTTTTCCTTTGCGGCAGGAAACGGTAGAACACCGGAAATGCCACAATATAAAAAATGACTCTTCTTTTCCCACAGGAAATTGTCTTCAGGAACAGGACACTCTCGATCTCCTTCCCTCTTTGACAGAATGAAGCAACTATGTGAATATTGGATAATTTCAGACCTCGTGGTTGTGCGCATTTTCGGAGTTTAGAGATAGAATTAATTTCATGTCATCGCATCGGAAAGCTAAGTTTAGTTTCTGGTGCGTGTAATAACTTTCGAACTTTGCTGGTTAGTGATGCATTGGAAATTAAGTATTTGCCACTTCCTGAAAACAAAAACGAAATGTGCTCGTCCATTTTGATATGCACCATTCTGCCACTTATAAACTCTTACGAAGTGTCTTACAAAACCAGAAACAAATTTGCTCTTAGAAATGTACGGACAAGCATTTAGCGAGGATTAATTTGATATGGCCTATAAACTCGGTTTAGGCCTATTATATATCTTGTTCTATGAAGTTTTCTTTTGAAAAAAATGTGCATACAATTTCAGTATAAGCGACAGATACCCTAATGCAGCTGTACCAATGAAAGACTAATGAGCATATTAAAGTTGTGATTTATTATATTAATAACCAAAACTTCTTAAAGAAATTTATTATTTTATTATTGTGTATAGGGAATCCCGGAATAAGTGGGAAGTAAGGTAAGAGGTGATTTCTTTAGGCCAATAGGTGGAATAAATTCTTGAGAAGTGTAGGTGAAAAGTTGACAGTTTACTCACTAGATGCTCTGGAAATGTTAGGAAATAAGGAAAGGCAAATACAATACAGGAAACTACTGATACAATTGTATTGCAACACATCAGATCATCACTAGAAAACGTGTTCCAATTGTTTATCATTGGCCTGTAGACAGACAGACACTCCAGTGCATGGAGTCTCGCAAACGGCCAATAAACCTAATGTGTTTTGGAAATATGTCAATGACACTTGAATGTGTTCATGTAGGGTAGACAGGTCAGAAGTTAATGTCTTATAACTATTGATTTCACATATTCTTACAGATAGTAGTCGAAAAGGTTCAAGTCAGGCGAGTTTGGTTGTCAGAGCGTCATATGTACTTGTTCAGAAAGTTTAATATCCTGGGCTGCATATATCTCTGTAGAGAAGTGGGCAGGAGCCTCATTGTGAATACGTATATCACATGGTCCTCCTCATCTCCAATTTTATGTCATCCACATACATCGCGAAAACATTTCACATAAACTTTTAATGGTTTGGAGTGTATTTTGTATTTTGTGACACGCATATGCAGTACTAGTGGGTTAAGGAGTAAGGCTCATAGGAAGTGATAGTCTCTCGATAGGAGAATTTGTTTTTTAGATATATAGGATAATATATTTATTCAGCGTCTTATTGCATCCGCCTTTACAGAAACATCTCAAATACTACATTTGTAATCTAATTTCTTTCTTAATTTTCTTCTTTAGGCTTTCTTTCGCTTTGAAAGAACCAGCAAAAAACATTATTTCTTGTTTCATTATACTGAATAGGATTGTCTATTGTAATAATATTAATAAAATAGTAATAATAGCAAAATAATTTCGTTTCATAGAGTGAAATTATCGGTGATCTTCCAAACTATTCATTAGTTTGGAATTGACAGTGTCTAATGAAGCCAATATGTTCGGTGAAACTTTTGCACAGTTACTGTCTTCTCTTTTTAATATACGTTGCTTTGTTCAGTGATTTGTATTTCTAGCGTAAGTTATTTCGAATAGCAAAGCTAATGAATCAGCTAGTTATCACATATTCAAGGTTTGTTATCGTGAAGAATATGACCATTCTCAAATTTTAGAATTAAAGATTCGAGGTATTTATAGAATATTAATGCCACTAGCTTATTCACACAAACAAGTTTTCAAACAATAATTTAAATTTCAGAGTTTAGTGTTTTTTTTTTTATTTCTGATGTTGCTTTACGTCTTTACATAATCAGTTAATATTAACATGGAAGCAGAATAGCAGGAATTGAATTGTAGAAAGCGGGGTAACCATAATGGTATGGGGAGCTTCTAATATGACTTTGACGCTAATCCTTAGATATTTCTCTTATCTTGAGGCCGTCTTTACATGTACTCGTAGACATAAATAAACTTGCAACTTAAGATTATATCTATTCTACCTTTTATAATCAATGACTGGTGAAAGAGCATCCATTGCCTAAGTGTGTAAAATAAACTTGATTAGTTGCATTGAATATTAGCATCCCTCTAAGCATCAAAGGTATAAGGCTTACTGTTTAAGGTGATATCTGAAGTATTGTAATGCATTGAAATTCTAAGGATCTATTGCTAGGAACCAAACCCGGGACCTGTGCGTCAAAGATAAGCATACTAATTACTACAGAGTAATCTTCAAGCTCCATGAAATAACAATGATTTCTCAGAATTGGTGGCACAGTCACTTAAAAATAGGGTAAACATTTACTCAATTTTTGTCTAGTACAAATGCTAATACTTTTCAAAGGTTTCAGCAATATTACAATGGAGAGAAAAAACTCTCTTCCAACTACCATTTTCATTTGTTACATTTTAATTCTTTTGATGGGGCATGGTATATAAACACAAAGTTAATCATTTTGTTCAGGACGGATGTGGTAAGGTACAACTTCTGAATGGTGAGGATTGATAAAGACTTGTAATTAAATTTCTGGGCTTTCGGAAGCTATGGTCATGTTAGCCCGTCACGTTTGAGGAATTGCGTTCCTCGGAGATTACACTGCCCGTAGAATTTGAGAGGGAGAAAATGGAGAAGGAAGAAAGCAGCCTGGGGCCAATATATTAGGTACCATCCCGGCATTTGTTTGATGTGACTAAGGAAATCCCACTCAGGATAACTGGCCTGAGGAACCTATTAGTCTTTTCTACGACCGAGTCACCACCATGAATCGAACCCAGGACCGCTTGACCCAAAGAACAGTGTGTTAGTGACTGCGCTAACCGGAGTCACATGGAAAGCAGGGGTGTGGTTTATAATCCTTATTATCGTTGAATTGATCAAAAATTCATTCATTATCCAATCATAAGCTTGCGTATCTACTGCTAGGAATCCTCCCCTGGGACAAATGACTAGCCTGCTTCTTTGCTGCATGGTGTCCCGGGTATGATTCATAATGGGAAATTTTAGAGAATTACGTTGGTTCACATTTCATCCTAAACTGTTAAGTTCACATTTCATATAGTCTCAGTTCTGAAAAGAGACACTAAACGCTAACCTAACAAACCAATCTTGATTGATGGGAACACAGTCAGGAAAAGATATTGTAAAGAATATAAATAAAACTTCCTTTTCTGTCATCTTAAATGTAGCTTAAATTGACGTCTTTCTATTAAAAATTTTAAACAAAATTCTCATGTGGTAACTATTTCTCAATTTATGTAAAAACCTGGTAGAAAGTTAGAAGAAAGTAACCGAACTCGATGCTACGTACAGTAAAGTTATATTATTTTTAACTGGATACAAACAAAATTTAGATATCGACCCTATTTGATCTTTGTTTTTCAGCCCGTTTAAACATATTATGGGAATACGCTCGGCTAAGTCAAAATGGTCTACTTTTCACTTAATCTATGTTGTCAGCAAGAACATTTTGTTGTGTGCGTATTCACTTTAATTTTGGATATTATATATATTTACATACAAATGTACTTTTATATATATTTTTTTATTCGACGCAAAGAAAACTTTATACGTAAGTTGGAAACCCTTGTGGCGTGCTGTCAATCGTAAAGAAACGATGTGAGTTGAGAAGCCGTGGACCGTGTCTAGAATCTGGGAGATGGCGTTCCCGTGGGAAATAAGGACGGGGATTGATGTGCGGTTCCTTTGTCCTTGAATAAGATTGGGTAGAGAATGCAAAAGATGCTAAAAGTGTGTTACAGATTGATTTTTCTTTTCTTCTCAGAAAGAGAAAAAAATGGAAAATATTGGTGATGCATTAGATGCAGTAGAAAAAGAAAGAAAGAAAGAGAGAGAGAGAGAGAGAGAGGAATAGAGATCGAGAGTTCAGTTTGAATTATGTTTTTTTTTTCTTTTTTAGTTGAACATCAACTATCTTAATTTGAAGTTGGTACACCAATGATTGAGAAGTAAAAAATAAATAGAACTTCCTTTAAAACGAAACTTCTTCTTGTATGATTGTTTTAAAAATAATAACTATATTTTATAAGTATGATGTTGAAAACTGTCAAATTACTAAACTGTTTTGATTTTCAGCTGTTACAAGGTAACAGCTTTCACCTCTGACAGGAATACCTTTTTGAATTTTCATGTGCAGAATAGGTTTACACCCAGTAAGATGAGATGTATATACATTAGTTGTGAAGAGAAAGCACGGTAGCTCAGTGGTAGAGCGTTTATTTCTGGTATGAAGGATTCATGGTTTCATTCTAGATCATGTAAGTTTCAGGTGGACAACCCTGGGGCGTTTGGTTTTCTTGGAGTTCTCCTACATTCTCATTACACCAGCTATTTCATAATCGTTCATATTTATAATCATCCGTCTTCTTTGACCTAGTGGTCATAATCGTAGGACGTGCGCTACATGTTTAATTTAGGTTTTAAATTAGTCATAAAAGAGAAAGAATTGCAGAATATATAGTATACCATATATTGCAGAATAGTACAATAATTATGTAAAGTTAGACTTCCCAACGTAAACCTCAACGGCGATAAGGGTGACTTTTTCTTGTCCTCACTAATATTTTAAATCCTCTTTCACAACTTAGAAACCAGAATGTACAAAAAACACTTGTTATAAGAATCCATATAAAAATATTATAATGAACTTAGAACACAAAATAGGAAGCCGAAAGAGAAATGTTCATATTTTTTTTTTTTTATCACAAATGATGCTCTGATGTGTACACAGTTCCTTGCACTACACTGTCAATAATCTTATATCCTTGGAAGAAGTGAACATAAGTTGTAAACATTGATAAAGATGGTAATTTCAACTGAAGACTAACATATTCCATTTATAAGATACTGTCCAGAAGTATGAAGAAGATTTGTTCGTATACTATACTTTCGTCCAAAGGTTAAGGGATTGCTTTCTTTTCGACTCTGAGACACCACGACACAAAACATGATTTTGTAAATGCCAGAAAATGCCACGTGATATCTCACACACAGAAATAAATTGCAGCCATATCAGTGTCACAGGTGCCCTCTGCGAGAATGGTTAATCGTCAATGGGGTAGTATATGCAAGGTTAGCTTGCTAATGAAGTAATACGTATGATATACTTCGTTGAATTAGTATGTATTAAATGTATGGGAAACAGAGAACGACATAAAGAATTACATATGATCGTTGTGTCGGGAAATTAGAAATAGAGCAAAGTCTACGAGGTGTGGGTGCAGAATTGAGTGTTGCTCGTAGAGTAATTTTGGAACTGTGAACAATATTCCAGGACAGTGAAAACATTAGAAAACAATATGAAGTTAGTCACTCATATAACACTTTACCGCAGCCTGGGAGACCCGGATCAGCCAACTAACTGTGTATTGGTATCAAACTGAGATGACCCTTTATAAAGGCAACCCGATAGAGACGTTCCACTCACACTACAACACCGTCAGGACAGTTTAACTTGAGTGGTCTCAAGAACAGTGAGATAGGACACTGTTCATTGATAAGACCGGTTCAGTTTCTGGCCTTTGCATCTGGCGAGGACGAGTGACACGGTCAATTTTCTGGAACGTTATTGTTTTAACGGAGCCATGGTTATGGTTTAGGGTAGCACCATATTATATGCACCGACATTTCTTGCTCTATATCTTCCCAAATGACACTGCGTCGGATGCAGTTTATTGGAATGTTACTCTGGAACAATATTAGCGACTTTCCGTACATCATAGGATATAAGATTTTGTCTAATAGACGATAATGTTAGTCCACACTGGTGTAGGTGTTGGAACACGAAAATATACGCGTTTTGTATGGTGTCCTTGAATCCCTGATTTCAATCCTTTTAAATATACATAGGATATCCGCGGACGTCGGATTGCAACCAGAAATCAAACACAAGCCCCCATCGGAGCTTATCCAGAGTCGAGATGGTTAAGAATGGAATGATATGTTACAGAATCTGATTGGTGACCTCACTCACAGTGCAGAACATGCTGTGCAGCTCCTATATCCGCACGGGATGTTCACACCCCATAATATAAATTTTTGACAATACAAAACGGGACCGATTTTCAGTCAACAACATGAAATTATACGAGGTAGATGCTTTACAGTCGCTATTTGCTAGGTTTTCTGTCATTTTACCTTAGAGTGGTCCCTGGGTATCTGTCACACATCAGATTTACAGATCGGCATTGGTCCTTCGTCTTCATTTGAGTGTCACTTTCTCACGGTGTCTCTTAATATCTGGTCATTACTGTATTCTTTCTTGTCATAGGGTACTTACTATTGGATTTTATGTTTCCTTTATATTTTACCAAAGATCACGTAATAACGATATCTATTTCTAAATGAAATCGAAAAACTATATTGGCAATTTGAAGTGATCAGAAGCTTTGCCATCCTTATTCGGCAATCTTTAGTAAGCTATAAAGGAAACATGGAATTCAATAGCAATAAATTTCATAGAATACGTACCTATTTAAAAAGATGTGGTTCAGTAATAAAATATATTTTATTTTTCACAACTTTCCATAGATTAATACATGACAACAATAGACATCACAGTCTCTTAGAATACATAATGTTATTTAAAGTTCGCTTCATTTCTTAATAGTTTCCTGTAAACAGAGGTATCTACCCTTTGGATTTTATATTGATTATTTCCTTGTTACTCGTTCCACGTTATTTCGTTTGAAGTCCTCATTATGTTTATGGATAGCAACAGTATGATGCAAATCACAAGTAGCTTCAACAATGAAGCTATATGTAAGTTCCTCTAAACTTTACGTGAGTTTGTGATACAAAATATTAGTTATTTTTGTCTATTATTTTTATTAAACTGTATCTTTATCTCGGTCTATAGTTTTGTTTCAGACATTTTTCAATTGTTAAAATAAACACTGCGTTCAACTTCTGTTTCGTGGATAAGAATTGTCGTATTCACTTAAACACACTTTTCACTTAGCAAATGTCACTTTGTATTCACAATGGTTTTCAATTATTGAAGAGAATGATGACATTATCATATCCTCCTTGATTAATTAGATCACAGTAAAAGGAGTGTTGCATTAATGAGTAAATTGCCCTTTTATCTCGTTATCTATGTGTTTTGTGCACATACTTTACGAGAATCTTTTCCTGTAAGAAAAATCCATAACATAAAATGGTTCTCCAAACAAATACATTAAATAAGTTTATACAATACCTAAAACCAATTACAAATGGACTTTCGGAATATTTTTATGATCAATACTTCTGAGCTTCCATTCCAAGTGTCTTTTATTTGATTTCTGAATATTGCAAGGCATTTGGTTTAGTAAATTCCAATTATTTTCATTCTCATGTTCAACATTAGCCTATCAATATAAATGTAGGTTGAACTATGTGTTGAAAGTAATTAATTGCTTTATTAATTTGTCAGATATTAAATAAAACAAACCAGGAATGGAAATTCAAAAGTGAAACATATTTTAATTTCATATTATTTCCATAGTAATCACTGTATTCATGCAATTCTTATATAGCTGCTGTGTCAAAGTATCATTTCTCCAACATTAAGTGAGCTTCTGTATATCCCAACGTTCAAAATTGACGATTTAGAACTAATTTAATACTGTAGACTGTTGTTAAATGAGCAGTAAATATAATGTATGTTCAAGGTTAATTACATCTAGTTACTTCCAGATTTTTTGAAGAGACAATAGAATTTTACCTATTATTGGTTTCCTACAGCAATCGAGCAATCTCCTGTTTGAATGATATAATTAACTTTACATAGTGTTCTTTCTCTTTCTCTAAATATTTTCAAGCCTATCAACATACATTGTACTTTAACACATAATAACAGATTCATTCTCGACCTTTGTAGTATTTGCAAGGGTTTCCTTATAATACTAATGATAACACTCAAATTTGCGAATTACTCAGACTTAATTTCGTTACTAACTTGTTTTATATAATTTTAATTGTAAGTTTGACTCTTTCCGTGGTAAGTAATTAACAAATTAATTGCGTTACTTACATGAATTAACAGTTATGCACACTATCGTCTAAAAGTAAGTAAAACACATTTAGCTCTTTCATAAGATTTAAAAAGCGTTAAATTTTGCATGGCTCTCTGAGGTTATCAATAAACATGACTTTGTATATTTCGTGCCAAATTCAAGAAGTTGTCTTCAGAGAATGTACAAAAATTTAATATAAATAAAGTATTCTTAATTTAACTTGCCTAAGAATGAAAGCAGTCAGTAATTATGAAACGTTAAATTGATTTATAATTTAACCAAACACAACACAATTAAACGAAACACACAAGAAAGTAAGGTTACAATCGATATTATTATCATCATTAGTGAATTATTTGGGTATCCATACATATAAATAAAAACTATATAATTAAGGCGTGATATACAGAAATTGTCTGTTGCATTAACATTGTTAAATAATTATTTAGCATACTTAATATTTCTATTTTAATTAACTTACTACATTAGTGTATTGAACATCACGGTACGAGCCTCTGTATACACCTAGGTACATAGAATCAATAACTTTATAAAGATTTTATCACAACTTAAAAATAATTGACAATATTTCGTGTATTTTGTTCATTATTTGTTTTACTGAACTATAAGAAAACTATAACAAAAAATCCAACTTTTCATTTAAGTATTAACAATAACTGGCGAAATTAATGTAGTAGTATCATAGTCCATTATGAGTCATATCTCTACAGTCTCCAGAAAGAAAGTATCATAAATACTTGCGAAGTTGTGAAAGAATTTAATTAGTAACTCTAGATTCCTCATTAAAAGACGAAATTTGTTTCGTCATGTATAAAGTTATTAAAAACTTGTTTGAAATATCTTATTTTTCTTCGTTGGTAGTAAAAAATACATACTACTTCTACCTAAGAAGCCTTCTTTATAATGATTTCTTCCAAGAATTCTTATACACGGACTACTGCTATTTTCATAATTACATTTATAATCATGTGCTCCTACTTCGTATTTTATTTCAGTGTTGGTTTCTCAAGGATCTTTAATTAAAATAGTCTATCATATTTCGTATCGACAAATAATTTTTTCCCCTGTGATTAAGATGAAGGTTACTGTTCGTTGATATCATATTTCTACCTCTATTTTCACCTCCTCTTGAAAACTTTGCTAATTACGAAAGGAACAAATAAGTATTTCCTTTCAGGTTATGAAAAAGGTAGAGGGAGTTAAAATATATATATATATATATATATATATATATATATATATATATATATATATATATATATATATATATATATATATATATATATATATATATATAAACATACTTTCATCAATCTCAATTTTCAGGCAAATAATTACGTACTGGAATATTCTCTTTTTACTTGAAAATAAAGTTTAAAAAACACAGGACAGGGGTTTCTAGTTTATTTTATGTAGGGTGGTGTTTCCAGTCCGAAGGTTATTAGCTACAGTGCAGAAATAGAGATGAAAGACTGTAGAAATAAAGATGTAATAATTATCGATCACAGTAAGGGAACAAGTCAGAGACGCCACATACATGTCACATCACAAAATGATCGTTGAAGTTACATCTTTCACAGAAATTATTTACATCTGACTTAAGTCAAATTTACGTGAGGTTACATCTGCTACAATCATAACAGCCATATCACCTAAAAAGTTAATGTTGAAAGTCCCTTCGCGGCTAAGCGGTTAGCGTACGCGCCTTTGTCATGGGAGACCCGGGTTCAATTCCCGGCGGGAGCTCAGTGGTTCGAATTCCACGTTAATCTCTAGGTCCCGTCTCATATAGCGTCGCTGCTGAAAGGATCGTTAAACACAAAATCAACTCAATTCAAAGTTAAAGTTGTCACACAAGATACTGGTTGGACTAGCCATTGGTCATAAGCGCCAATGATCACTGAAGTCAGAGTCACACATATCTTACTGGCGTTCGGTTATAGCTGAACAATCATAGTAGCCATATTTCCTAGAAACTTCAAGGTTGGTTGTAGATGTCAATTTTTTGTGTGAACAATCTTGAACTATGTGCGTGTAGTGGTGGTTCTAACCGTACGTGAATTCGATTTATATGACAGATTTCTCTTTAAAAATGTAGCCGGAGTGATCCTTGTCATATATGTCCAGTAGCGAATTATACTATGATCGATTTTGTGATGTGGCCACTGTATAATATTATATTGTCAAGGGTGACTTTTCCTGTCTTGGTTTTGGTAGCGCAGGCTCGTATCCACGGGGCACTAGGGAGTTACCCTCTAAATATTTATTGCTCCTAAACTTTTCACAGTAGGCTTTCAAATGAACTATAATATGGTTGGATCGGTCCCCCTATTTCTACCGGGCCCCCTACATTCTTAGGCTGGCTACGGACCTGATGTCAAGCATAATTTCTAACCACCAAGTAAACTATCATTGAAATATGGCATTTTTGGAAGAAATAGTATGTAATTTTACTACCAAGGAAGAGAAAATGCGTTTTTATAAAAAGTGTAATAACTTCATTCTATATTAGTATTGTTTCATTAGATGTGAACTATAATTTCCAGAGACAAGCCAACCCTTATATACTGCATCAGAGGCGAGAATAGCTAATTCCTTACTCACAACTTAGATTCCTGCTTGGTAAAAATGTAATCTTTGGTCATGTCCAAAAGTGCATAGTGCACACTTCGAGCATGCATACTCGTAGTCTACAAATGGAATGCACACTAAATAGTATACACTTTGTAAAATTAGCTTTCGATCCGCACTTCGTTCCAGCGCCTCATAGTAGTGAAACATGGAATACTAATAACAAAAGAAGGAAGAATTTCGCGTACTAGAAAAATAAACATTTTTTTAAGATGAATGACTTCCAGTTATATTAAATATATCCTACAGATTGACAATATGAGGTAACCATAAAATGACTTAAGAGCTTCTCTTATATATACCAACAGCTTCAGCTTTGCCGTACCTGCAATTATTTGTCATTTCGCATATCTCACGCACAGATTAACAAGAGCGGAGCAGAAAGACTATATATATATATATATATATATATATATATATATATATATATATATATATATATATATATATATATATGTGTGTGTGTGTGTGTGTTTAATATGTGTTGTGTTATGTGCACAATAAACTCGTAACAGCTAAAAACCACTAAACTATAGGCGATGTTCAATTAATTAGACGCACACTAGATGACGTCAGTTCCGGAAATAGTCTACTTCGAATGCGCACTTGTATCTTTTGGACACGGCCTTTATTGCTGTATAAATATCCTGTGGTTAGAAGAAATTTCGATTAGAGAAATTTATTTAGAGATGAGACGTTGAACTAATGCTGTTCAGAATTAAAGATGGAAGCTGTCGGATTATTCCTGACACACTTACTATAAAGAAACTTTTGATCCAGCATCTAAATAATCGACATCATAATTGTTTATTTTGCCTTTTAAACAAATTATATTTAACTCCTATACAAAACCTATTTACTCTTCTGATATAAGGTATATGTATTATACTTTGGCCCGGTAAGAAACCAATTTAGAGGTGAGACTCAAAAAAGTCAGAGGACAAAAATAAAGACCTCTTTAATATATATATATATATATATATATATATATATATATATATATATACTACCTTATAGTTATAAATACAAATAAGATGCTGTATTTTTGGCAAGAAACGAAGTTCCTACCCGTTTAGAATGTGACTGTAACATTATGAAAATCCTAGAGGCAGAAAGTAACTATATTCCAAGATTAATTTAAAACGGGCAATCGATCATCAATTTCGAACAGAATTAGTTCAATGCCTCGCCTCATCTCAATTTTGAATTAGTTCTTTCTTGCGGCAGAACAGAAAACTTTCATGATTGGGTGGGGAACGTGTTGAACAACGTTGTAAATGCCCTTTACAGAGTACAAATGTTGTGGTCGAGGGAATACCATACATTTTTGTGTTTAAGTATTTTATTAAATAGTTAATCACCGGTAGTAACAAGCGTGTATATCACATTCTCTTTGTGGATGCATCAATAACGAACGCCTCACTTATTTGATGTTTTGCTCAAAACACATTGACTTAAAACGGAATTCTTGTACTTTCCAGTAATAATAATAATAATAATAATAATAATAATAATAATAATAATAATAATAATAATAATAATAATAATAATAATAATAATAATAATAAAGCGATTTCCGTATCTTGTTTGGTTTTGAGTTTAGCACCTCCCCAAATACGAAAATGCATTCTGCCGCACCCTTTAAGAGAATATTTCACTAGCGGGGAAATTTGACATCATAACATACTCAAATAAAATAAAATTTATTTGATACAGAATTACGATTTTAGTTCTAATACTGTGTGCTATTATATATCTGTAAGAGTCTAACATATGAATACTAAAGATACATATAATGCCCAATGTACTGAATAGTTAATAATATGAAACTCACTCCATATTTCTTATAAATTCTGCGCTGGTGCGTCAATTTGAAAATTAACTACGCACAGTGAAACTATATTGCCTAATTTAAAACAATTTCTAAAGACAAATTAATCTTTACTGTGAAAAAGACATGTAATTTTACATATAGACCCAATCAATGTTGCACAAAAGTCTCTCTGTATAACCTCTATTTCAGCCATAATCTCAAACATACGTATATACACTTTGTGCGTGTATGTGTGTAATCCATCTACTTGCAAGAAACAGAAGGTGGAGCCGAAGATGAAAAATTACAGTTACAAATACTATAATAAAATATGAATCTTACATAGGTATTGATAATCAAAATAAAGTGAGTGGAATAATTAACTGAGATATAATTGCATTATTAATACAACTGCGTTGAGGATATACGCTGCTAATACCATTTACAGTTTTATCATTTCAATGACGTTATGCAAATTTGTGCGTTTCACAATTGGTACAATCTTCATATATTGTTATAAGATTGTTACATGGTTGTGTGTATCCTCCAGATCATGTGTACATTAATACCACAATAGGTTATACTTTAGGTGTTTGCACAATTATAATGCCATGCGTTATAAAACTTAATTTTCTGTAACTTGTGATATACTCTTAGTTTCCATTTCGTCTAAAGTTAATTTCATTCTAAAGTATTTATGTTCAGTGCACACGCACAACTTTCAAAAACATAAACACATATTACTTGTTCCGTATCCACATTATCTGCATTAAGATATTATTAACTTATTTAACATGATTTAATTTTACACAAATATTGTGTTGGCAGTGGTTTCCAAACTTAGGAGCAGTCCATTCTACGTTCCATTTAGCTACAATCATCGCTAAGAGAAGGCCAGTGTATTTTACAACTATCCTACATCCTGACTTGATCCATCAAAATACATCTTTTGCAAAATAGTATTCCTATCTTTTCTTTGTGTTACAAGTTTATTGTTCATAATATGAATTGTGTTTGCTCTCCATAATTACAAGTGAAATAAAAACAGGCTACTTCTATAAGTGTAGGTGTGATATTAAAACAAAATCAACAACAAATTTTACATATATTTCTCTATATCATAATGATATTTTTTGTTAATTTTCTATACCGTAACCTTATTACTCCATAGCACTTAAAAATATTGAGCTTTGCAAATCATATAAAAAGATATTTTAACACTTCCCAATTGCCACTGTAAGTTTTCATCACATTATTTTCATATTCTTTCGTATCATTCTTAAAAGCACATAGCAAGATGTTGAAGATGTTTAAATGTAATGTAGAAACGATTTATATGAAGGTTATTCGACTCATATGAGATTTACTTACATCCTGAGAAAGTTAAAGATATATCATATCAACATTTCGTATTTCTTTTAAATTTAAATTGCGCATCATAAATAATAATAATTTTAGTTGAGAATTGATTATTGTTCAGCTAGTTTCTGAATATACGACAAAACATTTTAGATTTTATCTACTTTTCAACTTCACTAGCTTACAAAGCAACATAAATGTTAAATCACAAGGCGTATACATGAATCTCACAATTATATTAAATAAAACTAGCGTAAAAACACACAATGATTAATTTTAGCCATTTAAGGTGTAAGGTACGAGCAGCGTATCTAGATATATTTTACAAGAATAGAGTTTTGCGTTTAATTAAACATATGTTTCGTGTAGATTATATCAACTTCGTTTTATGAGAAAATGCGAACGGGGAAAATATAAATAATAACTCTTAAGAATTTTGTTGAGTATTAGGATATGAAAAGGCAAAAGACAAGGGAATTACATTATAAGAGGTAACTATGAACTAAATATAAAGAAACAATCAAAGAATGACAATTATAAGACAACTTCCAAATTTTATATTCAGTATTTTTTTGTCATTCTGAAACCGATAATTTATTATTATTATTTCAATTTCTTTTCATACATACTCACCCCTCACTTGTTTCCTTGTATAATAATAATAATAATAATAATAATAATAATAATAATAATAATAATAATAATAATAATAATAATAATAATAGAGTGAGTAACAGAACATTTCCTTCCATTATTTGACAGAACTGTAAATATTGAATAGGTTAAATGAACATTTTACATAATACGATATGCTACTCAGCATATTTCTCACTATACATCAGATGGTTACTAACAAAAACTTTCAATTTAATTAGTCTATTTTAAAGTACCTCAATTAAAATTTAAAACAGTAGCCTTTTTAGTTATGTTAAAGAAGTAGAGTTCCAATCGCTAGAACACTTTCAACTATATAGACAAACAATGAAAACCTAAGTCTTAAATAGACTTTTTGACAATTTTTAATATTTTTTAAAAAAATTTGCGGTACACCTGGCTCTAATGACTATCGCGTGCGTCTTTGCAGCACGTGGTCCCAGGTTCGATTCCCGGTGGAAGAGCATTAATATTTGAATACATTGCTGTGGTTCTAATGCTACCCTATACTGCAGGACTATGTCTCATATAGCCTGGTGCTAAAAATTGACGCTAAGTTTCAACAAATAAATAAACAAATAACAATGTGCATCTGGAAAAACTTTAAATGAAACACTATAAAAGCAGTTTGAAAGAATAAAATATATAATAGTACTTTTGTGGTAATATAAACCAAACTAATTTCCACAAACACTTTATCCCAGCGTAAGTATCAAACTTCTAACTAGTATAGTATCAAAAATGTAACTAATATTAGGCAGTCGATTGTACATTATCAATAAGTTCCCTTTTCCTTCTACTTTAATTGAAACGTCATTCGTAATAACCTAGCTCATAACGTAATAAAGAAATTGAACTATTAGAGTCATAGAATTCTAAATTACATGATTCAATCCTCTAACTTGTCACAGTAAAAATCTATTTCATTTTTAAGTAAAGTAAACAAGTAACTTATAATTTCATTTAATGCTACATGTTCTATAATTTCATTGTCTTATAACTATTCTATTAGGTCTTGTTTCCACATTATCAAACTAAACCCAATAACACACTGAGCAAGGCTATGTGATAATATATATAAAGCACGCAATCATGTAACAGTTTCAACACAATAACTGTGTCTCCATCACTGTTTCACTGACGAAGACACAATTATTGTGTTGAAACTCTTTCAGTGTGTGTTTTATTATATTATCACACAGCCTTGTTCAGTGTGTTGTTGTGTTTAATTTCATTACATCCATCTGGATATCCTGAACTGTAAGAACAATGTTAATTTAAAACTTAAACTAATAATGAAATATTTTCGTGTATACTCTAATGAATAAATACAAAATACAATTATTGTAAACAACTCTAGAACTAAATAGTATTCGAAAATGAACAAGAAGCAACAACTATTTTGAAGTGATGAAAATACGTATTTATCTTTTATAAGTAATATAAATAATAATAATAATAATAATAATAATAATAATAATAATAATACGGATTGATTTAACACTATTTACTAAAATCAACCTGGCTAAAATCTAATAAAAAGTGAATTTCCGTATAGTCTAATCGATAATTTTCATAAATTCATTTATATTTCATTACTAGACATCCGTTTTTAAATTTATGTTTATTTCGTGGTGTACCAATTTGATTTCAAGATAAGGTTTCTTGTATTTTTTATTTATTTTTCCCATTAAAGCATTGCAAATCTCAAGCTAAATCAAAAACATTCAAACTCATTTTATTTTTACTTCACTTTCACCACTGCAAGATAATGAGTACTGTGCCATCAAAAATCAGAATATAATATTCAGTTAAGAACAAAAAATTGAGGTAGGAACCTTTAATATGAAATTTGATGCGATGTATTTCAACATACACCTAAGAGTTGTTTAAATGTTCTATCAACCCCCGATCTCTCTTGTTAAATGTTAATGTATTCTAGCACGGTTATATTATGAAATCAACTGCATGATTATATTATGAAGCATGATTATATTACAACTTAAATTCAATATATATATATATATATATATATATATATATATATATATATATATATATATATATATATTCTGACCACAGTCATTTTGTGAATGGTATATCTCAATGCTTTCCAAATAAATTTATACCAATTTAATATTTACTTAGTTAATAAACACTGAATGAATTGAAGTGGCATCCAGAAAGTTTACAATTCTACACATTTTTCTTCCACTTCTTTTGGTTTTCCTTTCTTTATACAAATGAGTTACGATGTGTTTTGTTGCGCAGTTTGTAGACATTTGTAGACACATTTGTAGAAACCACTTTCTTTCTAAGGGAAGTGATTATTTAAGTTATTGTTATGTAGAATGCTTAACATTTTGCTATGTGCTTTCTTAATTTACCAGTACCCAGTTTGTTATAAAAAAGAATTACAAAAACAGCCATTACGACTGTCTTAATATTTGTCACGTTCCCTTTCGGATCAGTAACGTTCTTCTGTCCGCTTATGACATGCACGACAAAGCAACACAAGACAAAACACTGCTAGCACTGCTCCACCCGCTGCACCCAATCCAATAGCAAGCCAATTTATATCCTCAGTTTCTTTTATTTTACACAAGTTTGGAGATTCGTCAGAAGTTCCTTCCGTGAAATTGGGGCAATTTATCACGCCGTTACACACTAAATGTTCCGGAATGCAAACTGTCTCTCCAGGACAAGCGAAGCCACAGTCTTTGTCTGTAAGCGGAGAAGTCATCAAACTTCCGTCGGGATTTCTTGGAAGATGGAAGAGTTCGTTCCAAACGATTTTGAAAGCAGCCCTAGCTGGAGAGACTCCAAAGTATTGTATTGTTAATGCTGGCCCTGACACCAGTTCGGATGCTGAAAGAATAGGTATATCTTTCATATTTGTTATATTTTCTCCACAAATACAGTAAAATGGTTCCAATTTACCAGGTAAATATATTTCTAGGCGTCCATCTTCACACGCACGAGAAGAGAATTTGATTTTTTCAAAATGAATCCAAAGATCTCTTTCGCGATTCACTTTAATTTCCCAGATACATCGTATTGTCTTAGGAATTTCTATGTATCCAAACATATCGTAGTATGGGAAATGAAGTTCACCATCTGTGGATGCTGGTACTTCTGTAGGACCACACAATGGACTATGCACAAATACGTAATGCCCTTCAAATATAGCTTCCGTAGATTTGAAGTAGTTAGATACTGCATGTTTTTGATCAATTGAAAGCTTTACATTTAATTTTTCACCTTTGGAAATTACCATTATCGGCTTTGGCAACTCATTAAAATTCTGCTTACATATGCACAAGTTAGAAACGTTATTCTTTGGGTCAACTATTGTCACTTTGTCGACACTGTCCTCCCAACATCCACTACAAGTATCCTGATTATGTTTAAACCTAACGTTTTCAATAGTGACAATTACGCGTGAGAATAGTCTCTTATCAGTAACGAATCGGTACAAACACGTAAGATCATAGTCCTTCTTGTAGACTAAAGTATTAAGAGGACTCGTGAAGGTACCTGATGCAGAACGCCAGCTATAGAATACCTCATCACAATCTGTATTTGGTACAGGATCTCCAAAGTGACTGTTATTGAAAAAGTCATAATGAGCCCAATAATATAAGGAGGATCCGCTGTAACTTCCAGTTTTGCTTTCAAATCGAACAAATAATGCATTTGTTGACGATACAAAGTCATGTTTCTCCATTGGTTTTGAAAATGTGTCGCAAAATGTCTTAATGATTCTAGAATCGTCAGGCCACGATGCGTCATAAATAGTCAAGGATTCACCACAATCGCCTTCGAAGTGTCGAATAGGAGATTCTATGCGATTTATTCGAAAACTTGGGAAATACAGTCGAACAATTTCGTCTTTCTGTCCTTTCATAAGATAACTGCATGTAGTGTGCGGTGGATACCAATGTGAAACAGAAAGGAATATTCCTTCTTTTTTACCAGCAGTCGCTAACGTTTCACTGGTAAGTTCCCAATCACAAGTACCATTCTTAGATCCAGCAGTTTCTACATGTCCCATCCAATTACCCACATTAAAATGAAATCCAGTATTTAAAAGAGGCCCTGCTGGCGAACTTACGAACTCAACAAATAATTCGTTACTTGTGCCAATAATTGAATACGGAAATTTTCCCATTCCACAAAATGTTCCAATAACGGGACTTGTGCTGTCCTTACCGTCATATATTCGAATGTAGTCATAAGGGCAGTCAGAGGATATAACTCGCATAGGACATGTCATAATGTTCTCGCAACGTTGTCCATCAATATTGAATTCCTCGTTTTCGATATAAAGTTTGATATATGCCATTCGCGTGTTAAGGTAATATTTACAATGTAAATGTCTCGGATAGATACCTGGATAAGCAGGCGATTGCACGTAACATGTCTGCAGCCTGCAGTCTTCGAAGATACGTTCACAATATGAACCTGGATTTACTTTACCTCTACGATTTGGATACAACTCTGGGTGCTGACCGTAACGGAGGTAAACCTCAAACTGCTGCTCTGCACGAGAATCAAAACTAAAATAAGTCTGATCCGTAAAGTTGTCTGTATGGAAAACTAACTTGACGAAACTTGTTTCTGAGATGAAGGTTTGAGGCTGTTCTATTTCACCACAGAAAAATCCAGGCTCTTTGCGGTTGCTCACTTCTGTCTTCCCATTCCCATCAATGATCTGTAATGAGAAAGAATAAGGGGAAAACATTTAGTATCTGAAAATATTTACTATTGAGTAATCTAATATATAAAAATCATCATATGATACCAGGTAACAAGTTATATAAAATACATTAGTATATAAATAAACTATTCAAGTGTATGTGAACCAACATTTAATACAATGAAATACGTGCTTTTCGAATTATATATTCAAGTGGAAGCTTCTTCCTTTTAAGTCATATAACTTTCATATCTGAGTGTTTCTGGCGCAATGAAGCGTCGTAGGCAAACGTGATGAAAGTTGTTGAATATGTTTATCATATTTCCAGTCATATTTGATGAAGCTGTTGAAATTTACACACAAGCCTTTATGCATGTTGATGAAAAACAGAAGATATAATACTATTTTAGACAAAATAAAGCCTAACGTATCATAAACTGCAAACTAGTAATACTAAACATTAAACAGAATATAATAAAATGATTTGCCCATTTCCTAGTTTAAAGCACTACAGTTATTCTGGACATTGATAAGCAACCAATTAGGTCTACGCTATTCTGAAATCCTTTTGGAAGCGTGTGAATTAATTGCCCTGCCGAGAGACTCCAATAGATAGCTTTTAATAAGTTTTATAATTTTTATTGCTTTATAACGAAAATAAGCTGATTATTACAATGTGAAAATTACAACAAAATTATGATTTGATGAAGGAGTTGTTGTAATGCCAATACTTTGACAGGTTAATAATATATTATTGAACTGTAGTGTTAGTTATGATTTTTATTTATTTATATAAGAATGTAATTAAGCTAAGAATTTACATAAAGCTAGAATATGAATTTATATCTTAATTCAAGTACTTCGTCAACTGCCTCATGATAGAACATTAAAAAGTCAAAACTCTCATCGAAAATAGAGTCTGAAAGGTTCTAGACAAAATACAAGAGCGCTGGCAATTCAACTTCACAGGAAGAAACTTTCAATGTGAAATATTGTAATATTTAATTTGTTTGTCTCTGTTTTATCATATATTATAATGATTTGATTTTCTGTTTCGTAAATTACATACTTTATGTTCGTCAATAGCTCAAGAAGCACTAAACTACATTCCACAATAGTTCATGAAGACACTAAGCTATAGGAGGTCTACTATCATACCAAATTTATTCAAGTTCGGCTTAGTACAGTCGATAGCATATCACGTTTGATAAATTTTCATAAAATCGAAATTCAGATTTGATGGACAATAACTCAAGAACTAAACGCCTACAGAACAAACTATTTTATATATGTATTAAACTCATAAAACTGTATTACCGTCCCACATTTGGTCAAGATCAATTGAGTTCCATCGACTCCGTATATCATATTTTGTACTTATATTGAATTTAAGAAAAAAGATCAAGTGAAGAATGACAAATTAGTATGAGAGGTACGATTAGTAATTTGTCCAAGCGTGGATACTTTTATTAGTGTCATGACCATTGGTTATTTAAGAGCCAGTAGCTCGAGAAACAATAGTGTCTATAACATAATAATCTATGACTTGAATAAGCTACACGACGTTTATTACCATGTCAAATTTGGTCTAGATCGGATTAATATTATGGATAGCTTACCATATGAAATGATGCTTTACTAAGTCGAACAAGAATTTTGTTGGAAAATGACTCAGAAAAAGGGTGCTTTATTTATGGACTAAGATGGTCACAATATCTCATTCCAATTGTATACAAGATCTTATGACTTCCATCAATGGAATTGCAGTAAAATATGATTTCAGTTAGTTTGAACGCATCTTCGATGGCCAATAATTGGCAACTAAAGCTCTTACACAATAATATTACAACGATAACGTGTATTTAACGTGTGATTACTTCTTTTATATTATTCATATATAGGGCAAAAGTGTTATTCCACCTGGCACTAGCTATATAATAGAAAAAGAAGAAGATGTGATATAGTAAATGTCATGAATAATGTTGTTTTGCAGATGTTTATTTTTCCGTCGCTGAGTGGAAAGGTTTTGTATATTGGTTGTCATGACAGTGATCTGGTTGCCCGGGTAACAGAGTTGTTACAAGTTATTTGTTTATAAGTAATTAACAAGGTATAATTCCACAGAACGCTGTACAATATAGAAGTGCATTGAATTACTGTGAAGCAATTAATAATTATTTTGATATGTAGTGCATTTAAGTGATCGAAAATAGTGTATACTCAATGGATACCCATCGTATTAACTAGTAACAATATTTTTATGGGCTATACTATGCGTGATCTTAAATAAATCGAACTGAGATGTGGTGTCATTATAATATTTCACACGATATTTATGTGTATACAAAGCTCCTCAAGTTTTTACCATCATACCAAGTTTGTTCTAAATGGGTGACTCAGCTTTGATGGCTATTAGCTCAAGAATCAGAGCTGATCTCCAAAATGTTCCTTATGTGTTCTAATCTTGTCACGTTGTGTCACTATTCCTAGTTTGGTCAAGATTGGATGAAATCCGTCAATTACATTTCATCCAAATTTCTCGATTTCATTGAGTTCAAACCGAATTTCAGATTGCCAACAACTCGGCATCGAAATATCTTGACACCATAATATTTCATACTATAGACACATGTTTACAAAGCTGGTCAACCTATACTAACATACCAAGTTTGCTCTAAATCGGACGGACTTTATCGATCATGATTTAGTGAAATGTAAATCCAAACCCAAATACCTAACGATCTTACCACTAGTAAAAAGAAACCAAACTTGGATAATTGACTAATTGCTGTTTTATATTAGTTTGAAAACATTAAATCATATGAAGGTATATTCAATCATATCATGGGATCACGAAAAAAAAATGGCTTCAAAGTTTGGATCATTGCAGTGCCGCTTATGCCAATGGTAAAAGATCCTACGCTTGGATACACTTCTAATTGCGCTTTGGTACTAATTTAGAAATGCTTAATCCAATAAAATTATTTTCAAACATATATTTCCGTAGGGTTAGGAAGAAGAATTATCTCAAATTGAGGATCATCTAAGTACCGCTTATGCCAATGTTGAAATACTGACTTTGTTTGGTACATTTGGATTGCACTTTTTATATTAATTTGAGGTCGCTGAATGCATTGGAAATATTTTTAAATATACAAGTCCGTGAAGTTCCTAGAAAAGTGACCGCAAAGGTACGGTAGGATATGAACAAGTATAAAAATTAAATTAGTACAAAAGTTACAACTAGAAATGTATCCAACGGTGGATACATTTACTATTGACATAAGCAGGAGTTGAAAGACCCCAAATTCCAAGCAATTTTTCTTGTGAGTCCATGAAAAAACGTGTTTCAAAATTCTTTCATGCATCATCAAATTAGTGTTAAAACTGCGATTAGAAATTAATCCAAGCGTGGGTGCACTTTACTAGTAGCATGCTCGTTATCTTTTTATTGGTTAATAACTCAAGAACGAATAGTGTGCATACTATAATATTCCAAATACATACCAAATTACACGAGGTCTACTATCATACCAGATTTGGGAAATATCAGATTAATATTGTGGATAGTGTACCAGACAAAATGACGGTTTACTAAGTTTAACTCCAAATTTGATGGCCTATGACTCAGGAGCCAAAAGCATGCCCATCAAAATCATATTCAATCATATCATGGGATCACGAAAAAAAAACGGATGTATTAAGTTCGTTACGTTCTGTTACTATCAATTTTTTTGCGAAAATCGGATGAGTTTCGTCAGTAGCGAAGTTAAAACCCAAGTTCGATAGTCTGTAACTCGAGATCCAATGATTTGTACACAATAATACATTATCACCTACACAAGGTCTATTATTATAAATTTGGTCAAGATTGATTAGTATTGTTCATAGCGTACCACATATAATAACGTTTCACTGAATCGAAGTCCAAAGTTGATTTCCAATAACTCAGAAACAAAAGGCTTGCACATTAAGGTGTTTCATATACGTACTCTTGAAATTCAATCAACATTCCAATTCTTGTAAAGATCATGTGAATTTTAGGGAACGCGGAAGATATACTATCCTGATGTTGAGTTTTAAAGAGAAATCAAATGAACACTAAAATATATATATTTGCCTTGCGTTTTATGCAACCCACTCGACTCTTTCGCTAGAAAGGTTGCCTAACAGCCAGTTATTTACAAACACCCACAAGAGTACATGGAGGACTGAATTTTGATTCACAAATATCTCGGGATCAACTGAATAGACTACTTCCAGTAGTGAACTTGATTCCCAAATTTTGGCTCTGTACCTGTTAGTGAAAATTGATGGTGCTCCATCTAGTAGTTCTTGCGGACAGGCATGGTAGTATGTTTTTAAAACATCGGAAAACCAAACTCTTTCAAACGAGTTAACACCTCTCAAATCTTTTTTCCTTACTGTTAGTGCAGTCATATCCAACTTCCCTATGTTATCGCTCGGTAGAGGGATGCTGGGAAACACTAAACCTAAAGGAGGGAAAATGGAGATGAACACAAACTATGTAAAAATGTTGGCAGTGTAGATTTGGCCAGTATGATGTTAGTACAACTACTCATATATGATCTTTTCGACTGGAATACAGAGAATACGAAAAGCTAGTACATCACAGAGCATTGAACTAGAAATCACTACATTAGTTTATTTGTTTGTTGAAGTTTAGTCTCCTATTCCAGCACGAACACTATATGAGACGTGGGTAGAAGTTTTAAGTTGGAATTCGATGGTTGTATAAGGTTATAGATAACGAGTAGTAGATCGAAGTTGGCAAAGGGTTGTTGAGTATATAACGCCGGACTGTTATAGAGATAGTAGAGTATAAAATTGAATTATTGTATTATTGATGGATTTTGATTTCTACGTAAGAGTTAGATAAGGTGATATACTGAAAATTTAATACAAGGGATGCTGAAAGGCTTTAGGCTTTGCTCTTCTCTTGTCCACATATAGCCTTGCGTTAGGTTCATATGAAGTTGCTATTTTGGAACATAACGGAGCAAATGGTTTCTATTGATTAATTTAAACTGGTGTTTGTAAGGGGGTTTTGCGATTTAATTCCCCTCATCAACAATATATTATGAAAAAATAAGTATTTACTTTATTAAAACACGTATATATATATATATATATATATATATATATATATATATATATATATATATATATATATATATATATATATATATATAAAACAGGCGTATTTTTAAGTAAGTACTGTTTTGCTGTTTTGAAATTCGGCCGCTGAAACGTTCCGGTCGGTATCCCGCGCATGCGCTCTGTAAATCTGGAAACCATCTGTTGGTAAGCCATATGCGCCATTACAGAAACATACGGCCGTGCTTATGTTTGTTTGTGAGAAGTTCAAATGTATTCGCGGACTTGAAATAAGCGTTGTTGTGATTCATTTACTAGTGCTGAAGTCATTAAAGTAGCTAAAGCTCATCGCCAGATTAGTGAACTATACGGAGAGTGTATTTTCAGGAATTGAAGGTATGAAAATGGGATAGAGTTTTCAATGATAACCGTATGTTCATGATGATGAACATAGTGGGTGACCTTCGGGCATCTCTGAAGACACGTTTACAAAAGTTTACAAAAAAGTAAACGAGAACAGACGCTTCACGATTTCGACGTTATCAGAAAAATTTCCTCAAACTTTCAAGAAGCGTCATGACTAATAAACATCTGGGTGGTCAGCGCTACGACGACAATGATTGCCGTGTTGCAGTGATTGTCAAATCAGAAAGCAAACTTCTATGAGAATGGTTTTTTCTCTCTTGTATGATACGATAAATGCCTAACAAGGGAACCTTCCGGAAATGATAGTTGCAGTGAAAGTTGTGACCTATCCCAATTGAAAGAGCTGTAACAGAGATGAGCATTCCCCAAAAATTAGCTGCCCATAGCAATAGATTCAAGAAATATAAGGGGTGGAAGTTCGGGAAACAGCAAGGTTGGACAAGGGAGGAAAAGTGCAAATTCCGAAAAAAAAAGGAGGGCACGGCAAAATACAATGCTGACAAGTGATGTATAGAAAAAGACTTGCCACAATAGGGAACAAATGAAGGCCACCAGTGAGGTTTACAGTGTTGCCAACTGCAATGAAAAGTACATGTTTTGCAAAGAACCCTATATGAAGTAAGTGCAATATTCAGTGTCTACCTGTCATGTAGAACATAAGATATGACGTGTATAATCAGTGGTACAATCTAACAAAAGAAAATAAAGAAAACAGAAGTACGAAAAATACGGAAAAGACGCCGTTGGCCATAATTCGTCACATTTGATCACGAGCTGTGCATATTAGAATGAACAAAACAAGAAAGCACCAACTAAGCAGGAAACCGACGTACCTAGAGTCGAAAAGGAAAACGAGTTCCAAAGTTGGCAACACTGGCCATGAAAATCCAGACAAATCTAATATAGTTAGGCCACTCGCTTCACAAAAAGAAAATTCCGGCAACAGGCATCACCCGGAGTGCATCAATGCTGGAGTGATTGAGGCAATGTCAAGTCGGGAACATGAAATGCATTCAACAACGCATATCAGAAATATTTACTATATGGGATTTCAAAATGGCCGCAAAATATCTGCTCGCTGACAAGAACAACATGCATTTTTTGCGGTCATTTTGAAACCCGTGCTTCATATAGCAAATGTTTCTTATAGGCCTTCAAAAAAATATCATCACTCCCCCTGTTCCCATTTGAAATGTTGTGGTTGACCACTCGAGCCTTATGATTTGAACCCTGAGAGATTTGCTTCTTACAAAGTTTTTTTGGCCTTCGACATGAGTACATTCCTGTGCAATTGGATTAGCAACATCTCTTTTCACTTTGCAGCAATTTGAGATCACAATGTTCGATGCCATGCTAAGACACAACATATATTTGTGGCGGCCATTTTGAAAACCATGCTTCATATAGCAAATGTTTCCTATAGGTGTTGTTGCATATTCCATGATCTATGGAAAGAGGTACCACTCGGTCCCTGTTGCCATTTGAAAGTTTGAAGTTGGCTCCTGGGGCCCTATGATGGGGATCCTGCGGGGTTTCTTCTCACAGACTTTTATCATCCCCCTGACATTGGTACATTCCTGCACAACTGGATCCGTCACATTTTTGTTCGTTTCGCAAGTCTTTCAGGTCACAAAGTTTGGTGGGACACCCTGTATATTCCCACATACGACCTAACCATGACATAATGTTCAATACTTCTATTATCGGTTGTTGGCTCAACCCAACCATTTCATGTTCCCCGATTTGACATTGCCTCAATCACTTTAGCATTGATGCATTCCGAGTGATGCCTGTTGCTGGAATTTTCTTTTTGTGAATCGAGTGGCCTAACTATATTAGACTTGTCTGGATTTTCATGGTCAGTGTTACCAACTTTGGAACTCGTTTTTCTTTTCGACTCTAGGTACGTCGGTTTCCTGCTTAGTTGGTGCTTTCTTGTTTTGTTCATTCTAATATGCACAGCTCGTGGTCAAATGTAGCGCATTATGGCCAACTGCGTCTTTTCCGTACTTTTCGTACTCCTGTTTTTTCTATTTTCTTTTGTTAGATTGTACCACTGATTATACACGTCATATCTTATGTTCTACATGACAGGTTGACACCGAATATTGCACTCACTTCATATAGGGTTCTTTGCAAAACATGTACTTTTCATTGCAGTTGACAACACTGAAAACCCTACTGGTGGCCTTCATTTGTTCCCTATTGTGACAAGTCTCTTTCTATACATCACTTGTCAGCATTGTATTTTGTCGTGCCCACCCTTTTTTTTTGCGGAATTTGCACTTTTCCTCCCTTGTCCAACCTTACTGTTTCCCGTACTTCCACCCCTTATATTTCTTGAGCCTATTGCTATGGGCAGCTAATTTTTTAGGAACGCTCATCTCTGTTACAGCTCTTTCAATTGGCATAGGTCACATCTTTCACTGCAACTATCATTTTTGGAAGGTTCCATTGTATGTATTGCTAGAAACTATGTAGAAAAGTAGCTTAAGGTACGGCCTTTCATGTAATTATAAAATTGTTGCGAAACGTGCACTTGCTTCCTTTTTAGTTTCAAAACAGTCTTTTAAATTTAAATACTGAATCTAGTTACGTAAGCAAAAACACGCCTCGTATATGTATTATTATTTTTATATTTATTTATTTATTTCTTATTTATTGAACAAACTCCATGGCTCTGGATAAGTAGAGTAACAAATAAAACACAATTCTGACCAGAGCAGAATGAAATATATCAGTAAGTATAGTTTTTAACATTTTTCATTCTGCTCTGGTCAGAACTGTTTTTTATTTGTTATTCTTATTTAAAATGGCGGAGTTAAGGCATACCGTTTTCTTCCACTCAAGGATTTACATTTTTCTTTTGCAGTCGGATCTCATAATATAGTTTTTTTTACGAGAATAAAAAGGATATACACTTAGGCACTTGAAAGAGTTACAGACATACAGAACAATACAGAAAATAAAACACGAAAAGTGAAAATGAAACTTATTACATATAAAATAAACACTAAAATAAACAAGCGATAATGCTGAAGACATGTTAAACTATACAAGGAAAGAGAGAAACAAAGAAATCAATCTTGATAATATATAACATATAAAATACATTCCTTTGATTGACTATGTGTATACATGTATCAGAAAGGAATAAAAAAGAAAATAAGAAGAAATAGAAAGAGAGTTAAAAAAGAAAAACGAACGACTGCATGGTAACGCAAGGAATAGTTTCGTGTGTAACAACCTTTTTTTTTGTTTTTTTTTACTGAAGACCTTCATTAGAAAGATATTTTTTGAGCCCACGTTTAAAAGTCAACACGGAACCAGAGTTTTTGTGTTCTTTCTGAAAGGATATGAGATTAAGTACTTGACCCACTTTTGATGAAATTCTGCGTATGCCACTGAATTATTGTTTTCAGCCCTGAATCAGTGGTTGTGGAGATTAAGATGTTTCAAATTTGTGTGTCGGATAGTTATGAAGTTTTTGTTTATTCAAGGAAACTCTGCACAGAAAGACTAGCAAGTTTGACGTTGCACTTTAGTCTCACAGTTGGAAACCCCCAACTTCAAGAAACCCTGCAACATGTGATGCTGCCCACTAACTGGTCCTTGAATAAAAGCAAATATGCGCCCAAACATAGCCCAGGTAATGAATATCTAACGAAAACATAGTGGGTTCATTATCAGCAGTACACCTGAAATATGCAAGCTTTTAGTAAGCGGGTTTCGAAATGTCTAAACAATGATCTATAGAAGGAGTACGTTGAGGTACGCAAGGGAATTTTGGTCTGTTTGAGACTACTGGTTGGAATATGTTTGCCCGAGTAGTGACTGAAAATGGGACTTGGCTTCATATCTATGCTCCTCAAACCAAGGATCAGTCAATAAAATGCTGCCACTCCAGGTTTCCATAACCTAAGAAATTCCACACTTAGAAATCAGGGAAAAGGTCATGACTTCAATTTTCTTTGACCAAGACGGTTTCCTGTTGATGTCTGGGACTCTAGTATTACCTGCAAATATTATACCAACATATTAATCCAGCCGGATGGAGAAAATTGAGAGAAACACTGCAAAAATCTTATCAAAGGACATTTTGCATGGCAATTACCCTGTTAATACGTCCCATGTTGTGACTACCAAATAAACACCATGGAATTCAAATTGAACCCCATCATCTTTACTCGCCTAATCTGGGTACCAAAATTCATTCTTCCAAAATTTGAAGAATCACATAGCTTCGAGGACTTCAAGGGACATAGCTTCGAGGACACTCACGTTCCAACATGCTGTGGAAACCTGGTCTGAAGCCAACCAAAGGAATTTTGTTTACAAAGTTTAGATAACTGCAACATCGCTGAGTCAAGCACTCAGGGAAAACATGAACAATAGTTGTGTAATTTCATCGCTGTATCTCTACTCTTTCTGAAAAAAATAACGATCTTTTCAGCGTATTATAGATAAGGTCGTTGGTGATATAGTAATAGCAAGATAAACAGTAATATGCGTAATACGTCGATTTTATGTTCGTGCAGTGAAGGTTATCGATAAATACCGTGGTTCTGAGAATAAATATATCTAGAAAGGAGCAGTTAGCAGTCATTATTATCGCAAAAATTGTGAAGGACCTATCCGTAGTAATTACGTTATAAGGCAACTCTATCAGTACCTATACGATTCACCATAATATGATCAAAATACTCTCCTCTCTCACCGATAATCAACCCCCCCCCCCCGGAACCCTGTTACTACTCTCGTGCATCGCATGGTATTTCAATCAAACTTTTGTATAATCTATTGTGTAAAAGCAAATATGAGTTTCTGTTTGATCACATCACGCAGTAACTACCGAAACAATCAAAATGAAATTTGGCTTAATTATCAATCTTAGATCTCCCGAAAATATTATGATACTAAATTGACTTAGATGTATATCCTGAGATAGAAAAGGGATCATAAATCGTAAAAGCTTCAGTGGTAACATGTAGAAATAATAATCATAAAAAACGTGTGCTATCAATGTCTAGTTTATAGTTTTCACGGTTGCTGAGATGAAGTGCTATACTCCCGATGCTGCCCAAATTCATCTCCGCTCAGCATGATGTTGAGGGATGGAAAGGGACTAACGAATTTTTGTGTAATTCATAGTAATGTGTGTCTTAAGGGAGAAAAGGCTTTAATAGTTTGATAGTCGTATTTCCCCGTTCGAAGAAGGGACGCGTCAGATAATAAAAATAATTTTGAAGTGGTGACAATAATAGGCACGTGATGACCATGACCACACGTCATCTAGCTAAAGTAGAGATGCAAAAAAGCCGGCTTTTTTGAATCGATAGTTTTTTTCACATAAAAAGCCGGCTTTTTTGGAAAAAAACCGAGAATTTTGGAAATTTTGGCTTTTTTCATTTTCATGATTTTTCTATCCAAATAGCTTTCTTATAGTATATTCTATAGTTAGATAAGATTTCCACGACCTGAATGTCATATTTAGCTCTGTAATTCACCATCAAGATGGATGGAGCACATATTTTACGAATTAAAGCTAACATGAAGAATGTAGTATTTGAGGGCAATTTTACAGGTTATTTAACTTTATTTTAACTTTTGAGTTATCGACATTTTTTTTTCTTCTCTAGATCATTTTAGTTTGTCATCCGTGTTTCATTTCTAAGAGCTTAGTACTCCAGCTTCTAGCACGAAAGTTAAACTTAGTTTTTCTATATATCCGTCAAAGCATACGTTTTTCAATATGTCCGTCAAACCGTATTTCCACATTTCTGTTATACTGTAGTTGTGCAATGATTTAGCAATAATTTTCCAGATACAACCTTGAATACCAATTTATACAAATAATCAATAGCGGATTTAGAAAAGTACTTTGGGAGGGGTTTCTCTGATTGTTTCGTTTTCTAAAAAGTCCTAATTTTATTTGGGAGCAGCTTGAAGTTTATGAGTACAGGCATAACTAATATTTCCTTTCGTTTATATGTTTAGCAATAATCTTCCGGATACAATCTTGAAGATCATTTTATACTGAGAATCAGTGGCGAATTTAAAAAAGTGTTTTGGGAGGGGTTTTCTTACTACTAATGTTTGGTTTTTCTAAACATTCGTAATTTTTATTTGACGGGAGCTTAAAGTTTATGAGTAAAGGCATAACTAATAGATATTTCGTTCGTTTTAGACATTCCACAACTTTGGAGAACAGGCTTCAGTCCGAAAGACCGATCCTCTAACCTTCGCAAAACCGTCACTGCTGGTAATTAGTAATAATAACGATTTAAAAACAATAAGAAAGGAAGTCGGCCAACTCCTACACTCCTAGTCGGCCAGTACACGCACTATTTCTACATTCTCAGATGGAATGAAGGAAGGCTTTGTCAGAATGGTCGAATGCTGGGTTGAATCCCGGACTTCCCGATAGAAGCGCAAAAGCCAACCACTCAGTCACGTTTGTTGTGCAGTTGTATTTAGCTTAACTTAAATATATTCCGTAGTCTTTTTTTTTGTTCCGTAATGATATGTTGAATCCCTCTTGTTAAAAATTCAGAAAACTTGAGGACTGGGTAAACCATGATGGTGGTCAAGGGCGCCCACGTTGTGGTTTCCAAGGAGGGGCAAGTATAAGCGACGTTTCAAAAATAGTTTCAAATTTTGCTGTAACTAATGTAAAAATCCTATTGGATTTTCAATATTCTGAAGTACATTTTCCTCTAGGGGGGGCAAGCGCCCCCTTAACCCCCCTGATGGGCGCCCTTGATGGTGGTTATAAAAAACTTGACTGTAGAATTTCAAGAATATACAGAACCATGTGCAGCCTTTAATTGTATCATACAAATCTAAGTATTTCTCTTATGTTTTATTTTAATTTTATTTTGTTTCAAAAAGAGGGTATGGAATATTTTGAAGTAAAAATACTACATACAATTTTGCTAGTTATTTGTGTATTTTTTGAAAGAAGTTTTTACTCTTAGGGTTGGCTCGTTTACACCAGCTGTTTTTTTTAAATAACTGGTTTAAACTAAAAAAATTAAAAGAACAAAAATGCGAATCGTGTGAACTTCATGGTGACGTTCACATGTCAAACCATCTGCATTAGTCTTATTTCCTTTTCACCTTTTAATCAAGGTGTCCCATGTTCAATTCTCCGTCGAACCACAACCCTTCTTTCATGTGTAAACCAAGTACTCTTTCGGATGTCACTTTAAGCGAAAGTCTTCTCCTTGATAACCTCGGTATTACGTAAGGATGTTAAGCCTAAACATACAAAACGAAACCAAATTATATATTTCTGCATGCCTGTTGTTTTATAAAGAAGCGAAGGTTGCTTAAATATATTGATTAAAATTGGTAAAATTTATCGATTGCCTACTTAGCTTCCAACATTAGCTTGGATTGGACTTTCAATGATACCTACATACTAAATTTGTAATTTAATATCTCAGTTTTAGAAAAATAAACACACTGCTGAACAAGACTGCACTTATTTAATATAAAAACACATTTACACGTGACGTTTCTATCTTCTATCCAAGATCCTCATCAGACGTACACTCACGTCTGATGAGGATCTTGGATAGAAGATCGAAACGTCACGTGTAAATGTGTTTTTATATTAAATAAGTGCACTCTTGTTCAGCAGTGTGTTTATTTTTCTGATTTTATTCGTAAGATGTTGACTATGATTGTGTGTCACTCAGTTTTAGCGTACTGATTATAATACGTTGACCTTTAAATTTTACATGCAAATTAAATTTTACAGGATTTTCCCGTTATTGTTTTACATTTAAAAGAATGACGGGATTTTCCCGATGGCTAGAGCGGGAGTTTCTCAATTTAAGAAATTTACTGACCGGACTTCTTTAAGCTTATGGGACCTCTTCCAGCATAACCCCGTTGTTGAATAATAACACCAAGGCAAAACAAACTTATTTCTGTGAATATGTAATATAAATACATAAAGCAAAATATCTAAATCAAAAAACCTGGTTTAAACCCCAAAAAAGCCTGGTTTAAACTGCCCCCTCAAAACGGCTTTTGGCATTTTCAGAAAGAACCATGGTTCTTGCCAACTCTGCTTACTTTTGTATATAGGAGGTTAAAATGTGTTTATTATATACATTGGTTAATCCTTTGGAATTCATAATGTAAAAATGTTGAAGTAAAATTGTTTAAAATATCTTTTCGAAATTCATGGTTTACTTTCGAGGTTTTATATTATTATCGGCATCAACCACTAATTAAATGACTTTCTGTGTTATAGAGAAGCAACAAAGTCTGCTTTATCGATTTAAAGCAGAATTTTCAAAAAAGCCCAAAATTTCCCAAGCAAAAAAGCAAAGCAGAAAAAACCGAGTTTTTTTCCAAAAAAGCCGGTTTTTTTCCGAGACCTTGCATCTCTAAGCTAAAGTATGTCTAACTGGAGGTAAGGCCTCATGGGTTGTAATGACAGGGAAGTTTAGTTTAATTGAATTTAATTTACTACCTACCAAACTTAACCCGTGAAATTAATCGTAAATGAAAAGTAGTGTACATTCTTACTTTAACTTCTGTAGTTATAATTATTATAAATTCCATGATGCGAAAAAAATTTAAATGCAAAATCGCAGTCTGGAATAAAACTTCAACGACTTTAACTTCATCACGACCTACTGGTATGCATTTGGAACAATTTCAGAAAGAACGACGAACTTGTAATTAGCAAATTGGTGAAGAATATAAAAAAGTGAGAAAATTCATTAGGACAGAGTTGCAAAATTAAAGGAAACTTTTTTTTATTTTCAGAAAAAAGAAGAATTTAACACTTAACTTCAGTGCTTTTCTTTCACTGCATTGGTTGAGCCTTCCTCCCCTCCCCCCGTTTGGAACAACTGGACTTCCTGACATATGAATTACCACAGACAGAGAGGCTGAAAAGATTAAAACTCTTCATTCTTCCGGTTTCACAATCGAATCCCCACCACAGAACAAAAGAGACATCTTGTGGCCGTAATTAAACTAGTTGTCCAGTTTTAGTTGGGCTTTCATCGGTATAAAAGACTTCTCTTGATGTCTTCTCTTGTCCAATTATTCGTTTTTCTCTTCCTACAAACTTTTCTTATATAGTTTTCTACTATCACTTTCGGTTTCTATACTGTTGGAGGCAGAACACAGAAAACACATAAGAAGAAGTGTAGGAAACATAAAGAAAAATCATTTGTCAGACGAAGATAGCAAATTAAAAAGAAAAAAATCTAAAGTTGTAAAGCAGAAGTTGGAGCAAAGCAAAGAATCAAATGAGAATAGGAAAAGAAAATAAAGAATTTCATCACCCTGTTACGAGGACTTACTTTTACATTTGCTATTCTTTCTGCTAAGATTAGTAGTAGTTGCCATCCTTGTATGGGAAAATGTCTCCAAAAAGGAACACTTAAGATACCACCGAAAGAATTAGCTTCTTTATCTGCATTATCACTAAATTATTCAATGATTTTTCTTTACTCCCTATGCACCACTAATGTCATTCTTTTTCCTGGCAAGAGCTTCTCAATTGACCAACGAGCTTCCAGGAGAGCTTCCTGGAAATCTCAATTGAACAACGACATTTTCGTCTTTATGAAGACCTTAACTTATAATCTTGCTTTCCTTCTACCACAATAACTACCACACGTCTTAAAAAGATTTGTAATCACTGTCCTTGAACCATGCAAAAGTTCGTTCTGCGCGCTATATTACTTACTTTACGGCTTATAGAACCAAAAGGTTGGATGTCGTATTGAAATAGTTCTGCATTGACTTCTCACCTTAGTCAACTGAATCCAGTTTCCAATTTCTACTTTAAATTCTTATGTTTACAAGATTCATATTAATATTGTCTTCTGATTTGCGTCTAGGTCTCCTTAATTGTCTTTTTCCGATTGAGTTTACGGTTAAAATTTTGAAAATGTTCTTACTTTCTTCCATTATGGTTAGCTCTGCCACCTAAAGGTAATAGGTTTAATGTTTACAATGTTAAGTAGATTGTTTAAATTATGTATTTCCTCGTTACGTTACCGCCATTTCCTATTCACGTCCCACTTGGTTCCGAATATTTGCTTTAGGATTTCACTTTTAAATACTTTCAGTCTGTGTTCTTCTCTCAAAGGAAACACCATGCTTCACAATCGTTCAGTACAGGAGGCAAGGCATACTTATCATTTGATATATTTTAGCTTCAAAATTTTCCGATAGACTTAGTGAAGACAAAAGAGTTTCAACTTAACAGTAACTTAAATTCCATACTTTCAGTCGACATTTAATTTCTCTGTGGAAATAGTTTTGATCTCTTAATGTTAACCCTAGGTATTTGAAGGTATCAACTCTGTCGAAAGTAACCTGATGTCTTAAAGTAAAACAGTTTGCAGTATTTCGATCACAACGAATTTCCATGTATTTGGTTTTCTTCACATTTACCTCTAATTACATGTGCTTGTAGGCGTTTAATAAAATCTTTACATTTTTTATGTTGCCTTCTTATGATATCCTATCACGTTGACGTAATTAGTATAAGGCATAACATGGTGAATGCCTGATTGCTATCTTAATTTTCCTTATAGCATATTCCAAAACAAAATTGAGAGTTTTCTAATGGTTCTATATTTAATGTACGGGTCTTCGGCGGGAGAGACTTGGGTTCGATTCTCGACTGGAGCTCATTGGTTGAGATTTAATATAAATTATAAGTCTATGTCTCATATAACTTCGGTACTGAAAGGGGCGCTAAACTAGAATCTAATGCAATGTAATGCAAGAACAAAACTGAATAATAATGGCGATAAATTGACTCCTTTTTTCAGGCCATTTTCGACGTAAAAGCTCGTAGACACGTATTTCCGGACTTGTATCGTATTTTGATTTCGGTCTTAATTTCGGTAAAGCTTGATTTCATAACTGCAGAACACAATTTAATTTTTAGTACAGGATAAAACACCAAACTAATTAGTACTTGATTGCCAAATAACCTGAAAGTAACATACTTCACATATTCTTATAGTTTTATCATAATAACTGCACATCACAATGTTTTTGGAATTATATCGGGATTGTGCATATGTCTCGAATGAATCAAAAGTCTGTTGCTTTAGAATAGAATATTTACTTACGACAAATAGTCAAGCTGTTGTCTCGAGTATTATACTTGGACATAATCTCTTACATCGATGTAAGTTAAATGAAAACACAAAAGGCTGGAATTAAAATTAACTTTGTGGACTGTTTTGGTTGGAAAGATTTTTACAATGTTCTCAAAAGATAACTTTGAAGCTAATTTATGCTCTATGGATATGATCCTAAGGTTGTTGAGTCGTTGTTGTCCTGTTAAGTTTCTGAGATATTTATTTATTTATTTTATTTATTTATTGAACAAATTCCCAGATACAGCATAACTTTGCCATTTTACACAGGGACATGCTAACAAAAGAAAAAAACAACAACAACATAGAAAAGAAGAGTGTAAGAGTAAAACTATTCCGTCAAAGCTCGTTTAATTGCTCTTTCAAACACTGGGTAGCTCGAAAATATGTCCACATCAGTTTTTACTTGATTATAACAGTTTGGTATTCTATAAAAAAGAGACCTCTGTGTAACAGCCAACCTAGGACGAGTAAGATGGAATAGGTGGGTATTCCGGGTGATGCGGGAAGGGACACGTAAGGATAGTTCCTGAAGTAATATTTCCGATCTTAAGCTTCCATTAACTATTTTATGTAGATATTTCAGGTCAGAGATAATTCTGCGTACTTCAGGAGTCTGAATATTAAGATGTCGCAAGAGCTCCTTCTTAGATAATATTCGAAGTGCAGGAACACGAAAACGGACTATAGCGATGCAGAAATTGAGAACAGAATCAAGTCTGGAGAGATGTGTAGGTGCTGCCATGGCCCATATGGGAGAGCAGTATTCGATCTTGGGCGCTATTAAAGTCTTATAAAAAGTTGCTAATGAAGAAACAGTGCGTAGTTCGGTGAATCGATAAAGAAGTCCCAACATGCGCATTGAATTCTTTAGTATTGAGGAGATGTGGTCAGAGAAGGTGAGTTTTGAATCAAAGATGACACCAAGATCGTTATGACTAGCAGAATGTGTGATAGGGGAATCGTTGATATGGTATGTGGAGGGAACAGGAGACTTTTTCAAAGTAATAGTAATACTGTCACATTTCTTACTGTTGAGTTTTAAGTGCCACATTTCACACCAACCTGTAAGGTAATCTATGTCTTCCTGTAGAGCAATTGTGTCATGGAGACACGATATTTCTCTGTATAACTTACAATCGTCAGCAAAAAGCAGAAGGCCACTAGGTTGAGCAGATAAGTGCGTGTAGAGATCATCCATATACAGGACAAACAGCAGAGGCCCAAGCACACTCCCCTGAGGCACCCCTGAGATCACGGGTTGGGGGTTAGAAGTCGCCCCTGAAAGAACAACTCTCTGTTTACGGTCCTTCAAGTAGCTTGTGATTAGAGAGAGAAATTTGCCATGTACATTAAATCTACTGGAGAGTTTATGAAGAAGATGCATGTGACTGACAGAATCAAAGGCCTTCGAGAGATCAAAGTAGATAACATCTAATTAAGTATTGTTATTCATACATTTGATTGCACAGGAAAGAAGAGTACTTAAGTTTGAGAGACTTGAGCTTTTCGGTAGAAAGCCGTGCTGAGAACTATGGATGTAAGGTGAGGTGAATTTAAGTAGCCTGTCTTTGATTATTTTTTCGCAGATAATTGATATTACAGAAAGAAAAGATATTGGCCTATAGGAGGATACATGATCTTTAAGTCCTGATTTATATATTGGGGTCACGTGAGCTAGTTTCCAACTGGTGGGATAATACCCTTCCTTGAAGCATCTATTGAATAAGATAGATAAAGGAACCGCAATAACTGAAGCAGTTTTGTTGAGAAAGAGAGGACTAATTTTATCAGGTCCAAGTGATCTATGTGGAGATAACGATAGCAAGAGAGCCAGAACTTCGCCCGGGGTGGTAGAGAGAATGGATAAGGTGTCCGAACAGATGGGGTGGAGAGGGGGGAGATGGGTTGTAGAGGGAAGGGAAGTAAATGTTTTGCAGAAGTAGTTATTGAAGAGGTCGGGTCTTTGATCATCACTCGCTTCAGTATTTTCATCTTGAACTGTTGCCGGTATGCCCGGAGATTTTGTTCTAGATTTAATTACAGACCAAAAGACTTTAGGGTTACTAACAGTAAAATCACCAATAGAGTCCATGTATTCAAAATATTTACGCCGCTGTACCTTCTTGGCAAGACTTCTAATTCTAGCAAAGTTTTTGTATGTGTAGTCACTCGGATGTGATTTCCATAGAGTCCAGGCAAGCTTTTTGTTTTTAAGAAGTTTACGAAGTTCATTGTCGTACCAGACCGGAAACCTGTTCGATTTTGATGCTTTCACCGGCACAAAGTCCTTTATGGCTGAGTGGACAACAGATGTAAATAAGTCCACAGCGTCGTCAACAGTTCCTACCTCTAGCAAACACCAAGGAAACAGTTCAATAGCTCGGCAGATGTCGCCCCAGGGGGCTTTCTTCCAAAGAAGTTGCGACCTACTTTTGAGGGGCTGGTTTGTAGTAGTGGAGGGGAGGAAATCGAAAGAAACATCCAAGGAATCGTGATCCGAGGGAAAAACATTTCTGCATGGGACAACACAACGAGGTTCTAAATTAGAGATAATATAGTCAAGATTGCTATTATTGCGGGTATTATGCATATTATGTTGACCTAGACCAACTCCATGAATAAAATTGTCCATGAAATAACTGTCGTTTCCATCTTTAGCGACGCCATGCTTGCTGTCCTGCCACGTGATGGAAAGGTTGAAATCACCCAATAGGATGACGTCACCGTGTGACAACGCATGTAACAGTGAGTCATAGTAAGCTTCTAAGATGTGCTGGGGGGTATTCTTGTGCGGCCTATAGAAGCACCCAATAAACATAGAACGACGCTTTGGAATAAATACTTCCACCCAAATGAGTTCACAATTCCGTTCGAGATCCAGTCTTCTCTTGCTCTTCCACTTATTATTTACACAAATCATCACTCCACCTCCACGAGTTATGCGGTCTTTACGATAAACGGTGAAATTATTAGAAAAGCTAATTTCACTGTCGTTCACTGATTCATTCAGCCACGATTCGGTCACTGCGAAACAATCCAGTTCCCTTATCTCACCTAGGTTCAATGAGCACCCAAGTAATTTGTTTTTAATACTACGAACATTTTGATAATATATATTGAAAGCACTGGTGTAATATGGACAGGGTGGGCCAGGGTTTATGTGAATATCACCACATTTTGCTAAACTTCTTTCCTTGCCTTATGGAGGAAATACATTTTTGCCCAGTTTTGAGCCCCTCCAATCTGGCGCCCGGGGCTAAAGTCTCGTATGCCATCCTTCGTTACGTCACTGTTCTTAATTGGTTACGCTAGGTTTTTTGGTATACCAAATTCAGTAAGAACGTTGCATATTTCCCTTCTAACTGAGTCATTGGCCTTTCTGAAACCAATTTATGTATCGTATTGCATTTTTATTTCTTTTTCCAGGATTTAGTGAATAGTAAATACAGGTTATTAAGTTAGTTAATCGATTTTTACGCTGATAATTTCCAATAACTTCATTTATGTATGAGATCGATCTTGATAATGTTTCTGCAGTGTCTAGTGTCCTATAATACAATTACACACAAAATATATAGCGAGTTCGTAGAGAATTTCCTGTACGTCTTTAGTCTTCAAAACATAGTATAACATTCTTCCGCTGTCCTAAACGTTTCTACCGCATTCTTGGTATCGCTTTCATTTCCTGTTCACATTCCAGATCTTCACTAACAATTCTACAAATAAGTCCAAAACTTTAACTTTCAGATTTTAGAAACTATTACAACACTCTTCTTCCCAATTACCGTTGTTTTAATTTTTCATTCAAATGCTTCAATTTTTATCTATTTACTGACAGCATGTTAATTATTGATTCACATTTCTCCGCAACTCCCATATTATCTGGAGATCAAACACATCTTTCCATTCCACCTGCTTTCTCAACAACATCGTTCCAGATCGAATTCTTCTTCGCCACTATTTATAAATAAAACAAAAATAATCATCAAGATTGTCCATGCATTCTGAAATGAAAGACGATATCGCGAAACGGCGCAATTAGTTAATTATTCTTTGGAAGATCAATTGTACTAAAATTTTTATTTTGGACTGTACGGAGTGTCAAACCTAATTTTGAATATATACATTCCTTAATTTACATACTGTAACGAAATTGCTAATGAATAGAGAGGAAAGTGTTATTAATCTACTTATTCGTACGTTCAAAGGCTATTCTTAGAAATTCTGGTAGTCTTACTTCTACAGTAATGCTACGATCATCCATGCTAATGTGGATTTTGAATAACAAAAAAACTCGAACAATACAGACCTTCTTCAAAATGAAGGCAGAACAATATGTACAGTAGGAAAGCCATGAGGTACAGTATAGTAATTAAATAAGGATATACTAATTGCTGTACAGCACGTTTAATATCGACTAGTAAACTGAAATGTAAAAGAACAAAACAGAAAATACAAAAGCAAAAACTCACAGTATAATATTTTGCAAAATTATTTTATAAAATAGTCCTAAAATTTCGTCTGCTTGGTTGAACTCTTTGCTGTAGTTTCACGTAATTCATGCGCCATTTAAAGCGCGAGCCATTTGCTTCGGTATTAAATGCCATTTTTGATTAACTTGCAATTCGGTCAGTCGGGGCACGAATTATGATACCTCTACTGTAACTGTGTTATTAAACAAAACAGAAAAGTTGTGAAGAAGTTCTGTAAGAAATATACCAACGCATTTCTTAATGAGTGATAGGATTTACTTCTTACTATCACAATATACATTACTGCTTCCCCTTTAAAACCTGACTAAAAAGTACACTCTGTTCAATCACAGCAACATGTTGCGGCTACACAGAGGAAATGAATGTGAATTCAATTTTCGTTCTTTTCCCCTCGTTTCATTACTCGTTCACTTTTTTTTATTTACTTTTCTTCCAGTTTCCTTTCCTTTCGAATTAATCTCTCTCTCTCTCTCTCTCTCTCTCTCTCTCTCTCTCTCTCTCTCTCTCTCTCTCTCTCAATTTCTCTTTTACGTTCTCCCGGATATTGTCTCTTTATCTCTTATTTCCGGTCAAATTCCATGTCCGGACAAAAGTTCCTTCCTTTTTATATTCTATTCTCCACACCCTCATCCCTCACAGCTAGATATTTCAATTGATTTTTCCCTTCCAATATTCTCCGACCCATTTTTATCCCTCACACTTTACTAATGACAATGGATGTTTCCTCACACATTTTTTTATAGCTAGCACCCAATGGCCATTTCTAGATAGAGAGTGGAATTTTATTATTAACTGCTATGTAATTGTCAGTACCTAAAGCAGAATAACGATTATGAATGTCATCAACATTTAATTAGAGACTAGAGTAATTTCTTCCTTTCATGATTTTTTCTCTAGTTTTACCACCCGTTATATTCTGATATTCAGTTATACTTAGGAGAACTGTAAAAATTGATTTCTCTTCCTAGTTTGAGTAAAATACGTAAAGTAGATTGAATTATTATTATTATTATTACTTAATTATAATAGGATTTTCGTAATATAGGAATCGCTATAACGTTTACCCATTCACCCTATCAGAATATGTTCTTGAAGAAATTCCTTCAACTTAGTGTCTGCTCTACACCTAGTTGCATCCCGATAACAAATACAGAAAATATCGAAATTTCTTATTTTCTAATATCTCAGAGATGTAGAGAGCACACGGAAGGTTATCATGACTGGATAAATGTAGGAAGTTACTTTATTCTATGAGATAAAATTTAAAATTCTTGTAAGAGAAAAAGTCAGTATTATAGAGAATTTTTAAAATTATTCGTCGCATATTGAAAGATCTTACCAAAGTCCCAGAGTCATGCTCCTCCAAACTCTTGTTTACAGAGACGAAATAGGAATTTTAATTAACTATCAAGCCTCTCAAATCCGTAGGATAAATTAGTAACTTCTCTTATATTTTCTGGAAAGGTTTTTACATGTGAATAGCTCAGAGATGTGTAAGAAGGAAATGAATCTATTTTTCTTCGGAAAAGAAATAGGTTAGGGGAAAATAATATGTAATTATTTTCAATTTACACACTTATAATTTCTTTCCACACGTTACATCTGCTTTTTATTACCATATTTTACGGATTATAAGGCGCAACTTAATTTTTATGCTTTTTGTTTTGACAATTTAAGCAATTTTTAAGCAATTTTGTAATGGCGGAGCGGGAGGGAGACAGTGTTAGCAACCTTATTAATCCCCATAGCTCATGCTCGTCCCATCAGTGCACTGCTGCTCCCAGTTGAATTCAACGTTGCCAGATGGAGATAGGTTTTCTGCGGCATCGAATATATGGCCATTTTTAAGACTGGCGGGAATTTTAAATCAAACGCATATTTTAAATATTAATTTCGAGTATAAGACACACCTGAATTTTGGAAGCAATTTTCCGAAGAAAAATGTGTATTTTATAGTCCGTAAAAACGGTAAGTCTCAGTTTGAGTACTATGTTTGGTCTTGCTAATGGATGTGGTCTTAATTCTCATTTAATATGGAATAGATGATATAATTATTTTCCATCGCATCCGTTAGCCTATACATTATGAACCAGTGGTAGTGTCCCCAGTTAGTGATACGGATTACAAACTTAGCTAACATGCGTATAAGGCTAAGAAGGTTATGTATTTTGGACTTTTAAAACTATACAAATGATATTAAATTTTTCAGTTCAACATCAAACGTTCATGCCCTATAGGCTAAGAGACACGGATGATTAAGGCAAGTGAATGATGATGAAAGAATCTGTGAGATGAAAATATAGAACGAAACGAGAGTATTCGAGAAAACACACGAATACGATGTTGTTCACTGTAAACTTATCTGGCCGGGAGTCGAACCAGGAACCTCACGTACCAGAGGTAAGAGGTAACTGAGCCACTGTGCCCTACCAAAACTATGATTTTCACAGTTTCAGGAAGGCTTATGAAACGACTAAGTATATCCTTTCGTCCGTTTGTCGACAAGTATCAGAAGAAAGGTAGTGAGAGTTGTCGCGAAATAGTCCATTGGTGTTTATTGGGAGTTCCAACAATACGTTTGTTTTCTGTCTTTGTACTACATTGAAACAGGAAATTTTAAATGTAGTTCTTCTGATTTCAATTTGAGTCCCGACAGTTTGGAGTTACGTATTAGTTTTACTATGTAAAACGAAACTCATTTGTTTTATTCACTAAACAAGCTTCATATAGTAAGAATGTTTATATAATACTTCAACAGAATTTTAAAATGTGAAGCGATGAGAAACTGCATATTTATCAATCTGGACAACAGTATAACATTAAATCTTTCTTTCACTAATAGTATTTTACTGTGACGTCAAAGGAAAAATGAAATGAAATTTTTGAGTTTTACGTCCCACAGTTATGCCGGTTAGGCTAAAGGAGACGGTGATGATGAGTAATGAACGAAATGGTGGAATGAAGAAAGTGGGAGGAAACGGGAGAATCCCGAGAAAACCCACGCACACAGTGTTTGTCCACCACAAAGTTCACTTGGCGGGGGCTGGACTGAGCCACCGCGGCCCATGACGTCAAAGGACCATTAATCAAAAACGTAATAGACGTAATAGACATTAAACGTTATTCTTGTAGGTAACACATCGAAAGGTAAAATCTACTTGGCGCGAGCTAGGATCGCACCAGAGATCCTATGCACCAAAGGATGATGCTCTACAACTGAGCTACCCCGGTCTGCAGCGAAAGCTTAAAAGTAAGATTTTCCTTATGAGATAATATTTCAGATGATAAATTACGTTGAATGACACGCTTTGATTTTTCCTACCTTATCATTAATTCCGATAGTACTTTGTATATACATTCATACATTTTGAAACCGCCTGTACAAAACAATGACAATCAAATTTTCAATGATAAAGAATTCAGAATTTTCTGGAATAGTACTCCTTAATTTGGACCAAGTTTCTGAATTAATTTATGTGAGACGTATCTAGTTACTAATAAACCACGTTCACAATTGCACTATAACTGAAAAATTGAACTTTCGTCTTTTTGATTTTCGTGTTATAAATTGTCCACAAGGACCGAGGTGAAGGCTTCTCTAAAATAGTGTTTTACTCAATAGCATGAAACAAGCCTGCTGACTTTTTTTTTATTTGAGCTTAATCAAAACGAAATTACGAAAATTATAATTAGTTTTGAGAATGATTTCTTAACATTGTGCCAACCTATATCAAATATTATTTATTAAGATGAGTGTAAAGGCTCAACTACAGTCAATACATGGCAGCACATTTCCGCTAGCTTACTGATATATTTTGTACTGATCAATAATATTCAAAATAAATCCGTCAAGTTCAAGAGGCGAATATTCAACTTTTGTCCTAAAGCAAGTTGAACAAATAATGACGAGAAAATAAATCCGGGCACTTTCTCATTATTTTCTTTTATTCACTGTTAAAGATGCTCAATTTTACTCTACCGACAAACGCTTCTAATAATGAAACTCTCTCAACAAAGAACGAAATTATATATATATCAGGCTGTCACTGTCACTGTCACTGTTTGGGGGATAGGTACACCATATCCCCTTTGGTGCGTTTCTGATATATATATATATATATATATATATATATATATATATATATATATATATATATCAGAAACGCACCCAAGGTGATGGTCCACCTGGTCCGCTGCCCTACACTCCGTAACTTCACAAACATTTCTACCCTTTCTTCGGGTGTTTCAAAACTATGAGACCTACCATAGTCGGGTCAAGACTTCATTTATCAACTAATATGTGCTCTATCTAAATATCCATGTTTCCGAATATTGCGGTATTACTGCAACTATTTTTATAGAGGTAATTTGTGAGTACTTCAAATGATATGCCCGAAGCCAAACTCCCTCTGTAAAAATTGCAGCGTGAGTACCGAGGGATTCTGAAACATGTATTTTTGGATAGGGCACATATTAGTTCCTAAGTGAAGTCTTGACCCTACTACGGTAGGGCCCATAGTATTGGACCTATGGACCTTTAAATTGATTTTTTTATGTTTTCGGCAGACAATAACTCCGAAAGGAGCACTTTTGCACCCAGGTTGGTTTATACTTTTTGTCTTATCTTGGTGTCAGGAATTACCTCCCAAATGTTGTCGGTGTTGATTTGAAACACCCTGTGTATATATAAGAGTTGTGATTGGAAAGTTTTAAGACTGGGCTTGTAACTTAAAAATGACAGTACTTGCAAGCTATGCGACGGATTACCTTTAAAGTAATCCCCTGCTGCCTGACCACACCGATTCCAACCCTATTTCCACTTCTTGAAGCATTTCTGGAAATTATATTTGTAAGAATGAGAAGAACTCTGTGTGTTTGCCTGTTGTCTTCAATTGCGTCAAATCTCTTCCGTTTCATTGCCAATTTTAATTTACGGAACAGGTAGAAGTCGGCAGGTGCCAAATCAGGAGTATAGGGGGTTGCGAAAGCACAGGAATGTTGAACTTGGCCAGAAATTTCGGTATCGGTAATGCACAATCCGCCGGTGCACCATATGTGTTGTCGTGGTGGAGGACCCAATTGTTTTCTTTCCAGAAAACAGGATTTTTCCTAGCAAACTTTCGCGCAAACGTTAAAGAACACTTTTGTAGTATTCCTGGTTGACTGTCTGCTTCCCTTGGGCAAATCTATGAAGTGCTATACCCATAAAATCGGAAAAAGCACCAACATTGCCTTCACATTTGACCGACTTTGTCACGCTTTCTTTGGTCATGGTGAATCTGGGCTCTTCCACTGAGAAGATTGGGCCTTTGTTTCTGGTTCATACCATAAACACATGCTTCATCATCTGTTATTATCATACTTAATAATTCTGGGTCCGTATCGAGCCGATTAAGCAGGTCGTCAGCTATCTCCCAAATTGTAAGTCTACGGTCCGAGCGACTAAATGGCGAACTTTCACAATGTTTTCCTTGGATTAACGTGGAAGACCGGCCGGACCTGGGGTTATCTTCGACTGAGTCGCGGCCATCTTCGAATCTCTTAAACCAGATAAACACGTTTGACCAGCTCAGACATTTATCTCCAAAAACAATTTTTAAGAGCTCATAAGTCTCCGAAGCAGATTTCCCGGTTTAAAATAAAATTTGAAACAGACACGTTGTTCCAGTTTTTGATCCATCTTGCACAAATTAATAATCCATCACGGCACACACGCATGCCTGAACTCAATAAGTTGCTACGCTGTACTGAACAAAGTTATCGCCGTGATTCTTGCAGCACTTATTAAGGTCATATCAAGCCACCGCTTCCATGCTAACGGGTAATTGTACCTACTCATTTTGAACAGCGGTGTCACCTGTCTTAAAACTTTTCAATCACACCACGTATATATAAAACCATGTATTATTATCTAAATATTGATTCAATTTGTCTTTAGACCAAGTTCGAATATTCATCTCTTGAATTCGATGGAATTATTTTCAATGTTATCCATCACTGCAACATACATTGGAAAGATTGAGGAAATGTGCTGCTATTGTTGGTGACTAGTGCTTCTTTAAACTGACCTTAAACCAACCGTGTTAGTGTAAATCAGTCCCATTTCTACTCACGAACCAGAAACCTCCAGTTTGATTAGCGTTATTTATTTCTCGTTTTTTACCCTTATTTCGGTACGTTTACCCGTCCTAAATAAAAAGGATATATAGACATTACCTAGGGGCAATAGGGGTAAAGGCACTACCTTCTGTATGTACCGAGCTCAAAAACGTGTGGAACGCTACATCCACTCCGTTAGAAGCTTAGTAATCTGATCGATAGGGATACGTACCATTGCCAACAACAAGTAGCTACAATTTTAGTCATAATTAAAAAGCTTTTGCCACAATCGTCTTTCTCTATAACATTGCGATTCGAGGTTGACTGCGCGATGGAATGTGAGTTGCGTTGGTGACTGTTGAAACAATTACTTGAATTCGTGTTTGTATTAAATTTCTTCCTGTTTGCGTTTTACTTACTCCAACAATTGTACAAAAATGTTTTAATGTATTGTAACACACATTCATATTATTTTTGGTTGTCTTCTATATACGTACCAGTATAGATATGTTTTTCCTATATGGTCAAGCAAGTTTAAAAAGAAAAAAAATTAACTTCATTGGTTTAAAAGCAAATAGTGAAAGCGAAATATCCATCTCGTTAATTGTTTCACGATTCGTTTACAAAATTAACGCTCATTAATACCTCCTTCCATTAGTATTGTTTCGTTTTCGCTATAAACAAGCGTTCTACAACAGTTACTTACTTGAAGTGTACTGTAATATTAGAAGAAGTTATTTGTGCTCAGTATGTATAATTTCACTTTTATTTGCTTACTCGCCAATATATATATATATATATATATATATATATATATATATATATATATATATATATATATATATATATATATATATATATATATTAAAAAATATGCAAAATCACTGAATAACTCCAATAACAATAAAATGGAATGTAACAACATAACGAATTATTCAGTTCGGTGATTGTGGTTTTGAATATTTTGCTGCTAACACAAAGTGTTATAAAATATTACATTTGTTTTTTCTACACGGAAATTATGGTGACTCAACCATAATTTCTAGTAGAAAAATTCAATTTCTGCTCGGGTAGCTTCATTTGATGGCCCGAGTATAGATTGAAGAAGATACATCTGGGTGGCTAAATAGGGTAATTACGGTTAAGGAGATACCATGCAACATCCTATGGATATGCGTAAATTTTGTCAATGATTTCACACATTTACTGAACTAACACATGTTTCCGATTTTGACCAGATATTTAGCTTGAGAAGCCAAACAATCCACACCAGACCTATTATGAACAGTTTCAACAATAAATTAGACTCGCGTGTGTTTTCCGTCTCATTCCGGAAAACTTTCTTGGTTTGATTACTTGGATTTGATATAATCCTTAGAAGTAACTCTGATTTAATTTTAAAAAGTATCCCGTATTATATGGTTTTAGTACTGAGAACAAAAGTTAGACACTAATTACTTAACCAAAGCCAAATCACTACTGAAATACCTCTAGTATTAATGAGTACCTATTCATTAATAGGTCTATACACCTGTATTTAATTCTGTCTGAATCTTGTTTGAGTTTGATTTAAATTATATACTATTGTATTTAGCCACTGCTGTAGCCCTAAACCTTTAACAGGATGTACGCTGTTTTGCGAACATTTGAGATTGACGTAAAAGACATACATGGCAATACGTAAAGTGTTTTTTCTAATGAACAATGTAAAACGCATTATTATTAATTCCATTAAAATATAAAGACAGCGATAGTGTTTTATAGTCTCTAAAAGGAAACACTTTCTTGATGATACTCTTTACATAAATCACTTCATTAATAACATAATTGGATGTAAGTATGAAAAAGGAACCAATCCTCCATGAGAAGAAGCAGAACAAATCGCGGCCGAAGTATGTTTCAGAATGAATTTAGAAAAGGTAAGGAGTTGGCTGCAATTAGGAACATCACAGTTAAACAAATGTCTGGTATTGATAATTACTGATCAAAACTACACGAATTTGGACCGAAGCAGATTGACGTCATTTTTTCTATTTTTTTCTCACTTTTGCATCTCTCGTCCTCTCTCTCCTTTCTTTTATCTTAGCAAAGAAGTCTGACAAAATGAATTTTGTTTTTCGCATGATCGATATGGTTCAACAGCAGCTAAAAATAGAATATAACAGAAATTGATATATTCACCACTCTAGTTATGAACCAATTAAATAAATAAACAAAGCAAAAGTTCTATACTCATTAAAGCAGAAGATATGCTCTAATGACTAAGACTAAACAGAGAGTGTACAGTGCATACCATCATATATACCTTCGACTGCAGCCTTGTATTCAGTGTTCTCAAAGTTCAGAACTTAAAATAATGCCATGCCACAATAACGTATAGAATTATTTGCAATTACGTGATATGTTAATATCTGTTAATAAATATAGTGGGAAAGAGTCGCGGTGGCTCAGTGGTAGAGCGTTCACCTCTGTGTGTGTCCCGGGTTCAGACCCTGCTTCCACCAAAAAAAATGTGGTGGACAAACACCGTGTGCGTGGGTTTTCTCGGGGCTCTCCCGTTTCCTCCCACTTTCTTTATTCCACCATTTCATTCATTTCTCATCATCACCGTTCCGTTAGTCTAACCGTGGGACGTAAAACTGAAAATTTTCATTTCATTTCAATATAGTGGGAAAGTTGTTTCTATGATATTCATCAAGGAAGATGTTTCTCAAAAATGTTACGAAATCTCTAAAGTAAATTAATAAATAAATTATAATTAATATTCAAAATTGTAATTGAACTGACACGGTAAACATAAACTAACGTCACTGATTTGCACGACAAACTACTTTCAAGATTAACAGGAATAAGCAACAGTCACTGCTGGCATATCTTGTCACGATTAAGTTCGATATTCCTTCAACAGATGGCAGTAGCGTACAGTAATTCGGAACTTGAGAGGAGCCGGCAGTGAAGACTTTACTTTAGAAAAAAACATGTATTACTTTCCGTTCATCAATGGAAAACAAAACACGGTTGTTAATGTTAAGTAGCCGTGTGAATATTTGGCGAGTAAGTTTGAAAATTACGTATATGCATTGCTAACTAACCGAATGCTATTTTTTTAAAAAATTGGCATAAGCAAGGGTAAAAGTGGATCTGAAAAGGTGGGGGAATGGTAAGTTTCGGCATGACGTCACGCTGTCATCCTGCCTATCTTTGCCCATTGTAATTTCTTAGGAACTGGGAAGACACCCTTCATAATTCCTTGAGGTGGGGGGACGGCATCTCCTTGCGTTCCCCCGCACTTTTACCCCACCTGGGCAGAAGATCCTTACTTTTTTTCAACCTTTCGAGAGTTTGTGTGTATAAAGTTCTTTATTTCAGAACGAAACTTCACTTTTTTGAAACTTTTTTCTAAAGTAGAGAACTTTCGACACGTAAACTGTCGAAAAGGTTGGCAAAAGGAAAAAAAAATCTTATAGCATTCATGATGTCACACCTGCTTCGAGTTTTTCATTTACATACAAAGTTTTCGAAATTTTGAAAAATAAATTCTGTAACATTACTGGCGTAGAAAAACATGTCTAAAGATGAGATATTTACTAATCAATAAATCTCATTGAGCTGAACAAAATGATATGCGCCAATATAAAATATTATGCGTAGTTTTTGAAAAACAAACATAGCTAAATTTTTTGTAGGTCTAAAAATTGGCGAAGAGCCACCGCATCTATTAAGGTAATATTGATATTGAAGTAGTCCCTCATCATTTTTTTTATTGTGACGGTAGCAAAGAACAGTACATAATATAGGATGGTTAATGAAACAAAGCTCAAAATTAACATCTAATCTTAAACTTTAATATCCGTTAAAATAAAATATTGTCCAATATATTTTATATATACAGGGCCGCGTTTAAAGGGTTCAAAGTTGTACGTGCTCCCCCGTTCGTTGTAAATATACACTACCTAAAGTGAGAAGCTAGCAGGGAAAATAGCAACACTTCCGAAACTTTCTGCTGCCATGTTTACGTTTGGCCTTAAAACAAAGGGAAGTTTTGCAAAATCGATAGTTTAAGTCAATTTTCTGAAAGTTGAAAGAAAAGGATTCACCGAGAACAGACACTTAGCTTTTCCAGAGCATTTCCTAATTCACACCACAAATGCCTAAAGGCTTTTAAAAAATCCCAATTCAATTCAAATGTATAATAAAATCCTAAATCTATATATATATATATAAATCCGTATATCACATCGAGTTAAATAGAACGGTATGATCGAGGATAAACTTTCATGAGTAGATTTTGAAAAAATCGCCAAAAGCTAATTTCTATGACGCTGAAAAGTCTCGTTGGTCGCCAATCGGATGCACTTATTACTGTGCTGTAATATATTATTAAGTTAGTTAAGTAATACATATTCAAAATATACACTTTTTTCACAATATATTATTTGTAAATATTATAAATTTTAGAAGGATTTAGAAACCTTCTGCTAGTATTCGAACTACCCTAATTTTATGGATTATACTTCATTGCCTTCAGAATTGTGCAAGGTTTCAAATAATACCATACGTACATGTATCATTCATGAAAATTTTCTGAAAATTGTATTAATATTTTTATTATTTTTGTCGTCTCTATAAGAACACCAGGGTCAGTAGCATGAAATTATCCATGAGAGTTCTACTAGGTTAGCATAGGTATTTATTAGATTTCATTGACGCACCTGTGAAGATATAGGAGGCTTTTGAACAAAGGATAGGAATTTTTATTTATTTATTTATTTATTATTTAAAATGGCGTAGTTAAGGCATAACCTTTTCTTCCACTCAACCATTTACATTTTTCTTGTACAGTCGGATCTCATAATAGTTTTTTTTTTTTTTACGACGAGAATAAAAAGGATATACACTTAGGTACGTTAAAGAATTACCGACATACAAAACAATACACAAAATAAAACATGAAAAGTGAAAATGAAACTTATTACACATAAAATAAACACTAAAATAAATAAGCGACAATGCTGAAGACATGTTAAACTATACAAGGAGAAACAAAGATATCAATCTTGATTATATATAACATATAAAATACATTCCTATGATTGACTATGTATAGATAAAATGATGCACATACTTAAGTGATTGTGTATAATGTATACGCTCATACACATGTATCAGAAGGGAATAGAAAAGAAAATAAGAAGAAATTGAAAGAGAGAGAAAAAAGAAAAACGAACAACTGCATGGTAACGCAAGGAATAGTTTCGTTTTTTTTTTTGGGGGGGGGGGTACTAAAGACCTTCATTAGAAAGATATTCTTTAAGCCGACATTTAAAAGTCAACACTGAACCAGAGTTTCTGATGCTTTCAGGGGTGTCATTCCAAGTGGCAAATAGTGCGAAAGATTTGGAAAAGAAATTAGATTTGTGCGTTTGAACGGCGAGTGTTTCCTTTAGAACGGGTATTTAGTAGGTGAGTATCAAGGAGAAGTTTATATTTAGAGGATAGATAAGTAGGTTTTTTACAATTAATTATTTTAAATAAAAGTGTTAGAGAATGAATGCGGCGGCGGGTGCTTAGATTGCACCATCCTAGTTGCTGATAACAATGGCAGATGTGGTCGAAGCGCTTTTTATTAAATATGAAGCGAACGCAGGCATTCTGAATGCGCTGTAAACGTTTTGTCAGATCTTCGGTTAAATCAACATATGCTGCATCACAATAATCTAAATGAGAGATTACCAATGATTGAACCAGGGACGCTTTAATGGGTTCCGGAAGAAGGTTTTTTAAACGCTGAAGAGAATGAAGGGAGCCGTAAGCTTTCTTGCATACTCTATTAATATGGTCTGACCAATTTAAGAATTTATCGATCTGGAGTCCTAGGCTATTGACGCTATCGCTTACAGGAATGGCTACGTTGTTTCCAAGAACATTCGGTAGGCTTGTAATATTGATTGTGGGGAGTAGTTTACGAGAACCAAGCATGATAAATTTGATTTGTTTGGGTTTACTTGCAGTCCATTGTTACATGCCCATGTGCAGATACTTTGAATGTCACTGCTTAAGTGATCACTCGCAGTGGTTAAATTTAGGGGATTAGTGGTTAAATATCATTGTATATCATCTGCATATAAATGATATTTACAATGGGTGATGTGTTCAGGTCAATCGTTGATGTATAAGGAAAACAGAAAAGGTCCTAGGACGCTACCCTGCGGGACTCCACATGAGACAAGTTTCGTATTGGAACATGTGTTATTAGTGACAACTTTTTGTTTTCTATTTGATAAATAAGAGCTAAACCAAGATAAAGTTGACTGGAAAAAGTTGTAGAAGGAAGACAGTTTGACAATCAGTAGCAGGACTATGATTAGGAATTAGATTTGTGGGCTTTCAGCATCGATGTTAGTCCGTTGCGTAGGAGGGATGATGTTCCTCGGCGATCAAACTGTCTGGGGAATTGGGGAGGAAGAAAGCGACCTGAGATTATTATGTTAAGTTCCCTCCCGGCATTTGCCTGGTGTGAATGAGCAAAACAAGGAAAACTTCACACAAGATGGCTGGCTTGAGAAAGCTGTTACACTTCTTTTGACCGAGTGTCCTCTCCAGGAATCGAACCCGGGATTCTCTCACTAATGCAAGAGCGTTAGCGACTACGCCACACGCCACAATTTTTGTACTAATTACATTGGAGAGAGAGAAAAAGAGAGAGAGAGAGAGAGAGAGAGAGAAGGTGAAAGAAGGAGAAAGACAATGAGAGTTTTTACGTTTTCACATGTGATAATAAATACTTTTGTGCGTAAGGAAAATTGCATAACCCACACTTAGAATGTAATTAAGTATTAATTATCTGATAGGGAAAAGGGGAAATTTCTACCTTAGGAATTCCGATTCTTTATTATGAAACTGCCAAATGTGAGGATTTACTCAAGTTAGAAGTGTGGCATTCGATATTTAAACTTTTAATTAAAAATAAAAGAATGAATATTTCGACAATTTCGCTTATAAAAGGAAAAGAAAACAATTGTTATAATATTCAAATTTCCGATTTTTTTTACAAAAAAAACTTTAAGTGAGTAAGAAATCTGGTATAAAGACTTGTAATTGAAATTAGTCAAAACCGTGTTTCAAACTTTTAAAAACTTTGGCTCTCAAAGAGGACAATTTCCGGTATTAAAATTTTTGTTTCCTCACTCAGAAAATGTTTAATGTGAGTATTCGCTTAAGTTGGAGGCGTGATCAACATTAATAAACTCACATATAGCCTCACAATCATAAATGAATAAAAATGTGTTCCAGCTTTACGAAAATTCCTCTTCTGGAAGGGAAAAGAATTCAAATTTCCAGTTTTTCCAAACCTTTTTATTCCCGTGTAAAGAATGAACACTTCTATTTGTTGTGTTGTAAGGATTCTTCATTTGCTTCAATAAACATGTTTAAATAAACTCTTAACAGTCGAACACCACCTGGGGCGCAGAAAGTTATTAGGGTGGGGACGGACACCCATTGCTACCCGTGTTTATAGACCCCAACGGATGGTCAATGATTGAAAAATTAAACTTCAGTGTTGTCCCACCTGGAATCGCTCCCGGGACAACATGTAACAACTGTGCATGTGCTAGCCACTAGATCAACTGGAGTAACATATAATAAAAAATAAAGAATATATAGAATATTGATTATTATTTTATGATGAAGAATCTAGAATTTTATTTGGTTAAAAAAATTTGACCCTGAATAAGCAATACTCGGCATCCAGATTTTCCTCCAAAATTTGGTGGATGAACATGTGCATTATCCCCTAGAGGAAGACATTTAAGTGGTAGATTCCGTCCCGAAGACAATTACTTACTGTAAGATGAGACAAACATTAATCAACCACTCCATACATAAAATCCGCATTGCCAATCCCTCATGTCCTCGACACTATATAGGCATTTTAACCTTATACTTATTTGTAGTGAAGACAAGAGGAGTTTCAGAGTGGTGGGAGAAAATTGGTAGAAGGAACAAAAGGTAAAATTTCTGAGCACGTTGTTCTGATAATTAATATTTATGGTACGCGCGAAAACACTACTAAACGCGTGTGGGTAAGAACGTGTACGTATGTGTGAAAAGTCACTCTGGAGCCGAGAAAACAATTGGAGTATTTCGTGAACCCTCTGGACGTGATTGTACAGTCAACGTGATTTTTCTCTCATTATGAAACAACAACTGTATCTCTCCAAAAGCTTTTTCTGCCACATTATCATGAAGCATTATCCCTCGTATTACCTCCTTTTCAAGTGCCAAGAATTATTCACTTATGAGATAGGGTAATTAACTAGGTAAGCGTCTTGTCTAGATTATGTTCCTTGTTATTATTTCCAAAAACTTGTTCAATTGTGTATTTTAATGATTTAAGATTTCCAAGCGTCTGGATGAAAAACTGTGCCTTAGAGGTACGACTAACCCTCTTGACCCACTTTACTATCAAAGTTAGTGATTCGGCAGCTTAACATAGTCTGAATTGCTATATTACAATCTGTTCTCAATATACCAAACAAAAAACACCATTCAAATTTTGGTAGTCATTCTAACAGAAAACGGAATTCAGGGATATTTGAGTAGTGAAGGTGACTTCGAGTAACCATTTGGAAGCCAAGATTGGGACACACCCTATCTAATTACCAGAACTCTTTATTTACATTCCACAAACATAATAGGTCAATAATTTGAGTATTCCAACCCTTAAGTAAATCGTAGTCAAATCTGTAAGATACATCAATAATGGGAGGAACTAAGATCGAAATCTAGAAAATTATTTTAATATGCCTTCTTATTCTGAATCGGTGTTCTTTATAAAAGTCTTTTTTCTAGAACTTACAGGAGAGAGTAACAATACAACGACAATATTGCATCACATTACTTTACAATACAACTTTACATTTTTTGAGGGACGCTGGGGCTCAGTGGTAGAGCGCTCACCTCTGGTGCGAGTGGTCTATGGTCTGATCCCAGTTCATGTGAGTTAGTGGAGGACAACACTGTGACTCTGGACTTTCTAAAGATTTAACAGTTTCCTTCCAAAACATATAGTTATTCCAAAATCATTCACTTTCGTGAATAATTCATCTCCTTTAGCCTAAAAGACAAAACCATATGAAGTAAAACTACATATGTTATTCTATTGCTCCCATCGATTGCATGTATTCTCTAATCTTCGTAAAACCTCCCCATTTAATCCTTATTGTAACAACATTAAATTTATTTTGAGTATAAATTTAGTATTTTACATTAAATGTAATAACTAGAGTTTAAAGCCCGGCGGGTGGTGGCTCAGTGGTAAAGCGCTTACCTCTGGTGTGTGTAGTCCTTGGTTCGACCCCCGGTCAACTATGCTTGTGCTGAACACCATCGTGTCTGTGGGTTTTCTCGGGGGTACTTCCATTTCCTCCCACTTTCACACACGACCAATTGTTCCATCATAATTCACTTACTTTACTCATTGTCTTCCTTAGCTAAACAGGCATACCGTGGGACGTTAAACTGAAAGATTTCAATTTATTTTTCAATTGATATGTGAAATAAACGTTTTAGAAAGTCAAAGATATTAAATAAGAATAACAAAACGGATAAAAAATGTATTTAATTAAACGTAGCAAGAGAAAATAAATTTAAAAGAATCGTATGGGTCCAAAGAGAAACGTGAGAAAAGATTAATCAGATAAGAAATATATGATAACCAAGTTATAAGGAAGATAACAATTACGCTGAGAAAGAACTTTTATGTTTAAAAAAAAAACGTTTAGGAACAAAAAATATATAATACAAACAATGGAAGCACGAAAACACGGAAAGAATAGAGTAAATATAGTAACAAAAAGGAAGAAAGAATTGAAAAGGGGAAAACAGAAAAAAGAGATATTGGAATGGAAGGAACAAAGAGGAACGTAAAGTGAAGACCTTGGAATGCTAACTCATTCCGTTCGTTCGTTTAGTGGTAATTGTTCTGAGAGTCGGAAGGCCATCATTTCAGCAACCAGTGATGAAACGTTTAGAAATAAGATTCAGTCTTTGTCGCTGAGCCGTTAACGTTTTTGGAATTCCTAGCCTGTAACGCTTCGAAACAATTGAAGCTCGTTAATCGTTTCTCCCCAGTTCTCCGCCACGACCTTCTATAAGGTAGTCTGCAACAAGAACCCAATGGAATCTGACAAAAGGAGCGAGCAGATTAAGTAGAATCTTCGAAATAGCAAGGAAACCTAGAGGCTTGATTCAAAACATCGCAGTGGAATAATAATTAAGAAAACGGGAAGTCCTCTATGTACAGAAAATTTAGTTAGCACTATTGTTTGGAAACACCGTTGCATTTTAAACGTCACAGGTGCTGAAAACATCTTAACCAAATCGCAGTGTGTACATTTTGGGTTGGCATAAGAAGCACATGAAACTCTAAAATCATAGGGACGTTCTCAGAAAGATAGGGCTTTTTTGTAGAAATTGTTCAGTAAAGTTATTAATATCAAGAAATCCGGCGTTGCACAGAAGAATATGTGAAAGGAAAAGAGTTAAAAGGGTAGTTGAACCCTCTTTACCCCTTATGCGAATTGAATCGAAATGTAAATATAAAATCCCAGTTTGATTCGAGTGCTAAATAACTTTTAAAAATCATTTAAAGCTTTTGAGTAGTTATGCTTTGTGAAAACACTCTTTTCCTTAGGATACGTATTTTAATTAAAGTGTAGCGATAAAAATCCAGCTCGACTCAAATGCTAACTCTTCAAAATTTCATTTTAAGCTGTTGAGGAATTCATGAAATATTGGAAAGAATGAAGGTGTTGGACTCCCGTGTGAAAACATTTCTTAACACGCTTTGGTAATAAATGATAATAAACTCAGATGAACTTCTTGCTAACACTCTTCTAAGGCGAATATATATGTCGTTACTTCCAGTTTCTCAGTACCATGCTTCCTTATAGTCAGCAGGTCATCGAACTTTTGACAGCAAAACCGATGACTCGGGGAGAAGTTGGCTTTTGGCGATATAAGGGTGCGTACGAGAGAGACCAATCATTGAGGAGACAATAGGCCTAGCCCAGGTAGAGGTATCTAGAAGGATGACCACCAAGCTCATCGTGGCAGAAGAGAAAGAGAACCGAGATATGGGTGTAAGGAAGAATGAGGTTGTTCAAGGCAGCTCGGCCGTGCGTAACATCATGTCGTCACTCCTAGCTGTTGCATATCAGAATTGAGAGGTCTATTCCAAAATAACACAGAAAATATCCGTTGTTGTTTGGTCCGGTCGTAGCCCAAGACGCTTTACAGAACTAGAACATCCGTCGAGGCATTAGAGACATCTCAGGAGTCATCACTGATAGACATGTACTGTACTCGAACATCCCTCCTTTAAGTTAAAATTCATAATTTATCTTCAGTCCGTACCTCCCACTATGTTTGTAGTTATTTGTTTTATTTGCAATTCCGGTAGAGTACTAATTATAGACTTAGGAAAGGCTAGTCAACTTAATCTCCAAACACACCCATTGAAGCTACTTAAGGCGAGATACAAGGGTTGACAACCCTGAGTTTACACAATACTTTATTTTTGGCAGAAATGTTCAACCCTCCCACTTAGTATACACATTTTAATGAAAGTGGCATATTAAAACCGGACCGAATCAAGTGCTAACAGAGTATTAAAAAAATCATTCCAAACGGCGACATGGTGCGAATTTGTGTAGGAAGCATAAATTTTGAACCCCGTCTCCTGTCAGGGTATTCATTTTAATGAACATGAGGTTGTTAGAACCCTGTTTGAGATAAGTGCTAGCTATGTTTCGTATGCATTTGAAACTGTTCAGCCACTTTTTCATGATGATGAGACAGAAAACGTCGATGTTATTTTTCACAAGTTGAGATTTCTCTTTCCCAAGAAGTGAAATTTTTTAAAACACTGGAGCTTGAGGAGTTCATAAGATATTCTAATTTTCGACAAATTTTGAACTCCTTCCTCATCACCTAAAGGTATGCACATTGACATTTCTAAATAATCTGTGGCATCTTCCCAATAGTAATCTAAAAGTATGCGAAGTGAGAATTATGCCACGACAGTGGTATGGATTTGTATAAATGACAAACAAACCAACAAATATCATGTACAGGAAGATTAGGAACCAAAGTCTTACAAAGGAACATTCCATACTGCAACTCGTTATTCTCAACCAAACCCACGATGAAAGAGTGACATAAAAGGGGATATTAATTCATTTTGTTGGCAATTAACTAAATGAGCAGGCGTTGGAGAGGAAATAACGACTATTAATAATGCTTAAAAGAACGTGTCATTATCCATAAATATTTTCAAAATAGTTGAAATAATCTTTCTAAACCTTCACAGAAATATACAAAGTAAATACATGTGTCAGTGATAACTATAAAACTGTATCGTCATACTGTATAAAATTGTGTTTAACAACACTATGTTGACACGATAAAAATTTCTTAAGAGCCAATGTTATTTCAACAATATTGTTAGGGTATAACAAATGAAAATCTAAAAATAACAGATATAGAGATAAATCATATTCAATGATAAAAAAATATATAGTTGAGTGTAAATCCAATCTTCATACGTAGTTCTCGAGGAAATAAAAAAAATCTTTTTTATTTTCAAAATCCAAAACATAATCCTGTAGACTAACCACGTTACCCATTATGCTCAAACTGGCACAAAAATATATCCTCACTAAACTTTCCATTTGGCGCTACCAAGATGCCAGTTCACCGAACGGTTAATTAGATATAGTCCAAAATTATTATTGGTTCTTAAATATTTCTCTTTTCTGTTTCACTATAATATTGCTGATAGAAAGAAAGATGGAAGGAAAGCGAGGAATAGGAAGAAGAAGAACACAACTGATTGATGAATTGAAAAAAAATACAGGAGAAACGTAAAATTAAAAAAAAAATCTTTTTTGTCCCAGGACCTGCCAAAAGGCAGAATACTTTAATAATAATAATAATAATCTCCAAAGATTAGAAATATCTGAATTGATAGAACACATGGATTTAAATAAAATGATATGCTGGAGCTGTGGTGGCTCAGTGATAGAACCGTCATCTCTGGCGCGGGGGGTCCTTGGTTGATCCCACCTACCGATAAGTTTGGTTTGCGTGAATGTTCTCGGAGTTCTGCCGTTCCTCTCACTTTCTACAGTCTAGAATTTTATTCAATATCTTGATCACCTTTCATATTTACATACCATGTACGTAACAAAAGGCGCACTGTACAGTAGTACAATGTATCTATTGTTTTCTGTTTTCTTTTAACGATGATAAATATAATTCTAACAGTGACATACGTGTAATCGTTTTCTGGTTTCTCTTACTGGTACCACACACACTTATAATAGTAACACACAACTAATCGTTTTCTGTTCTCTCGTAACGGTGACACACACTTCTGACAAATGACTCATGAGAAATTGTTCTCTTAACTGTGACATATACCTGTAAAAGTGATATGCAAGTAATCGTTTCCCAGTTTACCTTAACAGTGACACGCGAGTAATCTTTTTCTATTTTCTTTTAACAGCGATATATACTTCTAACAGTGACACGCGAGTAATTGTTTTCTATTTTCGCCATTATTATTTAACTTTGTTCTGGAATACGCTATAAGAAAAGTCAAAGATAGCAACCAGGGTCTGGAGTTGAACGATATTCAGCAGTCATGGCATATGCTGATGATATAAATTTAATAGGGGATGATACGAGAACAATAGAAAGATGCAGAGATCTTATTAAACGCTTGCAGGGACATGGGTTTAGAAGTAAATGCAAAGAAAACTAAATACATGGAAGTGCGTCGGGACCGTAATACAGCAAATTATGGATGCGTAAAAATATTAAAATAATACTTTTGACAAAGTAGAGAGTTTAAAATATCTAGGCTCAATGTTAACAGAGGAAAATCATATTCACGAAGAAATTAAGTGTCGACTAAAAGCAGGGAATTCGTGTTACTATTCGGCTCAAAATCTCTTGTCGTCGCGAATTCTGTCTAGGAATTTTAAGCTTAAAATATACAAAACGATAAACATGCCTGTTGTTCTGTATGGTTGCCAAACATGGTCGCTTAGAATGAGGGAAGAACATGAACTGAAAGTATTTGAGAACAAGATCCTGAGACGAATATTCGGACCCAAGAGGAACGGGAATGGGGAATGGCGGAAACTTTGTAAGGAGGAACTACATAATTTATACGGTTTACACAAGATTGTTAGGGCCGTCAAGTCTAGGAGGCTTAGGTGGGCGGGTCATGTAGCTAGAATGGAAGAAAGTAGAAACGCTTCAAAAGTCTTGGCTGGAAGACCAATCGGAAAACGACCATTAGGAAGAGCTAGGCGCAGACGGGAGGACAATATTAAGATGGATCTCGCAGAGATTGGAATACAAGGTAGAAACTGGATGCAGTTAGCTAAGGATAGTAGTCAATGTAGAGCTTTTGTGAACGCGGCATTGAACCTCCGGGTTCCATAGGTCATAGAGTTAGTTAGTTATCTTAACAGTGATATATACTTTTAACAGTGATATGCGAGTAATCGTTTTCTATTTTCTCTTAACAGTGATATATACTTCTAACAGTGACACGCGAGTAATCGTTTTCTATTTCACTTAACAATGATATATACTTCTAACAGTGACACCCGAGTAATCATTTTCTATTTTCTCTTAACAGTGATATATACTTCTAACAGTGACATGCGAGTAGTCGTTTTCTATTTTCTCTTAAGAATGATATATACTTGTAACAGTAACATGGAGTAATCGTTTTCTATTTTCTCTTAACAGTGACATACTTCTAACAGTGACACGCGAGTAATCGTTTCCTATTTTCTCTAAACTGTGACATATACTTCTAACAGTGACATGCAAGTATTCGTTTTCTATTTTCTCTTTACAGTGATATAGGCCTATACTTCTAACAGTGACATGTGAGTAATCGTTATCTATTTTATCTTAACAGTGATATATATACTTCTAACAGTGATATGCGGATAATCGTTTTCTATTTTCTCTTAACAGTGATATATACTTCTAATAGTGACGCACGAGTAATCGTTTTCTATTTTCTCTTAACAGCGATACGCAAGTAATCGTTTTCTGTTTTCTCTTAACAGTGACACATAATTCTAACAGTGACATGCGAGTAATCCTAGCATTAACGCATATACGATGATCTTGAAGTTTTGCTGGCGTCTAATATTAATCCAATGTTCTCGGGATTGCTGCCAGAGTGAATGTTGCTGTGCAGAGCTTTTGTTACCATTAATGATTTACCAAATGTTGTTATGCCGGCGACATGAAAATATTTAAAGCTGTAAAAGTGAATAATGATCGACATGAACTACAAAGAGATATTAATAGTTGTCTGCAATGGTGTATCAGAAACAAATTATATTTTAACATAAAAAAATGTATTGTTATAACGTTTTCAAATAAAATTAATTGCCCATCTTTTGAGTATAAGATTGATAGTGAAAAGCTAAAAAGATTATATTCTGGTAATGACTTAGGTGTATTACTACATCATAAGTTTACACTTAAATGTCACATAAATAAAATTATTGCAGAGTCGTACAGGGCACTAGGGTTTTTAATAAGGAGTACAAGAGACCTAAATAATATCCAAGCTTTAAAACACCTTTTTATAGCTATGATTAGAAGTAAGTTGGAATACTGTTGTGTTCCTTGGGATCCTATTCACAAATTACAAGCAAATAACATAGAACGAATCCAATTTAAATTTTTCAAACATCTTTATTTCAAATTGTATCGTATATCAGCAACTAAAAATAAGATCTCTTATTCTTCTCTTTTACTTAAATTTGATATGGATTTTCTTTACAGTAGACGTTTCCTTATTCAACAAACATATTTGTACAAGGCAGTGAACTCAGTGGCAGATAATTGTAGTTTGCTCCAATATATTAATTTCAATATACCAAAACGATCATTGCGTAAGAATTTAGTATTTAACATAACGAGATCTCATATTACAATTCACCAGGAGTCAATCATAGTTAGAGCTTGTAAGAATTTCAATCAGCTGGTTTCATCAGGTTTATATCTTGACTTCTGTTATCCTATCTCTGTATATTTGCGTACACTCAAAAATAATATTTTGAAAAGACATTATGCATGGAATAATTAAATAATTAAGAAGCGTTATCTCTATGAATGTTGAACCTATGCTGGAGACTTTTTTATTTTTCATATTTTTTTATTTTTCCAATTTTTTCTTTTAAATTTATACTATTAATATTTTAATTTGTTTTTATTATTTAACTTGTATTTTTCCTTGTTTACGTGTATTTTTTTTATTTCTTTCAATATATAGATATATATGTATTTCATATGTAATTATATTTGTATACATATGTTCCTCTGTAAATGGAGTTTGGCTCTGTAGAGGACTATTATAAATAAATAAATACAACGGCAACATCTTCAGAGCTATGTGAAGATCGATTATATAGCTCTGAAGATGTTCCGGCTGTATGGTAACGAAAGCTCAGCACAGTAACAACATTCACTCTGGCAGCAATCCCGGGAACACTGGATTAATAATTAACGCATATACTTATTGTAAAATTTACTGTGAACTTTAACTTCGATCAACTTTGAAACATTTTTCTTTACCTATTTACTGTATACTCTAATAGTAATTATTATTTGTATTGCCTACGTGTTTAAAAGAACAAATACAAAAGAATTTGACCTGAAGCAATAAGTTCATTTCATTTTCATATCTCTATAGTTAAAAACGAATACAATTTCCTTTTAGCAAATTTGAAATTCTTAAGTCTTCATGCATTTATTCATTTGCCAAAGAAAGAAAACAACATTTCGCTTCGTATTACGTATGTGTTGAGATTGTGCCTATTTTAACACAACTTGCCAATAACAACACACTTTCTTTGCTTCAAATTTATTACAGTTTTGCGTGACCCTGCAAACGAATATAACGCCGCAACGAATTACAGCTATTGCACGTACAGTGGCACAAGACGAGGGAAATTATTGTGTTTCACGAGACTTTAGACAATCATTTCGAAGTCATTTCCAACTTTTTTTTTTTTTTTTTTTTTTGCAACACACTGATCTATATGGTTTAAGGTCATGGCTGGAAAGAAATTAAAATCGTATTTAGCATTTATTTTTCTTTTTCTCTTTAAACTCTCCCGTTTGCATAGTATTTTATAACAAAAAAATATTAAGGACGATATACTGGCCAAACACAATTAATTATATTAAACTTCTATTTCTTTAAGATATTATTAAAGTTTCTTGAGAATTTATAACTGACTAAAGAAGTCTATCTTATTGACTTTCGAATTTCGTTTAGATATGTAATGAGAAAACTTAGGAACAATAAAAAGTAACAATATTGTATGGTTTGAACTGAATCAGCAGTTAGAAGAAGGAAAAATGTTTCTAGCACTAGAAGGATCAAGCCATCATTTTGAGGGCATCACTTAAAACAATTTTGTATATCTCATATATTTATCGGAGTTATACAATAAAACTTTAGGACTTTTATTATTTTAAAGAGAGGTTTGATATAGCATATAAATATTGTATATGTATTTTAAATAAATACATATTTTTTGTTGTATACCCCTAGAAGGACCAGACCGTCAATTTGACTGCCTCATTTAATAATCTATATTTTGTTGTTGATGTGGACAGTTTTATAGGCTGTACGCTATATGGTAGTAGGCTATCTCTGCTGGAAATAATAAATTTTGAAATATTTTTGCTACATCATAATTTATCCGCTAAACAAATATAGTTTTATTAGAAAAGTGTACAGAACTACGTCGAATTACAACGAGATTGTATATCTAATCTATATTTGAAATATTTTTTCCAATGAGTTTGCTATTTTATATATATTTTATTTCTGCTTTTCATTGCTGTAAAGGTAAAATATTTGATACTTCTTGAATGATTTGCTTCTTCGATAATGTTCGTATCTCGTTGGTAATACTATTCTCTGTAGAAATAAATGTTTTCTTGAAGGTCTTTCTTGTTTTCTTGAATATGAATAATTAAAAAAAGCAACATGAGACCTGATAAAATGTTACGTGCTTTCTAAGACTTGAGTGAAAATTAATTTCGCTTAGAAGAACAACAGGGAAATTTCTCTTATGAAGACAGAAGTAGTAACGAGAAAGCAGTGTTTGAAGCTACTACTTCGGATAAAAGGAAGAAAACAGATATAGAAGTTCCAAAGTAATCGATCAAATATCTTTATAGCAGCTGATGGGACACGGAATAAGTGGACAGACAGAACAATGCTGGGCGTACTGCCTCACACGACATCCTTTGGGAGAAACCTGGTTTGTTATATTATGCGTTACATCATATTGAAGATGTTGGTTTTGTTAGTGCTTTTCCCTTTCTCATAGACGAAACAATATTTAAAAAAACATTCTGAAATGCACCGTTATTGAAACTCATAGAGAGTGTCAAGATTCTTTTTGGCCGCTGTCAATTGCAGAATCTGTTTCATTTCCAGCAATATTGATATTTCATGTAGCTTCAGATATACCCGTAAAGGAACTATAGAACGAAAACTATGGAGCAGTGTTTTCACAGAAAGATATTGAGAAGAAAAAGATTTCTTGAAATAATGAAGTATCTTCGATTTGATGGAAAGTGCCCTAGCTCTTCAAGGTTGAAAGCGAACAAGTTTGCTTTGGCATCATCTGAGTGGAACTTATTCATTGAGAATTGTATTAGGCACTATAAAACTCACGAAAGTGTTTGTGTAGATGAACAGTTATTCCCCACTAAGATGAGATGCGAATTTATCTATTATATGCCTGACAAGGCTGACAAATTTGAATTCAAATTTGGCTGCTAGCAAACGTAAAGTCAAGATATGTACTAAATGGCATTCTCTACCTTCGGAGGGATCACGAACGATATCGGCACTTACAGTTAGGCGAATATACTGTTCTGAAGACGATGGATCCTTTTCTCAACAGAGGACTGAATGTTACTTGTGATGAGTTTTCTGTCGGTAAAAATTAGCAGAATCTTTGAAAAAGAAACAGACGACCTTGATTAGCTGTATGAGTCCAAATAGAAGAGAACTTCCCAAAACGTCTTGAATTAGAAAGAAAAGGATATGTTCATTGCAAACGTATATGAAGATCAATCAGGAAATCCACTCACAGTACACAAGTGTAAGCGCGAGAAAAGTGTCGGTGTCTTGAGTTCAGCGCATACAAGTTGAAATAAAATTGTATTGAACATACAAAATCATTTTCATGTAATGAAACGTTCAAAATAAAATTAATTATTTTGGTATATTATACACAGGGTCTGCTACAAAGAAAAGTTGATCAGCCAATATCTAGAGGGCAGATAGGATGATCACACGACTGGTAAAAAATGATTTTCATACGTAGGAATGTACGTATTGTTCTTTTATTTTAATTTTTCATGTCACTGTCCTGTAGGAGAATTTACGAAATTATTATTATTATGTTCAATATATTGGCGGTGTTTAGTGGCTCACCCTGTACTATATCACGAGAACAACTTGCATAAAACATAACCTAGTCGATTAAACATGTTAAATTCAAGCAAAAAATGACAGAAATATAAAGAAAAAGATATATATCTCTTGCAATTAAATAGCCGTCAATATGACGGCTCGGTACTTCTAGGGAGGCAAAAATTTTGGTCCTTCTAGTGCTAACTGAAAATCAAGTTTCACATTACATTCACTTCCTTTCTTCACCTTGAGTTAACTTGAAAATTTCCGTGTACAACTAGCGTTAAATTTGTCATTTTAGTAAGGTACGAAACTTTTGGCAAAGAAACGAAATACTGTAAGCTAAGAGCAAAGCCTAACAATTAATTTGCAGTTTCCTTCCTTCTCTCTAGTGCCAGAATCATTAGCTTGTGTTTTTAATACGAAGTTATGAAAACTGAGTTCAGAATAAAGGAATACGGACGGATAATTGACAATATGGAATTAAATTATCTTGAACTGAACGGAGAAGAGGTAAGATTTGATATGTGTTAACAAATCAAAATAGCATTCACAAAACGAGTTGAATTAGTACAGGAAGTCTCCAAACCCCTAGATGTAAGTGTCACACAGAACAAGTCAGTGTAATTTTAGTTGAGGTTTTGGTAATACTGCTTTTATGTTCACAGACAGCAATGTCTTGTGTACTTACGTTTCAAGTCACGTGGAACATTTTAGTACTGAAACTATGGCTGATAATGGGCGTCCTATTTAAACCGGTACACCTCAGATCCATTCTGGCGTTCTTAAATAAATGGGTTTTGACCTCACTGCTTATCAGGCTAATGCATTGAAATATTGCATTACTTCTAGGAAGACGTAATTGTTGAGTTCGATAATTTAAAAGTAAGTGTCTGGAAGCGTTATGGAGAAATCATGCAGTTTGCAATTGAACAACAAATTGATACTGTTGAATTGTGCATAAAGACAGGTTCCATTAAGGAGACTGAAGAAATGTTTATGGTGAAATATCCTGCTATCAAGTTCCTCACAACCAGTATAATTCAGAATCTGTACTAGAAAGGGAGAGCTCCAGGATCAGTTGGAAATTTAATGCAGAATAAGTGTTTGACAGTGTAGACTCCGGTGATAGTAAACAGAATTCGTAGCCACAAATTAAGAAGCCCCAAGAAATCGATAAGAAGATTATCAACAGAATGGGGACTTGGTATTCATCTAAAATATGCCATCGTGTGCTAAGAGTTCCATTTCTACAATTACATGTGAAGTAATATAAAATGTCTTTGGCGTGAAAAGCAGCTAGACAGTGACTGTGCCAGTTTTATGTGCGACACTGGTTACAAAGTGTAGAAGTGGTTGCAAAGCACGGTTAGTGTTACGTGATGTGTGCACAAATAGCCACACACAGGGCAAACAAGGACACAAGTAATGATTTCGTATAGAGAACGCTTTGATAAGGACTCATGTTGCTAACCAACCCTGCTCGATTTGGAAAATCGTGCAGTTGTTTCAGGGTGTGTCAAAGAAGAGCCATGTATCATCACTTATCTCATCGACCGCGAAAGCTATGGACACTAATATCGGTCATTTTGGATTATTTTTACATGTCTCGATAACCCCCTTCCCCGCAGGTGAACCCCGGCTGCATACAATAGTTGCTGAATTTGAAAGTCATTACTAACAGAAATGTCACCATTGATCTCAGCGACCGCAAAAACTATGAATTTAATACGAATATTAATATTTTTAACTACTTTTACATGTCCCGGTAAAGGTCCCCCTGAGACCTTCCTGGTTCGAATTTTGAAGAAAAAAACATTTCGTCTTGGTCTGGGGCCTGGACTAAGGTACCCGTGACCAAAATTTGGTAACTCTCGGTTCACTCGTCTGGTCCCCAGACCGCACACAGACACACAGAGAGACAGGCAGCCACACAAGCAAACTCTTTATTTTATTTACATTAGATTATATATACAGGGCCGGATTCAGTATTTCTGAGGTGGTGCACCAAATAATTGCCAGTACATTTGAATTAAATTTGATATTTTTAAATACCATTAGGCATCTGTGATGTGAATGAGGAATTGCCCTGGAAATACTAAGTGTCTGCTCTCGATGAATCCTATTCCTTCAATCTTCAGAAAATTGATTTAAACTACTGATTTTGCAAAACTCACTGCTAGCGTCTCACTTTAGGTAGTGTATATTTACAACGAAGAGGGGTACACGTGCATCTTTGTACCCCCTAAATCCGGCCCTGTATATATAGAAATAATACAGCATGCTTTGAGATAAAATTGTATGTGGCGTGCGTAAAATCGTATGTTACACTTGCAAATCCTGTAGTTTTGGTCTTAACGTACAGCAAACGTACAACTGAAAACGTGTTTTATAATACTTTCTGTATTAGTGTTCCATCTGTATGTACTTTCCGCATGAAACAATATAGGAGGTCAGGATCTCACATACAAATAGACGGATGTCAATATTATTTAACTGACGAAGGTAACATACATATATGTAGGCATGGGCGCGAGACGCGAGAACGCGAGAAGTCTCGTCTCGTCTCGTCTCGCAAACGAGACGAGAACGCGAGACGAGACTTATAATATTTTGCGAGACGAGAACGCGAGACAAGACCTGATATCTTTTGCGAGACGAGAACGCGAGACGAGACTTCAGCAAGTCTCGCGCGAGAAGTCTCGCGAGACTTCTCGCGGTCTCGCATAGTTTACATTTGTGATATTGATATGGTATTCTTTTGCAAGTACCATCATACATATTGAAGAGAGGATAGTTAATAATGTCAGGATCGAGTTTTGTAATAAACATGGGTGTACCGACAGTAAAGCGCTGGAAAGAGAGTGATGGCGAAACAGCAACGACCAGGAGAGCGTTAGCCAAGAGATCGACGGACCAAAAGGCAACGCACAAAGAAAGCGACAGCCAGGAGAGCGACGGTCCAAAAGGGCGACGCACAGAGATCGATAAACTATGGATCAAATGCTTGAAACGTGGTCACAATTCAAAATCAGTAAAAATGGACAAAAAATTGCTATAATGAGGCTTTTGATCTTGTTAATTATAAATTTGTCATCAAATAAAAAAAATGGAGGACCAAATTTGAAAAAGTAAAATTGGCGAACTGGACTTAGTACATTGGTGCATTTGACTTTGTTGATTACAAACTTACTAATTTGACATTAAAATTTAAAAATTCAAAATGGCGGATCCATATAGCGGACTGTCTGAAAAAGTTTGAGATTCGAGAGGGAAAGGTACTTTGTCTACTTCAATAGCTAGGACAGAGTCAATCTACCAGTCATTTATTAATTAAAATATAACTTAATGAAGTCATTTTAATTTTTCAGTTAAACAATTGTTCTTCTCCCCCTTATTTTTCGAAAGCTTAGTCCTCAACCATATAGAGTCATCCCACTTGAAAGCGAAAAATCGAGCAAGACGGTCGATTATGTGAATGATAATAACCAGAAATATATATATAGTTCTAAACCGTGTGGAACAAAAAGGCACAGTGGAATACTAACAATATTTTGATTCCATCAAGAAATATGCTTCCTCCACAAGTGGTGAAAATTTCAATTTGTATTTCGACTTACTTCTGTCCCAGCATGTGTTTACGTGGCTGCACGTTCCTTGCTGCTTCACGTTCCTTAGCAGCTGTAAAATTCCACAAAAATATTCTTGTAAACAAAGTCCGGGTGTAAAAAGGAATGCAATCACAAACGAGAGTCGAGTTTTTCTGTTTTCACTCCTTTTAGTAGACTCAGTTTACGATTGTTTGTAATTGCTTGCAAAATTTGATTTTGTTTGTAGCGGTTTCAGACCCTGGAATGCAGACAACACAACAATCTTAATGTAGCGTTGGAGCTTCAAAAGGCTGTAATGGTCACATCTGTTTTGGAGATTGATATGTATTGTTTTCTTTCTTTCTTTCTTTCTTTCTTTCTTCTTCTTCTTCTTCTTCTTCTTTGAATTTTGGAGCAACAACAACAATATAAAGTGACAACAAGAAAACAGATACTTTAGTGAGGCTCAGAAACACAAATTTGAGCGTTTTAGTCATTTCTGATCAGAAGTTAGAGGGGGCATAGCTCAGCATCCGTTCTCTATGCACTATATACTTTATACCACTAGCACTAATAGGAATTAGAAACACAAAAGATGATTTTCTTTTCTTTAGAAAGTACAGATGATACTTATTATTCTCTCAAAATTACGTTCCCTTTGACAACAAATTTTTCAATATTTCTTCCGAAAATATAATTTTGGTTTAATTCATCGACTTGGACTAAAAAGATCCAAATATTTCGTAACCCAAAATGTGTATTTGCGTCACTACTACGTGGTAAAAAAAAGGACTGTTCACATATCTATAGTGCAATTTTCAATTTATTTATTTATTTATTTATTTCATTTTCGATAGAGCTCCAAGAAAATGAACATAACTTAAGATTCAACTATGGCCGTATCTTCAACATGAATGGCGTGCATTACAAACCATTCCATTTTCCTTCCTATCACATATTGATAAGTGTTCAGACAAACACTCAAATCTCAAATGCGACCGCACGAAGATTTTGGCATAATTTGTCGTTTCCACATGGAATAACTCTATAGGTATTGTCTACATGTTCAGCCGAATCTCCATGGAAGTTATTCCCTTCATCACCTTCGTTTGAGTTGTCTAAATTTTTGTCAGCTTCCGTGTTGGAAATAATTAAAAGTTTTACAGCTTCAGATGACAAATTCTTCATTTTCTTATGAAATGATTTGCCCAAAGAAGAAATGAAAGGATCTGTTGTTGCCAAAAGCCTTCGGAACTTATCATCCATGTTTTCAATACGAAAACAGTCTCGAGAGAAATTCTGACAAGCTGACAAGAATTCAGACGGTTCAGACGATGAATTCGATAAAGATTCGGCTGAACGTGTAGACACTTATATGGTTGAGGATGAAGCTTTCGCAAAAGAAGGAGAACAACAACATTGTTTCGCTGAAAATATCTTCAGTAAATTGTCCACTGATTTCGCGTGTTTATTCTTTATATAACTCCTCTTGTACCATTACCACGCTAAATAAACACCAAAAATGAATTGAATTCAGGCCTGGTCATGCCGAAATTGAAAATGTTTACTATTTGCCTAAACAAACAGCTAAATTTCCGTATTTTGTTTTGTTTAATCTTGTTTTTGAGGCGAGAGATAGAGACTGGGCGAGACAAAATCAAATCTGTCTCGCCTCGTGACCAGGACTGGTGATATTCAAGAAACAGTTCACATTTGTTTCGAGATAATACATTAACGACATCTCAAGATAGACTAATGTTTCCTCTTGTCGCATCTCGTGAGCATCACTAGTTAATATAAAAACTACTAATACTATAGAATTAAACTCCTTTGGACCCGACACTACTCGAAACCTGAGCAAATATCGAGTCGAATTGGAGATTTTTTGAACCGAGTTCTCAAGTGGATATAAAATATTTTTATTTCGAGTGAAGCCAAATTTAAAGAAAATTTGTTTGAACTTGCTCGTCCCCAACCCCTAGAACAGAATGGGTCCAGAAAAGGTAAATCAATGTTGTGCGTTCGTGCTGCACTTTGCAGTAAGGAACATTGCTGTCATAATTATGAACTCCCCAAAAATGTTAATGTTCTACAAAATTGATACCTTAGAAGTGCATGGTTCTCATCGAAACATCCCTTCCACACAACATCATCACCTGAAATCGTATAGACAATCGCAGACGAAGGCAAGTCAGTAACTAATAGTTTATTTCTAAACTTCTGGGCTAGCATTTATTTGAACATTTACTATAAATTATGTCGACTAGTGGAAATAAAAAAAAATACAATGTTCCTTTGTATTATGAAATTTGTATTGATTTTTTTATGTTTTACTGTTATTTTGGTAGTTTCAAAGTATCTAGTTAACGGGGTAAGTGTTGTGACTTTTCGGCAACACTGATAGTTGCTTAGTTAGCTGTTCTTGTTTCTTGAAATGGTTTGGTCAGGTTGTCACAATTACTGATTTCATGATAGGTTTAAGTTAACAAGGTTAATCAAAATCTAGTTATTTTAGGAGATTTCCTCATGACAAAAGATTCAAGAAATAAAGATTGTGTTAGTTTTTCTGTTACTACTTTCCCAAAATGCAATAAAATAGATTCTTCCATTATCTACACTGTTTTCTTTATTTTCTCTTTGGGGTCGTGAGCCAAGATCTTTGGTCATAAAGTTCTTGAGGAGGGTGAGGAAAATAGGGGGGAAAACGACACGTTTTGTCTTGTGTATCCACCCTCCTCCTGATGATGAGACATCTTGACAAATAATAAAAGCAGGATAGCAAACACCAGTACAATACATTTTTTTTTATTTCTTTATTGAGAACATATTTGGAAGCTATCTTATCGGAAAATTTTGTAAATTGCATATTCGCGGCTGCGGTTTCCGGTCTTCTGTTATTGCACCCTCGGTAAAAATATCCTAGTTCAAAAATATACGGCTCGCTTTGATTTTTCCTTCTGTGCAGAAATTCGAGGCGTCGGTCAGAGGATACCATATCTTCTCTCTCTGTTTCTGTTTCTGTCTGTCTCTGACACTCTGACTTTCTTCTTCCTATTTTCAATTCATTGTATATATATATATATATATATATATATATATATATATATATATATATATATATATATATATATATATATATATATGAGGGAAAAAGACACGTGTTTAGTTCCAATGTGATGTAAAGCCTCTGGGTTTAGAACAGATTTGTTCCCCCTGCCCACCAAATTGTTTTCTTACGGTAACTTGTTTTATGAAGGCAGAAAAAGGGCCTATTGGCCTGTTTAAGAAGGAAAATTTTTTAGTCAAAATAAAGCAGTTGTTTCTTTCCGTAAACATAAATTTAGGATAAATGGATTTATGGCTGCAAGACGGATCCTCTCACCAAAACCAGAACTGATATCTGCTTAGCTTTTATTCGTCAGAAAAGGAGGGGGAGAAAAATGCTGTCGGTACTCCACTACTTTTTTATGGTTTTGTTTTGATTTTGAGAAAAAAACTAGTGTTTCAGATTGCAAACAGTTTAAATATTATTTCAGAATAATAATAATAATAATAATAATAATAATAATAATAATAATAATAATAATAATAATACATTTTTATTTAAGCTCATTGTAGTCTTTCTTGTAGTTATTAAAGATTAATCTCTTAACTCTCAATTGTTAAGAAAACGTTTAGATGAAAGTGCATTTAAGTTGTGAAATATATATTACTAATGCTGCATGTTTACTATAAATACGGCTATTTGAGTTGCCGTTCCTACCAAGTTATTTGAAAGCTTTTATCTTGCAAGTAAAATTACTCAAATGTAACGTGCCGATTTCATTCATACTTCACATAGACAGAGACTACAGAAAACTGGCTTTTTTTAATACCGGGAATGTGGGGTGTAAAATCAAGCATTGTGAATCGGAATGAGTGGATAAGCATTGTGTAACAATGCAACTATGAAACAAAACTATGTAAACTTTGAGTATACATTATTTTAAAAGGGTCGAATGAAGACTACATTATTAGTGATGAGCGCAAGAGTCTTGGTCTTGCAGTTTTTGCAAGAGTCTTGCATGCAAGACCAAGACCAAGACCAAGACCAAGACCAAGACCAGGAATCCCGATGCAAGACCAAGACCAAGACCAAGGGTGCAAGACCAAGACCAAGACCAAGACCATACCTGCAAGACCAAGACCAAGACCAAGACTCTTGCGCAAGAGTCTTGCACAAGTACCGGCTCAGTGGTAGAGCAGTCACGTGTGGTTATATGTGTCCCTGGTTGGGTTCTAGCTTGCGCCATGGGAACTTCTTGGTGGGCAAACACCGTGTGCGTGGGTTTTCTTGGAATTTTGATGTTTCCTCCTACTTTCTTCATTCCATCATTTCATTCATTTCTCATCATTACCGTCTCCCTAAGCCTCGATGCATAATTGTGGGACGTTAAACTAGATATTTCGTTTCGTTTCAAAACATATTAGTGGTGTTTTTTTCCAAAGCTAAAGAGAAATGTAGTGTTGAACACTGGTAATTCCGTACACCATAGGTGTCGACTACATGGGTATGACCTTGGCTCCGAGACTCAAGCATCCGTTGGAAATTTTTAATGTGTGCTTATAAAATTAATATCAAAATAACATTTTCATGACATTGACAAAAACTTAGTATATGTGACCGCAAGTTTGATTTCATGGGCGGATGCTTATACGTTGAATAATTGTTTATCAATATAACTTTTAGCCTCCTTAGGTATACGACACATACAGGATTGAAGGATATAACATTATAATACAACAATAAATCTATATTATAAAATTGAAAGTGATTTGTTTGTGACTCTTAATCTCTTGAACCACCCGACCGATTTCGATCAAATTTCAACATAGATGGAGTTTGGGCCTGGGAGTGTTTTCATCATTTCACTTTGACGGTAAAACTTAAGGGAGTGGAGAAGGGGGAGTTATAAAATAATAAATAAAACTTAATAACTCGAACCAAACCAGCAATCTCGATCAAATTTTTAACATAAACGTAGGGGAGGGGGAGATGTAGAAAAATCAATATGAATAAAAATAAAAGTGACTAAGTTTGTGACTCAATACCTCTTGAACCGATCTCAATCAAATTTTTAACATGTATGAGGTTCTTTCCTGGAAAATTTATTAGAGTTTGTTTCACTTTGATGGTAGAACCTAGGGGTGGAGGAGGGGAAGGGAAGATATATATATATATAAAACTTAATAACTCTTGAACCATCGGACTGCGAACTCGATCTTATTTTCAACATAGATGAGGATCGGACCTGAGATGGTTTCTGCCATATCACTTTGACGGTGCAGTTTAGGGGAGAGGGAGAGGAAAGATATTTAAAAATGATTGAAAATTACCGACATTAAAATGGAATCTATAGTTTTGGGGATCGCTGAGATAAACAATGATAATTCCGGTGCTGTTTAAATCAAAATTCAGCCCCTTAGGTTGGCGGAGGGGAGGGAAGATATATAAAAATGATCAAAAATGACGAATATTAGTGTCGAATCCATAGTTTTCGAGGTCACTGAGTTGAATACTGAGACTTCCTATAACGTTTACGATCAAATTCAGCCTCGTAACTTGGGGCAGAGGGAGATACATACATCTCGATGTGGAATAAAATTATCAAAAATAAACAAATATTAGTGCCGAATCGATAGTTTTCGGGGTTTCTGACACGAACAGTGACACTTGTGATGCCGTTTAAATCCAAATTCAGCCCCGCAACTTGGAGAAGAGAGAAAATTTTTATTATTATTATTATTATTATTATTATTATTATTATTATTATTATTATTATTATTATTATTATTATTATTATTATTATTATTATTATTATTATTATTATTATTATAGTTTAACTCAACAAAGTGGGAACTTGATGCTAGTAATCCATATTCTCAAGTGAGACTTCAAATAACTTGGAGTTTAATGACGTTATTTTGTATTTCTAATACAGGTCAACAGTATTTATATAAATTGAGTTTACACAAAAGACATAGTCAATTGATTCGTTTTCAGTTTTCACTCAAATTATTCTAAAATATTAAGAGGTTTGATTATCATAATTATTATTTTAATTTTGTTTCCCTCTTTTTTTGGTCAATACTGCTAAACATATCATCACCATCATTATAGTTATTTCGCCATTATTGGCAGGTTATTTGCTTCAACAGACAAGGTTCGACGTTCGGTGGTCCTCAGCTAGTCTATTCGTCTTGACGTAGCAATTTTCTTTTTTAATACCTTTCTTCAAATAGCCTGCTTCGCTCTCTCCCTCTCTTTCCTTCTACAATACTTTCAAGCACGTTCCTCATAATACAGTTCCTCCTCAGCCAATATCCTAACTAGTTCCTCTTTTTTCCTCTTAACAATATGTAAAATACTTTTTTGCTCTTACTGCTAATATTTCTAACACCTTCTCATTCGTTTTCATTCAACACAGCTAATTCTGTCCTTTTTTCTCCATGCCCATGTTTCGAAAGTCTGCAATTTTTTCATTGCTATTGCGTAATATGAATGTTTCTGCCCCATAGAGTACATATTGGTATCAGTAAAACAAAGTTTCAATATTTAATTGTAAGTTTGTTTAATACAAGGATTAGCTATCGTGGCTGGAAAGAAAAATCTGACGCGTTTTGCAATTCATGGTATTTCAATAATCTGTGCTGTCTTGATTTTCTTTCATGCGTCCCAGGGTTCCCCTCCGCAGTTTGGGAACCAGTGGAGTGTTGGATCTCTTAAAAAATTTAAACAGATTACGAAACGTTGTGATTTAGGTATAAGTAGTGAAGCGTGAGCACCCATTAAAAAAATAAAGGTCATCAGCTATGTTGTACACTATCATCATACTTACACGACGGTAAATTATGTTACATTTAGAAACATATATTGTATTTCCGTCACTACTGGTGCATTGTAGAGTTTATTATCCCTTATATCAATAGTAAAATTTACCTATGAAAAGCTTGAGATTTCTTAAATGCAAGACTTGCAAGACTCTTGCATGCAAGACCAAGACCAAAGACCAAGACCACCCCGGTCTTGGTCTTGGTCTTGCATTTGCTCATCACTATACATTATTGCAGTGTTGATTTGCGAGACCGCGAGACCAACGCGAGAAGTCTCGCGCGAGACCGCGAGACGAGACTTCCAAAATTTTGCGAGACGCGAGACGAGAACTTAGGTCTGCGAGACGAGACGAGACGCGAGACGAGAACAGCTTTTGATTTTGCGAGACGAGACGAGACTTGTTTCAGTTCTCGTCTCGTTTGGTCTCGCGCCCATGCCTACATATATGTATGTAATATAAGGAAGACTGTTAGATATTAGATGTCCTCCGAGGACGTCCTTTGTTGTAACATCTCAAAGCAGTGCCTATGTAGCATACGGGTAACGTATGCTCCGTACTGATTTCTGTAATAAGCAAAAGAATTCCGTATATTTGTAAAATATACCGCTGTCCGGAGAACGGATTTTTCTGTGTGATTTTCCATTTCTTCATCACTTCTAACCTGCATGTATGTGTTAACGCATTGTTGGAATATTAAATTGAAAAACAAAATGGTCTTTACTATAACTTTAACGTACCAGGTTTGAAGAAAGAAGAAAGACACATTTAATATAAGTGCATTAGGTAGTTTGCGCGTATAGCTAATATGCATGATCCCTGCTTTTGTGAATAAGCCATACATAACCACCCTTATCGTGGCTGACAGAAACCCTTCATAGTGTTTATTCTTAAAGTTCATTCTGTGAAACGAAATTGTTAGCTTGTGTCTTTTATACTCCAGATCCCAAATGTTCGATTCTTGGTTGGTGCCCAAATTGTCTAGTATTACGGAGGATTCTAGTTGAAACTTTATTTAAAAAAAAAAAAAAAACTACATTATAATATATTTTATTTTCTGCATTAAGAAATAACAAAATAGGTTTAGAAACTCATAAACTATGACATTACAAGCCCATGTGTTTACCACGAATTACACATAGTTCATCGTGGACTGTAGTACCGGAAAGTGAAGTTTACAACTAATTAGATGTAAACCATATTAAGAGTTTAGTATATTTAGAATCTTTCTTTAAGGAATAAACATCTTTATCCTTTGTGTATTACCGTGAAAAATGTAGCCGTGTGGTCCCTTTGAGACCCCAATTATAAAAAGTAATTGTTGGCGTTTCGTACAGATATATTTCAAAACAGTAAATACTTTGTTCATTGCACCTCAATTCAGATTGTCCCCTTCAACAACACTGACATAATTGTCATTCCAATTAGAAAAGGAAGAAATACTTGACGATCTCTTCACCAGATAATAGGCACAACTGCAACCTAGAATACTAAAATCGTGTCTTCTTCTTGGGGTTATTGATTGAAGTAACAAAATGTATTCCTTTGAAACTGGCCACTTTGTTATTCACACGCTGTTCAAAGGTATAAGGAGGTTTCTGGATGTTTATTGCTTCAAACTGTAACTTGAACACGAAAAAGACAAGGTTATAAACAATGTAAGAATACTTTTTTCTTACTATACACCCAAGTTATTTTATTATGTGAATAATGGAGTAACTTTCGGGAGTAACTTTCGGTCATTATGAACACTACTCGTTTAGAAGAATAAATAAAAGAATTTGATTATATACATGGGAATTACATTGGAGTCCTTTTACAACCACAGTGGTAAACAATCATTTTGTACATAATAGCAAAACAACAGCAAACGATATTTTGTGTTCAATATATCAAATATACACTAGGGAGAAAATACAAGGACAGATTTTTAGATAGTCACGTTTATTAAAGATATATATTACATTAAATATCTCTGGGGTCCCAAAAGAACCCCATGGTAGTACACAAGAATTAAAATATATTCTTTTGATCTTTGCATAGATGAATTATTCTGAAAACAGTGTTTAAAGATAGTAATAGGAAGGAATTTTAAAAATAACGTAATGATATTAATACTTTTGTCTCTTTACCATGCATCGTCATCATCCCGATTAACATTTAGGCGTTAATACATGTAAAAGCTCTCGGATAATAATAGCTTACTCTCTCGGGTATTGCAGAAGATTATAGTATAATGAGTATTTCCATATATGTACAATAATAATCCATACATTGAAATCCTTGTACTAATCAGCATTGCGGTGACGCATTAATTAAGCTTAAATTGAACGAAGAGGTTTATTCCATCATCATACGAGAATTACACATATTCTAGTAACGTTGAATACACATCTCGAAGCATTTATCTCGCAACTCCCTCGCAACTATACGGTAACGGCACGCGACTTTCGGGAAGGAGACCCGGGTTCAATTACTGGTAGAGCTCTCTTGTTTTTATGCGGTTAGCGTTTGCGCCGTTGGCGTGGGAGACCCGGGTTCGATTCCCAGTTTTATCTAATGCGGTTCGGATCCCATGTTATAGGTCTACGTGTTATACAGTTAACTGCTGAAAGAGACACTAAACTCAAATTAAAGTCAAACCAAATTGGTTCCTAGAAGATAGAAGTTCATGTAGCTTGAATTTCAAATTAATCTGAACTTACATGTCTCATATAACCTCGATGTTGAATAAGAATGTATCATTCTAAACTAACCAAAGAACCATCGAAGCATTGCTATACCCTAATGCAATGCAGGGCAGAAGTGACTTTTTTAAAACCTTTTTATTATTATTTTTTAGTTACTTAAAATTAACCTCTTTGAACTTGACTAATTTCAGCAAGCCTCAAAGGAAACACATGCAATGATTCATGAAAAAAAAAACTTTTTTCTAAAGTAATTCTGAATCATTATGTCAAATTTTTCGAGCGCATTTGTCCCCTTTACCAATTTCAATTCCAAGCATTAGGAAATAGTGGTAAACCTCATATATAACACGTGCATTATTTCACTAAGATCCAGCAATTATCAAGGAAAGTTACATTGATTTTGTTTTAAACATATGGCAGATCACTATTTATTGTCGATTAATTTCAATGCAACCTATAACTTTATTAGTGATGAATTTCAATCTAAACAACGAGGATGTTTAGGAAGTCTCAATTAAAACGTGCGCAATATATTGGTAGCGTAGACTGTGTTTTGTAAAGAACTGAAGATGCAGAAATTTGGAAGAAGTTAAAATTGTTTCTTAAATAAATATTGCTGTTAATAGAAAAATTTAGTTAGAGAGGTGAACAGTATGCATGTGATATTGAGTGAATCTACAGTGTGCAAGTTTCTTTATTATTTACAAGTATTTTGTGGTTCTTCTTTACGTTTTTGGTCAATACTACATTTAAATCAATATGGAACAAAAGATTGTGTCCGTGAGTTTCCTCGGAATATTTCCGTTTCTTCCCATTATCGCTTTCTATCAATTCTTCCATTATCATTCACTTGCCTTAATCATGTCTCCCTTAGCCTAAAGAACATATTCGTGGGATATTAAACTGAAAGTTTGCATTTCATTTCTAATATTCAATGTATTTTAACATAGTACCTTTTGAAACGGCATCATGCCATCCAATTTTGATTTATTGGTGCTTTTTTTTGGACGATTTTGAGCTTAGCGTTCCGTTTTGCATTGAAGATATATGAGACAGTTACCTAAAGTTTAACATGTGATCCCAACCACATGAACTCTCACGTAAAGCTAACTCAGGAATTTTGATTTATTGAGGAGACCAACATTGCACTGGAGTCGAACAGATACTGCTCGTATATTGGGTCGTGGTGGCTCAGTGGTAGAGCGTTCATATCTGGTGCATGTGATCCTTGGTTCAATCCCACATCGCGCCAAGTAAACTTTGTGGTGGACAAACACCATGTGCATGGGTTTTTTCGTTATTCCTCCGTTTCTTCCCACTGTCTTCATTCCACCATTTCCTTCATTTCTCACCACCACTATCTCCTTTAGCCTAGCTGGCATAGCATGGGACGTAAAACTTAAAGATTTCATTTCATTATCACCATTTGTGTATTTGAAAAAAAAAAATAAATGAAATCTTTAAGTTTAACGTCCCACGATTATGCCGGTTAGGATAAAGGACGGTAATAATGAGAAATGAGTGAAATGGTGGAATGAAGAAACTGGGATGAAACGGGTGAACCTCGAGAAAACCTACAAGCACGGTGTTTGTCCACCACAAAGTCCACATGGCGCGAGCTGGGATCGAACCAGCTACCCCCAAGCACCGGAGGTGTACGCTCTACCACTAAGCCACCGCGCCCCCGTTTGTGTATTTGAGTATATAACAAGAGTAGTTAGTTATTTTAGAAAAAAATATGACTACATTAATCCCTCGTTTAAGTGCATCAAAAGTCCGCCATAGCAATTAAATGTTGCCAAATGTCCATAAGTTCCGACACTATATCTCCAGTACCTAATATATACAATAAGTACAAAAGAAAGAAGACTAATAAAGTACTGTGCTTTAAATCAAGCACATTATTCAATCTGACAATGTAAAATTACTGGTATTCTGTACACACTGTGATACAGTACATTCAATGCCTTTAGTTTAAAATTAAGACTTTCAAAGTGAAAATATACAGGAAATTCAACATTCTTAGTCTAAAACCATGACTTAAATCTTAATCGGCTGCTCAAGATTTTATTCATTGCTTCCGAAGTTCGTTAAATCTAGTATCTTAAGACCGAGAGATGAATTTGTTATATTTTTCAAAAGCGACATAATAGCTAGATATATCCGTATACTCTGTATAAGGCTCACTTTCTAACTACTATTAATATTGTCCTAAACCTGGAGACTAATAAATGTGTACTTGTCACATTTTCCTATGGAGACCCTGCAAAAAGTTTGTTTACTTTTTCTTAATTTTCAGACTACCTTCCTTCATAGTAAACGTTAAGTCTGGTATTAAATACTAATTTCGCAGGAAATCTAATTAGATACGTTCCTTAGCAATCTTTCATTACATAAATATTAGTTTATTCCCTTCGTCACTGTACATTCCTAAGTTCAAGTGAAATGGAAAACATCATAAAAGGACCATTTAATTTATTCTGCAAATATTTGTTTCAGAACTTCATTGTGTTTATAATTGTATACAGGTGGCAACATTGTTACAGTCTTTCTTCTCTCTTTTGTTTTGCAAAAGGTAAATTGTGTAGCAAAAATGAACTTTGTGATTGTGCGCAACAACTACTTTCTCCTTTTTGGTACGCTATCTTTGCTTTCTTTTTTCCCCCTTTATGAGCCATTCTGCAGACCATTATAGCAGGATATAATTCTTGAGTGTATTGCTACTACTGGAGGGGAGTGGAAATCAGGAGGGTGGATTTTAATGGTGGGGAAAGGAGTGCGCCTTCAATGTTCGAACGAAAGCAGAGAACAAAACAAAGGGGAGAGATTTCCATGAAGGGAAGGAGAAAGTATGCCTTGAGATTTTCCAGAAAACAGAAAAGGAAACTTAGCAGTAAAATGGTTATAAGAGCGGGAGTTATTGAGGGTTCAGGTGGTCTGCGGAATGAGGGGGAGGAAAGGGTAGGAATAAAAAAGACAAAAAAAATTAGGATTAGTAGAAGACGGGGGACAAAAGAAGCATTTACGTTTTGACGGAAAATCAATGTTTTACAAGAGCTTTGACGAGCCATGCAATGTTTTTTGATCGATCCACGCTGTCTCTTGTGTTTTTCTTTCCCAGGGAGCCGGACAATGACGCTGAGTGAGGGGGAATTTAAAAGACAAGAATGGTTGTCAAAGGGTGGTTCTTCATATGTAATAGACTTTAGAATGTTTATTTCTCTTATAGTTTCCGGAGGAAGACACATGTATTGTAATACTATTAAACAATACTGCAGATCAGTGGTTTAAAGTTTTTGTACTCTCGTATCATCATATTTAATATAGAGAATATTAAAACTAGTAATCCCATTGAGTAGGGGGCTTCTAGAATTCACAACGTAGTTTTTCTTAGAAAGAAAATCCAATAAAATGTTGTCAGTCAGTTGCTCGCTTTTAGTAAAATCTTTGGCACGTTTTCTAAGTAACCGCAACTAAGTGACATAAAACATTTCTTCGTAAGTAGCTTAAAAAGTAGGATAATGGGTACGAGAAGCCTCTCCCCTTGAGACTATCTGAAACCCTTTTATTTTAAGAGTATAACAAATTTATTTTTAATTCTGGTCAGAATATCGAAAGTAATTTTATCTTCTATGTCTCCGAACTAAATAAACCATGAATTTTGCCACACTGACTAACAAAGGAAGAGTTTTCTTACTATTGGCGGTAGCTGTGTCTATTTTATGACTCATAGTAGCTTACAAAGAATATTGTAGGTTCATGTAGAGAAAACGAATTGATCGTATGTGTTTTACGTACATGCTAACAAAATTTAAAGGAATTACTTTACCTTCAATTATACGAAAATATTACTGAGTGGATTCGAGTACTCCTTTGTGAGATCAACTGTTACCTAAAATAACTGGGAATTCTTAGAGTTAATACACCAGTAATCAAAGTTATCCTGAAAAATCACCAAGTTTTTTTTTTTGTTTGTTGGTTTTACTAGATAAAATAGAATGTCGGGAAAATTCCTAGACCGGATCTTCGACTCTGTTATATTTCGCATTTTTAAGCAAGAAAATATTCTCCCACGCATACCATGCAACAGTCAGCCGTGTACTACAGGTTGAGAAACTATACTGTAGATTATAAGTAAACCTAAAATTTATTCTCATTTATCTGTCCATCTCCCAACTGGCAATTACATATAATTGTAATACATTTTTCCGAGAAAAATCATAACCAACTTCAACATTTGCAACACTTTCTCTATTGAAAATTGTTTATAATATTTTAAATACTCAACCAGTTTTCATGATACAAAACAAACTTTGTTCATTACTATTGTAGAGTGTACTACAAAATATCTCATTTACTGTATGTTATTGCAGATATCAATGGCGGACTGTGATGCAAAGTCCAACCTTGCGTGAGCAGGCTCAGCTGGCATCCCGGTACGAAGTATGGCAGTCCGTGGTACAAGCACAGAGATGGTGAAGAAGTACGAAAAGACCTCGTGCTTTGGTAGACGTCTGAATCATAAATGATTGCCATTCGATGCTAACAGACATCTGTAGCAGGATGCATAGACTGGGCTAGCATACATTTCTAAACTAAAAAAGCAGGGCACTCTACGAAATTTTACACTAGGTTGATGCACTTGCTCCTTGCAAAAATATCAAAATTATTTAAACAATAGATTAATACTCATCAAATGTGAGTGACAGAAAGTAGATTATTCCTATCAGTTGAATACCGATGGCTAATAAAAGCTTTCTTTTTTAAATATCGCAACAATTCCTTGCGGGAAGGATGATGGATATCAGAGAATGTCCCGGGGAAACCAGAACGCCTGGGAGCACTAGCATCAGACACTGAAACATAACTTACCGTTATAACTTGGCTATAGAAACTAAAAAAAGTTTTCTCCGACTTTTCCTGCATCAGCTAACGTCGGTTCGTATTTGCTATTGTTCAAGAATATTTTCCATCTAGCGAGAACTGGCAACAGTGAAAGGAAGTCAAAAAAAAAGTGAAGGTAAATGGTGGCGAGTGGAGTAGTAGAACAAATTACCGATGGCAAAATTATTTTAAAATGAAGTATAGAATTGACTTTTTGTATTCTGGTAAAGAATAACTTCATCTATAGTGAAACCCAAACAAAAATTCCTAAAGAGAACAATTTAAACGCAGAAAGATTTGTTATTTTGCACACATATTAAAAACAAACGGAAGAACAAAGGAATCACGTGTGTTAATAGTATAGTTATTTGTGGTTTATTGGAAAGAAAACTTTTAGTGTGTGAAATCTCATATAATATTCTGTCCTATTTCTCATCAGAATATATATATTTCATTATTTGTTTGTTAAAATCTTGTGTGAAGTTCTATTATTAAGTAAAATTGCAAGAAGTGATTACTAAACGTATCAGTGCAAATATCTGAATATGCTCATAGCATTATAGTAAAGGATGCATCTGAAAGATACATACTTTTATCGTACCAAAGTATCAGTTTAACCATACCAATCATTTGATATTTTTCATTAAAAAAAAGGTCATTGATTAACAAGGTAGGTTACTCGATATTCTGTAATGTATGGAATTCTTCATGGTGTATAAAGAATAATCTGCTTGACATGGAAAGATTTAATTCATCAACTCCTTATATTCTGACAGACATATAAGTGTTCATATATGCAAGAGTGTGGAAGCCTTAGAGAGCAAAGGCACGAGTGCTGTTCATATGCTATTATTTATGCAAAAGAATGTTGTTATACTGTATTAATATGTTAACTTCAGAAGTAATCAACGAGGTTATCCGGAAGTAATACTCTATTGAGAGGGAATTATAGTACCTTTGACGGGTTTGACTTCAGGATAAATTCGAGATACTTCTAACAAAATTTCAGGCAACTGGAATTTTTCTGACCATTTTAAGGTAAGCACTGATAAATGTCAGATATTAATCAAATACTTTATTGAGCCCTTCTGACTACTGCAAGTACACAGGATTATAATACGTTTTTCGACTTAGTAGTTTTCTAGCAGCTACAGAATAATACTCCCCTGGACCGGGCTGCTTCACCGCAGCTACAGAATGGCGCCCGAACAGGGACCACACTACGACCGTTACAGAAAGTATCGTGCTCAGTGTGCAATTAAAGAGTGTTATCCAAATATAAACAAAATATACCCCTGTGTACAATATTTAGTAGTACTATGTGCACAGTAGTAAACAACTAGTGTTGAAGAAAAGTATATTAACACTGTTCTTCCTTGTATACCTCTAGTAGTCAAAATGAGTGAACTTAAGGAAATGTCTTTGGAGACATTGATGCGAGCTATTGAAAATTTAGGTAGCTATGAAAGATAACTTCTTGGAAATGAGGTGTAATTCTCAGGGTGAAAACAAAGCAAAGTCATCTATAAAAATTTTAACAAAACACAATAAGCATGGCGTTGCAAGGAGTGAGGATGTAAACAATTCTAGTGTTAGTAATCCATCCTTAACATTTAGGTATAGTGACGATGAGGACGAAACTCTTTGTAAAGTAAAAATTTCAAATTGTGCAGTAGTCAAAAAATTGAGTAATATGAAACATCAGTTAGAAAAGGAATGGGTTGAACAGATAAAAGAAAGAGGTAAGACTTATGATTCATTTAGGAAAAAGTACCAATTTAGTAATATCAGTATACACATGTTACAAGAGATAAATTCAAACGAAGCTAGTGAAAATAAATTTTTGTTTGAATTTTATGGGGACCAAGTTGATGATCTTGAGAAAGAAATAAAAAGACTCCATATAACGAGTAAGCCAGAAGAAAATAACTCATTTTCTGAAAATATTTGTAATGTGAAGAATGATTCATACCCTTCAGTAGAGGATATCAAAAGTAAAGTCGATGAGATTTCTCATCTGGAATTACATGAGAAACAGCAATTATATGAACTTCTGTTAAAACACAAAAATGTCCAGTAACTTTCCAGGCAAATGTAATAAGTATTCATATACTATTGATGTCGATACGGAAGAAGCTATCGTAAAACGTCAATATCCGTTACCTTTTAAATACAAGGCGAATATTGAAAATCAAATAAAGGAATGGTTAGATTGCGGAATCATAGAAGAGTGTGTGTCTATACACTGTCATCCTTTATTGTGTGTTGCAAAGAAAAATACTAATAAACTTCGAACTGTAGTGGACTTAACTGAATTAAACAAATACGTTACATTGAAACAGTTAAAAGTGAACAAAATCGACGATTTACTTTTAAAGTTTCAAGGAGTGAAATATGTTACTTGCATTGACTTTGTGAATTCGTACCTTCAAACACCCATTAGTGAAAAGAGCAGACCTTACACTGCATTTTCGTGGAATGGGAAGATGTATCAATTCCTTCGCGTACCGTATGGGTACATAAATGGCGCTGCAGCTTTTACTATGTGCCTGCAGACTGTTTTAGGAACTGGCTTAATAGACAAATTAGTATATTATATCGATGATATATCGATACCAACATTCAGTTTTGAGGAACAAATGTGTCTATTGGACGAAATATTCACTAAAGTAAAAGATGCTGGAATGACTCTAAATTTGCAAAAATCTTCTTTTTGTAACACCAATTTCAGTTTTCTTGGATTTAATGTGAGTGCAAAAGGTATTTCTAAAGATCAGTCATATGTTGAGTGTATTCAACAACTTCCTAGACCGAGGAATCTAAAAGAGTTACAACGTGTCATTGGACTATTTCAGTGGTGTGGAAAATTCGTTCATAATTTTGCTTATAAGGCTCAACCTTTGTTTTCTCTATTGCAAAAAAGAAAGAAGTGGGTTTGGACTGATGAATGTGAAAATAGCTTTGAGCAATTAAAAAGAGATTTAGCTACTAATGTCTTATTGGCTCACCCACATTTAGATGAAGATTTCTGTTTAATAACTGATTGCAGTAGTGTAGCTCTGGGAAGTATACTTTTTCAAGATATAGACGGGCAAAGACATATTTTAGGTTTCCATAGTAGGATGCTAAGGCCATCTGAAAAGAATTACACCATAACAGAACTTGAAGCTTTGTCAATCATGGTTGCTATCAGGAAATGGTCTCAACTGTTATACGGTAGACACATTAAAATTTACACTGACCATAATCCTTTAGTTTATCTACACCGGATGCGTCAATGGAATTCAAGATTAGCTCGATGGAGCATTGAACTTCAAGGATTCGACATTGAAATTATATACGTACCTGGTAAAGAAAATGTGGCCAGCGACGCTTTATCCAGAATTGTGTTATTTCCCGATTTAGAAAAACATGTAAGTAATTTGTATGAAGTACTAACACCTTGTTTCAAAAATCTTACTATTCGGGAGTTAATTCAAAAACAAAGGGAACATCCCGAGTATGAAAAAATTATAAAGTATTTAAATAATCCAAATGATCCATTTAGTAGAGTGAAAAATAAGAATCTTGAAGAATTTTATAAACTAGAAAATAATATTTTATTAACTAGAAGTTACCACTTCCCGAAAATTTGGAAAATATGTATTCCACCTTCTCTTGTAGGAAATGTAATCAAGACGATGCATGACGAATATGGGCATTTTGGTTTTGATAAATCGTTAGCTTATGTTCAAGAGTACTGTCACTGGAAGTCTATAAGGCGTGATGTTGCAAATTTTATTCGTGACTGTACTCAGTGTAAGTTAAATAAAGCAGAAACATCACCTCCGGCTAGACCGTTGCAAACAGTGGAAGTAAAAAATGTAAGACAGTTGATTTCCATGGATATCCTAGACCCTTATCCGGCTTCTAGCAATCGTAATAGATTTGCTTTATCTATCCTGGATGTATATAGCCGTTATTATGTTATGTATCCAATACGAAGAGCTACCTCCAAAAGTGTGTTGAGATGTCTCGAATATTATTACATGACTGCGCTAGGAGTTCCAGAAGCCATATTAGTAGACAATGGCAGCTGTTTTACTTCTAAACATTTTAAAGAAAAGATCCAACAGTATGGGATAAAAATCCATTATGTCAGCCCATACCACCCTAAAAGTTCTGTCGTGGAAAGGATCCATAGGGAAACGAATCGTCTCTTTAAGTTATTGTGTAACGATAATCATCCTTCTTGGGAGAAATATATTCCGCAAGTTGTGATATTGTTAAACTATTCTATTTGCAGCAGTTTGGGAATTAGCCCTGCAAGTATGCACTTAAATGTTAAACCACAGTGCGCTGTATTCAAACACTTTGGAATTGTGACTGATAGTGATTATGACGAAAATGAACCATTAAGCTGGGAAAACAAATTGGTTATGGCCGATTATCGTAGGAAAGAAAAAATTCGAAAACGAAATGAAAAGTACAACGCTTCACAAGAGAATAGATACAAAATTAAAGAGAATGATTTAGTTTTTCTTTTGCAAACTCATCACAGTTCAGTTGTAAATAAACAAATTAGTAAGTTCTTCAACTTATATCAAGGTCCTTATGTATGTCAAACTAAACTATCTGACAAAGTATTCAAATTAGTTGACCCTCTTACAGGAGAATCACGAGGTACTCACTCAATAGACAGAATGAAAGTGTGGAGACCCACAGAAAAAACCAGACAGTTATGGTTAAATTTAGCACTCAAACATGTAAGTGAACCTATTCAAAGTTTAACAAAACAAAATGCCTTGAATGTAAAAAGTAAAGAACCGGACACAATTATTCATGTAAACTCATGCAATTGATCAACGTAATGTGATCTTGTTAGCAGTATTTGTGTCAAAATATTTCTTGTAAGAAATTAAAGTTGAAACTGCTTAAAAATCATTTAAACACGCGTTTTATCCAATTTATAGACACTGATATATGTGGATTACTATACTAAACAGATGTTAATATGCATTGTGTTGTAACTTTAATGTCATGTTTATATGTCTGTATTGTCTTTGAATATTTTGTGCATCTGCTTGTATTTTTTTTAAATCTAGTAGTGTAATTATCTATATTGATTTTGTTTGTTGTTTATACAAAGTACATATCGAGAGAACATCAATTAAGATTTGTGCATTGTAACGAAAAGTTTAGATGTTTAAAACTGTTTAACTAAAAAAAAAAAAGTATATTCCTCTGATGAACGATGTAGCGAAAGTTCCTACTGAAAAGATATAAAAGTCAAAGAAAATATTTAGAGATTGTTTGTATCGTTGATGTAACGTTACAACTATACATACATATTGTATTATAAAGTATGTTTAGTTCAAAAGTTATGTTAAAGTGTCAAACTTGGTATTATCGTGCAAAACTACTATCCAAAAAACAGTAAACATTTTTCTTTTAAACCAGGATTCTTGAAAAATTGTTTACGTCCGAACATTTTTCATTCCCGTCGTGCGCCAATATAACTCGGCTATAGAAACTCAAAAAAGTTTTCTCCGACTTTTCCTGCATCAGCTAACGTCGGTTCGTATTTGCTATTGTTCAAGAATATTTTCCATCTAGCGAGAACTGGCAACAGTGAAAGGAAGTCAAAAAAAAAAGTGAAGGTAAATGGTGGCGAGTGGAGTAGTAGAACAAATTACCGATGGCAAAATTATTTTAAAATGAAGTATAGAATTGACTTTTTGTATTCTGCTAAAGAATAACTTCATCTATAGTGAAACCCAAACAAAAATTCCTAAAGAGAACAATTTAAACGCAGAAAGATTTGTTATTTTGCCCACATATTAAAAACAAACGGAAGAACAAAGGAATCACGTGTGTTAATAGTATAGTTATTTGCGGTTTATTGGAAAGAAAACTTTTAGTGTGTGAAATCTCATATAATATTCTGTCCTATTTCTCATCAGAATATATATATTTCATTATTTGTTTGTTAAAATCTTGTGTGAAGTTCTATTATTAAGTAAAATTGCAAGAAGTGATTACTAAACGTATCAGTGCAAATATCTGAATATGCTCATAGCATTATAGTAAAGGATGCATCTGAAAGATACATACTTTTATCGTACCAAAGTATCAGTTTAACCATACCAATCATTTGATATTTTTCATTAAAAAAAAGGTCATTGATTAACAAGGTAGGTTACTCGATATTCTGTAATGTATGGAATTCTTCATGGTGTATAAAGAATAATCTGCTTGACATGGAAAGATTTAATTCATCAACTCCTTATATTCTGACAGACATATAAGTGTTCATATATGCAAGAGTGTGGAAGCCTTAGAGAGCAAAGGCACGAGTGCTGTTCATATGCTATTATTTATGCAAAAGAATGTTGTTATACTGTATTAATATGTTAACTTCAGAAGTAATCAACGAGGTTATCCGGAAGTAATACTCTATTGAGAGGGAATTATAGTACCTTTGACGGGTTTTACTTCAGGATAAATTCGAGATACTTCTAACAAAATTTCAGGCAACTGGAATTTTTCTGACCATTTTAAGGTAAGCACTGGTAAATGTCAGATATTAATCAAATACTTTATTGAGCCCTTCTGACTACTGCAAGTACACAGGATTATAATACGTTTTTCGACTTAGTAGTTTTCTAGCAGCTACAGAATAATACTCCCCTGGACCGGGCTGCTTCACCGCAGCTACACCGTGAAATTACTTTTAAATTGCAAAAACGTTAAAAAATACCTAAATATATTGTACTGGATAAAACTCAAACTAAACAATGAGATTTTGTTTTTCCATCTCAAATGTGTTTAGCAATATTAAACACCGTTTCAAATAAGATTCCAACTTTTACTTAGATACAATAGGTTACATTTGTTGATAAACATGCATTACATGATTAAACTTTCCTTCACGAAATGAATATGTAATGTGTACTTGAGCCCAGTGGAGGGTCGATCGGGTCGATGACCCCTTTTCCCAGAAGAGGAAACTTTTCTTAATTTTGTATATAAATAAAACCCATCCCAGAGTTTAAAGTAGCTCTAAGTATAAGTATTACAGCCCACCGCCCCGCCCCCAGAAGTCCGTCCTGGATCCGCCCCTGCTTGAGCTTCATAGCAGGTAAACAGTCAGCACGTGTAGCATAGTCAGAAGAACAGTATTGCATTTAATGTTTTGAACTTAAGTAAAATTCTATTTGGGTATAATCGTTTCTTCCTTTTAGCTTCCTAATTGATTTCAGTACGAAAGGCAGTTAATATAATCTGGAAAGTAAAAACTAATTTCGTTCACGCACGTAGAACTATCAGTACACAATCCGAACCGAATATATATATATAGGTGTATATATATATATAAGAGAAGCGGCAGGGTGGCATAGTGGTAGAGTGCTTACCTCTAGCGTGTGCGGTCCCTACTTCGATCCCCGGCCAAATAAGTTTCTGGTGAAGAATATCGTGTTCTCGAGTTTTCAAGGGGCTACTCCCGTTTCCTCACACTTTCTCATTCCACCCCTTCTTCCAACCTCATTTACTTGCTTCAAATATTCTCCCCTAGTCAAAAAAGCATAATCGCGGGACGTTAAACTGGAAGATTTCATTTCATTTCATTTTTCTTATATGAGAGAATTTGGAGAAAAGCTGTGAAGAGAAGATAGCATAATGCTCTGGTGTACTGTACTTGAATTTGATAGGATGATGAGGGCAAAACAATAATAGCAAAACATTTTCAGAAAAAAACATGTTTCGGATAGGTTTAAAACCGTTATCTGATACAATATTTGTAGAATACGGGAATATTAAACTTCATTGCTCTCGTGCACGTGCCTATAGGGAAAAAAATCAAACAGGTGTAATTTTTAAATATTTAATTAATATTGTTGATAAAAATAAATGAATTTTTTTGAGTTTCACATCCCACGGTTATGCCGGTTAGGCTAAAGGAGACGGTGATGATGAGAGATTAATGAAATAGTGGAATGAAGAAAGTGGGAGGAAACGGGGCAGCCCCGATAAAACCCACGCACATGGTGTTTGTTCACCACAAAGTTCACTTGGCGGGATATTGTTGATAAATATGGTAAGTCTGAATAGAAAACAAGTACTAGGATACGAAATGAGGGAACAGATTGAAGAAGGGTTTTTTGGCAATTGAAAGTATTAACGAAAATCATGTGGTTGAATATTTCATAAGGTTGTAGACAAGGCACTCACATTTCGTAAGGCCGATGAAAATAGTGCGTACATATTCTGAATGCAAACATAAAGAGAAATATAGAAAACACGAAACTGTCATGGTAGAACGGAAAAAAGGCAGAATCCAAAATAATGAAATACTGTAATGGAATTTTTAATCGACTTCAAAATAGAAGCCTTTTCTCAGTTTGATTCATTATATATATATACAGTGTTCGAAGTGGAAAAAAAGCAGAGGTGGTATGTTTGTAACGATTTTGACTCAACATACCAGCTATCTAAATGTTGAAATGTAGTGAGGGTATGTTGTCTAAAACATCGCGTTCCTATTTACATAATGACTGAAAATCATTGGAGCTTTTCTGTAGTCATAGGGACGGGCATGGAGAGACTGATTCCCAGCCAACAATTCTAAGAAGACAATCAAACAGTACATGAAAATGCTCAAAAACCGAATGAGGATATTTACAATTTCCTGTGAAAAACTCCTAGAAACCCCACTCTACTGTGGGGTATTCCAAATCCCCGGGAGGTTCGCCTCCCCAGCAGACAACCCATAAATCCATCTATGCTCAAAACACCACATTTATATGCATTAAGGCAAGAAGACACATACACCCATACCTAACAAACAAACAATTCAATATGGCATATCAAAATGTAAACTAGATGAATTTCTTTGAAGACTTTTCGTTTTAAAAGCATAAGATAACAAAAATGTCGGTGTTGTAAACTTACAAATTATTTCTAATAAGAAATAAAATCTTTTTAAGTGCAAATCTATTCGTCAATTACTGTATTTAAAGATGGGATTATTAGAGATATTTAACATCTACTTTCCAGTGACGGTATGTTTTAATCATTGAAAAACCAGAGGCAGTATGGCATACCACCGCATACCGTCTCACTTCGACCACTGTATATATATATATATATATATATATATATATATATATATATATATATATGGTGTGGATATGTTCACGTATAATTTGAACATAGGTTCACCCATTATTTTGATTTTTTTGATACGGTGTTTCCTTTTAAACGTCATGACAATCCGTTATTTGGTAGTCTTTGGAGTTGGGTCATGAAACTTTTTAACGATTGACTGTGTTTAATAGTGCAATTGTAAGTTCACGTTTAACTTCGTAATACAATGATGGATTTAAAAAAAAAAAGAAAGAAAGAAGTTTGCTCATGCTTCATAGATGGACCCATTTTATAAGTTGTTTGTGCCTTTCTTTAGCTTCACTACCTAAATAAAGTACTGGAATAAGGAAACGTACAAAGATCAAATATTTTCATATCCTACAATACTATAGCCTACTAATTTTCCTGATATAACGAAAAAGTGAAAAATAAAATAAACGCACTTGAAAAAAGTAACAACGTACTTTAGAAAAGCAATTGAGAATGCTCCAAGAGCATTGCCAGAACGAACTTTAAAAGAATTAATTCTTATTATTAATCTCTAATTGTCCTACGTAGTTTATTATTATACTCATGAAACAATTATTGTAATATATCGAGCTCCTTCGTGGCTAAGCGGTTAGCGTACGCGCCTTTGGCGTGGGAGACCCGGGTTCAATTCCCGGCAAGAGCTCATGTGGTTCGCATTCCACGTTAATCAGTAGGTCTACGTCTCAGATAGCCTCGCTGCTGAACGGGACCTTAAACTCAAAATCAACTCAACAACTGTTGTAATATACCTATCCATTTATAATTTCCTTGAGTACTAAATTTTCCCCACATGTTTTGTTTCAGATTTCTGTTGAAACGTTCTACGATATGTTGTTCTACGAAGGCACATGCTCAAAATATCCTCTCTCTATGACTTACGGTTCCTGAGATATGGCTCCTTAAATCTCCCGAAATTCGAACTTTTTTGGTCAATATCTGGAAAACGGTGGCCAGTTGGACAGTGGCCACCGGTTAGTATTTGGTAGTGAATTGTTCACCATCCTTTTAGGTATTGACCAACACCAATATGATATCTCCATGACTTACGGTTCCCGAGATATGGCTGGTTAAATCGCCCGAAATCGGAAATTTTTGGGACAATATCGTAGGAACGATAAGCGTGACGCGAAAATTTCCATCATTTTCTCAGATAGTTATTACTGCTCTATCCAATGGACTTTTCAAAATTGGAAAGTTCTCAAATAACAGACACACAAAGATGTAGAGAATTCAATAAGGAACACTTTAAATTCATTTAATATCAGAAAGTTAAAACTTCTTTTAGAAAGTCTTAAGTGAATTTCAAGAAGGCGCTAAAGGAAAAGGAATAAATAATAGTAGAAAAGCGTTTTTAGAAAATAGAAAATAACTAATTAGTATTATCTACAAATAATTTTGAACTTTGTGTCAGGCCAAACAAGTCAACGATCCATAAATTTACTCATGAAGCTAAAATTTTGTATGAAACATTTATGTGTTCTTTGGAAATTTCTGTATATAATTCTATTGTTATTTTCTGATTCCTATCGCTATTATCAAGTAAGTCAAGATTTTTTTAAAAAAATAGTTTTATTACAATATGAAATTATTCGTGAAGACGTTAAGTTATGGTTGGAAAGAGAAGAGAAAGAGGTGAAATACATTGATGGATTGCATTAAAGCGGATATATTCTGTGGCAAGACAAGAGTCACGTGATGAGAACTACCAATTGAAAGAAAACGACTTACCATTAAATAATAACTTCATCTTATTATCACGATCAAGAAGTAAGTCAACTGATTATATAGGACATATAAAAGGCGGTCCCATAAAGAACGCGACTTTTGAGTGGATAATAACATACTTCCGTCTTGTTGAAAACCTATTTACTCAGCATTCATACGATCCAGTTTAGACCACCTTACCAGATTCCAGCAGTGTTCGCTGTTCACTGTTAATGCGTTTCCGGCGTCATCTTTGAATAAATACGGTATGTACCAATTACTCTCGCAGCTCAAATGCCACACCATGTAGTCGCTTGTTGTGGATGTAATGATTTCCTCATAATTATTTGACGGTTTTCTGAACCCCAAAATGAGCAATTCGGTTTGTTTACCGAGCCGTTCAAAAAAAAGTATGCCTCATCACTAAGCATTCATTTCTTGATGAAATTGTTGTCCTAGTCTTTGTTTTGGAAGCACATAATCGGCAAATGATCGGTGCTTTTCGTGGTCGTTTAGGTTCAGTTCTTGTATCGGTTGGATTTTATAGACGCAGATCTTCTTTCAGAATTCGTTTCATGCTGGTTCTGGAAATATTTCGTTCTTGTGAACGTCGCCGAAAAGATTCCATCGGACTTACAGAAACATTATCACTCACGATGGCAATGTTTTCCACAGAACGAATAACACGAGGACGCCCCGGGGGTTTAACGTCTACAATAAAACCGGTTTTCGCAAATTCAGCAATCAGTCTCATTACAGTCAAGTTAATCGGTGTATTATGTTGACCAAACGTTCTATGGAGTTTGTGAACAGTCTCTGCACAATATTGACCACATTTGTAATAAGTTTTTACTATGAAAATACTCTGTAAAGTCTTGAAGCGCTCCATTCCTATCCGTTCAGAAAACATATGACGATCATTCGCTATTCGGCATTCCGTGACTATTGATCACAAAAACAATAGATGAAAATCATAATGTTCAGTGCTGCCCAATTCCTAGAACAGAAATGGCGGGTATTTCTTAAGTTGCGTTCTTTATGAGACACCCTATACCGTTACATTAAAAGAGCAATTCTAGATAAACTTCTGACGTTTTACACTCAACCCATATGAAAGGCCAAGAAACATGTTCTGAACTTATAAGTGTCTGAGAGAAACTCTGGAAACACTCGATTCGTAACAATAAACTACCCTAAAGCTGAAAGCATTAGATAATTTTCTATATTAAATTAAGAGGGACTACTTGTGTCAAATTTATAGCAAATCTTTTTGTTCTTGTAGCATATTCCGATTTCACTCTAAAATGAATAACTTGAATTTACGTTCCACTCACCAGCAGCAATAACGCCCCTGAAGTTAACATGAAAGAGGATTGTGCATTCACCGTAATATTGAACAGTAATTGCATCATCTACGATGCATCTGGTGTAATTACACTCTTAAATTTACAGTAGCTTCACACTAATTCCATTCATCAACAGAAATTTGGATTTGGTAGCTAAATCGGGACTAATCACACCGAAGATAAAGTATTTATCATAGAATACTGCGTATACGGCACATAGCCGAGATTCATAAAAGTACATTTAAATACTTGTATTTGTGTTTCAGACCTTCGAAAACCTCCAATTATAACTAAACGTAATACAATTCTTTTTAGTATTGCAATGGATTAGTGAAAGACATTTAAAATTCAAATTTAAAAGTAAGTGATAACTTTGCGTTATCATATCGCAACTATGGTATGTAATATCTTCTTGCTAATGCTGTCATAAAAGTCATGAAGAGATATGTTTTGGTATTTCATTTTGATAGGTGGCTTGTTATTTAACCGGTTACAAATGACATATTTTTGGCGAAATAAAATTTCGTTTTTGTCAATTCCTAATAGTTAACAATTGTCGCTCCGCTATGTTTGCTGCCTCCTTCATTTGAAAATGAATAGTAATGATGCTTAACATGAACGTGCTCTGGTATTTATTACAAGGATAAGTCACAAGTCTTGCTACATTTCCACAACCCAAACAGCAGACGAATGTGCACACCGCGATCGACCTTAACTACAAGGTCTAACTGGCCCAAAATATAGTGTGGCAAGCGAACTGTTTAACATGGAGACCACCACTCCGTTAGTATTTTCTGGCAGTTTTTAGTGCTCTGCTCAACAACGTCTCATACGTAAATTACACTTCTTTGCATTTTGAAAAAAGTTCCGATGATTTTGATTTGAGTGGCGTTTTCTTATAATTTACGTATAATTTACGTTTTCTTATAATTTACGGGCACCGATTACGAATATAACATCAATTTCCTCCCATCACGTCACGTTTTCCTGAAAATGGGGAGACACGTTTATATCAATACGTACAAACTATAGAATATTTAATATAGGTCTACAGTTTTCATGTACATACAGTGGTTTCAAAATCAGAAAAGTAACTAAATACGCACAAATGCAAACAAATATCATATTTTACTCAAATATATATAATTAATCATACAAAATCCTACTACTTATGAAACAATTTCCTTCGTTTTTCATTTTTTCAGGAGTTACAACACCTGTATTCTCCCTTTTCAGCAACCAACAATAGTCGGCCTTCACATTTATGATACAACCACCTTGATACCTTTTTCAATATCCTTTAACTCCTGGTGAAAGCATTCATCGTGTTCTTCACAATATACACCAAGATTGTGTGGGAAAATTCCGAAATGTGCATATAAAAATTGTAGTTTGACACTTACATTACACCCAAGATTTCTTAGATCTTGCAGCAACTCTTCTACAATACGTTCGTAATCAGGGCTTCTTGTATTACCCAGAAAGTTCTTTACAACATTTCTGAAGCTTTGTCATGCTTTCTTCTCCATTTAGGTCATGCCATTCTCAAAAAGTGGGTCGTTGAGTTTTCTTATCCGTGGACCAGCAAATATACCAGCTGTGAGTTTTTCGATGCACATAGTATTAAATACCTTGCATATGTGCTTTAAAAACTTAACATCTTTGTTTAGAGCACAAACTAACTGTGCCATGATGCCTAACTTTATATGCAAGGGAGGGAGTAAATTTTTTGAACGCTCTACGAGTGATTCATGTTCAACATTCTTCACGCCAGGTGACAGAGATTTTCAGGATGGCCATTCTTTCCTAACCCAATGTTCACCGCTTGCACAACTGTCCCATTCGCAGATATGACAAGAATATTTATTGTAGCCTGATTGATCCCCAGGAGGAAGCCTATAACTTTAAAATGGACACATTAGAAGCAATTGGTGCTCTTTGCAGTTCACACAATCTAGCGAACACAACAGTTTCATATGTCTCTTTCATATGAGTAGAATATGCAATAGGAATGGACTCGAGGATATTGCCATTGTGAAATAAGACGCCTTTCAAACGATTTCGATGAATCGATAAAATGTCTCCAATCAGAAGCATTGTCACACCAAACCATTCTATAAGTCCTGGTATGTCACGACAGTAAACCATTGATCCTTGTTCGATTAAAAAGAAATGATTTCATGTTCTTTTTGTCTATACCAAGAGAAAATAGTTACGAGTGAAAATCATCATAGGACTCGCCCATAGTAAAATTAAGGTCAATCTTCTAGCGATTACTAGAATATATTCATGTTCTCTACTAGTTTTGCCCATAGAAATAAGTAGTTTTTCCACTAAAAGATGATTTTTAAATATGTCGAATTCTCAGAAACCTGACGTGACAGAAAAAAACTAATTACATATTTGAAATCAGTGTAAAATTTCAGATCAGAAAATGTTATTCATTTGTAAAAATCACAATGCATGCAGAGCAGTGTAGCGTATGAATTTGAACTCGGACATAACGCTTCGGCAGCATTTGACACGAGAAAGCTAGGGTATAATGAATCCCAACACAACAACTCGACCACCCAAGGTCCAGCCTCCCCAAGATAACAGATTCTGAGTTCCTACGAGACGCCATTGACGAAAATCCATTCACCAGCACAAGACGGTTGTCAAATCTACTCGACATATTCCAGTTCATTGTGTCACATCACTGAACGAACTCTGAAAACAATCAGGATTTGCTGCATTGTGTTACTCCAGCTCTGGCACATAAGGAGAATGGATATGCGCCGACAATTGGTGCAGGCATCCTCGTTTAACTACTGCCGAGGCACGTCAGATTTTCGAAAGGATAACCGCTACTCGTCACATGCAATTATTTTCTTCAAGAACCGCAGATCACGTGGGATTTCAATAAATTACGTTTAAATATATCCTATCGCCTATGTACTAATGGTGAGAGAATTCGTAAGACACAATTCAGCAGCTCGGGATATTATTTCTGAGTCATGAAGATGACGACGCATTAATAACAAGTTATAATGAATTTTGAGTTATCGACTGTACCAGTCAAGATCTGCAATGGCAAATAAAGTCCAATTCTAACAAATCCAAATATGTTGTCACGAAAAATGGTTGAGAACCATGTCTTGAGTTACTTTCTTTGTTTTAATCTTATACTGTGGAAGTACCTATTCTTCCTCTTACGTAAGCTGTTTCAGATACTTAAATATTTACTATTATTACCATTATTATTAGCAGTTGATACTGTGCCATATCATTATAAAACATTCTTTTTCAAAGAATATTGTGCGAAAAGGTGCTTTCAAAATATATTAAAGTAAGGATTTTAAAACTATGTGTTTCGCACCTTAAAACCTTAGTATGTTGATAGGAATACCAAGAAAAACTGGTATCTTCTTTTCTTTTTCTCCGCAAACAGTGCGTAACCTGTCCCTAAAGGGTATTCCGTCCAAGACGGAGATGCAATTTCGATGCATTCAGTTCTATTGATCGAAGTTTGTCTCTGGGGTATTTTTGTCTTCCTTCAGGTTTCTCTACTCAAAAAAGAGGAAGCCAAGGTAAGTCTGAAAACGTACACCCTCATTCTCCACATTTACCATATATAACATCAATGTTACGCATATAGAACGAGAAACACAAGTTCTCCTAGCTCTACATACATGTATGTAGTACATTCACGAGTGTTGGGCTTCCAGGTCAATAAAAAAAAAGTTGTTTACTTCAGTTATGCAAGCGTAACTTGCGCTATAAGGAAAAGTAGCCTTGGAATTTGATATTTGTTAATCAGATTACTTTAAAGTGGGCCTTCTAATCAAGAAGCAGGCATACTATAGAGGTTCAAATTCACGAGTTACCCTTGCGGTCTCAATCATCCTTGAGCTAAACAATTGAATGTGAGCCGATGTGATCATCAGAGAGGGAGTGGGCCCAATAGGTCGTGCATCAGGTGTGTCAAGATTTGTGAATGGGTCAGTGGATCGTGTATCAACAGGACATGACTCACTGCGGCCCATCTCTGACTCACCGACCCACTCTACTCAGTGCATTGTAGATAACATCTTCTGAACAGTGGCAAATTTGTCTACGATTTACTATCAAGGTCTCAATTTTTCTTCATTTTTCATTTGTTTCTATTTACGTGCACAAGTGAAAAAAACTTCAGATACTTTTCGATATTGATATTTGCAATTGTAATAGTAGCAATAAGACTTACTACTTGTCTTTCAAGACAAGTCGAATTTTACACTGTTTTTTCCTTCCTTTATGTTGGCCTACTTTACTATGATTTCAGACTTCGGAATTTCTTCCTATTTTCCACCAGAAAGTATTGGTGGACATGTACATATTATTAGAAAATTGTACCACATTACCAGGTTCGCATTTAAGAATTTTTACATAAAATTCGAAATCGCGTCTTTCAGGATGATTGATGAGATTCTCATTCGTCAATTCGTACTTTTCTCTTCTCTCGTATGACTCTTACACGTTTCGAATTCACCTCTTTTTCACACCGTTTCTATTACATTTGTGCACCTTCGCACCATCATGAGATGAAACTGCAACTTGAAGAAAAATCTTGATATAAAAGGTTTGTACGTTCTGTTGTTTTTCAATATTGAAAAACGTTAAAAAAGAGAAAAGAGAAAAAGAAAGAAAGAAAGAAAAGAAGGGAAAAGGAAGAAGTAGGCCTATTTTATTAATTGCAATTGTATGGCACTTTCGGTGAGTGGAATGTGTAAACGTGCTCGTAAAGTATATCTAATTCGCACTAATGTCGTCGTTCAGGACATGGCAGGATTTCGAGTGAACATAAATCATCAGATTTACTTCAGGAACAGCTTTAGGATTTTAATTTTGGGTAAGCCTGTTACGTTGCTTATGTATGCATATACACAATATTTTCTTTAATAATAACAATGGGAAATACTGATCTTTTGTGGAACATAGATTATACCCTAAAGCTTGGAAATTAACCAATTACAGCACCATAAAAAGCACGTGACCTTCACTATCTGCTTCCTGCTTCGCTTCGAAGAACATATGTATCAATGATAAATGGAGAAGTGCTTACACTAAAATCATCTCTTCTAGTGAAATTTTCCTCCCCATTTCTGTTTTCATCATAATGGCAAACTTTCTTTTTAGGCTGTCTTACACTCCTTTTACACATTATTATTATTATTATTATTATTATTATTATTATTATTATTATTATTATTATTATTATTATTATTATTATTATTATTATTATTATTATTATTATTAAAGAATTCAAAGTTATGTCTTTGTTCATTGATACAGTATATTCTTCAAGTGGCATACCATCAAAATGTCTGGAGATCCACTTCGAATAGTTTTACGAGTTTTATGACTCCTAGGAAGTTCAGTAACATCACTATGTATGCAGGTCAAACCGTTTTGAATTTATTTTTTGAAAGATTATCTCTCTAAGTTTTAAGTATGATCTCATGCTGACCAACAAGTTGGAGATACTTCCTTTAGAATCTTCTCCTTAAACACTTATTTTATCAAGCACTCCAATTTTTTAATAGACTTCGTGAAAAATATATATACGTCTTTTAGCAACATGCAAAAAGAGATGAGTAAAGATAGACTTTTTTCCGCACCTATGAGAATCATAAAAAGTAAAAGTGTTCATAAAAGACAGTATAGGCCTATTGTATGAGTATGAAGTTCAAGCATAAAACGTTACTTCTGTGTAAGATGCACATTCAATATATTGTAGTAAGTCAAACTCAGAAGCAAAGTATGGTTGTTGATGTTGATATTCTGCCCGTAAAAGACGACGTTTTGAACTTTCAATAACAATTTTAGTACGGGGAGCTTCGTGAATCAATTATACTTCTTGTTTTCGTGGAGAATAGAGTTCATAAGCTTATCAAGAAACATTGTTGTAGTATGGTCACACTAAATTATTGTTGAAAACCGAAAAAAGAAAAAATGTCTAACTGAGAGAATATCAACAATCATAATTTGTTTGTGGGGTTCTTTATGTGACTTTTCCTGATTATATATATATATATATATATATATATATATATATATATATATATATATATATATATATATATATATATATATATATATATATATATATATATATCTTACACAGATCTCACTGTTAATCCTTCACGGTTAAAACTTCATATCCATACAATATACTGGTCTTTATGGATAATTCTACTGTCAGCGGCGCAAAAAAATCTGTCTTCACTGTCTTCAACATTGGGTGGGAGGAGGCACGGGTAAGACAATTCCCATAATCTTTATTTTCAGAGATTTTCAGAACATTTATGATGCTGAAAACCAATACTATGGAGTATCAGGGGAACAGAGTTGTCTTTAACATTGGGAGGCGGACATATTTCACGCTTGTGCTGGGGAAGAGAGGGAAATGAAACTGCGGGGGAGAGGGGATGAGATATCACGGTAGATGAATCTGATTTCTGAGGTCATCAATTTCATTTCACTTTCCTTTGTGGCAGTTGGACACAATTAATCACAATTCTCTCCTACAAAGTTCATTTCAAATCGAATTATTGGGGGGCGGACAGTCCCCTCCAGTTCCAAAATTAAGGGCACATGTCCTCATTCCTCCGGTATTTGCGCCAGTGGCTTCTGTGTATAATTCTGCAGCGATAGTTCAAAAAATTTAACGAATGTATCACACAAAATGCCAATAGAAAGGCTGTTTTAGTCAGCAGATCATTGTATATTCCTCCCGTGCTCGAAGCATTACTGTAGGATTGTCGTCTAAAATTACTAATATTTATTTTCAATTCATCAATAACATGCGTGATAGTTTGAAATATTTATTACACTTTGTGTCCAGCTGATGCAATAACAGCAAGGAAATGTTCAATAGGCACAAAACCGTTTAGAAGATATGTAACAGTTAAGTCTCATTAGTCTAAATATGGCATATTCGGAGTTGATTCAACGACTTTTTAAAAATGTGGGGCAATGCTTTAATTATTGACAAATTGAGTTTCTCATTTCTTGAGGCTTTAAATGAATTGAGCGGCTAGGATTAAACTAATGGTAAGCAACACTTCTGCTGAAATTGAGTTATTAGTGGAATACGTTGGCATCGAACCACAGAATATAAATGTAACCAAGAAAGTTCTGTCGATATTTCACCCACCACTTTCGAACACCGATATATCACCTAAGACGTACATGGAAGATCAAAAATAGGCACGACTACCTTCTGCCAACATTCTGGAAAGCCATGGATTCCATTGCGGTAGAACTTCGTGGGCCGTGAAGCGAAGAAACTATGAAGTTTCATTTTGCACCTCAACTAGGAATTTAAACTCGCGTCCCCTAAGATGATTGTCCAAGGAACGGAATTGGTGATAATCTGATGGTGCAATATCCGGCAACTACAGTGGATGCAATAGTGTTTCCGATCCAAGGCGTAGAATGGTGTCCATTGTCATCCTAGCCACGTGAGACTTAGCGTTGTTCTGTAACAGGAGGACCCCTTTGCGATTCAGAAATACTGGCTGCAGAGTTTTGAGTTTTTCTTGAACACGGCTCAACTGCTGACAGTACACAGTTGCATTGATGCTCTGTCCAGCTGGTAGTAGTTTCCGATGCACGATTTCTCGAGCAGTCCACCAAACACACAGAAGAACCTTCTTCTGGTGCACTGCTGGTTTCGGCTGTTTTGGAATAGGTTCATGGGATGCTAACAAATACTGACGGCGCCGTGGAGCTTCGTACAGGACCCACTTCTCATCACATGTCAACACCCTGTCGCGAAATGGCTCCTTGCTCAGACGAGACAGTAAAGAAGCACGGGTGTCTCCTCGCGTTGCCTTCTAGTCCGGAGTCAAATTATGTGGGACCCATCGACCCAACTTGTAGTGATTCCCAAGTTGATGAAAGTGCTGCCGAGTGGTTTCTACACTCACACTGAATTGTAGCCCAAGTTCGTTATATGTCTGGCCATTGTTCGTCTAAATGGCTGCCTAAAGATCTTCATTTTGTACATGTGTTGGTCTTCCGGTACGTGGTGCGTCTTCGAGTGTTTCGTTATCGTCCTTAAAATTGTTAAACCATCGCTGTACTCTCCGCGTAGTCACGACACCCTCCCCAAAGACCTGGCATATTTTCTGTCCCGCTGCAGCGGCGTTTGACCCCAATTTGAAATCGTACAGCATCCAAGCCCATATGATGCTTTGTTGAGATCTCATTTTCACTCTGTCCTTACGCAAGTTCACGGTGTAACTGAACTGTTACAACCAGGTAATATGTTGGATATACCCACAACTGACCTTCGTCTTATCTCCATTTGCATTCAAGTCACGGTGTGAGGGCCAATTGAACACAAAAAAGACAAAACTTTCTTGGTTACCATTATATATGTATGCAAACTTCGTGTACGTTTTTTGGTGGACAAACACCGTGTGCGTGGGTTTTCTCGGGGTTCTCCCGTTTCCTCCCACTTTCTTCATTCCACCATTTCATTCATTACTCATTATCACCGTCTCCTTTAGCCTAACCGGCATAACCGTGGGACGTAAAACTCAAAGATTTCATTTTTTTTTCGTGTACGTTTTTTTTTCTTTTTTTTTTATCAATAATGTTTCGTGGGACAAGGTTATCAAAGGTAAGGATCATTGCTTACAAAATGGTCTCGTGTGGCCGTCAAGTAGTAAAAGAATGAAATCGTTCTATTATATTATTGTACACTATGGAAAGAAAATAAGATAAGGAGAAGGCTACTAACGTTGGCTAACGATTACCGTTTTGCAAGGCGAATGAAGGGACGTTTCCTCGAGTCCTTCAATTATATCGTTACCTGTTAGATTAAACATAGGCCCTGCCACTATAATAGTTACCATATATTTTGCCAAGAAAGGGTCGAATTTAGCTATTAACCACTAACATCACGAGAATTTTTTTTTTCCTATTTGAATCTAAAATCTAGTCCTCGCTTTTAAAAGTGAATCTTCTTGTAGTCACAAACTCGTGTTAAAATATTTCTCTAATTGGTTTATCTGCCAACTGTTCTATAAGTATTTCATTAACAGTAATGGCCCTTGCTTTAAAACTAATTATTGAGGATTTATGTATAGATAAATTTTCATGATGACATGCATGCATCTCTCCGTTTCTCCAATTAGTGAAACCATCTTTATGGTCAAATATATGGTTCATATTAAACATAAAACATGGTCCACACAATTTTGATCCATTACTTTCATAAGTCATCCAATTCCTCTAACTTAACATGTTAATTAATATTCATTCGAATGGTGATGTGAATAGATATTTGTTTGGTCTTTGTATAATCTTGTAATTTGTAGTGAAATCAAATGAAATATTCATATCAAAGACATTTTTTGCCATTAAATCTCCAATGACGTCGTTTAAAATCCATAATTCTAGATTCTTATTCAAATGAAATAATTTTTCTCGTAATTCTTATTATACACCTGAGATCCTGTTTATTTCTTTAGTTTACAGCTTGTATTTTCATCAATAACCTCGGTCTCGGAAGGTGGAATAGATCCAGTGTTATGGTCAAAACAGTTGGCGATGGTAGTGTCAATGAGTCATCAATTTTGAGGATCGAGTTTTGCATTATAGAGTACTTCATATTTCTCTTCGGTTCGTAAAATATTACTTTTTAAGTATAATCTGGTCTTATAGTTCTTTTTTCCATCACTCATACCGAATTTCTAAGTACACTGCACTGCGCTCAAACAAGTTTTACCAAATGTAATGTATTACAATGTAAATTTAAACTCAATTTTAAACTGAGACACAATCCTAACTTCTAGCTAAAGTAATGAACGCGACCCCCATCTTATTATTCACTTTTCGGTTTAAACAAAGATTGAAATGGTTAATCCTCATGGACATGGTTAATACAGCGCGGGCGGTGCACGACTGTGTTGCCAATTCGCATTGTAGTTGTCGCATCGGTTATATTCTGATATCAGATAGTCCATGATTTTTTTTTTCGCTCACGACGTTTTATCCTAGTCCTGAGATACCGGAATCAAAACGTATAGTAATCTATCAAATAAATATCCACTTCTTTCGTTTATTAATATTTTGATCCTTAATGAAAAAGATCACCGATAATTTGATATTTGTGCATCTCAAAATATCATTAGTTTACTAAATTTTCTCAGTCATAAGAGGATAAATAAGTACACAACTTTTATTTTAGAAAATTTGGCGCTTCATAAAATGTTAAAATTTGCCGCTCTATGCTGCAACGTACTCACTTATTTAGATATCCGGCCCTGGTTCAGGATAGTATCAGTATTAACATCTATCATAGTAAACATGTGATTCATGTTTCACTTTCAGTTGTAAATCCTAGATAATAATAGTTTGCACTGTGTCTTCTCATCCTCATCGCAAATGCCCTTATGCCTAGGTACACCTTGTCTCAAAAAGGTTGAGCGCATTCTTTATTGCTGTTTCGAGGCAAAAATTTTCTAAGTCCAACTTCGGGTATCTTCGGGAAAAAGTAAACCAGGTTCGAACCTCGAAGCCAATCTTTGCAATCGGGAAAAATCTTGCAGATGTGTTTTTCTTCTTTTAAATATAATAAGACTTGTTACCAATTATATATAAAAGAGCAACATTGATTGAAATACTTAATGATACAATATTTCGAAACTGTATTAATGCCAGCACATGCTTGTTTGTCATTTTGCTCTCCATACTTAATGGAATATTTAGATACGTAAACGAATCTTTCCATATGTAAAAGAATGGTGAAAGTTAAGACATAGAACATTATTCTCTCCTGAATACTAAAATAAAAGTCAAAGTAGAACAAAAACAGCGTTTGCAGTGGATATGAATGTAATTATTATCTTAAATGCCGTTATATATCGCTAGAAGTATTATTCGTGGAGCGCTTGTGTTAGCTCAGTGGTACTCCGTTGGATTTCAAATCGTAAGGTCGAGGGTTCGGTTCCCATCTATGTCAATGTTTTTTATGAAATTCTATTTTCCGCAATGCATGATAAATTATATAAAATAATTACATTAAAATACGTCAGTTGTATATATATAACATACAATCATTGCAGAACAAAGTGATTATTATGTTTAAAATATAACAGGTGTTCACAGTACGTTGGTATTCTATGATATATGTGAATGTTAAATACAAATTAAGAAAATAATATCATCGCAATGAATAAATTATGGTGTATTTATTTGGAGCTATTTGTCATCGGAAGTTACTTCTGAATTTTCTCATTACAGCAAGTGATTTACGCTTTCTGAAAGGTAAAGAGACTATTCGGGTATAAACAGAAATTATTATACAAACTCCAATCTTCGTTACAGACACAAAACTCCCGATCCCCAAAACTACGTAAACAGGAAATTTACGAACAGGAAGTCATGTCTAAGAGACTTATTTATACTCGAGAAAGAAGGCAGAATAGGATTTCTTTCCAAAGGATTTCAGTTCAATAATCTGCAAGGCTTTTGTATATGGATGTGGTCCCTTTCTCTCCGCCAATATATATAAAGTAAAAGCGATCGATATTAGTGTCGAATCCATATTTCTCGTTGTTGCAGAAATTAATAATTACAACTCCGAAAGCGCTAAACTCCAAATTTAACTCTCATCGTAAAGCTCCTTTCTGGTTAAGCGTATAGCGTACACGCTTTCGGTGTGGGAGACCCAGATTCGGCCCCCAGCGAGACCTCATGTAGTTCGCGTTAATTAGTAGGTCTACGTCTCATATAGCCTCACTGCTGACGGGACGTTAAACTCAAAATCAATTCAATTGATTCAAAACCCATTATTATGGCGGGCGATAAAGGATGAAAAATAAAATGTCTCAAGTGACTGAGATTAGTGTCAAATCCATAGTTTTAGTTCGTGACACTGTTACAAACACAATGTCATTTAATGCCACGTTTTGGTATGAGCGACTATGCCTCCTGGATTTTGAATTTACAGGAGCAACATCAAAAGCATTGCTCACACAGCTCTAAATGTTTTGATGTATGTATACGTGTATATTCCAGCAAAACTCCGGAATGTCTGGAGCAACTTTTACCTAACATGGGAGATATATTACTTTCAATCTAAGGAAAAAAAATATTGTGGAATTCAGATACTTCAAGGGATTGAAGTTGGGAAGAATGGCATGTAAAAATAGTGTAAAATGACTGATTGTTGAGTATTATCCATTGTTTTCTCGGTCGTTGAGATGAGTAGTGAGGCACTCAATGGCGTTATATCCAAATTCATCCCCATCTTTACAGGATGAGGGGCTTGGAGATATGATTAATAAAATGTAAAAACTTACTTAAATATTTGTCGAAGTAATAGTTTTCTGGGGTCGCGAATGCGTTTCTAATAACTCTGGAATGTAGTTTGTAACCATTTCAAGATGGGCTCTTTAATCATATGAATTTCTCACCTTAAGAAGAAATTACATCTCAACTAGTATATGTATCAAGCTAGCCTTCGCAAATCGAGAAAAAATTGTGTAGATGTATGTTTCGTCTTTTAAATGATATACTAAATGTAAAATCAGAGATTGAGTTGGTCGGTGGGTCAAATGGGTCAAGATTTATGAGTGGGTCAGTGGATCGTAGGTCAGCAAGGCGTGACCCACTGCGAAACACCATCACTGTGACTCACACCGACTCATTGACCCACCAACCCATTCTGCTCAGTGCCTTCTAGATAGCATTTTCTGAACACTGGCAACTTTGTCTACGTTTTACTTTCAAGACCTCCATTTTTCTTCTTTTTTTCATTTGGTTGTAATGAAGAAAGAAGTTCAGGCTCTTTTGGATTTTGATATTTCCAGTTGTAACAATGGCAATAGGACTTACTGCTTGGCTTTTGAGATGCAGGCTATGAGTTTTTAGAGGAGCTAACTACTGGAAAAAATTGATTTATTACAAATATAACCTCTTAAGTCAGTAGAGAGGATGGCGTAGATAATGGATCAAACTTAATGACGATGTATTTTAGTGGGTCGGAGTTGGTCACAATGGTTCAGAGTTGTTTATAGTTGGTGGTGGGTCAGAGTGGGTCATGGTGGGTGAATGGGTCACGTTGGGTGTTGAGTAATTGTGGGTCACGATGTGTAGTGGGTCAGTATTTTGTGGATCAAGGTTTCATTGACCCACACCATCTCTTGTCAACATTGCACTAAAGAGGAGAGTTTCCGAAGGTGCGCGTCGGCGATTTTCTCAAATTTTGCACATAGATAGTACCCCACCAAAAAGCAATAAATCTTGAAACGGTTCACAGTACCATCTCACAGAACTCGAGATAGAGGAATTTGTTTGATTGGCTAAATTAAGACCTCAATAATTTATCCTTCTACAAGCGAGATTTTTTTCATCGTTTCCGTGGCGAAGTCAGAAGAATATGCGGCAAGTAAACTTAAGGTTGAAGGTTCGCGCCCACCTTGGGATACTTGCTTTTTTCCCCTAGTGTTTTTTACACTCACCTGAATATAAACAAATCAAGCATATGGGCGATTTAACATATTTTGGGGGATAAATTTTGTGGTTCGTTGGCGTTTCGTTGAGTCTCTGCCGCTGGTGGTATAATTTTCAAAACCGAAGTGGGGCCACCACGGATCGTAGCTGCGGGATCACCAACTTTTGGCGAAATGTCGCCAGTTGCTCATCGGTGGTCCACTGACGCTTACGACATGGGGGCTTGTATCTGAAAACTAAGAGAATAAAGAAGCATGGTATCCATGAAGCCCGTTGACACTAATAAAAGTCTGAAACGATGAAACAGATGTCAACACCGGAAAACATGTATTTTATAATTTCAAAGGTACCCCGTGTCGAGGAAAAAGATTTGCCTCAAGGTTCCCCGGTGGGTCTCAGGAGGGGTGCAACTCAAAATTTGAAAATGGTAAGGGGAATCAAGTAGTATGTCATTTAAAAGTATTACTAAAATTTAAAAAAATGGTAAGAGTCCAGAGTCTTTATGCTAACTTGTGCAAAATAGCGAGCGTTCAAGATGATAATAAATCCTTCATTGAAAACTCCTTGACCACCTCTACAAATGTGAAACTGTAAAACTACCCAGAAGAGGTAAACACTTGTCTTACCATTGCAAAGGTATAATGCACCAAGGTAAAACAAGAAGCGACCCATTATGGGTTTATTACATCACTAATATTAAATTCTACGTTCCACGATTGTGTCTTTAAGCTAAAGGACAGCGTGATTGCGAATTATGAAATTAATGGTAGAATACAGAATTTACCCACAACCAACTATGAACCACTTTGAACCATTGTGACCAACTCCGACCCACCAACGTAATCAACTCTGACCCATGATCCACGTCCTTCTCTCCATTGACTAAAGAGGTTACACTTGAAATAAAACAAGACTGTGAAATTTTCACTTATCGGAGTTTGAATTCCTACCGTCAATCGCTCAAGCACCGCTCTGTTACAATACCGGTCCGGTGGATCTGACCTTTACGATATACAATGGTAAAGTGTTTCTCATCTTCCAAATTAAGATGAATTTAAATTTATCATATATAATTATTTCTTTCTTGGCTTACATATACATTTCAGTTGAAAACAGGATGAAATTTGAAAGTATCAAATCAAGATAAAGTAGACCAACGTAAGAAGAAAAGAAAGAAAAACTAGTTTTCCATATAATTAAGCATGCCGTACTAATTTAAAATGCTCATGAAATTAAGCTTGGAATACAAATGTTATGTCTATTTTCTCACAACTTTATGGTTTGATTGCCTTATGCTCTGAACAATCCATATATTAAACACCAGCTTCAGCAATTATTATATTAGAAAGCAGTGGGTATAAAATGCAAAGGACTGTAGTTTCCATTCCTCAATTAGTTTCTCAACTAATATCAATCGTTTTCGATAATTTTTACAAATCAACCCACTACCAATTTCCAATATATAGAAAATCCCCCCCCCCCCCCGTTCATAAAACACATTTTTAAAATGCCAGGACACGTTCTGTTTATTTTTAGTAAAGAGTTATATACTGAATTTAAGCTCTCTAAGTTGAACGGCTTGTAAGATACTCAGTTTTTTGCAAAAATTCGGACACCTACTCCCCACTAAGGATATGTGTTATAATGAAAGTGATATGCGTATGATAATTTCCCAGTTGGGATTGGGGCCTGATTATATACCAAATGTCATTTCATTTGACTTTGCAATTTGACCGTGATAATCACGCAGACATAGTTACTTTCAGTTTTTTATACTAGGTATAATAATTCATATATTACAGGTGATTCATTTTTTTTCCAGCAGTTAGCTCCTCTAAAAGCTCACAAGCTGTATCTCAAAATTGAACTCCTATTGCTATTGCCACTCTTACAATTGCAAATATCAAAATCCAAAAATGCCTGAGCTTTTTTCATTAGACATGGAGATTCAGAAGAAGAAAAATGGAGATATTGAAAGTAAAACGTAGACAAGCTCACCAGTGTTCAGAAGATGCTGTCTACAATGCGCAGAACAGAATGGGACGGTGGGTAGTTGGGGGTCGTTTCGTCCAAAGATATTTCGTCCAAAGGATTTTCGTCCAGAGACATTTAGCCCAAACACATTTGGTCCAAAGGGCAATTTCTCCAAAGGACATTTCGTCCAAAAGCCAATTGGTCCAAAGGACATTTTGTTCAAAAGCCAATTGGTCCAAAGAACATTTCGTCCAAAGGATTTTCGTCCAGAGACATTTAGTCCAAACACATTTGGTCCAGGGACATTTCGTCCAAAACACAATTGGTGCAAAAGACAATTGGTCCAAAGGACCTTTCGTCCAAAACACAATTGGTCCAAAAGATATTTGGTCCAAAGGGCATTTCGTCCAAAAGACAATTGGTCCAAGGGACATTTCGTCCAGGGATGTTTAGTTCAAAGCACATTTCGTCCAAAGAACATTTGGTCCGGTAACGCTCGGGGGTCACGGGTTTGCTTCTATTAGAAGAGTAAAAGTGATGCATATAACATTATGACTCACAAGTAATGTTGGGAATGAGGTTATGGAGTAAGGATAACAAAGGTTTTAGAAGTTAGCACATGCCTAGATATGGAATGTTAGTTGCTAGGGATGACACTGTGTAAAAACAAATCTTCATATCAAGATGGATTTCAATAAGAGTTCAATGTAGATGGGTATTTTAGGAATCTTTGATGTTATTTCGATAAGTCAGAGGTTCTTAAAGAGTATGGAGAATTGCAACGAAACCTCGTATAGGGACAATTCGCAAAACAATAAACGAAACGTGTTTTAATTTGTGCGGAAAACAGTGTTGGGGCCTAGGCCTTCTCCGAAAAAAGTAAATATTACCGTAATAACGCAGGAAGTAGTGGACCAAAGCAAATGAAATTGTGGGTAGACATTTTAGAGACCCTATGTAAAATAAGGTCTTTCGTGTTTCTGAAGTATCCCTATCCGTTTTGCTTCAAATTTGGCACATCAACAGCAAACAGGACATTAATCGACACGTGTTTTTATTTATGCGGAAAAACATTGTAAGAGTTAAAGGTGCCTCCTGAAATGCTATAAAATACACTATACTGTTTGTGCCAAATTGAAGAAATCAGATGGAGACACTTGTGAAACACGAAAGGCTTTATTTTACGTATCCAATATCTACATACAATTTCATTCACTTCGGTCCACTTCTTCTTGGCTTTCGGGCTTCAACTTTCAAAACTTTGGGTGGGAGTTTTTGCACCCTATAACCCTTTTTCGCAGAAAATAAAAAACCCGTGTTCATTTATTTTTTGCATATTGTCCATACACAAAGTTTCGTTGCAATTCTTCATGTAAATTTAGGCACTTCTGACATACTGTTACTAGCACTTTTGATATTTCATGAGCAAAGGTTTGGAGGGGTCCGCGCCCCACCCAACCATTCTTTCTAGAAAAACACGAAACCCGTATTCCCTCATTTTTCGTCTACAATATTTGTGCACGATTTCATTCATTTCGGTCCACTTCTTCTTGCCTTTCGGGCGACAACTTTCAAAATTTTGGGTGGGGGCTTTTGCCCCCTAAAACCGTTTTTCCGCAGAAAAAAAAAACACGTATTTACTTATTTTATGTGTAGTATCTGCCTGCCAAATTTTTATCAAAATTGGAGTGTTACACTTGGGAAGTGTTACTTGTGTATAGTGGTTTTCAAAGCTAAACCAAATTTTCTTATCAGCAGTAAAATTGTCATATGGTTGTTAGCGGCCACGTGCGGTTTGTCAACCAGTTGGATGTTGCTGGTATTACAAAAGCTTAGCCGCTCTCCCTGTCGCCAGGGTAAACAATGAAGTCTCGAACTATTCTTTCTGAATGTTGCAAACCAATAAGCAGATACATGAAACCAGAATAACCATTTAAAATAGGGATAAAATACGTACAGGTCATTCAACAAGTAATTTCTCTCCTATTAATAAAATAATAATAATAATAATAATAATAATAATAATAATAATAATAATAATAATAATAATAATAATAATAATAATAATAATAATAATAATAATAATATGATAGTTTTTACGTCCGAGCCATTTCGGGCTACTGTGCATTTGAGGTAATGCTCGGAAAATACAAGGTAGAATAGAAACTGGACCGCACGTTGGACCGATATTGTATTTTCACCCGTATGAATCGGGTTTGCCCGATTGAACCGTATGAATAGGGATGACCTAATTATCCCGTTTTTATGAAAACAAGCTTAGTCTGTCATTGTTGTAAATGATGTGTTGTTTCACTTTATTATCATAACACAAATTGTTCTAACACAGTTGTACGAACTCATAACGAGTATATCGGTTCAAACGGTCCAAACAGGCCAAACACGGGTCAAACGGGTTTATCAGGTCTAAGGATCGAGTAAACCAAACGCAAACGGTATCGGGCGGGTACAGTTTAAACGAAAAGTTCAAGCACTAATTATAGGTTAAAGTCAATACTTAAGAGCTCTGTTTGCATTCACTTTTTTTCTTTTTCTTTCTTTTTCTTTTTTTTTTTTTTTTAGGTAGCCGACCAACGAACTTGCGGATACATACATATAAATGCTCAAATCTAAATTATTGCATTATATTATTGCAATGAGCATCAACGTGATTTACTATTAGGAGTTAGCGTGATGCACTAATGTTAGTCTTTTATAAATGCTATTATTATTATTATTATTATTATTATTATTATTATTATTATTATTATTATTATTATTATTATTATTATTATTATTATTATTATTATTATTCGACAGGCCATCTGCCTATAATGACAATTTAAAACTTTCTTTCTAAAAAAAGAAATGATTAAAAAGCATTCTATTAAGTAGACTACCTAAATCCTCATATGTATTAATGTATGCAGGTTAATATCTGAGTAATAAAGCTATCATTATTAATTTACTGTGTATAGTATCCTAATTTGTAGTTTGTCCAGTTTTTATATACGTGACGAATCACATTAGAAAGAAACTAATCAATTATATATTGACCTGTATAACTATATCTTAAAGTTAGAAAGGGGCCGCGGTGGCTCAGTAGTAGAGCGTTCACCTCTGGTGCTTGGGGTTCCGGGTTCGATCCCAGCCCCCGCCAAGTGAACTTTGTAGTGGACAAACTCCGTGTGCGTAGGTTTTCTCGGGGTTCTCCCGTTTCCTCTCACTTTCTTTATTTCACCATTTCATTCATTACTCATCATCACCGTCTCCTTTAGCCTAACCGGCATAATCGTGGGACGTAAAACTCAAAGATTTCATTTCTTTTTTTTAAAGTTAGAAATAATATACTTACAAGCGGAGCAGATAAACTGGCAGAATCTTTATTAAGCCTATTACTAATATTACATATTATTATTAGCAATAATAATAATGATAACTAAATTCCTTTAGCACAACAGCCTTTAGAAGGCCTGGACTTATGGCACTCATTTCTGTGGGGTAATATATTTAGAGGTCTCCACGGGCTCGGGCTACTATGATAACCGTAATGGGGTTAGCCATACTGAGAGCTTTATACAGTTCTACCTGAGTTGGAGCGGCAACGCCGGAATCTAGTTACAATGAAGGATTTATGGTAGGGACAAGTAAACCCTTAGATCTTGACCTTCGAGGAAAAAATTGGTTATGTTTTGTCGCGAGCTATAGCTTCTTATTTCTAAAGGAAATTTTGAAATAGAGATTTATTCCGCAATTTTCTTTTCGATAAAACAAATATATGTTGAGATATTCAGAAAAAAACGTAAACGCCTGAAAACTAAATGGCCACCTTTCTTTGTTTTCATTAATAATTTTACAAAAATACAGTTTTAGCTTCGCAGAAATACAGTTGTAGCTTCGTTGGTTAAGGAATTCACCTCCAAAAATGATAAACAACCCTTAGAAGAGCATACTCCCTCTTCATTTGCGGACAACATTGCCTCCGCATGGTCATGTGAATCTTGTATTTGGTTTGAGACTTTGCAATGGATATCTTAAATGTACTGTGCTGTACCGAGAAAATTAATATGAAAGCAAAAGTATATACTATATTTGCATAAGGAGTAACACTGAAATAAAAATACAAGACAAGTTAACAATTCTGGTTTGTCATACAACTCACTAATTATGTAGAAACGTCTGCCGAAGTTACACACTATCAATAGTCTAAAAATAGAAACCAGACTTGTGGTTAACCTGAAAAGATACGTATATTCTACACGAAATGTTCCAACTTTCATCTTATATTTGTCAATCACTTTTCAGAATGTTGCAGCCAAGAATGTGTCTGTTTAAGAGTATTATCTTTGGACACTAAGAATATATTTCACACATGTGTATTTTTCTATTCTCAGTATTTCTTCAAAGATACTTGACACATAATTTTTCACTTTTCTAACACAAGGGTTTGAATACCTAATATTTTACTTGCTCAAATTTAAACTCCATTAATTTTAGTTACCGGTACTTATTTTAGAATTATTTCATTCACAACATGAAAATTTTAGATGTCATGTTAGCAGTTATTACAGCAACATACTTCACACTACAACCTTTCCCTCACTCCTGTTGTTTGGCCATGTTGTTTTCAGGCGTTTACGTTTTTCTGAATACCTCAGCATTATTTGTTCTATCAAAATGAAAATTGCGGAATAAATCTCTATTTCAAATTTCCTTTAGAAATAAGAAGCTACTGAGTCATAATGTTATATGAATCACTTTTACTCTTCTAATAGAAACAAACCCTTCACCCCCAAGCGTTACCGGACCAAATGTTCTTTGGACGAAATGTGCTTTGAAGTAAACATCCCTGGACGAAATGTCCTTTGGACCAATTCTCCTTTGGACGAAATGTCCTTTGGACCAATTGTATTTTGGACGAAATGTCACTTGGACGAATTGTCCTTTGGACCAAATGTCTTTGGATTAAATGTCTCCGGACGAAATGTTCTTTGGACGAAATATCTTTGGACTAAAAGGGTGGCCACCGGGTGGGCCAGTGTGAGTCATGGTGAGTGGTGTTTCGCAGTAGGTCACGTCCTTTTGACCCACGATCCACTGATCCACTCACAAATATTGACCCATTTCACCCACTTACCAACCGACCCACTGACCCACTCCATCTTTGATTTTAACATGTCTTGTTTCATTTAAAAGACGAAACATACATCCACATAATTTTTTCATCGATTGCGAAGGTTGGCTTAATATCATAATTGTAATGGTAATTTCTTCTTAAGGTGAGAAATTGATATGATTAAAAAGCCCATCTTGACGTGGGTACAAATTACCTTCCAAAGTTATTAGAAACGCTTTCTCACCCCGAAAACTATGAATTCGACAAATATTTAAGTAATTTTTGAGATTTTATTTTTAGCTCTCCCAGGCCATCATCCTGTGAAGATGGGGATGAATTTGGATGTAACCTCCATTGGGAGCATCACTATCCATCTCAACTACCGAGAAAATTATGGATAAAACACTAAGATCAGTCGTTTTACATTATTTTTACATGTCACACCTCCCAACTTCCATAACTTCATACTACTACAATATTTTCTTCTTAGATTGAAAGTAATATGTCCCCCAAGTTTGGTAAAGGTTGTCCCAGACATTCCAGAACTACGCTCTCCTTATTAGATGTGCTGGGGATCTTACTCTTACTGGAAGTTGAACTTAAACTTAAAAGTCATCAGAACTGCTCCCAATGAACTTGGCGACCACGAAAGATATGGGTTGTATACTAACATTGATTATTTTCTATTATTTCTACATGTCACAAATTTCACAAACTCCTTCATTGTGTTAATGAGGGCTTAACTTACATGGCATCTAAAGTTCCAATCTTTACCTAAGAGACCCCCAAAATTATAGATTCGACACTAATGTAGGTCTTTTTATTATAATTTTGATGTCAGTCCCTTTCATTCCTCCTAGGACAGCAAACGGATACTGCCACTGCTAGGACTAAATTTGGTCTTAAATGGCATTAAAATTTCTACCAATTAATTTAGCGAACAGTGCTGCATTTAGAAGCTCGGCGTCCCTACGCACTTTTGCTCACGGCGCCCCCAATAACTACACATTTCTTCGTCCCTTGATCCCTAACTTACAAATAAAACTTAATTCGAATATGCTTAATTAGTGAATTTATTGCAGTTAAGTAAAACTCACTAGATGCTACAGCTACAATTACGTAACAAAAAATAAATGGGAAACATGTTCTGAATTATTTTCAGATTTCTTACGCTATCATTAAATATATTAGAATAGTAAAAGAGAACTGCTCATGAAATAGTATATTTGCTCTCGATTTTTTTTAACTTTTTCATACGAAAAAAATTAAAATTTTAAACTTTGCGCTCTTCAAATATGTTGCCCTCTAGGCAGGGGCCTAGTTGGACTAATGGGAAATGCGGCACTGAAAACTTACGCTTCGACTCTAATATTGGTTGATTTCGATATTTTTTTGTCGCTACGTAACCTCCCTGGGTGCTAATGGGAGCTTAATTGGACTTGAATTGAAAGTAGAACTGTTTACCTAAGCGACCACGAAACTATGGATTCGATACTAATATCGATCCTTTTCTAGCATTTTTTATATATATCCCGACAGTACTCTTTTCCATATTGTAAGAAATATGGTTAAAATTGCTATGTCGAAACACACACATACATCCACTTTCATATATATAAATACAGAGTGAGCGAGCGAGAAAGTGAGAGAGAGCGACCAAAGGCATCACCACTTCCACATTGCAAAAGCATATATCAGGTATTGAATTGAAAATCTATGTAATGACCTGCTGTGGCATACTTCATAAGGACAATTCCAGTCTGCTCACGTGACCTTTGGGGTTCATGAATTTCTTGCGAGCGTTCCGACTTTGGATTCTCTGTTTATACCCTCTTTTTATGCCTCGGATAATTTTTCAAGAATATCAATGACATGCTGTAATACGAATGTTCAGAAGTAACCCCTATATGACAAATAGCTGCAAATAAATACTCTACATAATTTATTTATTACGATGATATTATTTTCTTAATTTGTATTTAACATTCACATATATCATAGAATACCAACGTACTGTGAACACCTGTTATATTTTAAACATAATAATCACTATGTTCTGCAATGATTATATGTTATATATATATACAACTGACGTATTTTAATGTAATTATTTTATATAATTTTTTATGCATTGCGGAAAATAGAATTTCATAAAAAGTACACTGACAGGTGGGAATCGAACTCTCGACCTTATGATTTGAAACCCAACGTCATACCACTGAGCTAACACAAGCGCTCCACAAATAGTACTTCTAGCGATATATAACGGCATTTAAGATAATAATTACATTCATATCCACTGCAAACGCTGTTTTTGTTCTACTTTGACTTTTATTTTAGTACTCAGGAGAGAATAATGTTCTATGTCTTAACTTCCACCATTCTTTTACATATGGAAAGATTCGTTTACGTATCTAAATATTCCATTAAGTATGGAGAGCAAAATGACAAACAAGCATGTGCTGGCATTAATACAGTTTCGAAATATTGTATCATTAAGTATTTCAATCAATGTTGCTCTTTTATATATAATTGGTAACAAGTCTTATTATATTTAAAAGAAGAAAAACACATCTGCAAGATTTTTCCCGATTGCAAAGGTTGGCTTCGAGGTTCGAACCTGGTTTACTTTTTCCCGAAGATACCCGAAGTTGGACTTAGAAAATTTTTGCCTCGAAACAGCAATAAAGAATGCGCTCAACCTTTTTGAGACAAGGTGTATTCTCTTTATGTACGAGCAGACATACTTGTCAGAGCACACCCGATTTACGTCTGTTTTCGATTGCATAGGGAATCTGCTTCTTAAATGAAGTGAATCCTATTTTTCAGTTATACTATAGCTATGCTCTTTTTTCGAGAGGAATGTGACATACCCTTTCCAGAACGGTACAATTTCTTCAGGTGTAATTTACTCCAAATGATCTTCGTTCTCTGACAGCTTACATTCTAATACAAAGATTTCAAATCTTTTTTTTTTTTTTTTTTTTTTGACTAATGACAAACATCATTGAGAGTCCACATTCCGACACAATCCTTTGATTTACTACTACTACTACTACTACTACTACTACTACTACTACTACTACTAATAATAATAATAATAATAATAATAATAATAATAATAATAATAATAATAATAATAATAATAATATAAGTTCCTATAAAGTAGTGATTCTCTCAGTAGTGATTTAGTACTGAGAATTGTTGCTGCCGGTGGAGGAGTCAAATGGTACAGTCTGTATCAATATTGAGGTTGACTATTAACTAAATGATTTTTTCATTTTTAAATTCTAAAATTTCGTGACAAACTTGATGGCACTAAATGACATATTGGTTGGATATCACTGTTCCAATATACGGCGTTTATCTGCTATACTTCTCTTTCACACATCGCGACTACAATTCCCTCGAAAATCGTTCGAATTCGTTTCCATAAATATAGACCAACCTTAGGTATAAAGTGTAAAAGCAATGAAAAATTTAAGGAATAGCACAATAAAGATTTTACTACGTCTCTTTCAAATGTCTTAAGATATTAGGATGCAGATCAGTAGTTGTGTTGCTTGTCATTTGCAAGAAATCGCCCAAACGTTTTGACACACGTTTCATAATTTCACATACAAAAAAACAAAAAACAAAACAAAAAAAAGTGGTGGTTTGTGGTGCCAATTCTAAAGTAGAATTCTCCGAATTTAGAACGGAAGAAAGAAACTATCTAAACAGTGGTCCCTTATTCGCATAAACAGTTGGCGTCCTTAGTGCGCTGTACAGACATCTAAGTTTATCTACTTAAATAACTTGTTCATTATTTTCATCAGCTTTATCGTCATGAATGATTGATTTTTATTACTTACAATTCCATTTAGGTAGCTTCTCTCAGCCATTTCAAGTCACTCATTTACCATTCCCTCTTTCATCATTGTTATCCTCTGCCTCCTTGCATAATTTTGGGGTCGTTGAAATAAGAATTTTTTTTTTTTTAATTTGTATTCCAGTAACGTCTCATTGAATTCCTTACCATCTTTATGGGCAATAATAAATGTACAAAAATTTAGAAATCAAGCTCATTGACAAAATTCTATTAAATGAGTATAAATATTACCTGTCTAGCCATTTTTAAACGGTGTTCCCCAGGGCTAGTGCCCGCAAGAAGATAAGGACACTACAAAGTATAATATAACGCGAGTGTATAAAAGACCATTTAATATTGATATCTTTCAAACCAGTAACTACCTTTTGTTATTTGATTGCCAGGTAGTTGCAATTCCGTAGGTAATGTTTCTTTTTAACATTAGGTGCACATTTTCTTTTAGTTGTGCAGTACAATTTAAAACTACTTATTTACTGCATCGCAAACTTAAATAATTAAATAAATAAACCCGTTGGGCCAGAAATATGGCTTATGGCATCAGAATTGTCAGACATTTCTGAACTATACGAAAGATTTTCAAAATAAATATTTTTTCATTTTAGACTACCTAATTTTATTTGATCATCTAAAGTATCGGGCAATTGTCGGACCACGATTGTCCCGAAAACAAATTCAGTCCGCTATCGGGCCAAAGCTGGCATGCTCTTGGGAAAATAAAAAGGTGGCGTGGAATAAAATGAAGATCCTTAGCACACTACTACAACTGCTACATTTACCATTTACATTGCTTGTGCGTGTAAGGGAGAAACGTGTGTGTGTTAAACGTACTGTATCTCTTCGCTGTGAAACCACAAGGACAACGTACAGCATATGTGTACTTTGTTAACCACAATTTCAAGAACAACTGTTAATCCGGTTTCATTCTGTTGACAACAAGATTGAAGCTGCCTTCCTAAGCCTTCGAAACTTTCCCAACGGCGTCTTCTGTTTACATAACGTTGTTTGCAAGACCTCAGCTACAAAGGTAGACAGTAGCCAAGGATGGTCTATTTCTGCCAGTTACAGACAAAATATTGTCTTTAAATTAGCTGAATTTTCGCATAGTCAAATAATAAGTGTGTCTATGCTAGAAACGCGAAGACATATCTCTCAAGAGATATTTACAAGTATATGATAATCTCAAGAAAAGAAAGAAAAAATAAGAAACAGAGGCTGGATTGTTGCATACCTTAAGGATGGATTGGGAGGGATATTTTGGTGTATATGTTTAATTAATTGTCAGATATCATGTGCGAAGATGTCAATTACGATTTTAATACAAATAGGGGACCAAGGGAACCTAGGTTCATGGTCAAGGATAAAAAAAAATAGCATTTGTCTTTGCTGATAGCCAAGCTCTTTAATCTCTATTTTCCGTAATTAAAAAAAAAAAAAACCGAGCAAAACTACTAGAATTATTATGATATAACATGTACACAATAACAGTGAGAAATTACATGTTTTTGTGATAAAGTAATGAACAGTTATAGCTGCAGTGTATATTTCGCATTTTACGTCTTTATGCAAGACAGAGGTTCTGAAATATCAACCCTCATAAAATAAGCCGTTCCTCATCATACTATTCTGCCTATAAAAGAGAGATGAATAATAGGACAACGCCACCAGCTAGCAAGTCGTAAATAAGCTATATGTTGTTAAAAATCCAATGAAACATTTAGAATAGAATGAGAAATCGGTTTTTCTTTCTGTCCGTCTTTTCCCACACATGTGGGGTCTGTATTTCTGATGAATTTTCTCCATAAAGAAGTGTTCCGGAATGCTTCCCCTATTAGATTTTTTTCCTGTAGTCATTCTTAACCACGTTCTTCCATTTCCTTGTTGGTCTCCCATTACCTCTCTTCCCATCCAGTTTCATTGCGGTCAATCTTCTAACAACGTATAATTTGTCTTTCTTATTAGTTGGCCGCATCACTACAGTGTTCGTTCATGAAGTTTTCTTAGATATCTCTACAGCCTTGGTTGTTCTTCTTAATCTTTAATTTCTTGCTCTATCTCTTCTTGTTATCTGTCATATGCAGCGTACCATTCTTACTTCAGTATTATTAATTTTTTTCCATGTGCTTGCTTTATTGGCCGTGTTTCTTCTCAGTATATCATTGCAGGCTAAACACTTTCTTGTAAATTACACTTTTATTGCGATTCTTCGGTCACACAGAACGCTACATACGTTCTTCAGAAACGTGGCTACGGACATTTCAGAAACGTGGAAGTACTCAAAACTAACTCTGTAAAAACTGTTGTGGAAGCACCGCAAGATTCTAAAACTTGTATATTTGGATAGGACACATATTAGTTCCTAAGTGAAGTCTTGACCCGACTACGGTAGGTCTCATAGTTTTGTGGCTATGGGCCTGTAAAATTCACTTTTTCATGTTTTCGGCAGGCTATAACTCCGAAAGAAACATTTGTGCACCCAGGTTGGTCTATAGCTTCTGTCTTATCTTGGTGTCAGGAATCACCTCCCAAACGTTGCCTGTGTTGTTTAGAAACACCTTATATCTATCTATCTATCTATCTATCTATCTATCTATCTATCTATCTATCTATCTATCTATATATATATATATATATATATATATATATATATATATATATATATATATATATATATATGGGAAAATAAAGTTATATATTAGAGACAATATACTTAACATGCTTCTGTGAGTAAAATACCTGGATTGTTCACCTTCAAAATGTTTAGCAGCTTCTGCTATTTGTGTAGTGGCTAGCGCGTACCTTCAGTGAAAATGAAATGAAGTCTTTGAGTTTAACGTTTCACGTTTATGCCCTTTAAGATAAGGAAGATGAAAGATTAAGTGAATAATTGGGTGGAATGAGAATGTGGGAGAAAACGGAAATAACCTGATAAAACTCACGGACATATTCACCACTAATTTGCTTGGCCGGAGACCAAAGCAGGAACCACACATCAGCTATAAGCGCTCTATCACTGAACTACTATGCCCCCTTCGCCTGCTTATAGTGTACGTAATCCTAAGTTTCATTTCCGATGGGTGAGCATTCTCTATTAAGGAACGCACTTATATAGAACGAAAAAGTACGTTTAATTTCACCAAACAAAAATAATGAAAATGGGAATATATATACGCTAAATTGCAACAAACAAATTCAATGAACTGGCAAACTACTCCCTTTTTTAAGGAACGTACTTACATAGAAAGAAAAGGTTAGCTAAACTTCAAGAAACGAAAATAGTGAAGACGCACATTACTCTCCATTTCTATTAAAGAACGTCGCATTCGTATTCTCACGTGAATTTGCATTTCCGCACTCCCACATAACCACGTCATAAATATAATTTACTCTAAATTTCTTGTTTTTTTCTTATTAATATGTGAATCCAATGGTTCCTATAAATCGTAGTAAGTTTGCGGAAATGTCTCCTAAATTCCAAAGGAACACTTAAACGGTCGCCTTACATCTTTATATAACACTAATATTATAAAAGATAAGAATTAGTATTTTACATATCTTAAACTCACTACTCAAGGAACTTGATCAAATCTATGTTTTGTAAAAAAAAAAAAAAAAAAAAAAAAAAAAAAAAAAAAAAAAAAAAAATGCTGTAGATCGTAATCCAGTGTTTGCGGGAAAAGAGTATTTTGAACTCTTGAACTCTCTTGATTCCCTGCTTTGGAGACGGTTCTTCTACAGTTAGTATACCAACTATCAACTACCCCTTTCCCTTCAATCCTCCTTCTCCTTAGCAATCCTTTGGTAGTAACCCTTTGAACGTCGTCAAGTTGGCTGTATCGATCCATCAAAGACTCGGAGGTAGCTAAAACGACGAAAAGTTAACAGAGTTTCCATCTCCTTACATAATGTTTACAAGCTTTGAATTTTCAATTGAGGGATTTTCGATGATAACACGCTAACTACTACATCAACTCCGAAAAGGTTTACCAATTTCTTGCTTATTTGTATTTTTATGTGTAAATTATTGAATTTTCATTTTAGGAATGAAACACGTTAGGAAAATGTTATTTTCTTATGTTTGTGTAGTGGCGGGAGTGCATGTGTGTATTACACAAAAACTAATTTGGATTGTCCTGTTGAACAATTAGAAATTAACCAATACTTCTTTCACTTTGAAACTGTTGACTGGATTGTTTGATCACTCTCAAACTGACGATCGACAAAGTTGTTTATCTTGGATTTGAGTCTTATCAATACATGGATGTTATGTATATTTTCTATTCATTAACAATTTATTTCATTATTATAATTCACTTTTCACTATCTCTTTTAGCTACAGAGGTGAACCGTGGGAAGAAAAACTCAAAAGGCAACAAAGTTCCCAATAACCTTATCATAATCTTCGTGTATATATAAACGAATCTCTCTCTCTCTCTCTCTCTCTCTCTCTCTCTCTCTCTCTCTGCGTGTGTTCTAACATAATGTGAAACGTTTTGAGAAGTTTCAACCAAACTTGATACACCAAACTTACAGTGTGAAAAAGAGTACTGTTGGGGTAAAATACTCTTACTTAACTAAGGGGAATAGGGGGAAGATATATACAAATGATCGAAAACGACCAATATTGGTGTTGAATCCATAGTGTTCGGGATTCATGAGCTGATTAGGAGCTGCTTAGAGGAGTAGATGGAGTGACATATAAAATGATCGAAAACGGCTCGTGTCGAGTCCAGTGTTCGGGTTCCATGACCTGATTGGTGACACAGTTCTGATGGTCTTTATATCCAAGGTCATTCTCCCAGTGAGAATAAGGCCCCCTGGTAAAACTAGGAGAGTAAGAGGGGAAACATATAAAAATGATTTTAAAAAATGGCCGATATTAATGTCGAATCTATAGTTTTCTTTATCGCTTGAATAAAGAGTGATATTTCATATGTCACTAAATTTCAAGTTTAGTCCTTATTAGCATCCACGGGAAGGAAGATGAAGTTATAACATGTAGACATAATTGAAAATGACCGATATTGGTGTCAAATCCGCACTTTTCGGAGTCCTTAAGTTAACTTGTGACAGTTACGATAACATTTATGTTCAAGTTGACCCCGTAGCACATCTGTGGAGAGGAAGAGGTAACATATAAAATGATCGAAAACGACGATATTAGTGTAAAGTCCATAATTTTCGGGATAGCTGAGATGAATAGCAACACTCATGATGCCGTTTAAATCCAAGTTTAGCCCCCATTAGTAACTTTATGTGGATTTATGACATGAGACAATAATCAAAAACGATTCATATTGCTATAAAATCCATACTTTTCCTTTCTTTAAGTTGATTGGCGACACACCCTATATCATTTAAGTCTACACTTGACCTCCATTAGTACTCCTAGGATGTGGGTATTGCTTGACATGTAAAAATAATCGAAAATAACCTATATTAGTGTCGAATCCATAGTTTTCGGTGTAGCTGAGATTAATAATTACACTCCCGATAGCGCTAAAAATTCGTCAGCCCCTTTGCATGGGAGGTGAGAAGGAGTGAAAATAAAATGTCAAAAATGACTGACAAGGGAACATCTTATATTGATGGTAGTATTGCTCGATCAAACAATGCGCAATCGATAGAGGAGTGAAGAAAAGTGAGAAATCCAAAGTTTTACGGGCTGACACCCAGAAACACAGGAGATACAGAAGAAGGAAGGATCCTGAATCATGTGAAGATAGCAATGCAAAAGGTACACTGACCCAGAAAGAACTTCAAAATGATTAAGGTAATCAAGATGACATTTACACAACAGTATAATAAGCACACATTGTGCCCACAGAAATGCTCAATAACATCATATGAAATGCAGTGTTGCCAGCAAAGCACAAAATGAAGATTTGTTAAATGGCACGGAACACAAATTATAACATCTAGCAAATCTAATTATGAGTAGAACCATACCTGTGAAGTCTTGATGTTCAGTGTTGCCAACGTAGGCCTATATGAATTCCTATATGAATCTTGGATGTAGAAGAGGACATAGAGTACACGATTCGAACTAGTTAAAACCAAAATATGAGACCACAAATAAGAATATAATCACTGAAGTTCGAAAATAAGGGACGAAGTAGTTTTGGCGAAGTCGAAAATCAGCTTGTGTGCTATGTTTTGGTACTATTCTGACATTTTCCTTTGGTAAAAATGCTTCGACACTGACACACTGTGCTTCGTCCCTTATTTTTGTACTTCAGTTTGTGTACTTCAGTTTTTGTACTTCAGTCCCATATTCTTGTTTGTGGTCTCATTTTTGATTTGAACTATTTCAAAACGTGAACTGTATGGCCTCTTCTACATCCAAGATTTGTATAGGCCTATCTTCAAACATTGGCAACACTGAACATCAAGGCTTCACTGGTATGGTTCTACACATAATTAGATTTGCTAGAGGTTATAATTTGTGTTTCGTGCAATTTAACAAATCTTCATTTTGTGTTCCGTTGGCAGCACTGCATTACATATGATATTATTGAGCATGTCTGTGGGTACATTGTTCGCTTACTATACTGTTGTGAAATGTCATTTTGATTACTTTAATCATTTTGAAGTTCTTTCTAAGTCAGTGTATCTTTTGCATTACTAGCTTCACATGATCCTAGATTCTTCTTTCCTCTGTACCTCCTCTGTTTCTGGGTGTCGGCCTGTAAAACTTTGGATTTCTCACTTTTCTTCACCCTTCTATCGATTGCGTATCGTCTGATTGAGCATCTACTATCAATATAAGATGTTCCCTTGTAAGATTAGTGTCGAATCCACGCCAGTCACCCTTAATGAGGTTTTCCTGAGGTTTCCTCATTCACACCAGGGAAATGCCGGGGTGGTACCTAACTTATAGGTCCCAAGCCGCTTCCTTCCTTCACTTTCCCCGGATTGTGTGCTCGCCGAGGGACGTCATCCCTCAAATCGTGACGGGCTAGGTGGCCTTAGATGCCGAAAGCCCACAAATCCAAACCCTAAACCCTTCTACTAATCCAAATGTATACTGGACTACTAATTCTGCAAACTTACACGATAAAAGAAAACTTCAACACCACAGAATGTATTCCGACATTAACACTGTGGATTCCTTCTTATGATGTCATGATTATGAAATTCGATGAGTATCAATATTAGAATCTACATTATGACTATACAGAAAGTTTGAGTTCTGTCAATTTTGTCTCGAACACCTTGTAATTTTTGTGCCTAACAGCAATCTCACAAATCTAAACTTAAATTTTGCAATATTTTACTCACAAATCTTTTCTTGTATATATACATATGTAACACCAACAGAAAGTTACTCCAAAATGATAGGATTCATTGAGTGGTGACTGTTACACGACAAAGGAGGAACACATTCGTAAGGTATTACTTGTATTCTTTTATAACGGCAAAATGTTCGTAACAGTGCTTTAGATGGAAATGCAATAAGAAACGTCAGAGGAAGGAAAGAGAACTATGAGGTTTAGCAAAAAAATGCACAGAATCTTTTGAGGAATCATACTGCACGATTTGGTGGAGCATAAAAGATTAAGGGCAGCGGGCCTCTAATTTGTTTCTTTCTACAACCCTGTTATACTTTACTGAAAACTGTGCGAACATGAGATGCAAAATACTCTTATATATGTACAAATGAATTCTGTGACACTAATTGCTACTTCTGCTGCATAATTCAACATTTAATATTACTGAATCAGTAATGAAAATGCCAGTTTAGTACGATTTTATACCCGAATCAAGATGCTCATTTTCATTGACGTAGCTACTGTCAATTAGTTACTCGTAATAAAGCATAGATTTTCTTGTCAGCTTAAATCACAGTATTAAAATGAAAATCTCAAATGTATTCAGTAGTTTACAGATCAACCTAATTAAAAAGAAAATGCTGTTCAGAAGGAATTATATGAATTTGTTATTTTTAATTTTTTTTAAAGCAATCGTTCAACTGACTTTTTTGGTTCTTAATAACCTACTTAAACTTGTTTTTATATTCATTTAATACATCAGAATATTAATGATTACCATCTGAGCGTTATGTCGAATAACAATGTTTCCGGAGAGAATTTCAATTACAGAGGATTTCACTTAAAATCTTGGATTATATTACATTAATTTTAATAAAGATTAATCTGTTTCGTTATAATAATAAACATTTATCAATGTTAGGTAAACAGCATTGTAATAAATGTGTTTTGAATGGCGTGATATTTTCTTAATTCATATTGAAACTGAAATTGGTGGTAGATTTGTACCACTATCAGTTTTAGTAGAGAGCTAAAGATAGAGACGGAGTACGAGGTGTTCAAAAAGAAATCGAACTGTTGCTATAATATATTTTTATTGCTCATTGTACAACATTTTAACCTCTGTACCCAGTGCTAGGTCCGGAGAGTAGGACGGATGGGGAACAACGACAGTTTGATGTTTTGCCAGATAACTACAAAATGGGGAGCGAAGCGTGAATAGGCACATCGGAATGGTGCACCATCCAAGTCTGACTTTCTTACAAGTCAGGCCTCTTCCTGTGCAACATCCTTCAACCGCGCTAAAAATGTCCTGATAAAACCATTTGTTTACCATCTGACCACGTGATACAAATTCATGATGGACAATGCCTTTCTAATCTAATAGCACAGTCAACATCATCTTGATATTTGACCGCCTCATGCGTGCTCTCTTTGGACTAAATCCGCCTTATGCAGAGTCGTTTCGACGTATGATTAGCGTCATACTAAACTACTGACTTCTGCAGGAGACTTATGTTAGTTGAACTCTTTAATATGGCACTAATCACTCTTCAAAAGAACTCTGCATAAGGCTCAATGAGTTTAAAAGCAACTAAAATATTTTGTAAAGGTTTTGCCAAGTTTGTAGCAAAATTTAACACATGCAGGTTGTTCTTCAAGCTCTTTCGTTGTCACTGATTTTTCATCCGACGAACAGTTTGTGCACGTACTCACTTCAGAGGCTATAGCTCGACGACTTAGGGTTATAGCGAAACAAGGTAAAACGGCAGTTTATTGTCTAAATCTACCCCTGAGCACGATCAGTAGCAGCAGCGCGCTTTCCGGTTGGCGCACTAGTTCAAAACTTAGGTTTCTTTTTGAACACACCTCACATATTCTTGTAAAGCTTAACTGAATGCAGAAAACCATTTCCCGCTACCTACTAACCTTTTTTACTCTACAGTGATCAACGTTAAGACTAAAAGTGGTCCATTTATGATACTTCTAGTTTGAATATAGGGTAAGAGAGAAAATTGTATGTACCTACTCTTAGGACGATAAATCGATTTTAAAAAGAACATTCCTGCTGTCTGTCTTGCTGCTTTTTGCTCTATGTAGATCAATATTGAATCCGGAAGTTTCAGTTGGTTTCTATTACTTCCGGTTTCAGTAGAGAGCTAAGGATATAGCTGAAACTTATTCTTGGGATGCTTAATCTTGTATTACCGGAAACCTTTTCTTGTTATCTATTCCCGTTTCTCTTTTTAGTGATTAACGCTAAATCTGCCTGTCTTGTTTTCGAGTTAATTTGGAAGGATTTATGGAGTGAAAACGTTTATTCAACATCATTACTTACAAGAAGAGAACAGTTCGTTTTATAGAAGACTCTAAGCTAATTAAATACCTCGGTGTAAGAAGGGGATACATCGAATTGCGGATGATTCACAATTCAAAGATAACTGTTAAAACGCAATTTATTTTCATTTACAACTACCAAACATTTTGTAAAGAAATGTTATATTATACAGGTAAAACATTTCTTTCCAAAAATTTTGGAGGCTAAAGTAGAGTAAATAGACTTCTAATAATATTTTGTTTCAATCCTGAACCAATTGTAAAGTTAGAGCCGTCCCATTCTTGCACCGACATCTTTAATTTCTAGTTTAACAGTTATTAAATGACATGTTTAAACATTCGCTTTTACGGAAAACATTCTTAAATATTTTAACTGGCAAAGCATGTAATGGAAAATTAATTTCGTTTAATCTTATCTCCGTTCCGTTGAAAAAACTTTATGCAGAACTGTTACCTAGAAATACACTTTATTAAATAACATTTTCGGTAAACCTTTACACATTTACTAAACAACGGTGTATTGAACGGTGCGTTCTTGAACGGTGTATTGAGTTGTTTAGATTATTAAATACTTCTTAATAGGGATCTTTTAAGTGTTAAACGTTTAATTAAAACAATTATAATTCGTGTCCTACACTCTGTTACATTTTAACTTACAAGGGACGGTTGCAAACCATGACTACTTGAAAGTTTTGAAAATTGATGCCTTGTTTACCCGCTACGTATAATACATATACCAAGCAGTAACCGGGTGAGGCTGTGCCGAGTTATACCTCAAAAACGCAAAAAAAGGCAGAACAATAAATAGGTTTGCAGGTAACCTGATACCTACGGGAAGGAGACACGTCACAAAGAATACGGTAGTAATGTCACATAAGCAGTGTTGCCATCCCAACACGAACTTATAGTGTTTTTTTTTTTTTCAAATAGAACGTATACCATTTTATGGCATTAAAACAATTGATATAAAACGTGAAAGAAAATGAACAAAAGGTTTGTTATCAGTGTTGTCAAATAAGGAAGATATGAGGCTCTAAAGTTGAAAAATTATGGGGTCCGTACAGAAGAAACTAAAAATGTACAAAATCCAACAATACTGTAGAAGGAACAAATGTACAGTAGGGAGTAAACCACTGTAGGGAGCATCCAGTGGCTAACAGGTTTGACATGGTATATGGAGTGTGCGGCTAGGGCGAGAAATATACGTACGAGAAATGCCATACTATCTATGGCTTTTCTGTTGTATGTGTTGGTGTATTGTGATAAAATATTTTGCGCCTGTATATTACTAGTAACCTGAATGCAGCGTGTTTTATCTTCATCGTTGTCTCACATGCTAACGTTTCATATACTCTTGATTGACATCTATCACAAGTCATTAATTTTTGCGAATCGATTCTGACATACTTTCTTGTTACAGATTTGTTACCTTTCGTGCCACAGCTTTCCTGTACTCTTTTCAGGTGCTACGCCGTTGTTTCTGTGATTTGGAAGGCATGCAGGATTTTATGCAATGTTGCAACCAAAGACAATTTTATAACTCTCGGGAAAGGTTAGAGATATCGATTCCCCACAAATGCCATTGGAAGTGCTGCGCTAGAGGATGGTTTGTTCACATTTCCGCATTATGTCACATGGATCTTCTTCTTTGTACGGCTATTCTAACTTGCGCCCTCTTTGGCTGAATCCTGAATCAAGTCCGTTAGTCACTGCTGTGTATGCTGTAGTTTACTCCCTACTATACATTTGTTCCTTCTACAGTTTTGTTGTTGTTGTACATTTGTTCGTTTCTTTGTACGGACCTCATAATTTCTCAAATTTAGAGCTTCATATCTCCCTTATTTGGCAACATTGAATACCCACCTTCTGCTTATTTTCTTTCACGTTTTATGCTAATTGTTTCAATGCCATAAAATGGTATACGGTCTATTTAAAAAAAGATAAGTTTGTGTTGGGATGGCAACACTGCTTACGTGAAATTGCTACCGTGTTCTTTGTCATGTGCCTCCTTCTCGTAGGTATCAGGTTACATGCACACATTTTGTTTTAATTTTCTGTCTTTCTTCGGCGTTTTTTGGGTATAACTCTGCACAGACTCACCCGGTCACTGCTTGGTATATGTATTATACGTAGCTGGTAAACAAGACGTTTCCGCACCGAGCGATTATCACCATGGTGATTAGCGCTTCACAATTAGTCAGGGTAAAAATCTTCATAAGTATCTAGCTGTCACGGTTCGCATACGTCCCTTGTTAGTAGTATAACTTACAAAAATGAAATTAAATATTTATGTCTATGTATACAATGTAATTATTAACAGGAACTTAAATTATGTAAGTCATTTGATGAATACATTTAAGTTTGGTAGGCAGGTTCTGTATCCTTCATTTTGGTGCACTGATATCAAAAAAGAGTCTACAAACTTATGTTTATTACTTCAGTGGCTTCCTCCCCTTCGAAGATACTAATAAAATAATATTTTAGAAGAATATTATTTTATTAGTATCTTCAGAAAAGTGATATTCTTTCTTACTACTTTCTAACACCCCACATGCTATTTTTAATACAGAAACAATGTACTCTAGAAGATATTACACACAGCACCCACACTAGACAGAGAGTGGGATAGTGTGTGTGTGTCTACAAAAGATGGAGAGAGAGACGAAGAATGAGCAGATAGGTGGATGGAGTAAGGGAGATGATATCTGCAGCTCATGTCATGTGGTGGTTAGCTTCCAGTGGCGGAATGCCAAGAGCGCAGTGTGGTGAAAAATTTGGAAGACAGATTTGTCGTACCTTGTGTGGAAGATAAGGGGAAAGAAAGATAACGAAATGAACGAAGTCAAATATATGGGAAAATGAAAGAAAAGAAAATTATGATTGAGGACAGAGTTCAAGTAAAGAGCATGAGGTGAAAGTTTTACGAATAATGTCACAATGTATATAATATATTTGGATGTCTAAGTAGACAGTAATAATAGTAGTCAAATGTACTTATTGATAACTATCAAAATAACGGAGACAGATATTATTGCTCAATTGCAATGATATAATTTAATAATTTGCAACATAATGCTCTATGATGTCACAGTTTGATTATATCATTCTCAAAGAGTGGAAGCAGGCAGATAATCTAAAATATATAAAATCCATTGGTCACAGGCAAACAAAAACATTTATAACGTAATATGGGTTATCTTGCAGACATACTACTGATTACGCGTACCTACTAAGTCCTGTTTATCTTCATCCTAAATCACCCCTCCCCTCCTGTTTTCATGGTGCTTCTCTCTGATTTGCTAACGTTGCAAAATCGCGATCATACTCATAACTTGACGGATTGTAAATATCTAATCTCTTGACAAATGGTACGAAACAAATAGTTGAAATTGTTTTTATGTCTTAATTTTTTTACATAAGGTTTATAAAATCAGCAAACGTTAAATTTAAAAAAAAATCTTTTTTTATTATTTCACCACTACGTTTCAGAAATATTGCTAAAAACTGGCTTGTCGAGAAGAACTTCAGCTCGTGTCTTCATCGAATCGGATGCTTTTTCAAAGTCAATGAACGCATAGCAGTTCACATAAGAGTAATTCATACTCGTTTGACTTCCTCATCAGTTTCCTCACTACACATATATAGTTAACTGTGCTGTAACCCTTGTAAATCCGGTCTTTTCTTTTGTTGATCTGTTCGTTAATACTTTCGAATGGTAAGGTAGAAAAATTAAATGGCATATCCTTTTGAGATTGAAGGTTTTATCTTACTTTTTGAAGAATTATTTTACTAGAAGCAAGATTATATTGTGTAATCACACGTATTATTTACTCATACTGTAAAAATAACCTTTGATGAGTAAAAATTAGTACTCTAATAAGGAAAGTATATGCGGTGATTGGGGCAAGCAACTATCGAATGGGTTACACAAGATATTAAAAATATTTATTGATGCGGCATATAAAGTATAATGTGTGATGATTGGAATTTATACAAAATTATAAAAGATGCGAGTTGATGGATTATATGAAATATAACATAATTATTGGAAATATCAAATACTTATGTAAAATGTCATAGTATTACGTACTCAAAATGCCAAAGGTAACATGAAATATGAAAAGATCGGTAAGTTATATCGAATAACAAACTAAAGGAAGAATAATAATATTGGGATTAATGTTGAAAACCTAATGCCAATAATTGTATACGTGTTTTTATATTCACAAATAATACTGTAACTGTGATATTCAATTAGGTCTATGTGTTACTCTAAGATTTCTATCAAAACAATGTATGAACACAACAACAACACCACAAATTGCTATACAAAACATTACACATTTATTCTTCATTCCTGTTTTGAACATTTTTATTTGGGCATGTTAATTTCCAGATCCTTTCGAATCATATTCATGTCAATTCTTCACTTTGCAAAAGTCTTCTGCAGATTCATCTTTCTCAAATTCTTTTTGATACCCTAAAACAATACTTTGTGTTTTCCCTGCATAAAATTCTGCTGTGTGGGAGCTCAGTCAATACATTGTTGCCGTTTCCAAGATTTCATTTCTTCGAACTGTTAAGACACAATACACATTTTCTGAGCTTAGAACTTTCCGAAGCGCCTCGAAAACTCCGCACCATCAACATAGTTTTCATTCATTATTTACTGCAGGACCATAAATTTTACTGAAACGAGTGTCACGTTTTCGAAGCACTATAAGATTTATGATCTTCTCTGTTAAATCAAATACTGCACAACTAACGGAATTGTAATCCTGGCAGAAATAATTAATCTCTAAATGTCACACAAATCTGAACAATATACAACTTATGAAAGTGTGTCGAAAGTCCAATGAACTAGTTGACGCTATCCATTATAAGTTTTGCGGCCACTGTAGTCGATACTTATTTTTTGAATGGATTTTTAAGCAACATCCAATGGATAACTAAGTAGTCTGGTTACTAACAAAAATTAAAATTCCCAGTATAGTATGTAGGATTCTATATACTTTATATATTCGTTTGCTAGTATTTAAAATAACTAACTAACTAACTCTATGGTCTATGAAACCCGAAGTTTCAATGTCGCGTTCACAAAAGCTCTAAACTGACTTTTATCCTTAGCCAACTGGATACAGTTTCTACTTTGTATTTCAATTTCTGCGAAATCCATCTTAATATTTTCCTCCCATCTGCTCGTAGGTCTTCCTAATGGTCGTTTTCCGGTTGGTATTCTAGTTAAGAAGACTTTGAAAGCGTTTCTACTTTCTTCCATTCTGACTACATGACCTGCTCACCTGAACCTCCTAGATTTGATGACCCTAACAATGTTTGGTAAACCGTATAAATTATGTAATTCCTCGTTATGATGTTTCCGCCATTCACTATTCCTGTTCCTCTGGCTTCGAATATTCGTCTCAGGATCTTGTTTTCAAAATTTTCAGTCTACGTCTTCCCTCAGAGCAAGCGACCATGTTTCGCAACCATACAGAACAATAGGCATGCTTATCGTTTTATATATTTTAAGCTTCAAATCCCTCGACAGAATTCCCTGCGACAAGAGGTTTTTTTTTTTTTTTTTTTTTTAAGTGAGAAATAACAGGATTTCCCTGCTTTTAGTCGACATTTAAGTTCTTCGTGAATTCTGATATTACTATATATTTCTTTTGAAAAGTAAATTATTACTGTTACTGCAAATACAATTAAATCAGGGAACCAAAGCAATTTTATAGCAGATATATTGGAGGCTAGATTGTGCTACAGGAAATGTCCTATACCGTGAGAATTGATCTTCCGTGATGATTTGTCCACTCGACAACTGAACCAGAATGGTTCGGTTCGGAGGCTGCATTGATAGTAAATCTTCATAACCGTGGTGTTGCATATGCACGTAAATCACTGAAACTAAACTTAACTTTAAACGTGACTAAACGAAATGACCTAATGTTAAACGCGTATCGGAAGTCAAACGGTCTATTCCAGGTGAAAGGACATGCATTTCGAACTCTACTGTACTTCCAGCTGTACTCCTAGATCCACATATTATGTAAATCTTGGCAGTGAAAATCGCGGTATCATTAGGAAGGATTAAGTGGTTATCCAACGTATTAAAAATAAGTACGAAATTTGAAAAATAAAGATTGGTGGAATATATGAAATAAGAAACGAAGTAAACAGCAAGAAAATCAGGAAAACCAAAAGTGAATCAAAAAATTGCGATCTTGGCCAACAATTAGTTTTTGGATCTGGGACCACAAAATCTTTGAATATCCCCTAAATCGAATTTTCGTATGATCCAAAAATGTAATAGTGGTTACGGACAGAACTTCTGAAGTAACAAAAAAAAAAAAAAAAAAAAAAAACTGGTTTAATCAGCATTTCGTACTATCTATATTAATTTTGTTTTCCTTTCCCACTTCATTTTTACATAATAATACTAATATTTAGGTATCGACAACTAGTCACCTTTTCTACCTTCTCGCCTCTTAGTTTCATATTTTAGAAACCGTTATCTTATTTTTGTTCAATCTCGGCGTTCCTTTTCATCACTGAGCCTATAATGCTCGTAGGGTGACCACCAAATGTGCATACATTAGCCAGTATGAGTGTAGTACAGATTGTATTGTTTGTAATCTCCATTCAGTTAGTTTCTGGTGTATTTTCTTTCATTAAATCTGGCGTTCTTTTATTCGTTGGGATTACTACAACAATGAAGATTACAACGACTTATCAAAATGATAGTCGTAAACCTGGTTCGTTTGCTGAGGTAAAAATTCGAAGTGGTAGTATCTCTTTGACATTAAAAATATTAGCTTCGATATTTAAATACCATTAATCTCACCTTTTTAATAAAACTGACAACGTTTATAACCGATGTTAAACTGGTTTATTATTTGATATAACTTATAATATCCTTTTCTTAAAACTGTTAAGTACACAAATTCACTGACTAGGTAACCTTAAAACATATCCATATTAACAACTATCCCATAATAATCTCATACCTATATTAAAAACATTCTTCTTTTGTTAATAAGAAATGAACATTCTACTAAGTATAGTGCATATGTATGAGTACTTTCTGCCCAAGGTACAGGTAAATATTACACAAACCAAAGTATTTTGTTGTAAGATATATTTTTATGCAATACTATTTGTTTATTCACGCACAAGAAAATATTAAATAGGCTATAGGAAGAACGAAAATATATGCTGGAGAAGGATAATTTTGTCTTATACTTATTCTCTGAGGTATAAGCTGGAAATAATGAAAAGCCTTAATTAATTTGCACTCAATCGCCCATTGGTTATCAGGAGCCGAGCTAATATTTACTATCTCGGTGAGTGTAAAGTCTCCCTCCCTTTTCATTTCGTCTTTCCACCACACTGGTTGTTTGATCTTTCCTTCAACGCAGTGCTCTCAAACTCAACAGCAAACATTAGCACATTGTTCATGAAACAGGGCTGAGATTCAGTCTGCTTCAAATAGAAAACGCCTTTCATGCAACACAAAGAAAGAATAGCGGCTTGAAAACAGCTGTGAGCGATCCAGCAAACATTTTTAAAACACAACTTTGAAAAGAAGTAATGAAGAATGGACAATATGAACTATCCGACGAGGAGATTGGTATTACTCATACAGTATATTCAAATATGAGAAGCGGATCCAAAGGATGCTATATCTTCCTTTGCTTTTGAGGTTTAAACTCACACTGGATATAATAGTACTTACGACATACAAATATTTCACATGGATAGATTGAACAAGCCCTAGATCTGCACATATGTATTGGTGAATTCATATATAAGAACAGTTTGCAGAAACACATATCTATGAGAAGAAAAGTTGTTTTTAGCGACATAATGCCTATAGAATATCTCGATTGTAATGTAGTGTGTTCAACATACAGTGCTCACAATAACAAAACGTGTAACCACCTCAAGCGCGTACCAATCAGCTGTTCTGGTACACAATCTGTCCTACAAATAATGATAAATGTCTCTCTGGAGCACGTAATCTTATGCATGCTGCATATCTTGGCATAACTGCATGATAAAAATTTGTAGTTAGCCAGACGATCCACATGTCCTCGATAGAGTTTCGGTCCAGATTCCAAGCAGAACAGTTCAGAAGACACTTGCCAAGTTGAGAACAATGGATTATCATATTGTGTGGGAACATGAATTATCCTGCCCAATATGATTGGAGAACAGGATTGAATGCGCGAAGAACTAATCATATTCTCCTGAACGAAAACCAAAGATAAGAGGTGTATATATTTTATTGCCCACTTACGAGAATGCCTGGTGCGGATGCCGTGTAATGCTTGTTGGAACTTCCCATTCATATGTTTGCCTATGCACACGCGTAAGACCGCGATTATGTCTGGAACAAACTGATCTCACTGCTCAATATCACTATCTTCTTTCCCCCCTCGTTACTTCAGTCCTCCTGTACGACGGAAGACGTTTTCGGCGATAACCACTTATTATTACTAATCGTGCAAAAGGAACATAAGATCGTAGACTATCTACAGAAACCGGTTTTTTCAGAGTTCGTGAACTTTCATGAATGAAGGGGGAGACGATAACTCTGATAGTACTATTACTCACCGCGCTATCAGTTATGGCATTTAGAAGGATTCTTCTATCCACACGCTCGCCAGTGGTTCACTTCGGTAGTGGGGAAAAGTCTCTTATGAAGCCTTTCTTCCCTATCGTGTACGTCAACAATCAACTACAGTAGAGCGTCGATTATCCGAACGTCGGTCAACCGAACGACCGCTTAACCGAACTGTGTACTCGCTCGCACCTGTTACTCTCCCACCCTACCGTCCACCATCCCCCTCACTCTCAAACCAAGTTTCCCGCAGTAGTCGCCGCACTGAGCCACCGCTGGCGGAACATTGCTTCTAATGGGGCCTTCATAAGGAGTTGCTGACCGGCCAAGCCACCAGTCGCTGTGTTTCAACAATCAGCACACTTCTGTCGGTTTGGCACTGGCTGTAGAAGTAGCGGCAGTATCAAAGCTGTTCACAGCAACAGCTGCGCCAGCTTAGAGTTGAGGCGTGCCGCTCCGCGCATGGCAAATAAACATGTACAGTTCGATTATCCGAACAAACCAGTTTTCCGAACACCCATGTCCCCCAATTACTTCGGATAATCGACGCTCTACTGTACTTACATTTTAAGACCCGCATGAGCGGCAAATATGCGAAATTATCAAGGTTTTCGCAGCCCAACTATACAATTGCTCTTGAAATCACTTAATTGCACAGTAAGTGTTCATTCATTTTATTCCGTCATTACAGACACAAATTGTGAGCTGCTCTCAAAGTATTCCCGCATTTAGCTACAATGAAAACTTTACAAGTTATAAATGGACGAGAAATCCTCTTCCTGTCATACGTTTTTGAGGGGAGTTTCGAGGTTAAAATGTGTATTTGATAACGGAAGCATATCAGACGTGTGTTTATACCCAAACGCGAGCTACAAACTGCAAGAACTCTCATTAGAAATAGTATTTGGTTCTTGTGGAACTAATATGCGGACAATGACTCTTTAACAATGACGGAGTCTTCACTTTTGTGGTGAGTCTTGGTCTATACAAGAGTCTAGTTCGACGCACACTCGTTGAATGTCTCTGCAAATGATAATCAAAATTGCAAACATGCGACATATGAATTTGTGTAGTGCTGGTCTTTATCATAGTTCCAATAGAGGAAAAGTAAAGAAAAAGTAAAATTTGTATAAATTGACCTTGGAATTGTTTCAATAGCTTTCAGATCAAAACACACTTTTTTCTTTCAATTTTTTTTAAAAGAAATCTGGTTCAGTGGAAAGTGCCATAGTGCATATATATAAAATATATATATTAGGGAACGCAAATGTTTCATATTAATCCCCTCAACGTTATCTAATTTCGCTTAATCAGCTGATAGAACTCATTGCCACTACTGCGTACACATTCCCAGTAACATGTTCATTTCTAACTATTGTTTGCTTATCTACTGTTTCTTCTAATACGAATATTATCAATGTAGCAAGTTACCAACTAGCTAACAAGCAACGTACAGAACGAGGCAGGATCAGATCCGACTCAAACTTCGCCCAGAGGACACATAATAAAAAAGAAGAAATGCCAAATTTTAGCTGCCCATATTCAGAAACACCGGAGATATGCTCCGCAACATAACACAAGACGCGACAATATGATATAAGGTAAACGTCGCAAGATACCAATTCATGTCGAAAACGGAAAGGATGGGCAGCACCAAAATGAAATCAAGGTATTTGGTATGCTATAACACTGACTTGGCTGGCAGCCATCTTGAATACCGCGATCTTGGATATAGTGTAAGGTATTGAAATGAAAAGGAGAACCAATGATGCAACCGCGAAAAACATATGTGTAATTGTGTGCACGGGACGAAGTGTGGAAGACTCAGGCAAAACAAACGTGTATTCGAAGGACAGAATAATAGGGCAAGACCCCCACGACAATGATACGCGACAAGTAACTGCAAGCGTCTGTGCATGAAAATGCATCCGCGTTGACAGATTATGCCTTTCGAGGATATTGGGATTCGGTTTGTGACAGTGAAAAGCACAGTTACAACCCGCGATACGAGCGCTCGTTTGGAGACAACATAAACTACAAAGGACTATCTCTTATGGAACAGTAATTCGGCAGCTCGCTCCAGAGTGTAGAAGATATCATCTTGGATTGGTGATCAAAAGCACGACCTACCTGGGATTGAAGTTCACTCCTAGACAACGTTTTGTACGTTTCTTGTTCAATTTTCTTACTGTTTCGTGTAAACAAAGGATATTTTGGCCCACATATGTTTAAACAACACTATCTGAAGCAAAGTGTATACGAATGAAAGAGCCCAGAAATGTTCTAGCTTACATTTCTTTACGTAAGGGGCCGTGGTGGCTCAGTGGTAGAGCGTTCACCTCTGGTGCATGGTGTCCCGGGTTCAAACCCTGCTTCCGCCAAGTGAACTTTTTGGTGGACAAACACCGTGTGTGTGGGTTTTCTCGCGGTTCTCCCGTTTCCTCCCACTTTCTTCATTCCACCATTTCATGCATTTCTCATAATCACCGTCTCCTTTAGCCTAAGCGGCATAACTATGGGACGTAAAACTGAAAGATTTTATACATTTCTTTACGAATATTTCTTTTTTTCTTTGCGCGATTTGCTAACTGTTTCGCGACAGTCCCGAACAGTCACAATATCAGGAAAAAGCCGCATTCTGCATTGGCTCGATGAATTCCGTGAGTTGTTGCAGTCTCCCACTAGAAGGTTACTTTACCACACAATGAGACGACTCGAATTGTGTCTACTGGTTTCACTTGCACATATGGAACGAAGTGAACGTGACAGCAGGGACCGGGCAGTGAAAAGTGATAGTGTGTTTGTGGCATACGCAAGCCAAAACGCGCAATATTCTATGTACTGAATGTGTCCGCAGTATCGTTCATCTACAAACAAAAATGTAGAGCTGCAATGGCGAACCCTCTCAATCTGTTGTTACTGATGCAAAATGTACTTCCAAAACAAGTGTACTTCCAATCGACAGAACCGACAGTGGACGGACGACAAGCAACTGAACACATGCTGGAGAGTTTGAACAAAAACGATGTAACAAATGTGAATGTGGGCGAGACTCTTGAAACCAGTAGACACAATTCGATTCATTTCATTTTGTGGTAAACTAACCTTCTAGTGGGAGACTGCAACAACTCTTGGAACTCATTGAGTTAATGCAGAACGCTGCCTTTCCCTGATATTGTGACAGTTTGGAACCGTCGCGGAATAGTGTAGCAAACAGCGCAAAGGAAAAGAAACATTCGTAGAGAAATGTAAGCTAGAACATGGCTAAGCTTTCTCATCCGTACACACTTTGCTTCAGATAGTGTTGTTTAAACATATGTGGCCGAAATGTCGTTTGTTTACACGAAACAGCAAGAAAATTGAACAAAAACCGTACAATACGTTATCCAGGTGTGGGCCTTAATCCCAGGTAGGTCGTACTTTCGATCACCTATCCAAGATGATATTTTCTACACTCCGGAGCGAGCTGCCGAATTACTGTTCCACAAGAGATGATCCTTTGTAGTTTAGGTAGTCGCCAAACGAGCGCTCGTATCGCGGGTTGTAACTGTGGCTTCCACTGTTTCAAACCGAATCCCAATATCCTCGAAAGGCATAATCTGTCAAGGCGGATGTACTTTCATCCACAGACACTGTTGCAGTTACTTGTCGTGTACCAAGGTCGTGGGGTTTTGCCCTATTATTCTGTAAGACGTTTGTTTTACCCGAGTCTTCCACACTTCGTCCCGTCCACACCATTATACATATGTTTTTTGCGGTTACATCATTGGTTTTCCTTTTGCATTTTACCTCACATTGATATATCACACATCCAGCTTCTCATTTCAATACCTTACGCTATATCCAAGATCGCGGTATTCAAGATGGCTGCCAAGTCAGTGTTATAGCATATCAAATATCTTAATGTCATTTTGGTGCTCCCCATCCTTTTCGTTTTCGACATAAATGGGTATCTTGCGACGTTTACCTTATATCATATTGTCGCGTGGTGCGTTATGTTGCGGAGCATATCTCCGGTGTTTCTGGATATGGGCAGCTAAAATTTGGCATTTTTTCTTCTTTTTTATTATGTGTCCTCTGGGCGAAGTTTGAGTCGCATCTGATCCTACCTTGTTTTGTACGTTGCTTGTAAGAATATGCATTTTAAAACACTATTGAAAAATGTACTTCTGAAAGGATTCTGGGGAAATTGCGATAACAGTTTGAAACATCGCCATCTTCTTGCTAACCATTTAGAGAACAAAAGATAAATTTGAATGGAGAGGGTCCATTTATAATATAACAATGAGTGCGTGACAAGATACTTGAAAATGAAACTATTTGCTCTTGGATTTATTCCAAGGCGAAAAAAGAAACGTCTAGTGAGTTGGGCAATGAAATTAGCTAATTGAATAGTCTGTTAAAATTCTTTTGTTTGACAATGTATTGCCAAATTTAGTGTTCGCTTATTAGAGAATGATTTTGATCGTTAAAGGATACCATTCTGGGAAATAATGTTAAAAGAGGAAGATGTGGAATATTAGAATAATCCTGGAAATATTATGTGAGCTGGTCTTTTATGTAAAGGAATCACTTGCCATCTGCAATCCGTATAATTTCTTGATAATGTAGATCAACAAGTGTATTCTAAGATGTACAGAGTTACCACTACGTCAGCTTTATAATAATGAAAAATAATATCAATTACATTTTCAGAACAATAAGACTTAGCTGAAATTGTGTTGTGAAAGATCGGCGAATGTTAACTAAATTGTGGGCACGACACCTGATATTTTACCACTAAAGACTTCTACGTTTGTAGTATTATTTAGATAAAGTATTTGTAAGAAAATCTCCTAGTGTTCAAGGTACGATTTAATTCATGAAAGAAGCTTTCTAAAAAAATCGATCACAAGAGAGAACTCGTACTTTAGTGTGTAGACTAAATCAGTAGAAATGAAACAATTCGAATACTGAAACGTGTAAGCTTAACTGCCATTTACACAAATCTTTCTTTTCTAGTTGTATTGCCAAGTAGGTTTTATTTCTAAGGCTTGCAACTAGCGGTGGGGTACGTTACTCATAGGGGTAACTAGCGGTGGGAGGGGTAGAATGGTCAGTACCCAAAGGAGCAAGGCTAGCCCTTTTCAGATATTTTTATTGGACAGGAATGTGATAAGTTAACCTCAATTTACGCAAAACCATTTTAGAGGTATTTCTGTTCGACATATTTAATAGTGAATCTACTTCGTGCACCATTGATATTTTTAATGTGTCGTTAATGACAGGATGCAAGAAACGTTGGTGGACCATTGTGATAGTGAGTAGTACAAAGGTCTCTCAAATTGCACTTGATTGATAAACTTTACATTATTTGTACGAGGTGGTATCAGAAACTTTTGAGCCTAGTTCTATAACACACCAACAGACGACCGAGCAAGGCTATACGCACAGGGACAGGGAGCATCAACCTTCCTAAGTCAGTGTGCCAAGAGACATCGCTGGTACTATTCTGATCACGTTCGTTACTACGTCTGCGATTTCATCATGCACAGCAAGTTAGGATAACGAGCGAGTAAAGGTTTTATCAAGATAAGTAAAGGTTTTATTTCGGTTCTGGTACCGGAGCCCAAAACACTGTGGTTTTCGGTTTCTGGAATAGAACCAATATATGAAAATGTATTTCGATTATGTTTCCTAATTTAGGTTCTGGTACAAGAACCCAAAATATTTTAAATGCTGTTACGATTAACAACTCTAGAGCAATCTAGAAGGAATAGCATGTGGAGAACTACAGACGTAAAGGTGTGTGTGTGTTTGTATTAATGTGTGTGTATGAGTGAGTTCGTGAGAGAGAGAGAGAGAGAGAAGTAACGAATTTCAGGAAACGACAATGAGGACGGGGGAAGAGGGCTCAGAAGATAATATAAAAAAAGACAAACATCATTACAACAACATATTCTAAAAGGTTCTTGTAAGTTTCAGAGGTAAGAGTCCACGGCCTTCCTCCTCCTCAAAATATCTAGTTACCCAATGTGTATATCTACTTTTGCGATTCACAACAAAAATCTATTATTTGATATTCAAAGTATAGGACCCTAAAACATAATTTCTCTTCCAAATATAAATTTATAAAATGCATCGTAAAAACTACAAGTTCTTCTTGTAGAGCTATGTCTATACTTATTGTGTGTTAGAAATATTTTATTTCATAATCAATTCCAAATAAATAGACTAATTTGAATACAAACTTTGTACAAAAAATTAAAAAAAAAAAAAAAACTGGAAACGAATATATATTTTAAGCTACAATTTATTACAGGGGTATAACCTTTCGTTTCATAATGGACAGGATTGTTATTTCATGATATTTTTGTTTCTTTTCTAAGATGGTAAGATTAACCAACGATTTTCTAAAAGTTTGTTTTTCTCTACTGTATTGGCATTTCAATTAATCAATCATTAGCAAAAGTATATATAACACCTTTAGTTTTCACAAGATCGGATAAAATTGCGGTCTAACGGTAAATTAACTCCAATTCATGACTATCGTGAGATAAAGTATTTTATCCTTACAATTCTTCAAATATCTATTTTCTCAGAGACTCAACTACATATGTTTTGTGAACATTGAATGGGGCATTCCGTCACTACAACGTCTAAAACAGACGAAGGCAACAAAACATACTTAATTGTTGTATGGAAGATATATTCCGAGATTGCGAAGGAGAAATTCATCAATCTAACTTCTCTCCGTTCTACTGTTTGTTTCTTCAAAGATTTTTGCTCAGTAGTTCTTCGGTTCATTATAATCCGTTGATCGACGATAGTTAAGATACAGATAAATATATTTTTGGTCAAGTTTACTATAGAATAATCTGGATCTTCAAGAATTACATCTAGAATCTGGATTAGACTTGAAACAATGATTGCAGGCATTAGCACCAGAGTGATATATTCTAAGACAGTAATACTATAAAAATTGTCCTTAAGAAGCACTAACGATAGCCTCGGATTTTTATCTATTTGGTAACCATTTTAGTTTTGGTCGCTCAGCATAATAAAAAGATTTACAGCCTTTGAAATTTCTCTTTGTGTATAGCAATTGGAAGCAACCATTATATAGGTACAAATGGAGATAAATATTTTCAATAACATAACTGAAATATTACACAAAATAAATTCTCATGATGTTGCTACTTTTTTTTTTTTTTTTTTTTTGTAGGCAGTTAATAGTAAAGTGACGAAAAGCATGCATTTTGTTAACTTTTTGTTATTGTTGTTAAAGAAAATTCATCACAATGGGTATAATTTGTTTCGTAACATTCCAGCAGAGCCGTAGCTAGAGGGGGGCCAGCGGAGCGCTCGCCTCGGGCGCTGATAGCAAGGAGGCGCCGAACGAGCAAGAAGAAAGGAAAAGTGTTGAAAATGAATAAACGACGCGGCGCCCCGTAAAAGTTCTGGCGCCCTATTAAATCAATATTGTCGGTTAGCAAAGAAATGGATTTGTTAAAAATTGTCTTGCTCGCTCCGCTCGCAGCTCAAACGTTTCAATAACAGTCACAAGCTTTTCACTTATTAAAGAAAGTTATAATATATGATTTATTAATGACGGTGTGATATCAAGGTGCCGAGTAATGTCTTATAGATTACGCAGGACCATTTTTAAAGTCAAACTGTCAAAGTCTGAAATGTGTTTTGATGGTGATTAATTTGCTTAGTTAATCACGCCTTTCTACCCAATCGGGTTTATCACGATGGTGAGAATGAAGGTATGAAAAGTAGAAGAGCGAAGAGAACATACAAGCTGTTGTTTGCGCGGGAATATTAAAAATGAAAGTAAACAAGAATAGTAATATTTTCGAACTTTAAGAAGTTGTAAAATAGGGGCTTAAAAGGTCAGGACTTACCCAACGATTTTGTCTTTTCCAAAGACTGATCACTACCAGTGATTTTAAAAAGTTCTATTGACATACGAATTGCTTCCAATTTGAATGTTTTTATTGGAATAATTTCTCCATGGATATTTTTTCTGCATATGTATCTAGTTGTGTCATATTTCAACCTATCTAAATACATACAAAATATACACACATTATATATGTATTCCGTTATATTTCACAAAAATATTTTTTACCGTAAAAGATTCGAAATTAAAATACTATTCAAATAGAGAATAAAATTACGAAAGTTTACAATTATTACTGGAAATCAATGCTGTCCCCACTTTGAATATTTTAAAAGAACGTAGTTTCTAATGTATTGAAATTTCATTTCTTATGGATAGTTTGAAACGTTGTAAATAGTTGTAAAGAGCCTGGAGAGTTGTAAAGAGCAATTAAATTAAAATCCTCTACAATAGGGAAGCCGTGTTATACATGGAGTTAGTGAATGCAGATGGTGGCGTTGGAAAAGTCCGGGTCTCCTGAGCACAGTGGTGATATCAGAAACCGGGCCCCAGCTATGAGGCTTCAGAAAAATGGGGTCCCGAAGTTTTGGGCACGGGTTCTTTTTATACGCCTATTAAACATGGAATTGTACGTGGGTGGTGTAATTGGAAAGGTTCGGGTCGTCTGAACACAGTGGTAATGTCAGAAATTGGCCCTTGTCTCAAAGGACCAAAAAAGGTGTCCCGAAATTTTGAGCTCGGCTTCACTCTATTGTTCTTTTAAACATGGGGTTATTGAATACAGATTGTGGTGTTGGAAAGCTCCAGGACCTGAGCCCCCAGAAATGAGGTCCCAAAAGTTTGGGTTCGAGTCTCTTTTATTTGCCTATTTAACATGGTGTTGTAATAGGAGTTTATGGAGTTCAAAACCTCAAATACTTGGTGTATGAGAGGGTACGTAAAACCTGTATTATTGTTGTTTTTTAAACTAACGTCAAACAAATGTGCTTCCCCGAGGTTGGAGAATGTTTTGGTTAAACTCCAATAAATATTGGTGAAGTCAAAATGTCACATAGTTGGGATACGTGAGGGTATATACCTCACACATTTGGGATATGAGAAGTTATATAAAAACTAAAGTATTTGTATTAATGTTTCTTCACATCAGATTAACCTCAAATCAAGAGTTTTGTTAAACCTCAAAAATATTGAAGAGGTTAAAAACTCACATAATTGCTCTATGAGAAGATATAGTATATAATACGAGGTTGCATAAAAGAAAAGTAATGCCTTACACGCTATAATTTTGTTTCAATTACAGCTACTGAACTGTCTATGCATTATATTAAAGAGGTAACGTTACTCTACCAATGAAGTTTTTTTTTTTTTTTAATTGACTGATAAGGAGCATGGATATGAAACTAAAAGAAAGAGTCGGCATTGAAATTCTTGGAGAAGAAACTTGTTCACCTAAGGAAATCCATAATCGTTTGAAAAATGTTCATGCGGACGCTCTAATGGACATCAGGAATGTGCTGCGTTGAGTGAAAAAGTTTCGAAACGGTCAAATAGAAAGTGCAAGTAAACCGAGAACTGGCCACCGACAAAATCAGTCACAGACACAAATCGAGAACGTGTTGATGAGTTGATTTGAGGAAACAGGCGCATCACAGTTCAGAATGTTGTTGATGCATTGAACGCCTTGTATGACTCTGCCCAAGAAAATAATTGGTGACTTCGGATATCATAAAATTTGTGCTTAAACAACTTTAAAACCATGGGTCAAGAAGCAAATTCCTGAATTTTTCCAAAATTGTTTCGATGCTTGGGTTCGACGATGGAACAAATATGTTCAAAATCATGAAGACAATGTTGAATTATAGTTTTCTGTAGGTGACAGTTCAGACTATAATTTGTAATATCTTTTGCCTTTATATGTTCATTGATATTTTTATACACAGGATGCATTCCTTTTGATCCATCCTCGTACTAAAAGATTTAACCGTGCTCGTGGGTTTTCTCGGGGTTCTCCCGTTTCCTCCCACTTTCTTCATTCCACCATTTCACTCATCTCTCATCATCACCGTCTCCTTTAGCCTAACCGGCATAATCGTGGGACGTAAAACTTAAAGATTTCATTTCATTTCATAAAAGATTCAACGTCCAGCATAGGATCATTCACAAACGTCAGTTCTGCCTGATCGTCTATTTACTGCCTAGTTTTTTTGTTAACTCTACTATATGAAATAATACTTAATTCCGAGATCTTACAAGGAACCCTAGGTATCTATCAGAGCCCGATTTTCATGAAACTTTGTATATAGAGAGAGTACCTCAGGAAACTCGCACAGCCAAAATTGTAGCTGCAGAGTCCAAGACGTTGGGACACTAGGGCCCGAGAAAGATCAAAAGTGGAACGTCAGTACATTAAGGACATGGTGATAAAATGCATGTTTTTCTTTAAAAGTAATCAATGTAACGACACGAAATGAGCATACATGGATACGAGATGGTCGATATGATCTGTTAAAAGTTATAAAAAGAATATCCGCTATATTGAAAAATTCCATGTTGAAACTGGTGCGATTGGTGCAAATGAGAAGAGGGTCACCCGATGCAATAATTTGAACGTAAATAGCCACAGAAACCTGTTGGTGAAGTCTGTTGTGGGATTACATTATTCCTGTGCTTCTGGTAGAGTGGTTTACGTACAAGATGAGCAAAGTGTATCTTATGACACTCGGCCAGATGCAGATTATGGAGCGCTATGAATGGGATCAGTGGAATTAGAAAACCGAGTGAAATATAATTTTAGCACTACATCATTTGTGTCAGAGTCAACATGTAATTGGTGTGGATTTGCTGATATGGCGAGTTTAATCTTCATGATAATATCATGGTTGACATTAACTTTTAACATTTTATTAGACTTAAATTAATTGGAACAGAAATCAGAACGTCATATCAGTCCTGTAGCGCTCCATAATCTGCATCTGCCCGAGTGTCATAAGATACACTTTGCTTATCTTGTACGTAATTCACTCTACCAGAAGCACAGGAATAATATAATCCCACAACAGACTTCACCAACAGGTTTTTGTGGCTATTTACGTTCAAATTAATGCATCGGGTGATTCTCTTCTCATTTACACCAATCGCACCAGTTTCAATATGGCCTCTTTCAAGATGGCGGATATTCTTTTTATAACTTTTAACAAATCATATCGACCATCTCGTATCCATGTATGCTCATTTCGTGTCGTTACATTGATTACTTTTAAAGAAAAACATGCATTTTATCACCATGTCCTTAATGTACTGACGTTCCACTTTTGATCTTTCTCGGGCCCTAGTGTCCCAACGTCTTGGACTCTGCAGCTACAATTTTGGCTGTGCGAGTTTCCTGAGGTATTCTCTCTATATACAAAGTTTCATGAAAATCGGGCTCTGATAGATACCTAGGGTTCCTTGTTAGATATCGAGCAGAAACTTTAGTAGCAAACAGTTACAACATCACAAACAAATTGTGCTCCTGACTATGTGACTTATAAGAAAATACCTGCGGTCAGTTATCAGTAACGTTACCGACGGAACAATAATTGAGGATGTCTCGTCTTGAAAAGTTATCGTAAGAGAGATGTCTTCTTTCGAAAATTGTATCTATTTGTATAGGAAAAGCTCTGCCTTGTTTCGTCTCGTAGAAACCCTAGTTATCAGTATATTTAATACCACATATATTAGATTATTTACTATTGTATTTAAAACGGGTTGGAAGAGCAAGTACAACAAACTTAAAAGTGGCAAGTCAAATACAGTAGAACCCCTTTCGTCCGCCCTCGGCTGATCCGTCACTCCGGTTGATCCGACCGCGCTAGAGCCGAACTTGTCTTGATCGTCGGTGGCTGACGAGGCCCATTGTCGTTTGCTGAACGTCCCGGCATTGTTATTTACTTGCTGTTACCGCTTGTTCGCTTTAGTCATCTCTTGTACATTTATTCTCGTTGTGAGTGTTTTCTGTACTTTACTATGCAGTTTTTAGTGCTTATTCTTCGTTGGTTTTACGGGTTCCAACCATACCCCCAGTCCCAAAGGTGACGGATTAGAGGGATTCTACTGGAACTACTTAGTTGATATTCCAAGTACAATTCCACACTGTTGTGGGAATTAGTTGTAACAATAAAAACATGATAATATAATAGAGAACATCAAACCTTTGTTGTCAACTTATTTCATAACACATGTATTACAGAAGGATCAGTATACTAGAATACTTTTTAAAAAAATCTATTTACCAGATATAGATAAAAGGATTAAGTTATAAGTAATATTTAGTTTTATCCAATTTCTAATTTATTTACGATGAGTAACATGTTATTTCTATACACACATAATGTTAATCATCTTCTGATTATTTTATAAAGATAAGCTCCTGCCCGAGAATCGAACCCGAGTATCTCGCTCCAAAGATGCGTATGCTAAACATATAGCCACGAGAGAGTCTCTACGTTTACGTACTTTTCAACAATAATAGAGGAGAAAAATGTGTGGGATCGTTAAAAAGATCGAATTCGATTTCTCAATTGATTTACATGATTTATGGATTCTACATACCGAAAAATGTATTTTTTTAAAGCGTCTATTTATCCTTTCATTTCTTCGTCTCGATGAATGAACACTTATCTAAAGGCCACACTGTTCAACGTATGTAGAATAAAATTTAAACTCAAGATTTTCATAATATTCTTCAGTTAAAAATAAAAAATCCTATCCCACCCTCCAATACGATTGATTTACTCGAGGAAAAAAAAATAAATGGTTTTCTCGGAAATGATTGTAACAACTTTTTCTACAAAGCAACGTTCAACTAACAATTTATACCAAGATTAGTTGTTTTTTTTTTTTAAAAAAAAAAAAGAAAAAAATTCAGATTGGGTAGTTTAGTACGGTCAGCAGTGTATCTCAGCAAGTTTTTTTTTTGTGGGGGGAGAGAAGGCCTAAGGCTTTTTTCAAGGGAAGACTTTTATATAGTACTGAAAACGAAGTGATATGCAAAAGCATTACTAACTCATCATGCCTAGACATCACACATAGTATTACTATTATTATTATAATTGTAGTTGAAATATAGGTTTCGATACTGTACAAAATTAGAATCACAATTTGTAGGAAATATACCAATAAATTATTCATAAGAAGAGAAAAATTGTTTTATGAAGGCAATTTATTTGACTTCGCCTTTATATGAGAAAAAAAAAATTAAAGTGGAGAAAAATCGAAGACAATGTAACATCACTCTCAGACACTATTACCCCAATAACATAATAAAATTGCAACTGTGCGTATCTAGTTAGATAAATGAGAGTAACAAAGTTGATGGTTAATTAGTAGTTAGGAACTTGTCTCGGTTGAAGCTTCGCTCAACTCAGACCTGCTGCACCCGCCTTTAGTACATGTAAATCCGTTGAAATCTCGAATTCGATTTTTCTTTCACGATCGCCATTACCTTCTTCTTTCTTTTCGTCACTCGAAAGTAAGAAATGTGTGAACACATGTTGCAGAGTGTTCGAAAATTTGAAAAGAAAATTCGAGGGGAAAGAAGTGGCAACTTTTATGATATTGAAATATTCAGTTTTATATTCATTAAACTTTATGCTTCCCGAGTGACGAACAGGCACTTCTACCTGTTGTATTATAAATATTCCTAATTCGTTATAATAAATACGTTTAAATAACTCTTTATAGACGAACTCCATTTGAGAGGACAGGGAAGTCATTTGGGGGTCCGGAACCCTTTTGCCACTGCTTCGTGGTTATAAAAAATACTCTTTTGGATCAAAGCATTTATTATAAATGTGCACAAAACCTATAGATTATGGTGGCCCTTTTATTCATTTTAATTAACAGAATTTGATATTGGTATTTAAGCGGTTATTTGACGAATATACCCCAAAGTTCACAATATATACCAGATAAATTTGTCTTCAAAAGTTTTCCCTTCTCTCAGCTTGCACAAGTAACAAAATCGCTTTGTAAACTCAGAAATATAACATTTAGCTCGAGAATGATTTACATTTATTTGTGTTCATCTCAGGAGTGGATCCAGGGGGGGTAATTACCGTCCCCCTCAAAAATCCGTCCTGGATCCGCCCCTGGTTCATCTAAATAGTAATGAAAGTCTTTGATATCATTTCGGAAAGAAAAAGAGAGCATTGTATCGTTTTTTTTTTTTTTATGGGGGAAGGTCGTTATAAAATACTCTTTTGGATCAAAGCTTTTATTATAATTGTGCACAAAACCTATTCCATATTCATGTAGTTAACGCAGCAACAAGCGGAAGTTCAATTCAGGTCACATGATCAAACTCCATTGCGTCAGTTGGTTGGTTGGGTGGGTGAATAGCTTACCAATACTTTCTCGTTCTTCTATACATATGCACGCCATCAAGCATAGCGTTCTTTTTCTTTTTGTATGTGTTTCAGATTAATTAAAATTCACAACGCTTTCTTAAGGGTTAGTTGTGCTTGCAAAGACGAATAATGTTATCCCTTCGTTATCCCTTCCAATTTAGGTATCGCATTAGCAGCAGCAGTAACGGGGATAAGAAGGCAGTGGAGGTACTTAAGAAGCAAACTCTGTGAAGAAACAAGAAACTTTGCGCACGGTGTACCACTACAACCTCCGAGAAGCAGGAAGTGACAACGTGAAACTTTCAAGGCCAAGAAGGTGCCAAGAACTCCTTCTTCACTAAGCTCGTTATTCAAATGTTAAACACGCGAAGTTTTTCTCCTTACGTCTCTCGACTTTCACGTCTTTCCTTCCTTTTTTTCTTAATACAGTCTGTCCTCACACTCTTTTAAAAGACCGTTTTTTTTCTTATAAGTTCCCCATTTTTATGACTGGCAAAATGCACGAGGAATGAGATAACGTTAAAACGATATAATGGAGCCCCGCGCGCGCGCTACATAGAAGAAAGAAAGTTTGAAAATAAAAGCAGGACACAACGACATTCTACGATAAAATAGCCATATGCGTGTGTTTGTGTACGAAACGTTATATAGTGGCACGTGGAAGTGCCATTAAAAGGAAAACGCATGTGTTGTATTTCGTATTCAAAACAGTTTTTAAGATGATCGAAGAAGCATCTCTCAGCTACTAAATTTTGTAGAAAATATCCGAAAGGGAACAGTCGTGGAAACTTTGACGCTCTAGAAGATCAATTGCATTATCTAAAAAGAAAAGAAGAAAAAAGGAAACGAAACAAGGAAGATCATGTAGGGGTCTATAGTATTTTGTTCCGTGTCCTGATATTTCATTAATTGAAAATATGTTTAGACGCACTTCCCAACTTATTCATAGATTATATTATGTTATTATTAAATCTCTTTCCTCTATTCATCTGAGCAGATTATATAATAATACCAGGTTATCCAAGTATACAACTGCTTCTTTATCTTCCTTATTTTATTCTGGGCACGGGCGTCTCAGGCGGGGCATGCGTTCCCCCCAATATTTTGAAGCACAAAATATTCAATATTTTATTCTAATTTAATTTATTTAGTAACGACAGAATAGCATATAAATAATAATAATTATATTTATTTGGAATATAATATTCAGGCTTAGAGACGATTGTAATCGAAAAATGAAATGAAATCTTTGAGTTTTATGTCCCATGGTAATGTCGGTGAGGCTAAAGGAGACGGTGATATGAGTAATGAATAAAATGGTGGAATGAAGAAATTAAGAGGAAACGGGAGAACCCCGAGGAAACCTACACACACAGTGTTTGTCCACACAAAGTTCACTTGGCGGGGGGGGGACCCCAAGCACCAGAGGTGAACGCTCTACCACTGAACCACCGCGGCCCCTACGATTGTAATCGAGTTCTTGATATACCTTAGGGGTCCGTGAGGTAAGCAGAAAGATAACAAATAATCGAAGTTAATAAACAAGTTGGGCTAGGTAGCACCATTTAAATCACTTTCTTTGATGTCCCCCCAAAAAATTTTACATGCCAGAGACGCCAGTGATTCTGGAGTTTGGCCGATTTTTTTAAAAATCATTCTGCATGCTTAAATATTCTCTTCAGGTATCTCCTTTACATTTTTTCTCATTAATTCCAAAGGTTCAAACATAATTTTTATATGACTTGTGGACCACAACTTTGATTGGTTGCTTGGGCAATTGGAATATATTGTCCCTTTCAGCAGCCATGCTATATAAACATGGGTCTACACTTTAAGGTGGAATCAAAATCAACTTATGTTAAAATATCAAGGCTCTTCCATTGTGAATGGAACCTAGAAGTCGGTACACCAGAAGGAAGGGTGCGATAGTTATAAGCCAGCAGGGTGCACATGGGCTATTCTGGTATCTCATATTATTATTGTTATGATTTTTTTTTTTACATTTTTTGTTGTTTCATCGTTTGGGCTAGTTGTTTGTGTATGGTGACCCAAAACAACCTCCTGCATGCAAAACAACCTCTTGCGAATAACACAAGAAAGTACAGCAGATGTAAAATTGTTTATTCAACAATATAAAATGGTATTAAAAGCAGTTTGTAATAGTGGTGGGCACAAAACTGGTTTTTCGGTTTTCGGTTTTTAGAAAAACCAAAACCGGTTGCTGAAAATTTTCAAAAAACCGGTTTTGCTTTTCTTCACCGAAACCAGTTATCGGTTTTCTCCAAAACCAGTTCGTTTTTTTTACCTGATCCGGTTTCGGTTTTCTTCAAAACCGATTCCGGTTTTTTTTTAAATTTATTCTATTTCTGACCAGAATGGTGTTTCGTTGTTCTCCGGAAACCGAATCCATTTCCACAGAAATAGTTTTATGTGTTTTCGAAAAGTTTTCACCGAAACCAGTTTCGGTGAAAACCGAACCGGTTTTGGAGAAAACCGAAATGTCGGTTTTTCGGGTTTCGGTTTTTATAGAAACCGGTTTTCGGTTTTTATAAAAACCGGTTTTGCTCATCCCTAGTTTGTAATTACATTGTTCTAGTATGTTCTGTTCTTATATTCTCCCTAGGAAGCCTAACAGTTGCAGTATGCTTCCTTGCATAATATTCTGAGGACTGCAAAATAGACTGTCTCACAGCCTCGATATTCCAACGGTGAATCTGTTGTTTCGAAATTGTCGACCCAGTGTAAGATAGTCTTCCGATCAGTAAAATTTTCATTAGCGGTACGTGTAATAGCAAACTTTAGGCTAAAAGCTCTTTGTACCGTAATCACAGAACTCCTGTAAAAAAAAAAAAAAAAAAAAAAAAAAAAAAAAAAAAAAAAAAAAAAAAAAAAAAAAAACAGTATTATAATAGTTAAAGTATAATAGAATATGAAAGTTCACGGACCTTCTGAAGTGCAATTCGATGAACAACAAATACAATATTTCTTTATATAAAGAGCAGTGTATGTCTTTTTATTTGCTCATTTTCCGCTCTCCATATAATATAACCTTTATTTCGCCATTCAATTTCAGCTTTTTCTAGAAAGAACAAGCTTTTATTTTGTTAAATCTCTCTCCTTGTTTGTCTCTATTGTATATCCACGTGTCTACTTTGAACATATTTGAATTTGTGTGACGCTGTCACAACCTTTTTTTTTTTTTTTTTTGTTCTTTTCAATAAACATTTAATATACTATACATTGTTGTGGAAACAAAAAAAAAGGCCTTTCATGCACTGAATATACGTTTCCACTACCGTAAAAACTTGACGTTCTGTTACCAGTTTTATATGGTGTACCGGTATCTGTTGGTAGTTATACATATAGAAAGAAAATACGTATATGTCTATAAATCCATACATTATATATTTATAAAAATCCATACATTATATATAGCATGTTAGATCATTTATTTCAAAAAGTTGTGAAAGAAAATAAAGAACGTCTTATACTAATTATTAGTGGGAAGTACATTATGAATTTTAGTTGGTTTTGTATACCACAATACTAACATATAATCTCCAATACATTGAATGTTTAGCAAATCCTAAAACTTTTACACTGATGAAAGCAGCAAAACAAAATGAAAAACAAATAAATGGAAAACATTTGAATGAACATAAAATGGCAACATTAAAGAAAAACATAATGGAATAAATGTAATGGCTAACAATAATACAATAACGAATGTTGAGATTTTAAAATAAGTGAATAAATAAAACGGCTCGATGCCTAGAGCGGCACTTTCACCAACGAGTTCTGCGGATTTCTCCTTAGAAGCATCAACCTAAACACTCTCAAATACAAGACTAATGTTTAATAATAAATATAAGACTAATGTTTAAAAAAAGGTCAATGGTTCCTAGTAGAGAGACGATCGATTATCCTTCAGTTTGTTTTATCGTGTCATTTCATTTTAATGTCTTGCAATAGGAATACTTCTTCTAGTTCTTTGCCTTTGGGTATGGTACCATGTCTTGAGGCGACATTGCCTATTAGAACTGCCATATTTATTCTTTGTATAAGAAAGGTGCTTTCTCTGTCATCGCCAGATAACTGCGTGATACGTCTGCCTATTTCTTTTATAGAGTTAACACATTCTCTGCCCCATGCACCACTGTATTCAATAGCGATAGTTACAAAATGATATTTCTCCGCAATATTACTGTATTTTCTCCTTTTCTCCTGTTTTATTTTGGCTGCCTATATTTCTCGCTTGAATTAAAGAAAAGGGGAGATTGGAAGGAGCGAACGTATCCGAACATGTAAAGTCTCAAATTTGCGCTTTACCTCTCTTCCACGGTAACAGAATCATCCCATTTGGTCTTTTTTTATTTTCATCTGCTCTGCTACACCCAATGGTTTCTTTTATTGCAGATATGCCGGTTGAAATTAGTACTCTCATTATAATGTCATTAACATTTGAATGGCGAGAGTGTCTACGTACGTTTTTTCAAATAAAAGGCGATGTAAACCTTTTTTTATTTACTTAGCTCTTATCATGCTTATCATTTGTGGTTTTCACATATTTATATCAGCTCCTAGACGTAACTCAATGGCTATTCGGAAGTATTCATTACTTAGGTGAAGACCAAGCGTGGAAGAAGGTGGGGCTTTGAGCCAAGCACGTACTTCTAAGGAGGAAACAGAGATTAGTCTGGCTTTGTCTTCTAAGTTGTCTGCCGACCGGAGTAAAAAGGAGAGGTGTGATTTAATGATAGACATATCCATATGATTTGTTTTGATCTGGTGTTTATTTCGGGTAATTCTAAGCCTACTAGTTTTGACCAAGTTGTAGAGCAATCCTCAATCTCAGTAGTTCCGTGAGAAGTTAAATCGTGTTTGAGAAGTGATTTAATTAGGCATTTGGAACCATAGAATGGTGCCAAGAAGGCAGGAATAGCTATATCTAAGGTTCGTTGGATTCCTACTCCTAGAAAGAGAAGCCTGAAACCATGCATTATGAGGAAGAAAACAATTAAGGATTGATTCTACATAATTCAGATTTGATGTAGTTATCGTAACGTTCAGGTGATCTTTTCTCCAAGAAGGTTAAATAAAAAGTTGAGTGTGCCGACATTAATGAAAATCGTTGGAAATAATTTTCCAGCTTGGCAGTCTTCTCAATTAATAAAGATTTCCTTGCTTTAGAAGAAAGGGCAGAACCCAAAAGAAAAGCATTTGAAGGCGACATTAATTGAATGCCCAGAAACTGCCTTATTAAACATGGTGAAAAATACATTTTTCTGTTCTGGTGTTGTTTCCAGGAAGCTAATCTCACATTTGGAGTAGTTTAGTTGGAGGCCTATTAACTGTTAAAGATGCCTTTGTATCGATATCATTTAATGTAATTAGTATGGTATCTGGGTCTCAAGCTATAGTGCCATCGTCCAAGTACCATATATTTAGATCTGTATTTATAGTGTTGACGATTGGTTGTAGCTTTAAGGCCAATAATGGAGGACCTAAACGGTCTCCTTGCTGAACTCCTCTTTAGGATAAGATAATATCTGTGCAGTATAATAAATAAATGACTTGAGTATAACTCTGGAGTATGTAAGGATAGATGGATGGAAAATTGTCCTTAACGGCAGTAAGCATTGCATTCCGGTCTATTTCGTTAAAAGCATTTTTAAAGTCAATCTTTAGGAAGGCGTTTAGACTTCTGATGAGGGTAGGAGTAACACATACGTGCAGCATGTGCTGCAACTTCAGCCCCATGTTGAATGCCTACTCCTAGTTCGTGTGGAGAAAGGCTTTGAAGTAACTGACTTATAATTATACCGCATATTATCTTAGAATAAGGTCTTCTCCATGTGTTTCCTATGGCAATTGGTCTAATCCTTCCACATTTCTTTTTGAATGCAATAACAGAAGCTCCGAAGAAAATTGGCCTTATTTCTATGGGTCCATCTGACAAAATCATAGAGAGAAACTCGCAAGTGATCTTGGTAAGGCGATCTTTAAGTCATAAATATTGCAAAAAATTAAGTCCTTGAGAACTGAAGGGTGCATGCTGTCTAGTCATCCAGCTGAACCAGAAGGGAAGGATTTGAGCGCTTTTAGAAACTCGCTGGATAAAACTTTATTAACTGTAATATTATGATCTGCTAAATTAAGTACAGTAAGTGTATAAGAGTGCGGAGGATGGTTTTCTTTTAAGGATCTGATGGAGCAAAAGAATCCTCAGAAATGAGAAGTCTGACAGCACCATGTATATCACCATCAGCGAGAATTTCGGTATGTTTAATGAAGATGTCGTTAGGTGATTTGTTAAGACTTCTGTTGCGTTTGTCTTTGTTCATAGTAAACGCATTTGAGTTCATTCTATCATCGTGAAAGCTATTTGACCAGAGCTGAACTCTCTGTTTCACCCATGTGGTGAGATTAGAAGTTCTTTCGGATTGGGTAGGCATACAGAGTAATGTACAGAAATATTAGGAGTTCGGTCCAATCTTCAATATTATTTGAAGTTGCAATCTTCTGGAGAATTTCGATAAGAGCTTCAGCCAGTGTATGCTTTGCTCCTTGAGGAACTCGACGAAGAATGAACACTGACGATTTTAGGCTTCCGAAACTATCAATAAGTTTTGAACTTACAATCTCTTTAAGAGGAACGTTATCTTTTGAATTCAAATCTTCCTTGTTTGAAATACTACTAATTGAAGAATGTTTCACATTAAACTCAGATGCTCTCTTTTCGTTATGGCATTTGCTGTTATTAATCGTCAATCCTCTTCAGTTGATGAAGTATTTATTACATTTCGAGCAGAGGACATCTCTGGAATTAAAACTAGTTCTATTAGGTGTGCAAGATCTGTATTTAGATTGATTGATCATTGTTGGAATATTTAAACTTAGGCTTGAATGAAAATGTTATTGTTGAAAAATTCGAAACTTTTTCTCTTTTTTAAAGAACAATAACTGACATACATTTTGTATTATGAAACAAAATATGAAAACAATACAAAATGAACAAAATCCACTGTGTTCCCTGAATCACTCATAAAGGACAAGGCTCTGCACGAAGAAGACAACTACTGTTGCACAAAGTACAATGAACGATAAAAGGTAGATGACACTAAACTGATTCCCAGTACCGATCAGTGTCTGCAAATCATGAAAAGTCTTTTTGAGTCATTGGAGGATGTAGAGTACCAAATCTAAACACTCTCTCACCAACAAACCCCACTTCCACACTCGAAACGAACTAAATTCACGGAGCTGTTCAAAAGCACGTCTATACTGTTTAACATTATGAATTTGTCAGATTTTGTGTACATTATATATTGTGTTTTGAACATCGAAATAAAAGAATATTATTACACTAAAAAAACATGTGTACTATCTTTAAACAAAACCTTTCCAAAGCTACAAACACTATTTGATTTTTCAAATTGTGTTCTATTTATATAATCATATACTAACAATTCTAACTAGCGTGAGTGAGCATCTATCATCTGACATGATATTTATTTGAGGTTATGTGTATTCTACGGTTACATTTATCCGAATTCAATGAAACATTACATGTAGTTTTCTTAAATCCCATTTAATATGCCTGTATATTGGAGTTTAGACCCATCAAGAACAAGAGGATAAAATGAGTGGGAGTTGAAGTCCAATTTCTAAGTTTGTGAGTTGTAATTTTTCACAATTATTAGATCTTCATGAAGTAAGAAGTGTTTTTTTTTTTTGTTCTGAATTTCTCCTGCTTGTGGATGGAATTCAATTTGTTTCATATTAAATGGCGGAATTAAATCCCAGATTTAAAAATGTGTTTCACGATGCAATTACTAAAATTCCTCACTTTTCACAAAATAACTGTGTATTCTGTTTGAGACTTAATAATTATTTTCCGTTAAAGCCAGTCTATAACAGAGGTGAATTCAGTCTATCTTATGTAGGCATGTTGAATTATAATGTATGAGGAAAATAATGGTGGCTTTCCTTTCTTGAACTTATCAATGTAGCCGAGTGCAAGTGGGAGCGAGAGCGAGTGTTTTCCTTGAACTCTATGATTTTTTTCTATTGGTTTCTTGGAACTTACTGACCGTTAACTCAAAAATATATAAAATACTTAAGGTTCCGTACCTTCCTGTTATGAAAAGAGTTACGTCAGACTCAGGAAAGACCCGATCTATGATAGTACCTAGGAAAATGCGGGGTTCAAAATCTTTCATAGGACAGACAGTCATCTGGCTCTTCATAGGGTTGCCATATGTCCGTGTTTTGTACGGACTGTTTGTATTTTTGATTCCGTGTCCGTATCGTACGAAACATGAAATGGGAAAATGTCCGTATTTGATAGTTTTTGGAGCTGCCCGAAAATTTCCGAGTCGGGAATCGCTAAAATCTCGGGCGAAAAGAATTGTCTCCTTATCATATAACTTATACTTTAGTTACTATTAATAAAGTAGGTTAAGTTTTTAAAAAGTGCCTCATTTTCCATTCTAGGGTTCTTTTAGTTAGATTTAATACACGTGCAATTTGTAATTTTATTGCATGATGTATTATATTTGTGTTAATGAGAAAAAATATAAAATATGTTAGTTTCCAATAGTGTTTTAAGTATTACAGTAAACAATTGTGGGATAACCTAAAAAGGTGATTTTTAGGTAACAAATTTCAAAATAGTTATTCTGTGTTTAGGCGCCGTATCTTTGATGGGTCATCATTTTAAGGCTTGCCCAATTTCGGAACAAAATTTATGGCAACCCTAGCTCTTCATGAATTTGCAGTACAGGTTGACCTCGTTATTGAAATTTTCTTCCCACAAAGAGCCATGATTACAAGTAGTATTTGCATAAAGATTATGTGTTGCAGCATTAGAAAAAGACAACTAATGAGTTGAGTTTAGTTTAGTTTAGTTTAGTTTAGTTTAGTTTAGTTTAGTTTAGTTTAGTTTAGTTTAGTTTAGTTTAGTTTAGTTTAGTTTAGTTTAGGTTAGTTTAGTTTAGGTTAGTTTAGTTTAGTTTAGTTTAGTTTAGTTTAGTTTAGTGTCCCTTTCAGCAGCGAGGCTATATGAGACGTGGACCTACTGATTAACGTGGAATCCGAACCACATGAGCTCCCGCCGGGAATCGAACCCGGGTCTCCCACGCCAAAGGCGCATACGCTAACTGCTTAGCCACGAAGGAGCTCAAGACAACTAATGAACAGTGTATTATGTAACATAGAGTATTCCCAGATAATATAACCTATTAATTATTGTTGGAAACAATGATACAGTTATAGCGCCAGAAAAGTTTTTTTATTATTATTTTATCGATAACCATGAATGCGAATTTGCCCTAAAATATATGTTCTTGGTCAGTTCGACGTGATCTGTTAACTACATTTGCACAATATTTTAATTAAACATGAATTAAACTTTAATAATTAATGGCAATTTTAGGCTATATTTCATTATTATAGTTATCAGCATTATCTCAATAACTGACATGGTACTCGTAGTCTCAATGTTTACGTTTAGAAATTGCTTGCTTTTTTCTCATTTTCTGGACAACTACGCATCAATTTTTACACTCACACATATATTGTTTTACTTAATTCAGATTTGTCGATTGATAGGGTAAGAACCTCTAATATGAGGATAGGCACCTTAATTGAGACCCCTACCTATCTTGTGAAGCAAGAGCTGCAATCTAGTGGAAGCGAGCTAAAACAAAGTGAAATAGCCCATTACAGCACCGGAAGTCACGTGAGCTCGTTATGTGGAGAGTTGTTAGTATAGTAGAGGCTGGAAGAAATTGCTCCCCTACAAAGTTTTCTTAACGTGCACACATCAGTTACTAAAAATGGAGAAGGTAAATTGATATCCATTCTACCTTTACTTTCTTTTATACCAGTGAATATGCGTATTGCAACATGTAATAAGTTACCGATTTTGTTCCACTTATATTTGAAATGGCGTTAGTCATTTGTTTATCGGTCGAATGTCTTATTATGAGACCCTTAACGTTTTCAGTACATGAGACCGGTCTCATAATGTGACCCGTATAGTAATATTAAGTCTTATATTAGGAGCTCATTTGTATCGATATTTCTGTATTCACAATGTAGTCTCATAGACTTAGTCCTGTACATAGAGCCAGTGACTTTGTTGGCATTGTACTGACATTTTGCAAATATGTACTCATTTGGTACATATTTGAACATTAAAAGAAATTATCAAAAATTGTTGCAGTTTATGCGCACAAAAAGTGTAAAATTTTACAGTGCGTTTATTCTAAAATTGAAGAAAGTGAGTTAGATTGAAAGTGTAACGTTTTATGTTTGTGCAATCACAAGATTTGGCTTAAAGACAGTATTGAATGGTGAATTTTAAAAAGAACTCTTTTAAGAGTACCTAAAGCCGGGGCCTGTTATTAGGTACCCCTAATAAAAATTTCAGTGTAGCAACTTCGGTCACATTTTTCAATCTAATTTTTTATTCTTATATTTTTATGTATTCCAATAGTTTGTATTGTAAATTAGACATTCCGCAGAATATATTAAAGTAACAACAGTGTTTGTTTATGGTATAATTAACTAGTATATAACATCTTAACTTTTAGAGTGGGGGCGCGGTGGCTCAATGGTATAGCGTTCACCTCCGGTGCTTGGGCTCCCTCGTTCGATCCCAGCTCGGCGTGTGGACTTTCTGGTAGGCAAACACCGTGCTCGTGGGTTTTCTCGGGGTTATCCCGTTTCCTCCCACTTTCTTCATTCCACCATTTCATTCCTTTCTCGTCATCACTGTCTCCTTTAGTGTAACCAGCATAACCGTGGCATGAAACTAGATTTCATTTCATTTAACTTTTAGGGCCTCATATTTGGGGTTCTTACCCTATATGTCTGGTATTTGGACAATTTGTTTTCTTTAATATTGTGGAATTTACATGGCGACCACCTGATCATTTCCCAGGTTGCTATGGAACTCATAGATTTAAAATGGCCGACCAAAATAGGATTTTGTAGAAAGAATGCGGTTGGGTAATTAAGGTTTGATATATATTAATTGTATTCTTCACTGAAAAAAATGTAATTAAATTGCCAAACCTTAATGTAAAATCAATTACGCTTCATTTTGTAAGTTGATATAGATTTCCTTAGATTAAATTACAAAATTTGTTGTTTCTTGTTACAAATTTACAGTAAATTTATAAGAAAGTATGATATTTTTATTGATAAAAATGTACTTTTATACCATTTCATATTAGTAATTTTACTTATAGGTGTAAATTGATTTACATAGAAGAGCGGCAAACAGATTGCCGCCGTTTTTTGTAAATTTACCTATGAAAAGTTTTATAGTGTTCAGTAAGTGTCATTGCATAAAAGACAGTTCCGGTTTACTTGCGAGTTTTCCCTATAAATTTAAATTTAAGAAACAAATTAAATTATGAATGCAAAATTTGGGTTAATGAAAATATAAACATCTTAATAATACATTCTTTTAACTTTAAAATCAAACTATTACGAATTATTATAGACTAAAAAGTAAATGACAAAATAATACAAACATATTCCACTTCTAACAGAAAAAAAAAAAAATAGTGTTCCTCTCGCTGATCCAGCGGCTAGCAGTAGCGCCTTTTAATGCACTGGGTCTCAGGTTTGACTCCTCATGTGAACATATTATGGTGGTTTCAATTACGCTTTAATGTGCAGGTCCATGTCTCACATAGACTTAATGTTACAAAAAGAACCCTAAACTTCAAGAAGCAACAAGCCACAAAATAATAAAGCTGTTATAATTTTACGAAATATTATAGTATCATTTTATATTTCAAAGCTATCCTATTCATACGAACGAGAGGTCTTACAGAACGAGCCTGTCTGTCTATCGAAGCGAATAAGGAAGAAAGCTGTAAGAGAGAGATAGAATTTTTTTCTTTCTGATCTGGCTCAAAGTCTCAAAAACAGATATCATCTCCGTAGTTGTCACTGTAATAGTACAACTACCACTTCAAGTTTTACTATTATATTGTCATAATTTGGAAATCTATCACATTTTCTGTGAACTAGAAGTTGTTTTGTCATGAATAATGGAATGTATTCCAGAGTCAACGGAATCATAGTAAAGGTTTCGAAATATTCAATCCAAAAATGATCGGATAAAGATATCATGTATAGTAACCCCATATTTAGAAAAATGATTTTATTCTTATACAATATATATCCTAAATGTTTTGAAATGCACTTTGCATCGAAACATATTAACACCTACCATTAAAATATAAGTAAAACCTACTGAAAAAAGATGAATTATACTCTGAAACAGAGTAGGGGCACGGGGCTCAGTGGTATAAAACTTACCTCTAGTGTCTGGAGGTCCTGGTTCGATCCCTAACTAAATAAGCTCGTTGGTGACAACATCGTGTCCGTAAGTTTCCTCAGTGTACTTCCATTTCCTTCCACATTCCCATTCCACCAATTCTTACATCATTATTCGGTTTGCTAGGCTTCTCTGAACTTTGTACTCGTCTTATGTTTTCACAAAAAAAAAATGTTTGAAATATATTAATGTTGAAAGGCATCATGTTGCAAAAGAGGAAATAAATATTCAAATGCAATCGCAAACTAATTATCTAATATGAGATTTAAATAATTAGAACATGAGACAGAAGTCACAAAGCTATAATTCAACATTCCATTTCACAACGAAAGTTACTTTAGCACACATCATGTCAAGAGAACTTGTATTCAGTTCTGCCTTCTGGCTATGTTTTTACTAAAAGAAAGGATCAAGAACCATGTAATCCAATATGAATGAAAAAATGATGAAGCAAGTGCTTTTTCCTTTCCTACCTGGTTGTTAATAGGAACCTATAGATCAATGCTGCCTAGGTTGGAAACAGCATATTTTCAGACAAAATCCTCTTACTGGGAATACATATGTGGCTGTTACATAGATAAGCTACTTACGACCTCAGAGAGCACGTATGGTTGTTCTTTTATTTAACGTTGCTGTTTCGTAGTGTTGCTTTCGAAATAACATCTCCAGCGATAAAACATGGAAACTGTTTAGTTTTGAATGTCAAACCAAAAACAAAAATTTAAGTGACAGAGAGTTAAATAAATTAGTTGCATATACTTATGACTAATTGGTTGGCGTGAGGTGGAAAATATAATTTTTAATAATCGGAATGCAAATACGAAAGTACTTGGCGAGAAAGTAAACCAAAAGAGGAATTGAAATCAGAGATATCGGTAAAAAGATTGAATTGTATAGCTACAGTCCATCTGGAAACGTCTGACAGAAACTCAAGAATAAGAGGTTAATAAATAGCGTAGCTTAAAATTTCGAAATGGGGATGCCAAGTACTGTAGACTAAAAAAGAATACAGTAGTGATTATAACAAATCCGTGTCTCTCAATTTGAAATTTATTTTGCTCTAATTTAAGACTGACAAATCTTCCTTTCAGTTTAACGTTCCACGTTTATGCCCGTTAGGCTAAAGGTGATGGTAGGAAAGACTTACAAAGTGAACCAAATACGATTAATAGTGTCTCCTGAAAAAGAGAATGATACCCAATACCTCCTATAACGTCCTGCAAGATGCAGTACATTCTCAATGAACCAACAAATTTCTCACCCTTTTTACTAGTTGCATCTACAGTAAAATTGCTTTGTTCTCCCTTTCTATTCTTAACATTTTTTCGTTCACTTTCCGTTCGACCCGGCTGACTCCTTCAATTTTTATTCATACTCACACTTGGAAAGCCCCCGATCTTTTTTCGATCTTGTGTATTGTCAATGGTTCTACAGTACAGAGTACAATATTCCACACGAAACGTTTTGTGTGCTATTTTTTAAATTTTTTTTATTCAACAACTACAATATACTTCCTTTCTTCATCAATCTCTACATCTACATACGTATTGTTGCTTTTTTTTTCGAAACAGGAACCCCAGGCATCAGAGGTAAGTACTTCTTCAGTGTTGGTGTCAATCAAATAGAATCAGCAAATTTTACTTCCATTAGCGTCTCCTTCACACACTGCTTAGAATTTTCCTAACACCATTATGGCAGCCATTTTTACTATTGAAATAAAAAAATCTACCGTAACATAGGGGTACTTTGATCAAGTTTCATCGGTAAAACTCAATGGGCCTTATGCAGAGTCGTTTTGAAGCGCGATTAGTGCCATACTAAAGAGTTCGACTAACATAAGTCTCCTGCAGTAGTCAGTGTTTTAGTATGATGCTAATCATACGTCGAAACGACTCTGCATAAGGCGCAATATCTCTGTATCTTTGTACATTAGAAATAACATAAAAAACATGACAAATCGGTCTTGCTGTATCTGCATATTCTGTGATTGTAAAGTCAAATTGTTTTGTACTTGCCGAGAAAAAGAAAGGAAATGTGTGTGATCAAAGTTGTACTTAATGTGGGAATACTTTGATTATTCTTGCTTTTGTCATGCAATATCAAAGAAAACTCATCGTAAAAGCTAGAAGAAGGAAAGGAAATGTCCGTTAGTATATCGTGGGTTCATATGTCGGAGATGGGGGTAGTAAATAACCAAAGTAAATCACATTGCAAATATGTAGGAACTGTTTATAGTGAGTACATTGGATGATTCGAGCTAGAAACATAACGATACTAAACAGTGAAACATGTGAAAAAAACGTGGTGAGATGTTCACATAGCTTGTAGTTCCATATACTGATTTGGCTTCTCACTCAAAGTACATAACACAAAAAATGGCAAACAAAAGAAGAAAACGTAAAAAAAATTGAACAAAAAAACTTTCAACTTCAACACTTGGACATTCGTAGGAAAGACATAATATAATTCTCATCGTACTTTACATCAGGGAAAGGGTTCGAAAGGATCCCGACTATATCGTCTGGTTGTATGACGCAGGCATCATCAGCACCAAGCTTGAAACTTCTTTCATTTCCGCCAATCCTTTTGAGGTCTACGACGATTATTTTGTGTTCAGTGTCCGTTATTTGACACAAATATATAAGTTTTTTCCCTCGCTGGGAAGCAAATTTTGCTACAATATACTGACCAACTTTGTAAACCTGTGGCTGTTGGTAAACAGACCTGACAGGGGTTGTGTGTGTGGCATCTCCGGACAAGGGATGCTCTTCTTTCCAGGCAAATCAGTTGGGTCGTCACTGTCAGCATCTTCTTTTGGTGTAGTTACAGTGAACTGCAACTTGTACATCAAGGTGCAAAAACCAGTATTTTCTTTCCTCTGGATAGTTTGCTTGACATACCGGTACCGAATTGCTGATGTTGGAGTAATGCATCTTTGACACCATGGATGGGATCTTCTGCAGCATGTTCTGTGGGCAATCTGTTAGACACTTGTTCACGATCAATGGGATATATATCACACATTCGGAATCCATTGATCAAATTTCTCTTGATTGCTGATATCATGTTGCAGTTGTGATCGTGAGTCGTGTGGCACGTGTTACTACTGCGTTCATCTTCTTCAGAGTTTTCGTCAGTAGAGTAGAGAACATGTTCTATGGAACTGTGCTTAATCTTCGATTTTGTACTTTGAAGTCAGTGAAACATGCGCGCCAGCTTTCCTTCATGGGTCGGCAAAACGCAACATCCAGCGTCTGGGAAATATGACGTAGAGTATGGGTGTAGAGTTATGGACGAAGCAAATAAAATTAATAGCATTTTCAGTGTACAATGACAACACCTCAACATCCAAATGCGATGACAGATAGTCACCGATTAGCGCCTTTCGACCTTCTAAACATTTTGCGTATGGTAGAAAGATGGTTTTGAACCAGTCACGGAATGTAGCTCCACCCATCCATCCTATCGCCTGATCAATATTGCCCCTATGATGTGATCAAAGTTACCCCTTCAATTTTAATCTTTTCTACAACAAACATGAGAGCACATATTTTGCATTCATGGTTTTTCGTATACTCCCAGAGCTACCAAACACAAATTGCACTTAGTTCAATCGGTATATATTTTACGCTTGCCTTTGTAGGGTGGAAGTTTTGCAGATGTTAGTTACGCTTACAAATTTATAGTATCTTCACTGTAGATATAGTACTTCCACCTACGGACACGTGTGAACTGGTCGACAGCTGTGTTGTAAGTACGTAACGTGATTTTCAGGGCTTCCAGATTCGCAGAAATAACTACTACATACTTTGTATTGGTGCCGCTAGGTGGCTCTATATTCACTTTGGAAGTTTTGAACAAAGTATCTCCAGGATTTTAAGTATCCTCATGTCACGGTATATAATTTCTTTTCCAAAAATCTCCGATTACTTTACATTTAACCCTACAAACTTTTATCAAGACTAGATGTTTAAAAATATTCTTTACGATTTTCTAACTTTCCTACCTGTGACATGGTTTCATGTCTCTCTTCTTTTTTTTCCATCCGTCTTTTTCCACTTATGTGGGACGGATGGTTCTGATAAGTGTTCTCCATAAATCCTTGTCCCGTAATTCTTGTCCTGTTAGACCTTTCTTCCTTAAATAAGTTTTTACTATACTCATTCAAGTCCTTCCTACTCTCCCTCTACTTCTCTTCCTATCCCCTTCTATCGCCATCACTCTTTTCGCCACATAGTCGTTTGTTCTTCTTATTGCACGGCTATTTTGCTTATGTTTCTAATTTTTCCTCGAGTGATCTTTCAAACAGGGTTACTCTCTTGTCCAGCATTCTTTCTAAAGACTTTTTCCTCCTGGGGATCGGGGTAAATTTACCCTTGGATCTATATATTGACATAAGAAAGACCGTTGCACATATGGTATTTTTTCTGTTGTCAGCAAATTATAAAAGAATAGAGTGGTAGTTTTGCATTGTTTACAATCTTTTAGCACATCAAATCTTGAAGTCACTCTCGTCAAGGAATTATTGTAAAAGCTAACGTGCTGATCACTATACTCTCCAATTTGAATAATAGATGAACTACTGGCTACTTACAAACTCTCTTTATCTAGCCACTCCATTTGGATTAATTCAACAGTTGTGATGTCTGTAGTAGCGAATTAGCACCGACAAAGTTACCAATTTCATTGCAGCATCAATCCTTCTATTTCACATATATAAGCGATGTCTTTCATAGAGGTGTTAAACAATAAATTTCCTTAAAATCACATTATTTTCATGAAACACGGGTTGCACTTTCCTTTAGGCTTTCCAACGGAGCGGTTAAAATCAATCGGGTAAGGGTGGGTTAATTCATTCCAGCAGATTACTCTGCACATATATTTCTTTTTGTTAAATATATTCATTTTATTCAAATAATGAACAAAACAAAAATTCACATAAGAAAATAAAACAGTCACAAAATACAACTTAAAACAATATTTTGTTGGCTAGCTCCCTTGTTGCTATGTAATTGGTGTGAACGCCTTAGAGACGAGAGACCCGGGTTCGAGTGTTGCGGTTGGAGCTCGTGTGGTTCGGATCGCATGCTAAGCTGTAGGTCCAAGCTGAATGTGGCTTCGGTGCTGAAAGTGATGCTATACTCTCATTCTATAAGCGACCTAATTTTGGCCTCCTTAGACCTGTGTTGCTGAACAAGAGCAAAAATGTTGTAAAGCGGCTCGAGGGAATAGTAGAATGTGAAACTTTTCTTTTTATCAGCAATTAGTTTAAAATATACTACAGTATTCAAGATCATATAGATTGTCAGAAACACAACAATTCGATACTACCAAATAGGTTAAAGAATACTATAAATCTGGGTGGCAAGAATAAAGAGTAAAGTTCTATCACCTTGCAAATTTTAATCAAAATCGGATGAGTTTCAATGATGCCGTATGTGTTGATAGACTCTTCATCTGGCTGGAACGAAAGCAAATAAAGAACAGAGAATGGATTCAAATGTAATACATTTTGAATAACATTGATCTTTGACTGAGAAGAGTGATCATACGAATTAATTGAATGTTTTTTGTTGATAAGAGCAACGATGTGTAGACAGGCTCTTTAGTATCCCTAAGGCCAATTCTACGTAAGATATTTTTAATAGACTTGTACTCAGTGTTTTGTCCATCATAGGTTTTATAAATTTCTACCATCAAATCTGTGAGATGAATAATTAATAACTAGCATTGAAGCAGTCACTGAACATAGCTCTTACAAACACACAAAACTAATCTATCATGTACTTTCTCTGGTGGTCCCATTTTCAGACGGAATTCGAAAGATCTAGTGGTGATACGATACGTACAGAAATATTCTTAATTCATTCTGATCTAAAGTCTTTATAAATGATTTACGAGGGCAACGCGGCATCTTCTTGTGGTTTTCATTGCAACACGTACTGGATAATTATTGATCAGCTGTGAGATCGAATGAACTTCAGCGGTTTCGTAAAAAAGTGTGTACGTATGTGTAGACTAGTGTGTATCTGACAAGATTACTTATCTTTATTATTAAAATTTGAGAAAAAGAATTCGTTACAATATGAGATTTGGGGGCACTATCTTCTCCAGAATAATAATTATTATAAATGATGCATATTAAACTCAAATATGTACGAGGGTCATTTAACTGAAACTGGCAACACTGCTACGATTGGAGTGTCGTGTGGGCAGAAGACAAATGACGAACACAGTGTGTTCCTTGGGTATGTACAAGTCAGTTCAATGCTGCTGCGGTCCCATATTACTGTGTGTGTGGCGAGTAGACATTGTTAAAGTGATTGTTGTGTGAAATACCGCCCTAACACAATGTTCACACGTGCAGAACAGCGTGTATTTGTGAAATTCCAGGTGGCACCAAAAGGCGAAATGCTAGGAAGATTCACAGAGGATTGTAGAGGCCCGTGGTGAAACTGCTCTACCGTAACGGACAATGGTGACATGGGTTGCAGCATTTCAGGCGGGACGATAGTCAACAGACAAAATGCACGGTGGAGGGCATATGCGAATGGCTACGGACGAAACTCATCTTGCAAGACTACGGACACTGCTTGACTGTAATCGGCGCTGGACTTGTATTGAATTGGCACAGGAGCTGAACGTTTCTTCCGGATCAGTGTTCCGCATGCTAGCATAAAATTTTGGCATGCGGAAAGTTGCAGCCAGATGGGTACCCCATGCTCTGACCGAGATTCAAAAGTGGCATAGGTGGAAATGTGCGCGCCTACACCCTCAACGTTACAATGAGGTAGTTGATGACTTCTTGCACTGGATTATTGCAAGTGACGAAACATGGGGAAGATCCTACGAGCCTGAATTGAAACGTCAGTAGAGTGAATGCCCAAAATCTCCACGACTGAAAAAGCTTAGATAAGAGCCAGCAAACGTGAAGATGATGTTGTTAATGTCTTACGACCACGAAGGCATTATCTTGTCAAATCAAGTTTCACCAGGCGTTCCTGTCAATGCTGCATACTATGCTTCATACCTCTTGCGACCAGCATTGCGGCGCAAACGTCCACACCTCCTGGAGTCTGGACTAATTCTCATACACGACAATGCCAGATATCATAGAGCCAATCAAATACAAAATCTGTTACGACGATGGGGTTGGGAGGTACTGGAGCGTCCGCCGTGCTCCCCGGATATGAGCCCTTGCGACTTTGATCTTTTCCCAAAAATAGAAGAACTTCTCAGAGATATTCCCGGCATTGTTCGTGCCTTAGGGCACACTTTCAACACCCTCTCACAAAGTGGAGCTTTGACATGTATTCAACGTTACCAGACATCTGGCGGAGGGTTCAAGAGGCTGGCGGAGACTACATCGAAGAACTGTAAGATTCTTGAGGTGAGTGATTCACTACATTCCATTTCACAACTGTGTTGCCACTTTGAGTTAAATGACCCTCGTAAAATCGTTGACCCATACAACAAAACGTATCTGCCATACAACTAGCATTTTGTCATTAACTACGATTGCAGTACAACAAAACGTTATTTTAATTTTGATATTAATAAATGGAACGTCATACCACAAAAAGGTGTTGAGATAGTCACTTCTGTTTTGTTCTAATTTCTTTGTTTTATGTTTTGAACAAAAAGCAAAATCTTAATTTATTTTCAAATGAATAGTTTTAATGACACTTAATTATGCTCGCATCTTTCGGTAATAAATAACAACATGTCAGTAATGCAGACAGGTAAGGGTAAAAGTTCTTTTTAAAATTTTAATTCGCATCTTTCCTTTTACGAATAACTTATGCCAGAAAAGTCGTATTTTTAACGCCTGCAGAACCTGACGTAAAAGAAACTAGGAGGAGATACCCCACAAACACCTAAGGAATACGTAAACGTATTGCTTCTGTGTATTCTATAGATGAGTAGCTTTCAGTTGGATAGAGAATAGTGCTGTGAACGCTTGCCCACAGCTAAGTGCAAGTAGACGTAACTTATGTGCATGAACAAAGGACTTTCTTGTGAGCAGGCGATGCTGGTCTTTTCCGCGTTCCTTAACGCTACGCCACTGAGATTAAGTAGCTTTAGGTATAGTTTATGGTGTACTGTAGTATCCAAACTAGTTAATTAATTAAACCAAACATATATGAACTATAACCAAACTATAACTTAACTATAACTTAACCAAACTATAATTAAATCGTTTACTAAGAATTTTCAGCTAATCTCTAGAGTTCTAAACTATATTTATTAAATTGATAATTTGTTCATGAATATTTTTACAAACCTAGATCTTTGCTGGTAGAACTTTTCTGATTTTATTTATTCTTATATCACGAGTATTTAGAACTAAATGAGTCACAATGTTCCTATTACTGTACACAGTACTCACTACACAATGAGCCATTAAACGGTGCCTATCCACATTTATCTGGTTCTGCATAAAGTCCTACATACTATTGATGAGAGGTCCTACTTATTAAATTTGCTCAACCTCACTCCAGTCAATTTTAATGGAACTTACGCTAGAAAACCTAAGCGTAACTGACATTCGACTAGTGAAGTCAATGAGGGTTGAAGGCGGATCTCAAACTCTATTATAGATGAATATTAAATGTATACTTATATTCAAAGTTCCAAACTGTGCTACGCATAAGTATGGAAAATCTTACAGAGCAGTTATTTCCACCCCTTTTTGACAGATATGCTGTACTATGTAATACTGTGAAATTATTGTAAAGTTATTACGACTACATGTTCATTGGATGATTTAAATTATTGTTAAAATCGAATCATTTTACAGTATTTTCAAATTTCATTTGATCCATCAATTCAACTTCAAAGAGAAATTTTACTCAGACTATGTAGTGCCAGACAAGTGTTTGTAAAATCATTACATTCAGTTCATCATTTATAAGAAAAACTAATAAACGATAGAGCAATGTGCCTTAAAGCATAACTTCACATTCATTTGCATTGCAAATCTTCTGGCTGAATGATCTAAAACGCCATTGTTCTCTCCTATGAAAACTGTTGAAGCACACTTGTCTGTGTGGAATGTGGATTGTGTTGCTGAAAGTGGAGTGAAGAAGTAAACACTATTAGGGGCTATAGGACTGTCTCCAGGCCAACCGAAACTTGGAATCTCAGAGTTCATCACAGAAGCAGCTAGTGATGAGCGCAAGAGTCTTGGTCTTGCAGTTTTTGCAAGAGTCTTGCATGCAAGACCAAGACCAAGACCAAGACCAAGACCAGGAATCCCGATGCAAGACCAAGACCAAGACCAAGGCTGCAAGACCAAGACCAAGACCAAGACCATACCTGCAAGACCAAGACCAAGACCAAGACTCTTGCGCAAGAGTCTTGCACAAGTACCGGCTCGGTGGTAGAGCAGTCATGTGTGGTTATATGGGTCCCTGGTTGGATTCTAGCTTGCGCCATGGGAACTTTTTGGTGGGCAAACATCGTGTGCGTGGGTTTTCTCGAGATTTTGATGTTTCATCCTACTTTCTTCATTCCATCATTTCATTCATTTCTCATCATTACCGTCTCCCTTAGCCTCGATGCATAATCGTGACACGTTAAACTAGATATTTCGTTTCGTTTCAAAACATATTAGTGGTGTTTTTCTTTCAAAACTAAAGAGAAATGTAGTATTGAACATTGGTAATTCCGTACACCATAGGTGTCGACTACATGGGTATGACCTTGACTCCGAGACTCAAGCATCCGCTGGAAATTTTTAATGTCTGCTCACATAATTAATATCAAAATAACATTTTCATTGACAAAAACTTAGTATATGTGACTGCAAGTTTGATTTCATGGGCGGATGCTTATACGTAGAATAATTGTTTATCAATATAACTTTTAGCTTCCTTAGGTATACGACACATCGAGGATTGAGCGATATAACATTATACTACAACAATAAATCCATATTATAAAATTGAAAGTGTCTATGTTTGTGACTCCTAATCCTTTGAACCACCCGACCGATCTCGATCAAATTTTCAACATAGATGGAGTTTGGGCCTGGAAGTGTTTTTATCATTTTTTTTGATGGTAAAACTTAAGGGAGTGGAGAAGTGGGAGTTATAAAATAATAAATAAAACTTAATAACTCGAACCAAACGAGCAATCTCGATCAAATTTTTAACATAGATGAGGTTCAAGCCTGGAATGTTATATGTCAGTTCACTTTGACGGAGCAACGTAGGGGAGGGCGAGATGTACAAAAATCAATATGAATAAAAATAAAAGTGACTAAGTTTGTGACTCAATAACTCTTGAACCGATCTCAATCAAATTTTTAACATGTATGAGGTTCTTTCCTGGAAAGATTTTTGGAGTATGTTTCACTTTGGTGGTAGAACCTAGGGATGGAGGATATATATAATAAATAAAACTTAATAACTCTTGAACCACCCGACCGAACTCGATCTTATTTTCAACATACATGACGATCGGACCTGAGATGGTTTCTGCCATATCACTTTGACTGTGCAGTTTAGGGGAGACGGAGAGGAGAGAGGAAAGCATTAAATTGGAATCTATAGTTTTGGGGATCGCTGAGATAAACAATGATACTTTCGGTGCTGTTTAAATCAAAGTTCAGCCCCGTAGCTTGGCGGAGGGGAGGGGAGATATATAAAAATTATCGAAAATGACGAATATTAGCGTCGAATCCATAGTTTTCGAGGTCGCTGAGTTGGATACTGAGACTTCCTATAACGTTTACGACCAAATTCAGCCTCGCAACTTGGGGGAGAGGGAGATACATACATCTCGATGTGGAATCAAATGATCAAAAATGACCAAATATTAGTGCCGAATACATAGTTTTCGGGGGTCTCTGACCGAACAGTGACACTTGTGATGCCGTTTAAATCCAAATTCAGGCCCGCAACTTGGGGAGGAGGAGGAGGAGAGAGAATTATTATTATTATTATTATTATTATTATTATTATTATAGTTTAACCCAACGAAGTGGGTACTTGATGCTAGTAATCCATATTCACAAGCGAGACTTCAAATAACTTGGAGTTTAATGCCGTTATTTTGTATTTCTAATACAGGTCAACAGTATTTATATAAATTGAATTTATACAAAAGACATAGACAATTGAGTCGTTTTCAGTTTTCACTCAAATTATTCTAAAATATTAAGAGGTTTGATTATAATAATTATTATTTTAATTTTCTCTCCCTCTTTTTTGGTCAATATTGCTAAACATATCATCATCATCATTATAGTTATTCCGCCATTATTGGCAGGTTATTTGCTTCAACAGACAAGGTTCGACGTTCGGTGGCCTTCAGCTAGTCTCTTCGTCTTGACGTAGCAATTTTCTTTTTTTAAAATACCTTTCTTCAACCAGTTTGCTTCGCTCTCTCCCTCTCTTTCCTTCCACAATACTCTCTAGCATGTCCCTCATAATACAGTTCCTCCTCAGTCAATATCCTAACCAGTTCCTCTTCCTCCTCTTAACAATATCTAAAATTCTTTTTTGCTCCTACTGCTAATATTTCTAACATCTTCTTATTCGTTTTCGTTCAACACAGCTAATTCTCTCCTTTTTTCTCCATGCCCATGTTTTAAAAGTCTGCAACTTTTTCATTGATTTTGCGTAATATGAATGTTTCTGCCCCATAGAGTACATATTGGAATCAGTAAAAAAAAGTTTCAATATTTAATTGGAAGTTTGTTTAATACAAGGATTAGCTAATAGTGGTTGAAAAGAATAATCTGATACCTTTAGAGTGTAAAAATAATTTTGCAATTCATGGTATTTCAATAATCTGTGCCGTCTGATTTTCTTTCATGCGTCTCCGGGGACCCTCCCTAGTTTGGGAACCAGTGGAGTGTTGGATCTCTTAAAAAATATATAAACAGATTACGAAACCTTGTGATTTAGGGATATCTTATAAATAGTGAAGCGTGGGCACCCATTAAAAAAATAAAGATCATCAGCTATGTTGTACACTATCATCATACTTACACGACGTTAAATTATATTACATTTAGAAACATATATTGTATTTCCGTTACTACTGGTGCATTGTAGAGTTTATTATCCCTTATATTCATAGTAAAATTTACCTATGAAAAGCTTGAGATTTCTTAAATGCAAGACTTGCAAGACTCTTGCATGCAAGACCAAGACCAAGACCAAGACTGGGTGTGCAAGACCAAGACCAAGACCAAGACCAAGGGTTCCAGTGCAAGACCAAGACCAAGACCAAGACTCGATGTGCAAGACCAAGACCAAGACCAAGACCACCCCGGTCTTGGTCTTGGTCTTGCATTTGCTCATCACTAGAAGCAGCGCATGAGGGAAGCCCAGGCTATCATTCAAATACCATTATTGAGCTAGGATACGACAATCCATTCATCACCCATAGAGATTTGACGAGATATGAAATCCAATCGTCAACAACAGCATTGGTTTCATTGCAACCAAGCCAGGAATTTACACATCAACTTAGAAGAGCCATACAATCAATTTGAACGATATATATCCCAAGTATGGTTTCCACCTCTATAGATGTCTGTAACCACTCCCAGTCACATTATTGATCATTGATTAAATACAACGGCAGAAAGCGAGAAAATGAGTGTTTAATATGGATTCAGGGTCGTTCCGTCTTAACTTAAATCCTTTATACATATAAGCTGCATTATATGGGGTGTTCTAAAATGACGCCCACTGACTACATATGCTTTTGGAGTTCACGTCTGGAGACGCGAATTGCACTATGTGTCAACGTCGCAGATGAAGTATCATAGTAGATCTACCAGTCCATCAAGTAGTTACATCGATTCTTTCAGATGACAGTTAAAGTCTATAGCTATTGACACTAGTATCACTTATTAGTGTAACAATCGATGATACTGCTTGATGAATTCGTAGAGCAATGCTAATACTTTTAAGTTAATCTACGACGTTGTCAAACAGTGACTTTTTTGATTTTCCATAGCGGCTGAAGGAAGCCTGGAGGGTATACCATTACGTAACCTTTTCGCTTTATTTTTATATATAGAATAGCACTCTGATGTAAATAGACACCATTTTTAGAACTCTTAATATATGGATTCTGTGATGAAAATATGTTCTATCTCCGCTCTTTAACTTCTGAAAATCGGAAATTGCACAAATCGGATAAATTTGATACAACTTCCAGTTTTAATTGTGATGCCTTTAAATAAGTAGCGAGAAATTGTTTTCATATTGATTCGATGTCCCAAAATAATTTTCTACTTTTGTCTCTATTCCTCCATTGCAAACATAAGTGATAAAACTACAACTTTAATTTCAATGTTGAATTACCATAGTTTGTAAGTCTATAACAGTTTCAAAAAGTGAAGAGTGTAATCTACTTATTGATATTGAGAAAATAGATTCTTACAATACTTTCTTCCTGAAATACACGGATTAATACCAACAAGCAACTGGTTTATTTATAAAATAACTATTAGAGACGATTTTTTTTTGTAATGTTTACTAGACAAAGGCACGCAATATCCTGCTTAGAAGCGCTCATAGGGATAGCAAAAACACACAAAGAACATGATTGCAAACAAACGAAGAATTAGCTTCATTTGTGTTCTCTTTCTTGTTTCTTTATGTCAAAGAAACAGAATGAGCACAATATACTTAAAAGAAGAAAATAAAAAAGAAAGAACTTCCACAAGAAAAGTATTAAGAAGAAAGTGCATGAAGTGGTATAGACAAAGCATTCAAAGACAGAGAAGAAAGCTAAAGAAAGTGGCTTTGTTGGACCCGGGAGAGCGTTTCAACATTGTTGAACTCCAGACGAGGATCAAAGGAAAATATATTTTTTGCTCCCTTTACCCAACTACAATTCTTAGGATCTTTTTTAATCTGTTAGTGGAAGTTTTGAAGAAACTATAAAACCTCTACAAAGACACAGATAAGAAAGATGGCAAGAAATATATAAGCTTTTCTTGGAAGTTTAATTTCACACTTTCATAATTTTCTTTTATTAAAGTACAAATTTGTTTTACCTAATACTTGTATTTTCTATATAATGAAATTTTGAGTTCACTTGTGCATGCCTACAATTTTTCTATATTAATCCATCTGAAAGAGTTTGTTTACATAGACGATATCTTCAAGATGGATACCGAAACTTAGAGTAGGTATGGTGCACTATGAAAAATAGTAATTATATTTGGATTTTTTTAGGGTCGTAAATAAGAATAGATAAAATAATCCAGATTGGTTTAAACTGTTTAGTCATTGCGTATTGACAACAACTCAGAACTTATGTTATGTTGCAGTGACGAATTATTTGATATCAGCTTCCACACAATGCTGAATTAAACCATCATTGTCATAAGGGATTTCGAGAATTCAGTATGTTCACAAAACATGGATATTTTCTTGATTCTTCACTAAACTTTGATCTTTCGTCACGTACTTGGCATCGCTCTTACTTAACATAATTTATTTTTGGTCCTTATATTAGTTCAATCTCAACAACATGATATATGTTGACATCTTAGCCTCATTATGACGCAACAACGTCACTCAAATAAGAGAAGTAAAGATCTGATATCAATATATTAAAGGTGGTAACATTATAATTGTTGTTTTATTTAAGATGAGAAAAGTTTAAGAAAAGGTTTGAAACAAACATCTCTGCTACGTGTTTATTTGCGAACAATTACTAAGACTATTAATTTCATTTGCACACAAACCAGCTCTAAAACTATCTCAAAGCATACGTATCGCATAGTCACTCAACTTGCTCTGTCTCTAACTCATGAATTCGTAAGGATGAGCGAGTTTGAGTTTGAATACCGTATGAATTAACCTTATAAGAACAGTGACATCTGGGCTGTGCTAAACATCAACATTACTTTTACCATCGAATCAAGATCCACAGTTTTTCCCAGAGTCTATGAATTTTCTGTTTGACTACATCTGTTTATACTTCTCTCCGGAGTCTAATTATCAGCAACGCTCTGGCTAAATTTTCAACATTGTAAGGTTAGTTGTCGGAAAGTATAGCTACATTGAAAACATAGTTTTAAATGACTGGGAAAGCGAGCGCAGAAAATGATAAGAAAAATAGATTTTGCATGTTAGGTGGTTATGTGTCAAAATTAAGTGAAACAGGGAAGATTAAAAGGTGATGAGAGTATATAATCTGGCCATTGTGTAAATGATAGAAAAACTGCAAGAAACTACGAAGAGTTATACAGAAAGAAAATAGAGATATGTGTAATTGTAATGGAGGATATTAATGTATTTGTGCGAGAAGATAAATAAAATAGTATAGTAGATAAACACTTTGGTTGGTAAAGACTTCAACATCTATTTCAATACCTATGTGATACGGCATGCCGACTACAGATTAACGTAAGCTATGAACCATATGTGCTTCAAATAGGAAACGAATAAGGGTTTTCAGCACTGAAGGCTCATATACTTACAATATAGCCATAAGAGAGGTCCAATAGAAAAATATGATTAGGAACACAAACAAGAGATCAGCCTTGATCCAATGTTCTCGGGATTGCTGCCAGAGTGAGTGTTGCTGAGCTGAGCTTTCGTTACCGCGGCTATTGAAGACCAACTAACTCCAACCAACTAGCATGACTATTGAAGAAATTCAACATCAAGAATGTACACTGCCCTCCACCGAAGATCAGGAGTTTACTACCAACTGCAAAAGACTCATTGGGATTAAATACACCGGGCATCTATAGGATCACCTGTGAATGTAACGCCACTTACATAGGTGAAACGAGAAGGAACATTGAAGACAGAATGAAAGAACACCAGCGACACACCAGACTTAAACAACCTGAAAAATCTGCAATAGCCGAACACTGCATACAATACAATCATACGGCCATATGGGACCAAATTGAAGTACTAAAGAAAAGCAAACAGTTCTGGGACAGGAAAATACATGAATCTTTATTCATCCGTACATACAAACCATCCATCAACAGAGACGAAGGTTATCATCTACCTGACATCTGGATGCAGCTTCTCAGTACGAAAACAACCATCAGCCAATCAGAGAACAGTTTCCACCAGCAAAATCAGAGCACGCCATTGGCAAACAAAAACAACCAATAGAAATATAGCAATTCCTAAAGACTACAATATAAATTGTACGACCAGCACACTTCAACACATAGCTCTGAAGATGTTCTCGTTGTATGGTAACGAAAGCTCAGCTCACAAAGCAACACTCACTCTGGCAGCAATCCCGAGAACATTGGATTAATAGTAGACGCCAGCAAAGCTTCAAGATTATAAGAGATCAGTCGTTTAAAGTTTTGGTCAACATAATTCACTAATAATAGGGAACACTCAACCAGGGTAAGAAAGAAGATATACTGTTGTCTTTTTACCAAATTGTAAACTAGAAATTTAATGTATGTATCTCGCTCATTTCCTAAGTAATGTTTTTTCGCTGATCGCTACAATGACACAATTTGACAAGCAAAATAGTGAAGTAGACGGCACGTGACATAGCTGAATCATATAGGACACTTCATTGTGCAGCAGTGTGACGGAGAATCCTCTACTTTACGTTTAGGAATTGTAGCTTGTGTTTGATCATGGTGGTGTCGTGGGATCTCGTATGGCATGTCATGCTGCATGAATTTTACCAGAGATATTCAGCCAGCGCAGCGATATGGAACATCAATGCTGTTTATGGTGAGGGTGATGTGGGTGTGCGGAAGTTTCAGAGGTTTCATTCTGGAAGACAACGCCCTCAGCAAGAACACATGAGAATTGAGATATGTGCAGCTGGACAACAATGTCCTGCGAGAAGTGATAGAGGTAAATCCAATTCAAACTGTTGAAGAACTGTGCAGAAAACTGCGTGCTACCCATTCCCCATGCTACCCTTCATCGTCATTTGCAGGACCTCAGGTATGTGTCGAAACTCAGTAAAGTAGTACCCTATGCGATAACGTTTTTACAGAGGCAGCAACGAATGAGCATCTTTAGTTCCGTGCTCACTCGTCACAAAGTAGAGCCATTTCAGGATAGAATGGTGACAAGTAATAAACAGTGGATTTTCTACCATACCATTACACGCAAGTGTCACTAACTACGTAAAGAGGGGTACGGGAACTGTGGCAAAATAGAACCACCAGCCCTGAAAAGTGATGTTGAGTATCCAGCTAGATATCCGTAAGATAATCTATTTTATGCTCTTGTCTCGTAACCAGGCAATTAATGCGGATGGGTACTGTCAGGAGCTTACTTATGGACTACATTGCTAAATTAACTTTATGCCCTGATTCATTGCAAGAGTGTGCTCTTCCAGTGTGATAACGCACCTTATAGACGGCAAGAAGGATCTTTACGAAGATCGAGGAATGAGACTGGGAGAAAATACCATACCCAATTCTTCAGCGGATCTTACCCCAACAAGCTTACTTCTTCACAGCCTACAAAACCGTGTTTCTTGGGGAAACTGCAAGATGAGGATAACGTGTGAAGTTATCCCCATGAGAATAACAGTAACCCAGTTATTTTACTTCAAAATTAGTGATTTCTTTCAACAGTGAGTTCAGTAACTAGTTGACAGGTGGCAAAGTGTTGTGGAGTCTAATGAAAAAATGAAATGAAATCTTTGAGTTATTGTCCCACGATTATACCCTTTAAGCTTTTTGGGAGACAATGATTAAAGCAAGTGAACGATGATTAAAGAAGTGGTGGAATGAGAAAGTTGGAGAAAACTGGAGTACCCGAGAAAATCCACGGGTACAATGTTGTTCACCACATACTTACCTGGCCGGCAATCGAACCAAGGACCCCATACACCGGAAGTAACAGCTGTACCACTGAGCCACCGTACATCCTGTGGAGTCTAATGAAGACTATTATCCTGACTAATGGCAGTGATCCAGATAAATTATCGTTCTTTACTTCACGTTGTAAAAATACGACATTATTTATGAGATGACCCGATAGTAAATGTGTGTAGTTCATAACTTTCTCGTGATACGTAGATATTTACTTACGCTCATTTGTGGTAGAACAAATCCAATTAGTTGGTGATTTAATTAGAAGGATCATGTTAATAAATGTTATAAAAGACTTACACGTATTCATGCCAGTCGAGTTAAAAGATCGTTGAAAGTGAGCACAATGTAGATTTTTTAAAGTTTACTTTAACGTTCCACGTTGAAGCTTCGAGGTTAAATAGGTAAGATGGTGGTGATGATGATGAATAAAGTAATTTAATGAAGGAAAGTAGAAGAAAAGTAAAGAACTATAAGAAAACCTAAAGTAATAATATATATCCACCCTAAAGCCCACTTGGCGGAAGCTGGGATCGCATTAGGACCATATATGCCTTAGGAGAGCTCTCTACCATTGAGTTACCGCGGTCCCAGGTAGAGACTGAGGATTAAATATATAATGATATTTATTATGCTCGATTCTGCGAAGATGAAAATTGGCTGTTGCAAGACTCTAATATTGAATATGTGTCAGTATGACTGTATGCTGAATGGTGAGTAAGTAACAAGTGTATGATCAGATTATGGTGCTGGGTATCCATTTTTTTCTTATTAAGTAAGACAGACAGAATGCCGACATGGATACAAGAGAATCCACTTATATATGAGGAAGAGATTTCCAAATACGAAACACTAAAGTATTCGTGGACTCTTAACCTATTGAAGAATGAGGAAGATTTGTTCGTCTAAATGTTACGTCAATAAGGATAAATAACTCAGAAGCATCATGCAAAAAATATAGGCACGTTTTTATCATACAGAAATTGGAAATATTTTGTATCAGAGAAGTATTATGGCATTAATACTAAATGCCGGAAATTACCGAGGAAGGAAAACATATACAGAAAGTTGACTACATTGTTATAATTAGAGGAAAGTCTTGAAACACAAGGAAGCACAGAAATAAATTGTAAGAGACAAAGAAATCGAAAACAATAATGTAACTTTCTGAAATCGGTTACCCCTTATCTCTGTCTGATACAAGTAAAGTAAATAAGTAATAATGTATGAGATATATCAACATATTTTAGAGAGCCAAAAGACTCGACCTGTGGCTGTCACCTCAAGTCAAATCTGGTGCTTATCGAAGTAAGTATTTAGTTAAGAAGAAGTAAGTAGAGGCAACATAGGCTACAAAAAGTTAGACAATTGAAAGCTGAAAGGTGCAAAGTGAAAAGAGAAAAACTAGATTTGATTGTTAATTCAAAAACGATTATTTAAGTTCAGAAGAAACAAACAGTGAGCAATGTGAAAGTCTTAAATATTATGTATACAGAGCTGTAGAAAAATCAAAATATCAAGGTTAGAACAACATTAGAAGACTATGTTACACAGGCAATATTAACAGTAAATGGACGAAAGAACATTGCAAAGAGAGTATTAGGAAATTACCGGGGAAGGAAAACATATACAGAAAGTTGACTACATTGTTATAAATAGAGGAAAATCTTGAAACCCAGGGAAGCACAGAAATAAGAGACAAAGGAATCGAAAACAATAATGTAACTTTCTGAAATCGGTTACCCATTAATATCTATTTATAAATTGCATTTCGTGTACTTTAAAAATAAACTTGTTTTAAGAATTCAAGTAAATTCGTCTTCATAGATATAGGCAGTCAGTCACGTTATTTATTTCTATCCAGAGAATAAAATGCACACAAGAAATTATTTATATTCCAGGCATTTTTGTGTAAGTAGGAAATAAACCACACATTATGTGGATATCACCGAGGCAGAAAAATAAATATGTCTCTCTGTAAAAACTAAAAATAGGAAATCAGAAGCGCGAATAAGATGGATGAAGGAGATTAAGAGTAAACATTACACAAAACAGGAAGAAAAAAATATTTGTTTAAAAATAAAGTATTGTTTATACCATGTAACCATGGCAACCCAATTTTCTGCAGACATAACAAACATACATTTCAATTTTCAGAGTTCTATTGATCACAGACACTGGAAAATAGTCTCCCATCCTCTGCCATTTTCTGACAGACTATTACTTTCTTTGGAAATTATGATTTCGGTTATACCTATGCTTCTCAGGGGTTTGTACAACTGGTACTATAGAAACATATTTACAGGCATTCATCTCTGAGGCATCCCATTCGACTTTTAGTTCATCACCAACGATGAAGGAAATGTTTCCTCCAAAGGGTATTGATTGTAAATACCATTTTCTACAATTCATCTTTGCCTTATCAACGTCTTCTTGTCATATCCTTGTTACCTTTTGACCTTTATGGAGGTGAATTCCGGCAAAGTTCCTGTTTCTCAACACTGAAGTATGCGAAATCTTGTTTTCCAGCAGCTTATCACTATGATATGTTTGATTGTTTCAGAAACGGTTAACTCAGATTTTTGACCATCCTCAGGTTACATGCTTTCGGTTGGGAAACTGAATTTTTGTTATATCGGACATCACGAGTTTCCAGAACATGTTTTATGACTCAATAGTCTTCTCTCTCTCTCTCTCTCACACACACACACATTTTATATATATGTAGCGTTTAAAAAGGGATACTTTCACTGCATGATCACGATCGTGCTCCTGTAAAAGCTGGAAAACGCAATGTTTTGCGTTTCTTTTTCTGTTTCTGTATCTTTTGTTCGGCATGTTGCCCACATGTACGAACTTCAGTATACAACAACTACTGTCTACTGCACCCATCTTAACAGGGCGTATACACTCCTCGCTTCCATACCCAGTTAACTCCAAATTTGTGACAAAAACTGAATCATACTTATGATATGTTATATTTTGATAGGATTTTGAGCCGCTGTTTTACAAATCAATCCTCTTGACGCAGGACATTTCAAAGGGGAGCCAAAGACCGATACTCAAACGAAATCGCGAATATACATATCTTAATGCATATAATACTACATATGAGTCATCCAGTTCCAAAACGGTGCATGTCCATTTACAGCAAATCCCAGAAAACTTAGGAAAATATAGTTCTGCATGTCTTGTAGGACTGGGAATACTTCAGTGTGTTCATGTGAAAAACATGAACATCCTCAAATATTACCAGTTCTACAAAACGCAACAATCCTACAGTTTTTCTAGGTTTTCTCGGATTTGATGTATGCTTCTGGGACAAGACCGGTTTTGGAATAGGATGGCTCAATAAAAACAATTATTATTGATGCTCATTGTGTAATTGTATTAACTACAGTAAGTATATTAAATACTACAGTGGGTGAGTAAGCAAATATAATATGGTTTGAAATATATTTCGAACAAACGAACTTATTTTGAAAATTCAGAAGAGAGCAATTGCCTCCCTTGCCTCCGCTGCGGGTACACATGCTGCTTGTAGTTTTATACATTACATAAAAACTCGATTAGCGATTCAGATCACATTTTGACCAAGTTCCAGTTCAACATACTCTCTATGTTGCACAAGGATACAAAACATCTCGCATGTTACATTTAATATGTACAACTATGACCGTAAATAGGTTGAAATATTTTTTACAGTTTTGACTTTCCACATATCGTTATCACAATGTTATATTTTGTATGTAAATTAATGATAATGTAGATCGTTTGTTTATTGAAGTCCATTTCAGCGCTAAGTTATTTACAAGACGTGGACCTAGAGTCTAAGATAGAATACCGTGTGCGTGGGTTTTCTCGGGGTTCTCCCGTTTCCTCCCACTTTCTTCATTCCACCATTTCATTCATCACTCATCATCACCGTGTCCTTTAGCCTAACCGGCATAATCGTGGGACGTAAAACTTAAAGATTTCATTTCTAAGATAGAATCAGAAGCATCATATATAATGCTTTCAATGTTCTCTCACCGGCAATCAAACCTGGAAACGACGTGAACCATAGACGAGTACTAGCCACTAAACCAATAAGAGATCCTATCACAGACAGTGTGTAATACAGTGTAAGATGAATTTCTTTTAAATAAAACATAAACTGAGGAAATTTTATATTTCACTTTTTCTGTTACTCTTCTCAATGAATATGATCTGTTTTCTCAATAACATTTGCATAACGAATTTTATATATAGAAATTAAAATTTATGAAATATAATTCAATCTGTTGAAGTAAAATGGTAGTCGATATATGTCGTCTTAGTAGAACAAAAAAAAAAAAAAAAAAAAAAAAAAGATCCTTATGTTATGTGAAATATGCGCAACGCGCTGGTCTCGTTTGCTGTGTGGAAACAGTCGATCAAGTGTGTCTTTACTTGCCACATGTTCTGTAAACATCTAACCAAAGAGCCTTTGACAGTGTCAACCTTTCAAACACGCAGAGTACGTGCCAGGCATCAGATTGGCTGGGTTTATCAGTGTTTCGAGCTACGAGATGCCATCTTGACACACGTCTGTGCAAGAAACACGAGCGCTATTCATGTCACAACAGCGCATACTGCTTTACTGATACATGTACTTCCGTAAGGAAACGTAACACTGCGAGGTAAAAATTTTTTCATGAATGAGAAATAAAGCAAACACATACTAACTAATAGTATTTTGAGCTTTCATTGGTATTTAATACACAAATAAAAGAAAACATTAATTTCCTTGTCCTTCCCAGTATAGACAACTAGATTATTGAAAATAAAGCGACTCATTCACATTAGTATATTTACAATGAAAATCAAACACGATATTTTAGATAACATATTTAACCTTTGTGCATTCATTTTTTTAAAATCATGTTTATGCCTGTGTCTATCCGTGATATTATTTTAAACATTTACTTAATTTCATGGGGGTTTTCCTATATAGAAAACTTACAGAAAGAAAATACCATTAAGTAAAGAAAGAGGATATGTATATAATAATGAGAAAAACTGTCAAATCGGGTAACATGATTTAGTGTTTGTGGTTAGGAAAATTAAAAGTAACAACGCTGTAAAGCTACTACCATTTAATTATCTTTCATGTTAGGTAGTTACTTGTGTGTATGGGAACAAGTTATACTTTGTATGAGATGAAATCGTGGGATTAAGAAAATGCAAATATCTTTCAGTAAATATTTAAAGAATTTGATTTGGAGGTAAACTCAATAAGACGAATTGTGCTGGTAAGCTTAGACTATATGCAACTCAACTTCTGAACTATTATATTTAAACCATAGTAACCATTTTACGATGAAGAGAAATATTTATTTCATTTGTTTGAACAGTCCTAAAGTTGTAGTGGATCATTTAAAACGTTTCAATTTTTGTGTGTTGAATGTTAACGATTCACGAACTACTTACTTGAGATTGAATATAAAGTAATATAAATTTCTATATAATAGTTTTGCAGTCAGCCTTTAGTTTTACCTATATAATATTAATCAGCTATCTGCTAGTTTGGATCTATGAAATATAGGAAGCACTATTATTAGCATACAGAAAACATAATTTTAACACTATACAGAATAATAGAAAATTTAAATAAAACGCACATATGTACGCATATTGTGTTTACATATTGTATTCTTCTGCAAAATTTAAAAAAGTGGAATAATATAGTTTATACATTAATTTATTCCTTTGTGAAAGAGGATTTTTGCAAATTAAAGTTAAATTGAAGAAGTTATGGAGAAATGCTTATTCTTATTTGCTTTAAATATTCCCTTATTGACAACAGGTATATATTTCTTCCAGATTATAAATAGGTAACCGTTGAAATGATTAACTTACGATGAAAAACTTGGAAAATGGCCGCCAAAGTGTGGATTTTCAAGATAATAACTGGTTCTCACTTTAATAGCTATAACTCACATTATATTTGCACTATTGATGCTATTTTCACTTCATTCGAATGACAAAGGACTACGCTTACACACCAGGAATTACACTTACCAGTTTACTTCACGTGCGGGAAGTACTGGAGGGATTTTCTTTAAAAAAAATTCAAAAAATTCCCTTCTTCCAATTAATTTTCTTATATATTAGCCCAGAGAAAATCCCGCCATTACTTTTGCTGAAATTTTGCACATACCTTCGAGAATGTGTGCATAACAACATACTAAAAGTTCTAAGATATCTGGTGAAGGTTTGTCCGCCATATTGGAAAATGGCCGCCAAATAGAGATTTTTAAAGGTAATAAATGGTTCTCACTTTAATAGCTATAATGCACGTTGTATTTGCACTATTTATACTATTTATATGACTTTTAGTTCATTCGAATAACAAAGGACTACGCTTACAGATCACGTATTACACTTACCAGTTTACGCCACGTGCAGGAAATAACGGAGGGATTTCTTTATAAAAATCACCAAAATTTCTCTTCTTAAGATTAGTTTTCTTATACATTACCCCAGAAAAAATAATCGTAAGCTGAAGTTTTGCACATTCCTTTGAGAAAGTGTATATAACAACATACTAAATGTCTTGAAATATTCGATGACTGGTTAGGCTACCATATTGGAAAATGGCCAAAAAAAAGTGTTTATCAAGGTTCTGAGTTTGATAGCTATAACTCACGTTGTATTTGCACTATAGATGTCATTTTTACTTCATTTGCATAACAAAAGACGTTTACACGCCAGGAATTACACTTACCAGTTTACTTCACGTGCGGGAAGTAATGGAGGGATTTTCATTTAAAAATCATTAAAATTTCCCTTCTAATTAATTTTCTTATATATTACCCCAGAAAAAATCGTAAGCTGAAATTTTGCACATACCTTTGAGAAGGTGTATATAACAACATAGGCATCGGGGTGCCCCTCCCACTCATGGCAGTTTCCAGAACACTTTGACAGGTTGTAGGTTAGACTTGAATTATGAGTTTAAGATGGATCCCCAGCCCAGTGCGACATAGGGTAAGGAAGAGGTGCTCCTCGTCCATAGCGACATAGGAAGGTAAAGGTTAGGCGATCAGTTGGTCGACTAATGCTGGGTCCCTCGGTGGTCCAACTTTTATTTGTCCTCCTCGGGTCCTTCCTTGAGGTCAGTCTGCTTTCGGTGTTCCTCGGTGTCTTCCGTGTTTGCCTGTTGTCTGTTAGGTTGTTTGTAATCATTAGCACGTGATTAGCTGACACGTGCGTCTGTTGTGATGTGGGGATGTGTTGCAATATCAACAGCCCGGATACAACGTGAGTTATAGCTATTCAAGTGAGAACCGTTTATTACCTTTTAAACACACGGTTTGACGGCCATTTTTTAATATGGTGGCCAAACCCTTCACCGGGTAATTCAGTACTTTTACTATGTTGTTATACACCTTGTCCAAGATATGTACACAATTTTAGCTTCTTGAATTTTTTCTAGGTTGATACATAAGAAAACTAATCAGAAGAAGGGAAATTTTACGGATTTTAAAAACGAAATCCCTCCGTTACTTCCCACATGTGCACTAAATTGGTAAGTGCGATACATGGTCTGCAAGCCTAATCCTTTGCCATTCGAATGAAGTAAAAATATTATCAATAGTGCAGATAGAATGTGAGCTATAGCTATTAAAGTGAGAACCAGTTATTACTTTTTTTTTTTTTTAAAAAAAAAAAAGACGGTTTGGCGTGTATTTTCCAATGTGGCGGCCAAACCCGTCACGGGATATTTAAGGACTTTTAGTATGTTGTTATGTATACCTTCCCAAAGATATGTGCAAAATTTCAGCTTGTTAGGATTTTTTTCCGGGTTAATGTACATATTGACTGGACTATATTACGAAAGAAAAGGTAAGTGTACAGATAAACTTGGACGACTCAGTTTTGAATTATCAAGCAAAGGGTCCTGTTTTAACTACATTCAACTGCAGAGCATAATTCTTTCTGTAAAACATTTTTTAAATAATTTACTCAGAGTAGAAATGCTTCTAATCACAGCCTTAAAATACAGTGTTTCTGGTGACATTGTGTTTACATATTGCATTCTTCTGGAAATTCTGAAAAATGGGATACAGTAATTTAAAATATAAAATGGTTTATACATTAATTTATTATTTTATGAAAGAGGCTTTTTCGTAAACTAAAGTTAAATTGTTAACTAAAATATGATTTTAAAAAGACGAAGAAGGAGAATCCTAAATTGATTTGTTTTCATTTATCTTTCAGATGGTACGATCTTTAACTAGATTTCAAATTTCACTTCTTAAGATACAAATAATAGATTAGTAAAATGTTTTAAATAAAATTTTGTTGCAAAATTTTTAAACCAGATAAACGCAATTATTTAGAAGAAAGGTTGTTGAAGTACTTGTGAAGTACTGTTGAAGTATTTGTGTTCACATATGTAGTGTTTTATTATATATTTCCTTTGGAAATTTTATTGTTTCAAATAATCATACACACATGAAACCTATGAATAATATAATGCAAAGATCCTACTCGTTTTTGTTAGGTGGTGTAACCGAATAGATGGTGCTCCAAGAGCTGCAATCCAAGTGGTTATGTTACTAGGTTCAAGTGGTCATGGTATTAGAAGAACAAATCACAGAAACAGTAGCGAGTGAGAGTGTAATAGTGGTTTGTTACTGGATAATGTGTTGTGACGATCAACTGGAGACTATGGAGACCAATAAAGAACACACATGACACTGTTTACTGTCTGAGTTCTATAATGGAAGTAGTGTGGCCTTGTCCTGCCGCAATACTAGACAAGTGTATGGTGAGGATATAATTGACGAAATGACATATCGGGCTGTTTTCTAAAATTCAGTGTCGACAACAGAAACTTTCAAGGTCAACCCTGGCAGCGTTCTCCGATGATCCAGATCAAGCCATAACAATCAGTCCAAAATCTACTGTAGAATAATTATTGAAAACTTTCCACACACAGGACAACAGTGAAAATAGAGCTTGCAATGCAAGGTTACTTCACAAGTTCGTTCGTTGGTTTCCACATCAGCCAAGTGCAACTCAACGAAAGAGGTGAGATACGAAATGTGTTAACATGATAACACTAAGCCACACTTTGCTCCGATGATACGTCAGAAACCAACAGACTTTGAAAAATGAAATACTATCTTTAAGTTTTACGTCCCACAATCATGCCGACTAGGCAAAAGGAGACGGTGACGAAGAGTGATTTGGTACAATGAGAAAGTGGGAGGAACGGGATAACCCGAGAAAACCCACGCACACGGTGTTTGTCCACCACAAAGCTCACTTGGCGCGAGCTAGGATCGAACCAAGGACCCCATGCACCAGGGGCGAACTACCACTGAGCCAACGCGGCCCCACTAACATACTTTGATTGAGAGGTTTTACTTCAACTTTCCTATTCCCCTGATCAGTCTCCTACAGACTTTCACTATTTTTCGTGTTTTGCAAACTTTTTTCTCTGGGAAGAATTTCATTTACATGGAGGCTGTGAAAATTGCCTTACGTGAGTTCTTCAACTCTAAACCTCCGTAGTTTTATCGGGGTAGGATTTATCTTCTATCAGGAAGATGGCAAGAGGTCACTGATCATGCTTATGATTATTTACAGTACTACGTGAGTTATATTTTATGTTCTTTGCGCTTCCATATGCAAAGCAAACACAGGTAGAATTTTTCTACGTACCCAACAGTAAACATGTAATAACAGAAGACTTCAAATACAAGGGTGAGTCAAAAATTATCTACACTTTTGTCATAACATACGCATTCAAGTTTGTCATACTGCTTCTGCGCAAGCGTGCTCAGACTTAAATCTGTAGTACAACTTTGATCACGTGTGTGAAATTTGATCCTAACTGCGTTATTTACCTTCTGGCTATTACAATATACTGTAAATGTATGCGTTCTACAGGAACAGCGCAAAGTGATGCGATTTCTCTGATCGGAGAGAGTGAAAGAAGCTGAAATTTATCTTAAACTTTTATCACAATCCGGAAACAGTACATTATTATGCAAAAGTATTCGTGAATAGAAAACTTTAAAGGTGACCGGATGAATGTGATTCGCAAAGATAAGGCAGGATACCATGGACTTTCACTATGGACGTCAAGATTTAGCTAGGTCGAGATGATTCTGGCGAATTACAATCGTTGGGAATAGCATCTTTGAAAATCAATTATGGTGAGGCTGTCGATTTTTCTCAGACTTAGGAGTGTAGAAAGCGGTGCAAAAGTGCCTTCGGGACCATCCGGAAGTCTTACAAAGAATACGCAAACTTGTGGATCTCTTGACCAAGTGCGTGGACAATGGAAGTAACTGTGTAGGAAAAGATATACATGTTAATCCTATATTCGTGTAAATTATAGAACAAAAAACGTGAATTAATTTGTAATTTCCCCTTTATAAATCTAACAGTATCTTGCAACTGGATGAATATTTACTTTCATATGTTTACTATTTTACTACATATGTCCTGTGGAGCTTTTAGTTGAAATAATTCAAGACAATTGGTTCATAATGACAACTTGTATTTAATTTGATCCAAATTTACTGGGAACCAACTACTTTTTCCTCGTTTTATAATTTGTACTATTAACAATATAAAATATATACAGAAACTAACGTTAACTGCATGTATGGATAAATATACGATAAATGTGTAGGAATGTAATTTTGAAGATTTGAAGTAGGTAATGTAATTTTGAAGAGTTTGAAATTTTCTTTTTTCTTTCTTTTTTTAAAGATTTTGTTTCAATCTCAAATATAATGTTCTTTCGTTTGGAGTTAAAAACGAAAGTTGACAAGAAAAGAAATTGCCAGGAAAGAAAAAGAAAAATCAATTAATGCTTGAAGTGGTTCATTATGATTTAATTACCTTCTGATTTAGTTCTTCCCCTTTTACTATTCTTCAAAAGAAGAGAATGAAAGCTTAAAAAAAAGCAAATTCTATTGAATTTGTAGAACGTTCTTTATTGATCTCTATATGCTTCATTGTTAATTCTCTACTCAACCTTTCAAGTGGTTCGTTTCCGACTATACACATACTCAAGTTATTTCTCGGTAAAGGAAAAAAAAAAAAAAGGTTGACTTCTTTAATTATTAATCGTTGCATGAGAAAGAACTATCTAGTCGACGATATAGCTTTCCAAACGATCAAAGAAGAGAGAACCGTGATATTCGTGTATGTCCAGTCAGATCCACGTCACTGACTGTTGCTACATGGTAGTTAACTAAAAAAAAATTAAATTAATTTTAAAACTTCATCAACATCAAAGACTTCCCAACTTCTTTCTTAGAAAAAAACTAAATTTGTACGCAGAGACGCACATCCACCCACACACAGATTTTTATTGAGTAAGACTTTTTTGTTGTTCAGTTTTAGTGCCCCTTGTTAACACCGAGGATATAAGAGGTATGAACCTATAGTTCAAGGTAGAAATCGAACCACTGTAATGTGTTCAAATTGTCAATGTTCTTCCACCAAGAATAGACTCTGGGACCTAGAATCAAGGACGCAAGTGCTAGCCACTAGACCAGCGTGGAGGATATTTTGAATGTTCGAATGCAATTTTGTATCTTCGTTTTAATACAAATACCCAAACTGTTGATGTGAGGAGGTCATTTAGAGTCTCCAATGATACAAGTTTTCATCCTATTCAGTTGGAACCTATTCAGTTGTAGTGCGCAAAATAATATCCCTTTTACACTCGCCTAAATGTGGAAGACTACACGGCCCGCGAGGCCAGTTGCTGGATTAAATGTTGCCCGTTGGTTCATCACTCTTGGGCTGTGCTCTAAGGACTAAACCGTTTTGTACTAAATTTGAGCTTTCGGAAAGTAAGGGCGAACTCAAGAAAAGGTTCATTTACTGAAAATGTACTATGAAACATTGAAATATTCGGCCATTTATTTCTGGATCTGCATTTTCTAAGGGAAGTGGGAACAACTTCCACAAAACTAATACATATTCATGAGAATTAGCTACCACAGAGCGGTTTGGTATTAGTACTCGAACACGTCAAATATAATTTCCGAGCATTAAGATTCTATGCAATTGTTGCTGAATTTGCCCTTACTACCCGGAACATCTTATGCTTTTCTTCTAAATTCTTCGTAGGAGTTCTTTGATAATGAACCTGAATAGTGGTTTGTACCTAGTATTTAAATAGCAGGTAATATTCTTCAGTACTTCGCTGCTACATCAACGCGATAAAACAAAATTACTTTTTTTTGTAGGTTACGTGTGGAAAAAGGAATTTCAGAGTGTTTTTTAAAGTTACTATTGTCTCACAGAAGCAGTGACATAAAGAGATAAACATTTTGCAATTTCGGCTCAGTCAGTCTCGCAATTACTCAAGCTCGTTATTTTCAAAATGGGGCTCGCAGTCATTAGTGTCAATCAATCAATCTTGCACTCTCTTGAACAAAGCTTACTATCCTCGATGATGCTCGCGCTAGACTGATCAAACCCATTTACCACATTGGTTTCTCATTGACTACTCTCATGGGCTCGCACTCATGAACCTCACTGAGACATGAGCTCTCTCGGACTCAGACATCCATTTATAGCTTGTCATCCATTCGTTGTTACACATGATCGCACTTAATTTCTGAGCCCGAGAGTCAAGCTCTTAAGTTATGAAATTTATGGTAACAAATGGACGAATTGATGGCTTCCAAAGCACTTATATGGCTTTGGAAACAAAGAGGATCATTGATGATGTAGAAACGAAACCAACTAATGATTCTACGATGCTCTAATCATTATGTAACTGTATTTACCTGAGTCTACTTCCAAGACATGTATAACATTTTAAATATATACTATATATCTAATATATGCAACAATTATTAAATAGTATAATTAAATCTTCTGAATAATATATGTTTTTATCATGCACGAAAACTCGAAAAATAATATACACCAGTTCCCTCACTTATTCCGGGAACTAAAATACCATAAAAATCGTACCATCAGACATTTGGTAACTCTTCTGTAGAGATGCAAGGACTCGAAAAAAAAACGGCTTTTTTTTTAAAAAAAAAAACTCGGTTTTTTCTGCTTCGCTTTTTTGCTTGGGAAATTTTTGGCTTTTTTTTTTCAAAATTCTGCTTTAAATTGATAAAGCAGACTTTGTTTCGCTTCTCTATAACACGAAAAGTCATTTAATTAGTGGTTGATCCTGATAATATAAAACCTCAAAAATAAACCATGAATTTCGAAAAGATATTTCAAACAATTTTACTTCAACATATTTACATTATGAATTCCAAAGGATTAACCAATGTATATAGTAAGAAGTTTTTAACCTCCTATATACAGAAGTAAGCAGAGTTGGTAAGAAACATGGTTGTTTTTTAAATGCCAGAAACCCGTTTTGGGGGGGGATGTTTAAACCAGGCTTTTTTTGGTTTAAACCAGGTTTTTTGATTTAGATATTTTGCTTTATGTGTTTATATTACATATTCACAGAAATAAGTTTGTTTCGCCTTGGTGATGTTGTGCAACAGCGGGGTTATGCTGGAAGAAGTCCCATAAGCTTAAATAAGTCCGGTCAGTAAATGTCTTAAATTGAGAAGCTCCCGCCCTAGCCATCGGGAAAATCCCGTCATTACTTGAAATGTAAAACAATAACGGGAAAATCCTGTTATTGCTTTGCATGTAAAATTTAAAGGTCAACGTATCATAATCAATACGCTAAAACTGAGGTATTAAATTACAAATTTAGAACGTAGATATCATTGAAAGTCCAATCCAAGCTAATGTTGGAAGCTACGTAGGCAATCGATAAATTTTGCCAATTTCTATCAATATATTTAAGCAATCTTGGCTTCTTTATAAAACAACAGGCATTTAGGCATGCAGAAATATACAATTTGGTTTCGTTTCGTATGTTTAGGCTTAACATCCTTACGTGAAGAAGACTTTCGCTTAAAGTGAGATCCGAACCGCTACTTGGTTTACGCATGAAAGAAGGTTTGTGGTTCGACCGAGAACTGAACATGGGACATCTTGATTAAAAAGTGAAAGGGAAATAAAACTAATGCAGGTGGTTTGATATGTGGAAACGTCACCATGAAGTTCACACGATTCGATTTTTCGTTCTTTATATTTTATTTAATTTTATTATTTTTTTTTTGGTTTAAACCAGTTATTAAAAAAAAAGTTGGTGTAAACCAGCCAACCCTAAAAGTAAACACTTCTTTTTAAAAAGTACACAAATAACTAGCAAAATTATATGTAGTTATTTTTACTTCAAAGTATTCCATACCCTATTTTTGAAACAAAATAAAATTAAAATAAAAAATAAGAGAAATATTAGGCTGCACATCTAGAGCGTTTGGTTCTGTATATTCTTGAAATTCTACAGTTAAGTTTTATATAACCACCATCACGGTTTACCCAATCCTCAAGTTTTCTTAATTTTTAACAAGGGGGATTCAACAGATCATTACGGAACTCTCCCCCCCTAAAAAGGACTACGGAATATATTTAAGTTAAGCTAAATACAACTGCACAACAAACATGACCGAGTGGTTAGCTTTTGCGCTTCTATCGGGAAGTTCGGGATTCAACCCAGCATTCGACCATTTTGACAAAGCTTTTCTTCATTCCATCTGTGAATGTAGAAATAGGGCGTGTACTGTGAGTTGGTCGACTTCCTTTCTTATTGTTTTTAAATCGTTATTATTACTAATTACCAGCAGTGACGGTTTTGCGAAGGTTAGGGGGGCGGTCATTTGGACTGAAGCCTGTTCCCCAAAGTTACGGAATGTCTACAACAAACGAAATATCTATTAGTTATGCCTTTACTCATAAACTTTAAGCTCCCGTCAAATAAAAATTACGAATGTTTAGAAAAACTAAACATTAGTGAGAAAAACCCTTCCCAAAATACTTTTCTAAATCCGCCACTGATTCTCAGTATAAAATGATCCGGAAGATTATTGCTAAACATATAAATGAAACGAGATATTAGCTATGCCTGTACTCATAAACTTCAAGCACCTCCCACATAAAATTAGGACTTTTTAGAAAACGAAACAATCCGAGAAACCCCTCCTAAAATACTTTTCTAAATCCGCTACTGATTATTTGTATAAATTGGTATTCAAGGTTGTGTCTGGAAAATTATTGCTAAATCACTGCACAGCTATAGTATAACAGAAAAGAGGAAGTACGGTTTGACGGATATATTGAAAACGTGCGCTTTGACGAATATATAGAGAAACGTAAGTTTAACTTTTGCGCTAGAAGCTAGAGTACTAAGCTGTTAGAAATGAAACACGGATGACTAATTGAAGTGATCTAGAGAAGAAAAAAAAATGTCGATAACTCAAAAGTTAAAATAAAGTTAAATAGCCTCTAAAATTGCCCTCAAATACTACATTCTTCATGTTAGCTTTAATTCGTAAAACATGTGCTCTATCCATCTTGATGGTGAATTTTAGAGCGAAATATCGCGTTTAGTTCATGGAATTCTTATCTAACTATAGAATATACTATAAGAAAGCTATTTAGATAGAAAAATCATGAAAATGAAAAAAGCCAAAATTTCCAAAATTCTCGTTTTTTCCCCCAAAAGTCCGGCTTTTTATGTAAAAAAAAACATCGATTCAAAAAAGCCGGCTTTTTTTCATCTCTACGCTTCTCTATACTAAAAAGTGGATCTGTAAAATAAGGTCACAATCCCTGTAAAAGGGCAAGCAATGTTCCGTCATTCATTTTCTCCAAGCACAAGATAAGCGCCTAGATATTCTCAAAGATTTGCTCCCGTTTATATAAACATTATGAATGGATCCAGCATTTTAAACGCTGTTCTAGTAGTAGGTGCTAGAATTCTCTGTGGGTTACAGATGCTAGTAACTCGACTTAAGCGTCCGTTTTGTCAATAAGCATTTTGTATAAATATTAACCTTACTTTCCGAATTCACCTTGAAAATAAAATAGTTGTGTTCTCTGCACATACATTCGACACTGACTAACACTTCCATAATTCTTAATTACTACCTTATACGTTCTATTTCTTAATATCTATACAGAATAAGCATCGTTTGTGGATTTTCACTAACCGTAAATCGATCTAAAAAAACGTTGTATGAAAGAATCACACCAATAGCAAAAAAGTGACTAGTATCAATGTATAAAATATTTTCTATCCAATTACATATAATCCTAAACAAAAATAATTTTATTCTCATTTCATCTTCCTCTTACCCTACCCAAAGATTTCTCTTCCATAAATTTTCTAATTAGATGTGTTGATACCGCACAGACTTTGCTCTAGTCGATGTGCTCTATTTGGTGACGTAAATGTAACATTTTGTTAAAAATTCTACTTGAATGTTAAAATTTCTCTTCAACTTATTTTCATGAAATTTAACTCAAACTAAGTGTGTATTCTTTAACAAGGGAAGTAAAAATAGAAATAGATTTGCGTTAGTATGGTTTAGGGAATATGCTACATAGGGTAATCACAGAAATTATTAGAATAACTGCAGTAATTAGAACACTAATTTGAATTGCCTCTCAATACTACTAAATTATTTAGGAGAACAGCTTATCATCATAAGTAGTTAAGAACGGGTCGCGGTGATAAGGCTACCGGATTAAAGCCCACCAGAGCTTTCGTGAAAGCAAACAAAAATTCCACCAGGTATGGATTATGGAAGAAACTGGAGCAGTAATGACCAGTTATGTGATTGGTGCAGATTAAGAATAGAGTAACCACAAATACTTTTGTCTTACTCGTATATCTAGTATGTGCATACGTCTTGTTCTGTAAATTGTTTGTGTCCTTTTGGAGATTTCGCGCGCTTTTAAAAATACTTCGGAAGGGGCTTAAGCTCCTTCAAACCGTATTCTCGAAGTAGTGAAAAAATACGTATTTATTACCTTTACGTCTAGTATCTGCATGCATAGTTTGTATCATGAATGACTATCCCAATCAATCATTTGTTTCCTTTATTTGTATAATTGGTCAGCTTATTGGAAAGCTCTGGTGGGCTTTTGTCGGTGGGCTATTTCCTATACCTGTTAATAACGACTTTTACTCGAAGATGATAATGGTTTATTCTATATAGAAACTTAAAAGTACTTAGGTATATATTTCACTATTTTTTCAGTGACGTGATTTTATATAAAATATCGTTGTTAAGGACTGAAAAGTATAAATTAAATTAAATACTCAGTTTAACATTCAATGCGGGGAAACTACACTTGAAAAACAAGTAAAAGAAACTATCCCTCTCTTTCACAGCCACAAATAAGATTATATACTCTTTAAACTATTAATTTTGTCCATATCTTTGAATTCGATACAATGATTGAAGTTCCGTAGACGACATGGTTTCTGGAACGTTGCATCAAACAGAATTCAAATATGCTGATTCATTTTGAAGTTCCCAATGGAATAATTTAGAGAGGTGTTGTCCAGTCTTGTGGGTGATTGTACAATATTACTAGATAGAATATTGTTTGTTTTATAGTACTCAATAACTGAGCTTGAAAATGTCATTTAGTTTTATCAAGAGTAACTTAGCTGTCAGTTTGAGCTTACGCGGAAATTAGGTTAATCTACCTATATAATAGATTAGTATATTTAAAACTTAAATATAATTGCGGGTCATTCATCATTCCAAACAGTTTTGAAACCCTCACTCACCCACCAGTACATGTGTGACTAGTTCCGAATAAATATTGAAATTAATTGGAAATGCGGATACAGTTTCAAACTGGGTGATGAATATCGTACTTCGTGGAAGAGAGAGGAGAAAAAAACATATTTGTGATCAGTGGGGCTATGCTTAACCTGTTCATTACAGGATTTGGTTTGAATGCTCTTATTGCGGTCGTCCACTGTCCAAAGTGAGCGAACGGTTTCGATGGTTGGGTGGTGTGATGTAGTATTCGTATGTGAATCTATTGGGGGTGTTGATTGGAATTGGAAAACTCGCACATGTTAATCTGGAATTGATCACCCGTCAATGATAGACCTGATTTATGTGCGGCGGAGCAGCTGTTTTGTAGCAGCCATTTATGTTTTATTACGTCCAATGAAACGAAAACCATTCATCCTGGAGGGTTTCTTGCCTGATAGATGTGTTAACGCAAATAAACGTAATGTCGCCATCTGCGCTAGGATCGTTTCGTCATAAATAAATAAACCCCAAAGAGCTTATTTCTAACACATCTACACTAAGATAACCATAAAGATTTTTTTCTTTTTTAATATTGCGAACATTTTTCAATACGTCACTTGTATGACAGAAGCTGTAGCACCACATTGAGAAAATTTAGATAATCCACCTCCAGGTATTTTTTTTAGTCATGCCGAGGTGTCATATCAATAGAATTAACATGTTATTTACACGACAAATCATTGAATTATACAGAATGAAAGATTATTGTTAAGTTTTCATTTTTCTACAACTTTCATTTATTGCTTCCAGCTCTTCGTATGCCATTGATCGAAGCTATAGTAAAACAACTTTAATCAAAATACAATTTTAGGATGTCCACATTGACAAAGATATTTTAAATATCAATAGTAACAGCATTAGTTAGTCTTTTGTAACTACTACTGATTTACCATACCAAACTTATAAAGCTTGTGTATTTACATACAAAAACAATCTAACACTAACTATGATATCTAAGAACCTGACACTTTGGAAACAAGTGTCTAACGTGCGAGTCTTCTATGTTTGTAGTCCAAAGTTCGATCCCTGGTTGTGGATACTAGTCCTGTATACAAGTCTAATTGGTAGTTCGAATCTCTTTCAGCAATATTCGCTGACACAGTCTGGATACTGAAAAGAGTCATTAGACTGCAATCGTTTATCTAGACATTTAATAATTTCATTAATATTTCTTTTAAATATATTTATATATAGGCCTAATCATGATATAACCCGTTGCTTGGTTATACTTGAGTTTTTTATATTAGGACAGTTATATTAGGCTAAATGTTTCTTACATTTATTTTCTCATTTGTCATTTGGGTTTGTTACACTTGTTAAACATTTTTTGCTCTCTACTTTTATGTACCTTCAAAAGTTTTGCATGTAAAAAAAATGAAAATTATATGAAATTTTTAAGTTTTACGTCCCACGGTGATGACGTCCCAAGAAGACGGTGATGATGAGAAATTAATGAAATGGTGGAATGAAGGAAGTGGGAGGAAACGGGAGAAACCCGACAAAATGAATGTACACAGTGTTTGCCCACCACAAAGTTCACTTGGCGTGAGCTGGGATCGAACCAAGGGCCACATGCATCAGAGATGAACGCTCTACCACTTTTTTTTTTTAAATATATTTATTGAACTGTATCAACTTGTACATTGCAAACACTGTCGTTACATTACATCATACCAGTATACTATGGAATCTTACAAGATCACTTTGAGGAAATTAGCAAACACAGACGTTTCATTCAGATTGATCATAGGAAAAGTCTTATGAGCATATTTTAAGTATAAATAATATTCCTCCACTGTACACGTCGGCGTAGAGGACATAGTATAATAGATAGTATGCCCAATAAGCCAATTAACGGCATTGAGTTTTGTATTGGGATACCACACATAGTCCGGAAAGGCAAGTATACGGCGGTCAAAATAGTTAGCTGGTTTACGACAGATCACCGCAAGTAATCCACATAAAGAGGTCCAGATGCGAGTCGTATCAGTGCATTCAGAAGCACGATGCAAAAGAGTATCCAGTCGACCGCAGTGCACACAATTAGGAGATTCAGAACGATGAATAGTATGAAGTCGTTCATTGGTAGGGTGTAAGTCATGAATAAAATACAACCAAACACTCCGAATGTCCGAAGATAAAATTTTGTTGTGTACATTTCGCCAGATCGCATGCCAGTCATAGGTGGGAAACTTATGACAAATTCGGGGTACAGAATGACACATAACACTGTTGATTAAAGTGCCATACAACATTTTAGTGGACATGGTGCAAGCCTCGGGTAACGGTGGGGCATATGCCCATGCAGCAATGAGTTCCCGCACATATGCAGGACAATGACGAAAAAAGCGGATGTATGGCGGATTATTTTCAGTTAATGAAACAGTCCAGAACGATATCCATTGCGATGTGTGTGAGTCAGAATCAAGAAATAACTTCAATCCATTACGCATATAAAGAGCTTTGCATTTTTGTCTCACATTCGTAACTTGTAATCCGCCTGTAAAATATGAGCAATAAGTAACATTTCGTGGGAGTCGAAAATAAAATCCACTCCACAGAAACCAGCCTATGAGAGAGTCAATCTTCCTTGCATAACACTCAGGCAGAGGAAAGATCTGAGCTGCATACCACACTTTAGAAAGAACGTAAGTATTAACAAACCAGGTGCGTTGTATCAAATTCAAGCTCCGACCTTTATTGTCTGCACTAAGTAGGCGTAAGTTCTGAAGAATAGGTTCCCAAATTATATCTGTCAGCACGTCAGTTTGAACTGTAAAGGTAATACCAAGTATTTTGACGTGGTCATTTATCAGATACTGGTGGTCAACAGAAAAGTGTGACGTGACCATGGAAGCATTATATAACAATAACGTCGATTTATTCACATTGATTTTTTCACCACTCACCTGCATGAAAGTCTGTAGACACTGTTCAATATGCGCAAACTGTTCATTCGTAGTGAAAAGGAGTGTCACATCATCAGGGAAAGCTTGAACATTGATATCTTGAAAATCATGATTCACTGATGAAGGGAGCGACATTAGATGGTAGAACAGAGGTTCAAGCGCCAAACTAAATAAATATACAGATAAAGCACATCCTTGTCTTACTCCACGACATATGGAAAAGGGAGCCGTAAGGTGGCCATTTATTTGCACACGGGAAGTGGCGGAAGAGTACAGCGCACGAATCAAGTCAATAAATGAATCAGGAAACTTGTAGGCTTGTAGAACAGTGTAGAGATAGTCGTGGGATAAAAAGTCAAAAGCATTTTGGAAGTCCACTGATAATAAACATGCAGGCATGCGCTTAAATTTAAGACATTCAGTGATGTCACGGATCTTGCTAAGAGCAGAAAACACATTCTTGGTGGGATGAATGGCTGCCTGAAAATCACTAATAATCTCGTGACAAACAAGTTTCAAGCGTCGTGCTAAGACTTTAGAGAAAAGTTTCATGTCAGTATTGAGTAACGTTATAGGACGGTAGTTCTGTATGGTCACCGGACAGTTCGTTTTAGGTATGAGGATAATGACACCTTGATTATCAATGAAATTGTGATGCCTTAAGAGCTCATTAAAAAGGTGGCATAACTCCGCTCCAACAATATCCCAATAGGAGACATAGAATTCATAAATTAGTCCATCTGGACCGGGACTCTTGCGGTCTTTACATGTACTCAATGCTTCTCGGACTTTGTTGGTGTACGTCGGGAGACAGTTGGGGCATTGTCTCCGGGAAATATGTCTCTAGTGCCGTAGCATTGATTAAACCAGTTCGATATAAGGAAAAAAAATATTCATACACATGAGTCTTAATATCATTAAGATCCGTAACTTCGCCAGCACCATCCATCGTAATAGCTTCAATGTAGTTCTGTTGACGTCGCTTCTGCGATTGAATATAGTGGTATGGCGTGGGAGACCCGGGTTCGGTTCCCGGCGGGAGCTCATGTGGTTCGGATTCCACGTTAATCAGTAGGTCCACGTCTCATATAGCCTCGCTGCTGAAAGGGACGCTAAAATAAAATCAACTCAACTGAATATAGTGGTAAAAGGAAATGCGTTCAGATTTACAAAATGCGGCAGATGTGGAAGCCCTCTGATGTCGTTCAAGAGCCCGAAGTTGTATGCGTGTAATCTGTGCTTTAACCCTATGAATATGACTGAGATTTTGAGGGCTGCTGGGTTGAGACCAGAGATCGTTTAATACAGCGTAGTAATATTCTAATGTCTGATGAGTCTCGCGCTGAATTCCTTTCCCGTACCATTGGAAAAAACGTTTTATGTTGGGTTTAACGTAAGAAGTCCACCATTCAGAAATAGTTGAAAAGTAACGTCGTTGACGTACCCAAAATTGCCAACGTTGACGAAAATCATTCCTAATGGTAGCTGGATGGAGAAGTTGAGCATTTAATTTCCAGTAACTTCTACCATGCGTATGCGAGACACCTGTCGGAATTTTAAGAACACAATAAACCGCTGCATGGTCGCTAAATGAAACTGGATATATGTCCGTTTCAATGATATTTGAACAGTGAGAAGACGTTATGTACCACCTATCTAACCTGGACATCATATGACTATTCTTAAAAGTAAACTTAGGCACCGTCCAATGATTCCACCACACATCCCGGAGCCGCAACTGTTGGATAAGGCGGGTAAAAGTGACACTAGGGTTGAAGATGCCAGTGGTATCGATTTTTCGTTCCAGTACATTAAAGTCACCAGCCAGAATAATAGGATCACAATTATCTAGTAAAATCTGCACAATTTCCTCGTTAGAAAAATGATCACGAGAACGCCTGTTAACTGTTCCAGAAATACCATAAACGTTCACAATATTAAATCCATCACAAAATAAACTGATACCACGGCCAGAGGAAAGTCCCTTAATGCGTTCGACGACAATACCCGTTTTGATTAAGATAGCAGTACCCCGATTGTTGGGTCCGATATTCACAATTGCATTGTACATTGGCAGAAATTCAAAACATTCATAACGGACCTCTTGCAGAAGAATGATGTCGTAACCACTTTGCGTAACAAAAGTTTTTAAACTATTTTGTTTCGCTGGATGGTGAATGCCAGCGATATTTATTGTACATAGAGGGCGCACGTTAGGTCTAGTAGGAGACGGAGAACCTGCCATCAAGTTAAGAGCCCTCACTACTTCTCTAGCATGTCAGATTCCAGTGTTCTGGGAGCGGGGAGAAGGGTAGCGTAGGTGTGGCCATTCGTCTGTCAGTCGAACTCGTCCTGTAGTGTTTCCACTTTGCATTAAATATCGTTATCGGTACTTAAACATTTTCCTCTTGTTTTGTCATTTGTTAGGAAAATTCTACCACATTCTCATAGGTGACGTATTCACACAAAAGATACTACAAATTTCTTACTGTTCTTCTTGCAGATTTCGTACAGAACGTTAACTTTCTTGTCGAATTATTTTTTTCCTTTAGACAATTCTTTTATATCAGATATGGCAACCTTGAAATTCCGCCCAAAATAGTTCTCATCAGTAAAACGTGTAGATTTCGGTTATAAGTTTTCTTTAAAACTTTTCACTGCTTGAAAACAATCATAGTGAAGAAGTGAACCTTCCTGACATCCCTACAGACACTGATCTCAGCATAAACGATGAATCCTATACTTCTGGGACAGTTTACTGCAATACTTCCGCGATGCTTGAATGGCAATGAAGTTGCATTGTAGTCGACTTCGAAACTACCCTGTACTCTGCAACAGCGCTAGAGTTATGAATAAGCGACATACCACACACACACAAATACAGGGGATGCGGCACAGGATCGACACGGCATACGACCGACAATTCAGCTCAGAAACCTGTTTCGGTCCTGTGCCGTGTCGATCCTGTGCCGTTTCGGTCCTATGCCGTGTCGATCCTATGCCGTGTCGATCCTGTGCCGTTTTGCTCTCACGCCGCTGCTCTGAAATAATTTAACTTTTAATCATGTGCCTAAAAAAATAATATTTTTATTATCTGTTTAATCTTTGCTCTTACAAATTATAAACTCCTGTCGATTCTATGCCTGTGCAAGTTATATGCATAGAATACGTACGATCGAAACGGCATAGAGCCGACACGGCATAGGAACGAAACGGCACAGGATCGACACGGCACAGGATCGACACGGCACAGGATCGACACGGCATAGGAACGAAACGGCACAGGATCGACACGGCACAGGATCGACACGGCACAGGATCGACACGGCACAGGATCGACACGGCATAGGACCGAAACGACGCACGATCATCCCCACTGCGTAGTATCTATAAAACCAAATATTTATTTCTCATAAAAGCATCAGAGACCTGTCAATTGATTTTAAAATATAAGAATTATAAGATATTTACTATATGAATATTAATAATTGTGAGTGACAAAAGAATGATAGTGCTAAATGGACAAAATATAATTTCTTGTGTGCTTGGTCAAAAGCATTTCTATATGTATGGAATACTTATATTTATTATTATTATTATTATTATTATTATTATTATTATTATTATTATTATTATTATTATTATTATTATTATTATTATTATTATTATTATTATTACGTTTTAACTCGTTTTGAAATCATGGCCTGATTCCACTAGAAAGCGAAAGCCATGAGAAATGTAAGCTAAGTAGTAATATGGAATACTTTTAATGTTGCTCACTAGAGGAAACATGCTCGCATGTCTTCTCGTCTCGATATCGAGACCACAAGAGACTTTTTTAATAAGAAGCTCAGTTGGGAAGTAATAACTGAGCCGATGGCTCGAGCCGGTTCGCTTGGGGTGAACCATCGGCTCGAGCTGGCTTGGTTGGATGAACCATCTGCTCGGTTCGGCTCATCTGGGCCGAAGGCTCTTGCTGACACGGTTCGGTGAGCTGTTGGCTCGGCTCACTTCTCGGTTCGGATCCATAGTGAGTGAGCTGTGAGCCCAGCTGCTCAAGTTGTTTACAATTGTAAACCCGGGCCGAACAGTTTTGAAGATATTTGGCCAGTGCCCTATAACTTTTAACAATGTTTGGCTCGAGCCCGAATACTCAACCTAAACCCTCAACCCAAATTCACAAGCTCGTGAACAATATCCTTGACTCCTAGAATTCACGACTACCGAGGTTAGCAATCAACTAGTTTTTTAGTATTCAAACACAGACCGCGTTTCTTTCATGTTTAAACACAGTGTTGTTATAATTATAATTATAATTATTATTTATTATTATTAATAATAATAATAAAAGTTGTACTAGTAGTAGTACTAGTATCATTGATAACCTATATTGTCTATGCAAGATACTTGAAGAGAATACTCGAAACTACAAACCAGATTTGGTTCGACTCGACCCGAATTCGAGTCGAGTTGGAGGAAATTTTTCGAATCGCGTTCAAAGATGTCTGTTTTTAGTCGAATCGAGTTTCAAAGAATACTCGCTCGTACTCACTCGTGCCCATCGTAGGATGACCACATTCTAACAATCGAAAAGTAGGACACAAGTATAATAGTACTGTATATGATATCTTACTGCGTCGGCAATACGCATATCATTATTTCAATTAATGTTAACCTTAAGTTAATGAACATTTTTGTTAAGAAGAAGCACTGAACAAAATTATTAAAGGAATTAAACACAACTCCAAATGCTTTGATGAATAACAAATTGGTTTATTTTATGAACGTACAGTCAAAGTTCGTGTTGGGCTAAATAATAATAATAACAATAATAATAATAAATTTCGAAGCGTGGTATTATTTTAAGAAATGAAAGAAAATTTAGACCGGCACAAAGGAACTTCTATTTAACTTGGTTAGCATCACTGTCATAAGTTCAATAAGAAACCTTTCCTACTTTACCGATATCTCAACAAGGCCTTCTCAGTAAAAGCGATGTATTGTAAACAATGGTTTGTTGATTGTTCTCCATCCCTAGTCTTCTGAGGAGTGTTAAAAAACACAGCGGTTCATCATTCAGGAAAAGAGTGTGTTTGATTCAAAATATTGTGAATAAAGAATGAAACATTAAGATATTGCAAATAAATTAACTCTGGACATTTCGCAGGACATTTTAAAGAAGAAGGATATTTCTCGATTTCCTAGACATCTTCGCAACACGCAGGACAGCTCTTTGAAAAACAGTACTGTACTGCGAAAATCAGTACGTCTGGTTACCCTAGCCCATCCGTACGAGTAACGCAGTATGGCATTTTAGCCAATGTTACCTTATATGAAAATATTCATAACTTATAGCTGTCAAGTAAAAATGTGTCCTTGCATTTACATAAAGCAATTCAGAAAGGGCAATAATAATAATAATAATAATAATAATAATAATAATAATAATAATAATAATAATAATAATAATAATAATAATAATAAAAGCGATAGTAATAGTAGTACGGAAAATTGAAGTGATAACATTTGTTCACATATTCTAAGTTTCAGACCTAAAAGTAACGCGTTACTTTCGAAGTAAAGTAACAGTTACTTTTTGGGGGCAAGTAACGCGTTACATTTTAGGAAAAAGTAAAGTAACTTGTAACGCGTTACATTTTTACATGTAACTTACCCAAAACTGTCCATGGGAAAATTGTTCACTGCTCGGGCCAAGATTGTTTCTGACTGTCGACAGATGGATGCCGTTTATGGCAGACCTTTGCCTGAAGTACTGCCCAAAGTTTGTAGTCCAACGGGTTAAGATCCGGGCTGCTAGAAGGCCAATCAATGGTAGAAATGAAGTGAGGGACGTTCCGCGCCAGCCAGTCCTAAGTTGGTTTCGCTGTGTGGCCTAAAGCGGAATCCTGTTGGAAGGTCCACCTTTCTCCAGGGAACATGGTAGCAGATAGTGGTTACACTATAGGTGTTAGCACTGTGTTCTGGTATACCTTGGCAGATGTTTTAACACCTTGTTCGCAAAAATACAGCTGGGTTGTGCTTGAGTAGCTCACTCCCCACCAAACCATCACTGAGGCAGCATGATGTGTTGGGTGTCATCCAGAAGTCCTAAACGGCAGAACTCCTAAAAATATAGGCACTAGACCTGAATTTTAGTACTTCTGCAGTTTAGGACTTGTGGCACGGTATGATTTTTAGGATTTCTGCCGTTTAGGACTTGTGCCGCGATATGATTTTTAGGACTTCTGGCGTTTAGGACTTCTGCCTTTTAGGACTTGTGCCGTTTAGGTCTTGTGCCTTTTTCATTCACTTGCTTTAGTTCTGAAATTCGCCACCACCCCACGAAATTGCGACGATGCAGCAACTAGTTGGCAATAATGTCACGAACGTAGCTAATTCCAACAATAACAACTATATTTGTGCTACTAAGATTATTATTATCACTATCTGTTCTGCACTTATACGTGAATTACATAATACAACTTATTTCATTCTAAGAATTAATTGCATAATTAGTTAAGAAATTCGTTTCTTTCGAATGGAGATACGAGAATCCCAAGACAAATTCCTAAAACAAAAATAAATAAATAAAAAATTGAAAAAATGTTTAAAAAGCATATTTTACCAGACTTCTGAAAGCAAGAAAACATTCAGAATTTCAATATATACTGTGTGGAGCGAATTTTATTAAGAGTAAGACAAAAATCCACCAAAGTTTACTTAATTAAGACAAAAGCTCACTAGACATTTCACGAGTGAACATTAAATACCAACGGTATACATAAAGAACGCAGTAAATTTAAAATTGAACAAAGAACATTTACTATGCAATACATTGGGTGACATTCATAAGTTCTAAACGGCACAAGTCCTAAAAATATAGGCACTAGACCTAAATTTTAGGTCGTGTGCCATTTTTGCAGAAATTACTACATAGTCATTTAGGGGTGTAGCCTGCAATTTTTTCTAGGGGAGCTTGATTTTTATATATTAAAAGCAAATCAAAAGTTTATTTTCAGATTACAAAAGCTTCAATAAGACAATAAATTTATACATATTACACATGTACATAAATACATAATATTATTGTATTTCCAGTTACTTCCTTTTTGAAACCTGGACCTTGACAGAGCGTAAATTTAAAACCACAGCTTGTGGGAAATGTACGAATAAGTTAGTTATAAGAAATCGGAAACTGTTCATGGAAGTCCATTTGTTTGACTGTATTTATCTTCTGTACTCTTATATAAAAGAGTAAAGATGAGTGATTTTTGGGCATACTACTACAAGTAGAGTCGATAAATTTTAGTTATAAAATATAATTTTCTTATGAAAGCAGTACATAAGAAAGAATTTTTGGAAATAAGTATCGTAAAAAGGGTGGGGTAAGATTTTTTTAAAGGGTAGTGTATCTCCTTAGTTTCTAAAGCTAGTAAAATAAAACTTGGCATATAAGCTTTCCTATTAAAAAAAAAAAAACTGAAAATTGAAAATTGAAAATTGAACACATAAAAGGGAAAGAGCAAAGGGAGCACATTTTTTTATGTTCGATTTCCCCATTACTTACTCAGAAAATATGTAAATAAATTAAGGAAGGGTTTGTTTAAGCTAGATGCGTGAAACTCGGCATTTGAACTTTTAACTAAAAGTAATAAAATACTATATGTTTCAGCGTCTTGAAAATTACACTTCTAAGCGAAAGGAGGGTCAGTTTCTATAATATTAAAATATCCCACTGCTTATGAGATTTGGGCAGAAAAGTCTTTTTCCTTTAGGCCTCGGTTCATCCAGTTAAGCAAACGAGAGTACAAAGTGGCTGATGAATTAGGTTCTTTTAATTATTTTAACATGTTGACGTAGTTTAATTCTTTTAAAACTGTATTCTTTCACATTCTATTATAAACATATTTCATTTGCTGTAATTATTAAACACGTTTAATAAACATAAAACAGACTAACCTCCGGTCCCGGCCAGAATATGTTTTTGGTGTTAAGCCATCATTTGCCGTCCGTAACATAACCTTTGATTTAAACTTCACGTACTATCAAGACTCAAGTCTCAGAAATGTAGCATATATGAAATATACTACTTCTGCTACTACTACTATACTACTACTACTACTAAATATTAATAACAATAATAATAATAATAATAATAATAATAATAATAATAATAATAATAATAATAATAATAATAATATGTACTTCTGAAATACATATGTATCTATGTGTTATTAATTCTTTCATAATCTTGAAAGAAACTTTTGATTTGTTTTTAGTTTGTAAAAATGAAGGCCCTCTAGAAAAACTTGCTGGCTATACCCTGAATGACTATGTATTGGTTTCTGTACACGTATTGTGTTATCACTTACTAGTCTAGTGTTATTTTTAGAACAAGACAATGGTTCTTGTCTTGGAATATTACTAGTTTGGTTTGGTAGTACAGTGATAGAGTGTGACCTATGATTTTATTTCCCTGTAGGGTATGCTATCTGCAATGCAATAAACTGTATATGCTTCTTCTTCCTAACAAGGCTGGGCGATAAGCCCCTGCAATTCCATTACAAATAAGACGATATTATTTTATAAACTACTTGGTGAACCTTTGTTAATATAACGCTATTAGTTCTTACAACCTTTTGTTAATCTTATTTAACAATTGCAAAATGGAATAATTGAGAAAATATATAATGATGATGGTAGTTTATTTACATAAGGTATACATACAACAAAAGGGAATCTGTTGGTCACTACTGTGTATCTGCTAAACCAGGGTCAAACTCTGTGTGTCACAAAGGTTAGTTTAACAGAGTTTAAAATAATAATAGATATTTTGTTTGACTTACAAAGATTATCATATTAGCAAAATGATTTGAAATAACACGCCAGACATAGGATAAGTCTTGGGCTATATCGCTTAGAATTGTTTTAAGAGTAAATATATCATTTATGCATTAAATTTCATTACTGGCTACTTACACGTTTCGGCCTCGTGTTGGAAGTCAGCTTCTCGTGTTCTTTTCATATTCCACGATAACTGTTTTAATTGCACACTCCGCCAAATTACCTTTCCGACCTTACAATACTTTCTTGGAAAACTTCGGCTAACATATATCACCAGACGTTTGGAAAACCGACATCCTTTACTTCAGGATACAATGCGTTATTTAGCATTTCACCCAACACCTCACCGTTACTATCATTCTCCACTTTCGCTCCTATAATCTACCACCGTTAGATCCCTCTTTACTTATCATCGCCGATTACGTCATTCATGAACATCTTCCTCTCATTCACCCATCATTTCCAGCACAGTGATTACCATTATTTACTAACATGGGACTCATTCATTTTCATCATTGAATAGAGCAGCCTCTAGGCTAAAGATAAGCTCATTTGTCTAACTAATATCACCCACGTGTTGTCCTGTGTATGCATCTCGCCACATCATTCACGCCCATTACTATATCATACGTATCGTGCATTCTATACCTAATCCTTCGTTATGATCATTAATGTTCTTTCCTTATAATATACTGCCTGATTATTTTCTTATTTATCTTCTTACTAATAACAATCATATATATGTAAAGTAACTTGGCTTCAGTTATCGCATCCTTATTGGTATGCAACCGTGCACATCACATGGCATCAGTTTGAGGGAATATTATTGATGAATTGGCAATGGCTTTCATGTTCTTGACGCTAATCCTTACATTTCCGACGATTTGAACTCACGTTTACTGAGTATGAGTGCATTCTGGGGATTTTTCGTAAAGTGTTTCCACACATTTGAATCACCCTGTTTCACTGTTATGCTCTACCGACACTGCAGATGTCTTTCTAGAGCATTTGAGTACAAATTCGCTATACTTAATACTCAGAACATCACTGTTGTTCGGCATCCATACCTGGCGATTATGCAACCACACACAACGGGCATGGTGTCCGCCATTTTATATTTGTTCCAGATATCGACTTAATACAAACGAATTATTGTTACCTGGTACAAGCTTATCAATTCATATCCATTTAGACCAAGTTTCACTTGGAAGATTATCCGGGACTCCCTACGTTCCTTTGGGGAACCCTTGCGCGTGCATGGTAGGATTGTGAAACATGCAAAATTCAATGGAGCAGGTATGACTTCTTCAGTGAATTTTTTACCCGCCCTCTTTATATTGGTTAGTTTCCGAACTATTGGCGTCCGAAACTCATTTTTCCACGCTTTGTAGATCCGAAACTATGTCCGATAGCCGAAAGTTCAAGAGAACTTTTTTTCTTGTCTCAGTGGCAGGAGTCACCTCTCAAGAGTTGTAACACTTATTTTGCAACACTCGATATCTATCTATCTATCTATCTATCTATCTATCTATCTATCTATCTATCTATCTATCTATCTATCTATCTATCTATCTATCTATCTATCTATCTATCTATCTATATCTATCTATCTATCTATCTATCTATCTATATATATATATATATATATATATATATATATATATATATATATATATATAGTAAGTAAAGATCTAAGGGTTTACTTGTCCCTACCATAAATCCTTCATTGTAACCAGATTCCGGCGTTGCCGCTCTAACTCAGGTAGAACTGTATAAAGCTCTCAGTATGGCTAGCCCCATTACGGTTATCATAGTAGCCCGAGCCCGTGCAGACCTATAAACACATTACCCCACAGAAATGAGTGCCATAAGTCCATGCCTTCTAAAGGCTGTTGCGCCATGAATTTAGTTATCATTATTATTATTGCTAATATTAATATGTAATATTAGTAATAGGGTTAATAAAGATTCTCTGTATCTCTCTCACCCTATCAATTGAGTCAAGCGCTGCTAAGCGGAGGAATTCGTAACTATTACAGAAGCTGACCAGTTGCGGGAGAAAATGCAATCGCAAGAGAGCAATACGGGAAGATAGGAGCGATGCAAGAATAAATCCACTTCTCCATGTTAAGAAATAGGAGCTCGCTGCCATATGCTCAATGTTACTGCTTCCAGTGACAACGTTGGCTGCCACTGGAAATGTAAATCATCTCTTTCTTTCCGTTTTTTAATTGACTTTTTTCAGAAATGCATCAATACTGTTTTGCGCTCAAGATCAAAGGTTTATTTTTCACTGATACACTACTTTAATACTTAAAAATATTTTAAGTATTAAAAAAATGTCCGGTTGCACAACCATGCAACATTAGTACCAGCCGCCGCTGCTATTTGGTATTCTATCTTACATGTTATATGCTTAATACTTATATAGAATGGGTCTGCGTCATTTATATGTATATTGAGAGATCGGATTTTGTCTGCACGTGCACGAAAAGAAAAGCAAATTTCTACATTTTGTGACTGAATTTTTTTTTAATTTCTCCGGGGGGGATGAATTTTCTTCGGGGGGAGATTCCCCCGGGCCACCCCCTGAATTCACCCCTGCCTGGCTATATGTCCTGCCCACCTAAGCCTCCTAGAGTTAATGATCCTAACAATGTTTGGTAAGCCGTATAATTTATGTAGTTCCTCGTTATGAAGTTTCCGCCATTCCTCTTGGGTCCGAATATTCGTCTGAGCATCTTGTTCTCAAATACTTTCAGTCTATGTTCTTCCCTCAGAGTAAGTGACCATGTTTCGAAACCATACAGAACAACAGGTATGATTTCTGTTTTATATATTTTAAGCCTCAAACTCCTCGACTGAATTCGCGACGACAAGAGATTTTGAACTGAATAATAACACTAATTCCCTGTTTTAGTTGACATTTAATTTCTTCGTGAAAATGATTTTCGTTATCCTAGATATTTGAAAGTATCCACTTTATCAGAAGTATTATTTAATATTTTAACGCATTCATAATTGGTCATATTACGTTCCCAACTCACTTCCATGTATTTAGTTTTCTCTGCATTTACTTCTAAACCCTTGTCCTGCAAGCGTTTAATAAGACCTTTGCATTTCTTTCTATTGTTCTCCCATCATCCCCTATTAAATTTACATCATCAGCGTACGCATAACCTGGTACCATTTCTTTCTTTACTATACCTAGTGCTCTCAACGGGTCGGGTCGGGTTCAAGACCGACCCGACCCGACCCGTGACTAGAATTGACTGACCCGACCCGACCCGAGTGACCCGACCAGTGATCCGATCCGATTGACCTGACCCGACAACCCGACCCGAGCTGACCCGATTGACCCGACTCTACAACTCGACCCGACTAACCCGACCCGACAACCCAACCCGAGCTGACCCTATTGACCAGACCCGATAACCCGACCCGATTGGCCTGACCCGACAACCCGACCCGAGTTGACACGATTGACCCGACCCGACAAACCGACCCGAGCTGACCCGATTGACCCCGATCCGACAACCCGACCCGAGCTGACCCGACACGACAACCCGACTTGAGCTGACCCGACTGACCCGACACGACAACCCGACGCGAGTTGACCCGACCCGACCTGACCCATTTGAGAGCACTAACTACTCCTTACATATATGTAATAACAATAAGTAAGATGTAGTACCCAAATAGTATAACAGTTGAAGTACAATGACATTATATTTCTGTTCCCATGTTACCTGCTATTTAGTGGGGAGGAAAGCTTTTATATATAAATATTTCGATGGGGTAACTTGCAACATCTGTTGCAACATGCCGCATGCCATTGAAATAGAAATTTTTGCGGTTAAGCATTGTTATATGAACAATTGTTGTTGGTAATAAAACTAAGAGTATTATTATTATTCCATTATTATTATTATTATTATTATTATTATTATTATTATTATTATTATTATTATTATTATTATTATTATTATTATTATAGGACAACAGTGATGGCTTATTGCTTGCAGTGCCTAGTAGTAGTTGTTTCCTTTCATCTTCTCAGTTAGAACTTCAGACTGCAGGTCAAAGTGAGCTTCATGGATCACCTGCAAATGCATCTAAGAAGATAGTGTAGAATCCTTCAGATGATCTCGTGAACATGTATGGTTCTATCCAAAATCTGGAACTAGAAAACTGACAGCTCGGAAAAGGAAGAGATGTGCTATTCTTACAAACACTCTAGAAAAAAGTACTTTCGAAATGAAAAAGAAGCATCTAAAAGCAACCGAAAACGTAAAATTATCAGCTGAGAAGAATTTATTCTCGAGTCGTCTGTTTGGTTTCTGAAGAACCGTACGAAGAACAGGATACAGAAGAAGACTGGGTACAGTGTTTATGTTGTGAGAAGTGGTCTCATTGGTCGTGTTCCGAGAGAAATCCGTACTACATCTGTATAGATTATAGACATTGACTGCCACAGTGAAAATGAGTGAAGCGATGTTCAAGCTGTAGATTTGATAGCATTAAATTTCTGAATCAAGTCCGATTGTTGCAACTTACCCCAGATGATGTTGCAATTTACCCCATGGGTGGGGCAAGTGTCAACAGTCGGACTTAGTTCAAAAAGTGGATGCTATCAAAACTGCCGTTCGATGTTTTGCACTTCTCTTTTTTTGGTATGTAGTTAAGGCATGTACCTTTTAGTACACTCAATATAGTTTTTATATCTATAATAATTTTCGAGTAAAAAAACAGACCTGAAAATTGTTGCAACTAGCCCCATCTTCCCCTACAATCACTTTTTCAAAAAAAAAAAATGTATAAAGCCAGTAAAGCAATTAACATGTAGGTCTATTTTCGAAGATAATATAGGAATTTTTCGTGCTGCTAATTATTTATTTTTAAAAAATCAGATGCTGAAACCAATCGATATAGCGCAGTTTAAGCAATTCAGTTTGTTTTATTTAAAAAGAAAACTCTCTATTTACAAATTTGATTGTTCCTATGTATTAGAGCAGTCTTCGAAAAATCAGTGCCTATTGTATTTCTAAAATATAGCTGGAGCCGCGGTGGGTCAGTGGTAGAGCGTTCACCCCTGGTGCATGGGGTCTCGGGTTCAAACCCTGCTCCCGCCAAGTGAACTTTGTGGTCGATAAACGCCGTGTGCGTGGATATTCTCGGGGTTCTCCCGTTTCCTCCCACTTTCTTCATTCCACCATTTCATTCATTTCTCATAATCACCGTCTCCTTCAGCCTAACCGGCATAAGCGTGGGACGTAAAACTCAAAGATTTCATTTCATTTTCTAAAATATAGCTGTATTGATTTATTGGTATATATTTACCTTCAGTTTGTTTGAGAGAAAATTATTACAAGAACTAAAAAGTGTTTCTCTAGTAAATACGTTTTCATAGTTTAGCTATTTACGTTACTAAACAAATTTGTTTTTTTTAATACATAAAATGGCGCCCGTATATATATAGGGTGTAACTTAATTAATATAACAAACGTCGTTAGGTGATTCCTGACACCGAAATAAGACAAAAACTATACAACAACCTGGGTGTAACACCCGAAAATTTGTCGGAAAAATGTATAAACCGCCATAACTCATGAACAAAACGTCGGATTGAAGTCGGGCAGAAGAATGTCCATTGTTTTTAGTCGTAGATTCGATTAGTGTACAGTGACGATGCAAGGATGACTTCCAAAGAAACTGGAGTATTCCTTTGAGTATTTATCAAACGTTGAATGAAGAAATGATCAATCAAGTACAAGATTTAACATTAAAAAATAATAGTGCATCGTTCAAGTTAGAAGAACACTCAGAATTCGAAAGAAAGAGAGATACACATGTGTGATTCATCTATTTTGTCTCAGTACATAATGACGTCTCGGAAGAAGATTTTAAATGGAACGAAGTCTTTAACGTATCACACTTATATCTTCTAGGCTAATGGTAACGGATGATAAATGAACGGCTTCCTGTCCAAGAGTGTGTGAAAAAGGAAAAATAACTTTGATCCAGATTAGGTTTAAAACGACTGTGCATAGGACAGTCAGGCGGCATGTAAATAAATATAACATCGAAAAATGCAAAGATCATATGTGATGAACGAGTGTACAAGGAATTCTCCACATGACCCAGGGATTCCAAATATTGTGTGAATAGATATGGGGCAAAAGTAAGCTGCATTAAACGGTTTCTTCCTCGTAATATGTAATTCCGTGGAATATGGTACTTCTGTGCACAGAAGCAACAAAAGTGGGGAAACAAGGGATGTTGTACACGTTGCATAACGATACCAAGAAGTGCGCTGGAATAGTATACTTGATTTATCCGTTAGATGAATCTTCTCCCAGGAATACTTTTGATGGCGTTTTCCCCTTCCTTCGAGTTGGCAAACCTCAACTTTTCCCTGAGCTATGAAAAACTTCATTGCTATTGTGAATATACCAAAATACTATCCTAGTGTAGACCACTTACATTTTGATTTTATCATTGCCGGAGAAATTTTCTCAAAGGAAGCTCGTTGAAAGTACATTTTAAAAAAAGGATAGTTTTTTTTCGACATTCTAATGTACATACCTTAGAGCTGTATGGAATACCTACACGGAGGAATACCTACGGAACTATCGTCCCTTGTGTGCCAATTGCGAGTGGCTTACAGAAGGCTGTCTTGAAGTTTTATTGTGGAATGGCTTCAGTTAGCATAGCTGAGTTGTAATAAGCATCTACGCAACTTGTGAGTGATATACATAGTCAGATGCTCTACTGTTACACGTGTAATTGCTGTATAACAGGATGGGAAATGTTGTGTTCAACGGTAGAGGGTTGTGTCCAGGTATTTAAGGTCGTGTAAAAGTGTAGACGTTGGTGTTTAAGTAAAATTGATTGTGTTAACCTGTACACGCCTGCGCGATGGAAGATTACCCTGTCCACGAGCTGGCAGATATGCAACTCATTTATGGAGTAGCAAAGGGCAATAGCCCAGAAGTGAGGCGTTTACATCGTGACCGTCGCCCTCAAAAGAGAGTAACTTTCCTTGTATTTTTCCACGCCTCCATATTCGACTTCGAGAGAGGGGTCCCTTCGGTTTCTCGTACGTGAAATCGGAGGAAATAGCCCCATATGGACAGCTGAACTTGAAGACAGCGTACGTCCAATGATCAAAACCGTCTTGAAACTATCATGTGTATGGCGTAAAAACCCACATGCAACTCTAGTAAACGATCAGCAGCAGAAATTTGGTGTGGTGTGGTGGATAATTTTGTGGTAGGATCTTATTTATTATCGGTCTGCCTGTGTGGGAGTACGTATCTTTTATTTTTACGTAATTGTCTCCCAAAATTGATAGAACATGTGCCCTTGAACATAAGACAGCAGATGTGATTTCAGTATGATAGTACACCTGCACATTTTGACAGGAATATGCAGACTTACCTAAATGAAACATTCCCAGATTGGGAGAGAAAAACCTGTGTTATGACAACCTCGTTCATTCTACCTCACGCTGCTTGATTTTTTATTTCGGGGATACGTATGAAACTCCGGCCACGACAGTCGAAGAACTTGTAGCTCGATGTAATATAGCTGCGGCAATCATCTACGAAATTTCAGATGTGCTTGATCACAGGCGGAAAAATTTGCTTCGCCGATGTCATCTTTGCAATGCGGTCAACGGTCGACAATATCAGACTGTGAACTGTTATTCTTCATAGCTGTCTCGTGTACACATACTGCATTGTGCAAATACTGTACAAGGTACCTCTGAGTATTTCACAGTTATCCTACCTTGTACGAAACAGAATAAATCGATAATTTGAAATTGTATTTCTTTCTTTCCTTGTGCAACACGCGCAACACCTTGAGTATCGTCGAATTTCATTCCTTCTGTACTCGTAGTTATTATCTTCCACGGATTTACGCATTACGGGGAGGAAATCTTTTAATCTAGCTTACTTTGGCTCAAATTATATTCACATAATTTGTGGGAATCACTGTTGTTATGTGAAGAATCCTTTATACTCTAGTTCATCGTACATGATCTTTTGCCCCTGACTGTCTTATGCACAGTCGTTATAAACCTACTCTGGATCAAAGTTATTTTTTTCTCATTTTTACACACTCTTAAGTTGAACAGGAAGCCGTTGATTGATCATCCGTTACCATTGGCATAGAAGTTATAATTATGATAAGCTAAAGACTTCGTTTCATTTAAATTCTTCTTCCGAGTCCAGGAATCACCTCCAGACGTTCATTACATTAATGAAGTTACACACTATATATATAATGATAAAAAATAATACCGATATTAGTGTCGATGAAATAGTATTTGGAGTCACTCAGACGAACAGTAACACTCCCGATGCAGTTTAAATCCATACTCAGATTCCATTGCCCTTTATGCTCAAAATGAAACTATTCTCCCCGTGCGAAGAACGGGTATTCTGTTAATAATTTATTATTAAACATCACACCATAAAATACAAAGTGTATCACGTAATGTACACGTTATACTGTTACTTGCTTAATGTATAAATGGAGGATGAAGGACTATTATTGGATCAAAAGATCCAATATATTTCAGACAATAAATTTCTTGTAGGCTTTATATCTGGAGAACAACATATAGTGTACCCAAACCTAAACTATGACTGAACTCAGTATGATGTGCTTAGTGCCTGAATAAAACGAAAGCTCGATTTAGGGGCCATTCAAAAATTCTGTTGCCCTTGATCCAAAAAATCTAATATATTTCATTCAATAAAAAAAAAATCTTGTACGTCTTATATCTGAAGAACTACATATAGTGCAGCCAAACCAAAACTATCACTTAACTCAGCATGATGTGCTTATTCCGAAAGTAATACGAAACCTTGATTTAGGGACCGTCCAAACGTTTGTAGCCCCTGATCCAAAAAGTCCAATATATTTCATTCAATCAATAATTTTATTGTATGTCTTATATATGGAGAACTACATATAGTGTAACCCAACCCAAGATATCACTTAACTCAGTGTGATATGCTTATTGCGTAAAAAATATGAAAAGTCGATTTAGGGACCGTCCAAAAATTTTGTGGCCCGTTATTAAAAAAAATCCAAAATATTTAATTAATCGAAATTTTTCTTTTACTCCTTATACCTGGAGAACTACATATCTGGAGAAAACTCGATTTAGAGACCGTTCGAATATTTTATGGTAACTGATCCAAAAATTAATATTAGCCAAGATCATAATACTTTGATCCATTTTTTAGATCATTCCTAAAATTCTTGTTTTTATCCAATCTTTCTTTTAAACAGTATCACTCTCTTTGTTCTCAATTTGAAATTTATCAAGCAATTATAAAGCATTGCTTATTATCCAATTTGTATTCGGTGTAGAGCTTCAATTTTCTCAAAGTTTCAAATAAGATAATAAAATATGATTTACTATCGGAATTCGTGTCAGGTATTATTATTACTTTTATTGGTGTTTTCCTTTCTTTCAATTGTTAAAACAAGAAACTACCTTGCACTGTCATAAAATATGTGCTCTTTTCCAATAGCATAATAAGTGCTCATATAATTTTGAACTTTAAAATTAAGGATTGAATCAGCACAAGAAGTACAATTTGGATAACGAATGACTTATAATTGATGTTTAGTGGCGTACTGAAGTAAAGGGATTAAGGACTTTGAAACCCCCCTTGAGCAAGGTATTATGCAAAATTAAGCACGTTTATCATATTAGCACGTTTATATATATAAACACTTGATATTATATAAACTTGTGTTCCTAAAGCCCCTGAACCCCCTAAACATTTGCGTAGAGTACTGATTGTGTTTCTCTTATTATTTGAACCGTTTTATGCTTTGAACGAAATTTGAAGTGCAGGAACCCTGTGAAGGTGACCACCTTTACTATAAAAATTTCTTTAATGGTTCTTAGTTTTTCTTGAAAACAATCAATAACGAACGAAAAATAAATGATTGAGTTTGATTTTAAATCGAAATTTGAAATACCACCAAATAGTTGGCCCACCCAACCTTATTTTGTAAATGACTCTTAATAATTTTCAAAACAAACTATTTCCTCTTCAAACCAATCAATAAGAAAGGAAAACATGTTATTAGCTTGAGTATTGAATCGATGTTTAAAAGCAGAAAAAACAGTATGAAGTTGACCACCAAATGTATCCTGGAAATAGATATATTTTACTGGTTGTTTTGAAACAAGTGATTTTTTCTTCAAAATAAGCAAACCGCCCCAAAACAAATCACCTTCATCAACATTATTTCTTAATTATATTCTTATGTTTTTCGAATCAAATTACTTTTCTTCCAAACAAGCAACAACAAATCCATATCAAACGATTGATTTTGGTCTTGAATCGAAATTTGTAAGTAAAGGAATCAGATTGAATTTGATCACATTCTAAATTTATTTTGTAAATCTCTTTCTCTATTTTTTCGAAACAAGCGATTTGCTCTTAAAAACAACCAATAAGAAACGCTTGGCTTCGGTTTTGATTCGAGACTTTAAAGTGGAGCCAATATGAAATTCCATCACCCATTTCTCTTGAAAAGACTCTTTATGTTTTTCGAAACAGACTATTCTTTTTCAAAATAATTAGTAGCATACGCATATCAAACAATTGATTTTGATTTTCAATCAAAATTTTAAGTGGAGGAACAAGGGTAAATTTGGCCATATACCAACTTTATTTTGTAAACATCTCTTTATGTTTTAAGAAAGATACGATTTTTACTATTTTTCTTCAAAAAAGTCAATAACAAACGAAAAACAAACGATTGGCTTCCGATTTCAATTCGAAATTTGAAAGGAGGCAACTTAACATAGGTGCATTGCTTCGCTTAAAAAAAAAATCCAAACGCAAATTCTAAGCCTACAGTTTTAAAATTGCAGTTACATGTACATACTTCAACTTAGTATACATAAAAAATTACAGCATTATAAAAATATCAGACAAATAATATTATTTATTCGGTATTGAAAACCTCGAATCAACTATTGGAGTTATTTAGCGTATTTTTTTTTAATATCACAAAATTAAAGGTGTATTTATTACGGCATGGATATATTACGCACAATATTTTTATACAATTTGTATATATATATATATATATATATATATATATATATATATATATATATATATATATATATATATAATTTTTTTAAAAATAGACCATTTAGAATTATTTATTCTTACAATTTTTTATATCCACAAATTCAAGGTGAGGGATATGCGATATTGATATTTTCAGAAAGTGTTGACCACCCTACAGAATGTCGATCCTGTGCCGTGTCGATCCTGTGCCGTGTCGATCCTATGCCGTTTCGGTCCTGTGCCGTGTCGATCCTGTGCCGTGTCGGCCCTGTGCCGTTTCGGTCCTATGCCGTGTCGATCCTACGGCGTTTCGTTCCTATGCCGTTTCGATCGTATGACGGTTCTCTCCTATATATCCTTGAGAAAATAATTGTTACTTAATATTGCGTAATTATAAAATAATGTATTTTTTATTATTTCGATCGTATGAAAGTTCTGCTGTCGATCCTATGCCGTGTCGATCCTGTGCCGTTTCGGTTCTGTGCCGTGTCGATCCTATGCCGTGTCGATCCTACGCCGTGTCGATCCTATGCCGTGTCGATCCTACGCCGTGTCGATCCTATGCCGTGTCGATCCTACGCCGTGTCGGTCCTGTGCATGTAACCCCAAATACACACACACACTCACAACGTGTGAACACAGGTTCTTCTTAGTAATGCGCGCGCAGACTTTTGATACCTGCCGGACAGATAGTAAAATTATTCCCGCACTCCATAGTCCATTGACACGGTTTCCAGCTCTGGAGGAGACCTTTCAGTTCGTCAAAAAGATGAAGGGACTTTGTAATGAGAACTGCTGTGTTGCGTTTCCTGAAGATTTGTTTTTTAGTATCCCATTGTAAGAAAGCATATGCCCTATGCCAGCGTTTCCCAACCGGTGTGCCGCGGCACACTGGTGTGCCGTGAATGGGGTGCTGGTGTGCCGCGAGGAAATCGAAACAAATTATTAATTCTCTAGCAATCAAATTGCAAGACAAAGAAAAATGTATATTTGTATTTCACATTACTATGAACCTCTATATGAATCTACAACTTTAAGTTTCATACCGTGTTACTTTTCTGTACATTTTTAATGTTGAAAAAAGTATTTGTTATCATTGTTATGCCTATTATTGCTTCTTTATTGCTGCAGGCTATTTCGTAACTTGAAATTTTAAAATATCATTTAATTCTTTCGATAGAGCAAACATGCATACAAATTACCTACATTTGTGTTTTAAAACTAAAAGAGATTTGTTTGTTCGTTCGTTACTTAGTGATCTTTTTTTCTTAGTGAAAGGTTGGATAGTTTTCGAAAAAGAAAGCTTAGTTTTAAAAACTTGTGTCCAATATTTCATTGCAATTGTTTTCTATTTTTAAATTAGAATGAAAAATAAGCATAATGATTTGCCACGGCGAAAAACCAGTGATCGAGCTTTCTTCTCTGTGACCAGGAGATCAGTAATCACAGAAAAAAATACCACGGTATTTTATATTTACAAATAATAATATCTATGAGTGTGCCGCGAGAATTCAAGTTACACCCGTAGTGTGCCGCAAGTTGAAAAAGGTTGGGAAACGCTGCCCTATGCAATTTCAGAAACGTATATCACAATACTTCACACGCAAAAAATGCTAATACAGTGGCGTCACTAGAATATTTTGTTTGGGGGGCTGAAGATCTTTTGGGGGGCATACTCCCCAACAACCCAAAAACTCCGTTTAGTATTTTAGAATCATCTTCAATCAAGGACACAATGAAATTCGCTTTTGGGCGAGGGAAGGGGGGGGGAGAATATTGTTGCTGCTCTACGCTTTCATATTTTTGTTATCATAGTCATGTTTATTTGTTTCACTTTTATCGTTGCGGAAATGCACATTCTTGTACTTCATCGATTCATTCAGATACGAGGGTCACTACGAAAGTTTTGTTGTGGCACAGTATTTGAATTCCAACAATTGCGTTCGGTAGTGGTATCCAGTAGTGCTGTCGAAATCGGTTTTTGAAAAAACCGAAAACCGGTTTTTGAAAAAAGTGAAATTTCATAAAACCGAAATGTCGGTTTTGAAAACCGCTTTTGCGGTTTCGGTTTTGAAAACCGCTTTTGCGGTTTCGGTTTTGAAAACCGCTTTTGCGGTTTCGGTTTTGAAAACCGCATTTGCGGTTTCGGTTTTGAAAACCGCATTTGCGGTTTCGGTTTTGAAAACCGCTTTTGCGGTTTCGGTTTTGAAAACCGCTTTTGCGGTTTCGGTTTTGAAAACCGCATTTGCGGTTTCGGTTTTGAAAACCGCTTTTGCGGTTTTCGGTTTTCAGAAAATCGGTTTTCTGAAAAACCGAAAACCGCAAATGTCACACTAATATCAAGTAACGACGAGTAAACAGCTAAGAATCTTTCCCCACTTCGGCTCACAGTTGCCAGATGGAGGGAAATTTTCCTCGGCGTAGGGAAAAAATTATCAAAATTTGCAGAAGGAAAAGAAGTTATTTTTTCTTAAAATGTCTTAAAGTGAAGGAAAATTCTTGGTGAATATACTTGTACAATTGGCAGAATAAAAAAATAAGTTGCAATTTCTCAAAGAGGCACGGGTATCGTTATTGGGAAGTAAAAAGATACAGAATAAAATATGATCGGTGTTTCCTTCACGTATAAACTACTGCAGGTGTCTGGGACTTTCGATAAGAAACCAGTCAACACATGCAAAACCACAACATTCACATTTATCGGAGTGGCAACAAATCAACAATAAAATTGTGTATTGAAATAGAGATTTTTTCTTTCTTTTCTCTTTCTTTTTTATTAAGAAAGGGAGGTGGTGCCTTTTTGTTAACAAAAGAAAGAGTGGCAGTACTATTTTTAAAAACAAGGGGAAAGAGCAATAATAATATAAAAGATGTCAGTCTAAGTGGATGATATTTCAAATTGAATTTCATGAGTTGCATGTGTAGTGATCTTAAATAGGGATATACCTTATTTCTATTGAGCTTAGTGTTGGCTTATTACCCTATTTTAGCGGGTACCACCCGATTTTCAGGTTCTATATTCGTCTCCCTCTTAAACATATCTTAATCACGAAAAACCACCCGCTTTTTGGGATTGGAGAAAAATCTAAGAGGACTTAGTTGATAAAGTGTTGGTATGGTATATTCAACGTAAACCGCTACATCTCTGACAATCTCAATCGCGATTGAGTTAAATTTGGACTCGCGCTCAGACTCAGGCTCTGGGCTATCTGAGCAGTGCACGTGTGCAGAATCATTTGCTAATAAGAGATCTGCTCTAATGCACAATGGTTTTCTTTGTGTATTTCATGTGTTTTTAATGTAATGTATTGGAGGTTCTATACGAATGAATATTCGTTTGTAGATGTTGTAACAAACATACTTGAATTATTCATGCCTTCACAAGGTACAAAGAATGCCGAACGACAATTCCAAGACTCTTATAGAAGCGAATTTACGTTTCTTAGCCAGGGCAGAACTCAGTTTGAAGCAAAATGTACACTCTGGAAAACGGTTTCGTTTGAAACGTAGGATGCAGGGAAGCAAATTGGACCTCCCCTGATTTTTATATATTTTGTAAATTAGACCACGAGGAACAAGAATATGAAGGAAATTTGACATTCCGAGTTTCGGAACTCGAGATATTCGAACATAAAGTGACCACGGAAGTAAACCGGACTCCACCTGATTTTTATATATTTTGTAAACTAGATCACGAGGAACACGAAGCTGAAGTAGTTTTGACATTCCGACCTCCGGAACTCGAGATATTAAAACTTAAAGTTTAATATAGACGCTATCTATCTATATGAAAAAACACAATATTCTCTATACGAAACATATTATGTCCTGTGAGATATATAAAGATAACCAAGAAAGTTCTGTCGCTTTTTGTGGAGGTCTATGTTCAATTGACCCTCATACCGTGAGTTGAGTGCGAATGGAGATAAGGCGAAGGTCAGTTGTTGGTGTGGGTATATCCAACATTCTACCTGGTTGTGGCAGTTCAGTTACAACGTGAACTTGTGTAAGGACGGAGTGAATATGGAACCTCCACAGAGCATCATAAGGGCGTGTATGCTGTACGAGTTCAAACTTGGATCAAACGCCACTGCAGCGGGGCGGAAGATACCTCAGGCCTTTCGTGAGGGTGCCGAACAGTGGACAGACATGTGAGGAACTGGGGCTAACATTCAATGTTATAACAAAAGAGACACTGACCAAAGATTAAAACTTTGCTTTATTTTAAATTATAATTTGTAACTGTTTCGGATATCTAGCATATCCTTCTTCAGACACGATCGAAATTAATGAAAATACAGACATATATATAAATGTTGTTATAACAAATTATAATTTAATTGAAATTGTAATTGAAACAGTTACAAATTATAATTTAAAATAAAGTAAAGTTTTAAGCTTTGGTCAGTGTCTCTTTTGTTAAAACAATTAATCCAAAGCCATGAATAGTCTTACTATTCAATGATAATGGAGAAACCATTCTCCAGCACCTCCATCAATTTGGGAAGCACTACAAGTTGGGTCTATGTGTCCCAGATGATTTGTCTCCGGGCCAGAATGCTACGCGTGCAGACACCTGTGATTCTTTGCTGTCTCGTCTGAGGAAGGAGCCATTTCTGGACAGGGTGTTGACATGTGTTGAGAAGTGGGTCCTGTACGAAGCTTCACGGCGTCGTCATCATTGGTTAAAATCCCACGAACCGGTTCCAAAACAGCTGAAATCAGCAATGCAGCAGAAAGTCCTCCTGTGTGTTTGGTGGACTGCTCACGACATCGTGCATCGGGAACTGCTACCGGGTGGTCAGAGCAGAACATCAATGCAACTGCGTACTGTCAGCAGTTGAGTCGTGTTCAAGAAAAACTCAAAACCCTGGAGCCAGCACTTCTCAATCGCTAAGGGGTTCCCTCGTTACGGAACAACGCTATGCCCCACATAGCTAGAATGAGCCGGGACACTATCCTACGCTTTGGATGGGAAACACTATTGCATCCGCCATACTGTCCGGACATTGTACCGTCCTGTTATCACCTGTTCCTTTCCTTGGACACTCACTTTAAAGGACTCCAGTTCAACTCCGTAGTAGAGGTGCTAAATGCACTTGATACCTTCTTCTCTTCACGGCAAACCAAGTTCTACCGCGAAGGAATCCATGCCCAACCCGAACGTTGGCAGAAGGTCATTGATACTGATGGGTACTATTTTTGATCTTCCAGGTACGTCTTAGGTGACATATCGATGCTCTAAGTGATAGGTCAAAAAGCGACAGAACTTTCTTCGTTACTTTTATACATATTACATAAAACTACTGTATAAGTTCTAGTATCTCGAGTTCGGGAAGTCGAAATGTCAAAATTTCTTCAGATTCGCGTTCCTCGTGGCCTACTTTACAAAATATATAAAAATCAGGTGGCGTCCAGTTTGCTTCCATGGTCAACTTATGTTCGAATATCTCGAGTTCCGACATTCGAAATGTCAAAATTCCTTCAGACTTGTGTTCCTTGTGGTCTAATTTACAACATATATGAAAATCAGGTGGGGTCCAGTTTGCTTCCCTGCAGCCGAAAAGTACATTGGAAGTGTCATCAAAGAAATAACTGAAAAAAAAAAGTACTAAGGATCGCAGGTCAGTATTTGTAACACAGAAGTTCACATCAATACTTACGGTTTAGAACCCCTCACTTTTCTGATTTTAAAATATGGCAACCCTAATTTAGCTGTCACTTGTACAACCATCGAACTATCCCTTTCGCACTGTGCTGCACATATTACAAAAATAGCCTTGGAGCAAATAAAAAAAGTTAAAAAAAAACATATAAATCAATACATTTGTCTCGATCGATAGATGCTTTCACAATTGTTAAAAGGTGTAATTAAAAACAGCAAACATTGTTTCTGCTTTGAAAAGGACAATCCCTTATAAAGCCGCAAACACGGTTTCGGGCGGCTTTCGCTTTCGAAAAGAGCTTTTGCGGTTTCAGTTTTGAAAACCGCATTTGCGGATTCGGTTTTGAAAACCGCATTTGCGGTTTCGGTTTTGAAAACCGCTTTTGCGGTTTCGGTTTTGAAAACCGCTTTTGCGGTTTCGGTTTTTGAAAACCGCATTTGCGGTTTCGGTTTTGAAAACCGCTTTTGCGGTTTCGGTTTTGAAAACCGCTTTTGCGGTTTCGGTTTTGAAAACCGCTTTTGCGGTTTCGGTTTTGAAAACCACTTTTGCGGTTTTCGGTTTTCAGAAAACCGGTTTTCTTAAAAACCGAAAACCGCAAATGTCACAAAAATTCAACAGCACTAGTATCCAGAGCGAAGAAGCGAAGCAAGTTTCAACTCGCCTCGCTTATCGGTATGGCCGTATCGCCTTCACTTGTTTGTTGATGTGAGCAGTATTCGGCTGTCTAGAATGGAGCTCGAAAGGGAACATTTTCGGGCAATGATCCTTTACGGTTTCAAAAGTGGTTTGAACGAGACACAAAGCCTTGCCCGTTTGCAGGGGGCATTTGGGGACCTTGCTCCTTCCCGTGCTACAATTTTTCGGTGGTTTGGTGAATCCAGAAGAGGCCGAACATCGTTTGAAGATGAAGAGAGAGCTGGACGTCCGGCAACAGCTGTGTCAGATGAAAACATTGCCGGTGTGGAACAAATGATTCGAGAAAATCCTCGAACAACTTTCAAGGACATTGAATCTACAGTGAACATTGGATCGCCAGCAGTAACAACAATTCTTCATGATCATCTTCGGCTCAGGAAGGTTTCATCTCGTTGGGTGCCTCACACTTTGACTGAACACCAGAAGCGCATGCGTGTGGAATGGTGTGACGAAATGCTTGCAAGATTTGATGGAGGCAATTCTCGACGCGTCTCTGACATTGTTACTGGTGATGAGACTTGGATCTATCAATTGACCCTGAAAATAAACGACAGTCTACAGTTTGGATCTTTCCAGACAAAAATTCACCCACGAAAGTGAAGCGACCGCGAAGTGTGGGAAAGAAGATGGTCACAACTTTCTTTTCCAAATCTGGCCATGTTGTAACTGTTCCACTTGAAGAACAAATGACTGTTAATGCTCAGTGGTACACCACTGTTTGCCTAACAAAAGTGTTCCAGAAGCTTCGGGAACGGCGTCCAAGAACTGGATTTCGTGGGATCCTGCTTCATCATGACAACGCGTCCGCACACACGGCCAACATCACAATTCAGTTTTTAGAATCTACGGAGATCAAACTTATGACTCATCCACCGTATAGCCCTGACCTGGCCCCGTGTGATTTTTTTTCTATTCCCCAGGATCAAAGATCGCATGCGTGGGAAGAGATTTTGCAGCCCTGAAGAAGCTGTAGTGGCTTACGAGAATGAACTTTCAACATTTGAAGAAAAAGACTGGCAACACTGCTTCCAAAAGTGGTTTTCGAGGATGCAAAAGTGTGTACAGTGTAAGGGTGAATACTTTGAGAAAATGTAAGTGTTAAATTGATTTTAAGTATGTAAGTTATTTCACATCTCAAAACTTTCGTAGTGACCCTCGTACAAACACGCAATTTTTTTCTTTCTTCATTTCCTTCTTTCCTTGATAGTTATTTTTCTTAAAAATACTTCATGAAAAACTTCTTTCTCAGCAATCTTATTTTTATATTCGACTTCTGACCTGCCTGAAATAGTAATACAATAAGATAAAAATAGGCAATAATAAATAACATATACAATTTCTTAAAAGTTATCCATCTAAAATTTGCCGCATGAGATAGTTTATAGTTGAGACCTCACCTTGCGAAAACTAAGAAGTAAAGGAATGAGAAGTTCAGTTCACATAGTATTTCCAAGTGAGAAATACGATAGAAAAGCATAATTACGTCCAGTGGCGTATTTACGATTTTGTTTCGGAAGGGGCTTTCCTAACTTTCGGGTGGGGGAACTTTGCCTGGAAATGTGGAAATTCTGCAAAATATTTCAGTTATTTTATTATAGTAAGATTTCGGGGGGGGGGGAGGTTAAGCCCGGAAGTCCCCCTAAATACGCCACTGATTATGTCATAATCATAATAGCTATCGCTTTTCTCAGCTAAATCTAACACATCAACAAGTATCTGTAGTCGCTCGCCGAAGACTGAACTTCACATTGAGAACTCTATACAGCACGCGTTTCTGTTTGTTGAAGCAAAAAGAAGACAACCCAATATATCATGAGTCTACTGATGGCGCGTTAGAATCTTACTTTTGAAATAAATTTCTCAGTATATAACGTATTTTCAGTGTGAGATTTGGGAGGGGAGCTTGGAAGAAATTTCCGGGTTTTATCCCCCCAAATAAGGCCTAGTGACGCCACTGTACATATAGTCGTCTTCTGAAAATCAAAACGAAATTAGGTAAGTAAATATGTATATTCTTAAATAAAGTGCTTACATACTGAACTTGCATACAATAAAAAGTCTCATATCACAGAAACAGACACTTTTTATTGGGTCCATTATTTCCCTTAAATGACTACATAGTAAACAACAAGAAGAAAAAAAAGACACATGCTCAAATTGGTTATATTTACATATTATCCATACACTGAATAACTTACGTTTCGATTCTGTTTCATTTCCCATCCCTTCTCTCTTTTGCAGGTACCGTAAGACGGTTACTTTGCACACGATTTAAGGAATTTTAAAGAAAATCGCATGTAACTTAGAAACGTAATGATTTAGAACACTGTATTTTAAACATATTATAGCTAGATATGTGTGGAAAACATTCGTATAAGTTCATTAATAAACATTCAGTATGACCATAGTTACTGAAATATAGACTTTGGTGAAAAGTAACCCCGTAGTTGGGGTCACTTTGCACAACATACATAAAAGTATGTTAACATACGAATATAACGTTTCTGTGCAATGTTTTCCCTTCAGAATTTATACATTTTACTTTCTACACAAAAGTGCATACAGTTTACAAATATTGATATTAGAACGAGGGTACTGGTATCGATACTAAGTATGAATTACCAATATTTGTGAAGAAAATTATGTATTTTCTGGTACCGGCACAGGGACTACATTCTAATAGTTCAGCATATGTCCCATATAAATGCCAACTCAGGAACAGAAAAAAATCCCCGTGAACTGATTTGCCTGGGTTATTCCTTATACCCAAGAATATCATCCCAACCGTAATTAGTGGAAGATTTACGGATTTGAGACTTTCAAGCTGAAGTCCACCCAAATTGCATGATTTCTTTTTCAAAAAATCTAATGCTAATCATCGAGCCGTTGACAACCCTAAACTCGGGCCGAGCAGCTATGAACATGTTTGGCCGACGCTCTATGAGTTTTAACAATATTTGGCTCAAGCCCGAATACTTGTTCCTCCGGAACTCAAACCCAGAACCTCGTGACCGATGTCCTTGCCTCCTAAAGACTCCTCGAAGACCGAGATCGACAGTCAACTACTTTTAAGTATTTCAATCCAAACCGCCGACCTTTCATGGGTATACACAATGTTATAATAATAATAATAATAATAATAATAATAATAATAATAATAATAATAATAATAATAATAATAATAATAATAATAATAATAATAATAATAATTAGTAGTAGTAGTAGTATAATCATCATCATCATCATTGATAATTATACTGTCTATGTAGGATATTTGAAGAGAGTACTTGGAACTACACAGGGTTTAGCTCAAATTGGCTCGTTTTGGCTCGACTCGACTCGAAACTTGACCCAAATTCGAGTCGAGTTGGAAGAAATTTTTCGAGCCGAGTTTTCGAGTCGAGCTCAAAGATATCTGTTTCAAGTTGAGTCGAGTTTAAAAGAAAACTCGCTCGTGCCCATCCCTAAGTATTACAGTCTTCATTGATAAATCAGTGGCCACCCCTAGAAACCTGGAACGGTGAAACGGATGAAAAATCAGGGAGTTTCTGGGGCAAACTTCTAATCTCCATACATTGTTATTTATCATAATACCCATTATTACAATTTTGGCCTATTATGATTTGAAGCTAATTGAACTTTCATTCTCATTTGTGAAAATTGTATTATACGGAATATGATTACTTATCATCATTAACAGGAGATGGGCAAATATGGTTTTTCAGAGAGAAATGGAAAGTTTCGCCAATAGGGACTGTTGTTGCCCTGATATTACTGCTTTACTCTAGCAGAATTATAATCATTGATAATATTACCTCTGCCTTATATTAGCATGTTTCATAGTAACTAAAAATATGCAAAATACAAGTCAATTACATACTATACAGTGACCCTGGTGGAATGAGTGGTTACGCTCGTCGCATTCTAATCAGTGCTTGGGTTCAATTCCCTGTGGGACACAAGTGGCTCGTGTCTCACGTTAAATTATAGATCCCGTCCTTTGGACGTCATCATAATCCCATAGAAGATAATGGCAAACCACCATGGGCTTACCTTGCCAAGAGATATTCGGGTTAAAGACCTACTTTCGGGCAGAACACTCACCATCATATAATGTACACTCATGTCCAAAATTATTGTCGCATGTCTATAAATATGTTGTTGTAGGAATATAATGTGATAACGAATTCTTCCGGTATTTCTTATAATGTTAGTATGTGTATAATCAGCAAAGACATGTATGTGGTAAACTTCATGTCAAAAGAGCAGTAAATAAGAACAATAAAACGAAAATAAAACTTTCTTGTCCATTTAGCAACATTTTGTTTTACTCGCTCTAATTTTCGTATTTATAATTCTTTTCCTATGAAATTTACCACAAATATACATTTCCCGATTATACACATAGTATCAGTATTAAAACTACCCCGCAAAATCATTATCAAATTATATTCTTACAAGAAGACAGTTATAGACATGCGACAATAATTTTGGACATGAGTGTACATCGTTAGTTGTCTTCATTTTTTAAGTTCCGTTTTCTTTCTACATCACTTCAAGTGCAAGACTTTTTTTTTTTTTTTGCGCTAGTAACCTCACCTTACGATACGTACAAGTAAAGTGAGACATTCACCAAAAACAAACAAACAAACAAAAAAAAAAAAAGAAAGAAAGAAAAGAAAAGAAATAAATAGCTGCAGGCACGTGTAATGTTAGATGCGTGGTATTCGCAAAAAAAAAAAAAAAAAAAAAAAAAAAAGTATTTGTTGCCAGGGTAACTCTATTATCACTGGCATGGTACTGTAACTTATCATTTAATATTAGCAATGTCCGTTGACTAAATACTAGCCCGGTTTGTGAAATGATGTTCGGGAAGAGAAACCGAAGTCAAATAGCAGTAATAGGTGAGACAATACCAAGAATGTATCTGCAGCACACCACAAAATGTACTCAAAATTATAGCCTATTTGTGAGGTCCTAGAAAGGATAATGACTCCAGCTTTCTGAATTTCTCGTAACCTTCTTTAGACCACCTGATTTTCTAGTCAGTAAAGTGTTTTTCCTTTGATTTTCCCCTCAGTGATTTCGGTCGCTACTTTGCCACAGAACCGACAATATTTATAAAACAAGAATGCCCTTCTGATAAGGATTGTGAACAGGGACGTACGCAGGGGGTGGGTCCTGGGGGTCCGGATCCCCCGAAATTTCGACTTTTGTGTAAATTTAGCCTAAGTTTATGGGCAATTTTAGGAATTTTGATATAAAATACCCTCATTTTGAGTTTGGACCCCTCCGAAATAAATTCCTACGTACGGTACGCTACTGATTGTGAATTATGCGACCACCCCCGCCTACTTTACATTGCTTTCAAGCTCTTTACTTCTTCTTTCGCATAGGCAAAATATCAAAATACTTAGTCTTTACTGATGAGTGATAAACATAACAGTGATATACTTGATAAAAGAAAGACAGAATTTGTATGCTGAAGACGTCCAGTTGATAGAAAAGCCATCAACATTTAGGGTATTCGGTGCACTAAACTACAAATCAAAATCTTAAACTAAGAACTTATCTAAAAATTTAATTAAAAATCTACCCAAGTAATGAATGAAAAATTAAGAAGAAAATTTTGTCAATAGTTTCAAAATTTACAAATGACATTTAACTTTGTCCGTTCCCTCCAGGCAGCTAAATTTTCCCCTCCATTTTTTTCCTTCTTGCAGAAAAATAAAGGCCGCTCTTCTTCCTTTTGAGATGGCATTTTCCTAACGATTACTTTCTTCAAAGCTGCACAAACACAGTGCGGAAGCAAAACAAAAACACACTATGCGTTCGCCCTGGAATTCGGAGATTACAAACCTACCAACAGAGGAAAGGATTCCCGAACGTGACATAAGCAGCCGATTTCGAACGAACTGAGCTCGTATTTCGCGCCTCCAAGAAGTTGAGTGAGGCAGACTGCAAGGAATAGTATCACTCCGCGCTGACGTCAGAAAGTGGGTGGGTCTATGCTTGCAGCAAACGCCGCCTATGCTGGCTAGATTTTTTTTAACGTACCATTTTCTTTTTTACGTAATAGTTTTGCTAATATGCATTCAAAATAGATTTTGATTTCAGGAACGTTTAGCAAAAGGTACAATCTACAAATCCCTGTTTTTACTTTTCCTTTTACGCAACAATTTGTTTCTCTGTTGAAGAGTAATTGATAGACAAGCTGTCAATTCGATATTTTATTAATACTTTTATTAATTAAAGTTATTTTACCATGCTTATTGGAGGAAATAATTACAGACAACTGTTACATACAATTTAATCTATCTAACAAAAAAAAGAGCACAACGATATCTCACATGATAAGAGAATTAGAGCGAAAATAGATTACCATGGATTTAAATGGCAGTAGCGAACTTGGGCAGAATGCAATAACTCCTCTTAATAAATACATAAAATAATAAAGCAATTTGAAAAAATAACACCAAAAACTGGATAAGTTGTGCAAAAATACACCTCACTACAGAGGGGGGAGAGGAGAAATATTGCATCCATCTGAAACTCAATCGCCACCACTCGTCCTGAAGTTTGCAAAGAAAGAAAAATAAAAACATAAATAGAAACAATCCGGTAAACATCACGTGAGAACTGCGCTGCAGGGAAAGCAGAAAATAAAATATATGGCATAAGAACCCAAGGGCACGTGAACGGTGCTGACGAGAAGCTATACACAAGAACTTACGAAGCAGTAGGTTCTGTTCCACCACTCTTTTCACGAGAATCGCCTGTAGCAGAGAAGTTGTTACAAACCATGTCAGAGTCAAGGTCACCGCCGCCGCTATGTGTTTCCGGGTCACTCACACTATCTTGGATTGCTTGGCTAACACTGTCTGTTTTATTTGAGAGCACTTTTCGTCTTTTACGTAACGATCGCCGTAGTTGATTTCCATGAGCACTAGTAAAGGCCAAAAAAGATTCAGATGCATTTTCAAGAGTTGTGGCCTATTTTTTAGTAAGCTAACCATGAGAGGTAGACAATGGGACATCCTCCTGCGACGTTGCCAGATTGGGCGGGGCAGTTTGTAGCACTGAGTTGGTCGAGGGCCACTGAATCGGGTCAACACAATCTTGTAAGGCCGTAGTACTTGGCTCAGGTTCTGTTATGATATCATGACATAAAGTAGGAAATTCTGTAGGATCCTGCACCAAAGGAGGGGGAGCTCGAGACACATTACGAACACTCGTGGAAACACTGGGCCGTAGAGAAGGAGACAATTAGTTTAACGAGTAATGCGGGGTTTTCGGGAGATTACCAGTGGATAAAGCTGCCATACGAAGATCGTCCTGTTTGTGCTGAGGACGAGGTAACTGACGAGGTGGTACCTTGCATTGGGAAACAAGATGATCCGTACTCAAACAGCGGAAACAAGTATGCAGCTGTCCAGGATACACAATTGAAGCCTTATAACCCATGAAGTGGAGTTTAGAGGGTATACGTTTCCCCAATTCTATATAAACTGCGCGAACACCATTTAACACAGGATATTTTAAGTGAGTGCCCCACTTTTCATGTACTATTTGTTTAATCTCACCATATTCACGCAAGGTATCACGTAGTACATCATCACTAAGTTCACACGGTAATTCAAAAATACGGACTTTAGTATAGTTAGTAGTAGCATCCAATAAATTCACCACAGAGGAAACACGAGTCGAATGACGGAAGGGAACAGAGTCTGGCAAAGTACGTAAAGCTTGTTCAAAATTCAGAGCTGTATCCAGTTTTACATATACACAGAAGTCTTCATTGTGTAATTGAATTGCAATCACTTTGTTCATCAGATCGGAAAAAGTTTTCACTTAACCATATGTGTATTTCAGCCGGTGATGGTCGTAATTGTCTGAAATTCTTGTCAAACTCAAATTTTAACGTATTTTGTCGAATGGTGTTCATAACGTAGTACTACTTAACACAATTTCCAGTAATTAACACCACCATACAGTCCTAATCACAGGACAAAAGAAAAAAACAAAGGAAACACAGGATATGCTTTCACGGAGCGCTCAAAAACACCTCCACACACCATGAGAACTCACGGTGAACTGACCACTCAGCTACCGCGGTTCCTTTGCATGTAAACATCAAGCGAACAAAATACACAATATGATGCATAACTACTTTCAAAAATTCAAATTTCAGGCAAATGTTATGGTACAAAAATTAAAAGAAAATGTTTCTCAAGAAAATCTTCCTAAACACTTTCTAGTAGAGCTGTAGGATACAACAACGTAAAGGATAAATTTGACTTTTCAGCACTATTGCAGTATAGCGCTTGGATTTAAATTGGAAGCAGCCATAAAAGAGACTCAAACCCTGTAATTATGATCAAGATAACAAGAACAACATTCTCGAAACGTAGAAAAATGTTCGAGGCCAAGTTTCGCGGAGGTGAGGGTGGACGTAAGGATGCCTATGTCTGCAATTGATTTAACATAGCTCTACGTTAAAAGTAGCTTAAAGCTAGTTATATGCAACTTAATTAAGGACTTGGAGAAATCGTCAATGAATAGGATGTCAGTCTGATTGTCAAGTTATTCAAAAACGCTGCAATATACTGTTTGATTCTCATAACAGTGACATAGCTCTTACTGTACAAAACACCGTTTGTGAGATACATTTGGACGAGATGTTAATGGCTGAGATCAAGATTTGATTCTCGCAAGAAAAGTACTTGGGCTCGAACAGGTGAATACGCACAAAAAGGAGAGCATGTGTAATGTTAGCATCTCGGAAGCAAACAGTGATATCCGTTTTTCTGCAAGATTTTGTAAACGTCCGCAAGAGCAGGGCAAAGTATAGTACGTACCATAATTACAGGGCGTCTATACTGTCTGACCACGAATCTTTTTTTTTCTTTTTTTTCTTTTTTTTTTTTTTTTTTTTTTTTTTGCAGAAAAGGGTTGAGTGAATGGAAAAGTCGGGGAACAGGTATCCCATTACTTTTAGAGGCACATATTTTGAATTATAAAAATGTGTCCCAGGTCCCCCGGGGTCCAAGACAGGGTACAATTAAAATTTTCGAATTTTAAGGGGGTCAAATAGTATATTGTTGGAAAGAAGATGAAGTAAATCCTGAGTTTCTACGCCCACTCTGTACAAAATGGTAAACAGATTCTTTCATGACAACTGTGTTGACATTTTGATTATGACTACAATTTTGCATAGGGTGCGCATACAGACTCGGAACATGTTGTAGCTTGTTCCTTTTCACAATACGTTTCAAACTATACACTACTTCCACCCACCTTACCATTTTCAAATTGTGATGTGGACCCTGTCTGGGACCCTACGGGTTTTCCTGGGGCAATACGTTTCCATTCAACATGTGTGCCCCGAAAAATAATGGGATTAGGGATGCGCACGAGACAAGTCGACACAGGGTTTTCCTGACAAAATTCGAGTCGAGACACGGCTCTTCCAATAGAGAAATATACATTTTTCGAAATGAAATGAAATTTTTGAGTTTTACGTCCCACGGTTATGCCGGTTAGGCTAAAGGAGACGGTGATAATGAGAGATGAATGAAATGGTGGAATGAAGAAAGTGGGAGGAAACGGGAGAACCCCGAGAAAACCCACTTACACGGTGTTTGTCCACCACAAAGTTCACTTGGCGGAAGCAGGGTTTGAACCCGAGACCCCTAACACCAGAGGTGAACGCTCTACCACTGAGCCACCGCGGCCCCCTATACATTTTTCGAGTCGAAACATCACTTTTACAGCACATTTTCGAGACGAGAGAGCCACAAATCTTGTCTCGTGCGCAACCCCTAAATGGGATAGTGTGTTTCCATCTACCCAACCGTTTCCCTAAAAATGGTCCGGGGTCAGATTTTATAGACGCGTCGGTATGTTACGTGCTGTTATGGACGCTTACACCAGCCTGCAGTAAATCGGACATTACGGTTTACTTGACGGGTACTAACATTACACATGCGTTTATGTTTGTGCGTATTTGCCCGTCCAGGAAAGTACGTGAACTCGACCGAACAAATAAGCATAGAAAAAAGAGTATGAATATTGTTAGCGTCCCTGTCTTCAAGATGGTGCAAACTTGCACCAATTGCTGGTACTACATGGTGGCAGATAGAACCCACATATCCCGCTACACTACTCCCAACAGTAATGCTGCAAACGCTAGTTCTTCGCATGAGGAAAGTTTGATTATTGCAGACAAACGAACGTCACCATTTTATTGAAGGTACAGGAACTTGTTTCTTTACACAATACCTTTCCAACGGTATACTACTTGACCCCGCTTACCATTTGACAATTTTTGTTGAACCATATCTGCGACCCTTTGGGGGACCCTAGGATACAACTTTTTCATTCAAAATGTGTGCTCCTAAAGTAAGCGATACGTGTGTACCGATTTTTCCATCCATCCAACCGTTTTGGCAAAACTGGACCAGAGTGAGACTTTATAGACGTCCTGTAATTATGGCACGTGCTCTACTTTGCCCTGCTCTTGTGGACGTTTACAGCATCTTGCAGAAAAAACGGACATCACTGGTTGCTTCCGGAATGCTAAAATTACACATGCTTTCCTTTTTGTGCGTATCACCCGTTCGAGCCGAAGTACTTTCCTTGTCAGTACGAAGAAAGTAATACATTTGTTCCATATCCAGGGACGTCCGCAGGACTTTCTAAGGGGAGGAAACAACGATTCATAACGGGCCAAAAGTGGGCCAAAAACTGACATAGAAAATAGGTACAAACTTTAATGTGTGTGTATGCTGTTTACGCACGTATTCTTAACTACAGTAAGTATTGAATATAAATGTTAATTATAGTAGTATATGAGAGCAAACTAGTGTGTTTTTATATGTATTTCAAAGAATGGAACACCTTCGAAAATCCAGGTGGGCAACTATCCTTCTTGCCGACGTTATAATTAACGATGTCCATAAATTATTTTCATACTTTTCATATTTTCCAAAACATTACAGAAGTCCGTAGATGAATAGTAAAATTTACTTGTATAGTTTTGGAACATAGAACACACTACTTAATGGAATTACTTTATTGTCAATATATACTATATTCAGACAAAATGTCTTCAAATTACTCATTATGTAATAGGTTTGGACGAAAAATTGGACAAGAATGAAGACCACTTCAAAGTATTGCTTACTTTGCTAAATATTATTTAGTACTTTGTAGGTGACTACACAGAGACATTTATTTTCCTTCATACGTGAAATAGAAGAAGTGAAAATAAAATTATATTGATGAAGACCCTCAAGAAATATCCTTCAGTAATATTTACCGAAACATCAGTAACATTAAGGTGATAGCATACAATATTATAACCAGTGGCGTATTTACGATTTTGTTTCGGGAGGGGCTTTGCTACCTTTCTGGGGGGCTTTGCCTGGAAATGTGAAAATTCTGCAAGATATTTAATTTACTTTACTATACTAAGTAAGATTTCGGGGGGGGGGCTTAAGCCCGGAAGCCACCCCCCTAAATACGCCACTGATTATAACAATGAGAGTTTCGTAACAATATGAGTCTACGCTTGTTTGTTCATTATAAACATATCAACAGGCTGTTACTTTTGCGATGACTCTACGAACCAACTTAAATACTATAAAGAGATTCATAGATTCATAATAACATATTATTTGTACGATATGAACTTCAGATAAGATTTTTTTAAACTTATTTTAACAGAAAATATACAATGTCATTTTCTAGAACCATTATGAACTAATCGGCGTGTTTAGATTACACAACTAGGCAGAAAATGATTTTTCGCTTGTTAGTGGTTCTGTGTTTCCAGGCAGTTAGAAATATCCAATTATCAACCTGTTGCGTTAGTAACAATCTAAACTACTTGTTAATAACAATAGGATCGTAATTAAATCTATTTTCTCCCCGTACTGATCCGAATAATAAATAAATTAATATATATCCTGTTTTCTAAACGGCTATGCATTACTGGAACTTATTGGCGGGAAACTTTATTGTAGTGACTTTTAAGCAAATTAAAGTGAAATAATAATAATAATAAATACATTGTACAAATTCTTTTCATTTTTGGTATATAAACTCGACGTGATTATGACAGTGTAAAGAGTTCAGTGCACAAAAATTCATGTCCATTTTTTTTGCCATGTTGGACATCTTTCAAATTTAAGAACACCTGAAGTTCGTTTTAGTGCTTAAAAGATTCATGTCCAGACATTGTAAATAACTCTTATAATGTTAAGAAAAGTGTTCACTTTTCAATATATTTAAACGGAAATTTGAAACGTTGTCTCCTTTTCTCTTTGATAATTGAACTTGACTTCCTTGTGCTCTGAATGCTCCAATTGAGGGCGTACTTTTATCCACTGGCGCAAATCCCAGGGGTAATGAGGGGGACATGCCCCCTCCAATCTTGGAACTGGGGAGACAGTCCTCCCTTAATAATCTGATTTAAAATATGTATTTTGGAGAGAAATGTGATTTGTGTCAGATTTACCCAAAGGAGAGTGAAACGAAATTGATATGTCCCCAGAATAAGTCTCAAATCTACCCGCTTTCCAATGTTGAAGACAACTCTGCTCTCCTGATCCTCTACAGCAAGGTTTTCCAACTTCATAAATATTTTGAACGTCGATTAAAAAAAAAAAAGAAAAAAAAGAAAGATTATGGGAACGGTCTTACCCGTGCCCTCCAATGTTGAAGAAAGATTTGCGCCGCTGATTTTATCCACACTTTAGTTAAATTTATTTGATAAACGAGAACTGCCAAGCTTTTTTTTTTTTTTTTTTTTTTTTTGAAGTTAATATTAGATTAATCTAACAGGGAAATAGTTCACCATCTTTCTTTGTAAGATTAATAAAATCGCTTATCGCGTTCTTTAATTCAATATAAATATTATTTCCCAAACGTACATTGCAAATCATCATCTACCATTACTTTAAATGTAATTTATGAACATATACGTATTCTACATTGACACAGCTATGTATATTAAATATTCTACATCGAAGGAATCGTTAGGGCGAGGTTATATCCAGTCAACAGTTTGACTAGGCGAGACTTTGTCTCGTGAGGTATGAATCACGAGATTTTGCACACAAACTTAATTGATTCTTTCACATGAACGGCAATATACTCTTTTTCTTCGTATCGACGAATGTAATACGAAAGTAATGGAAAACCGATAACAAACAAATCGATTGCATGTAAGAAGAGAGGTAAAGCGTATCTTAGATGTACTCCATTACCGCTTCTCCCCCATCCCCGTTGAAAAAGGCCCTAGAAGACGATGTTCAGGTATTATAAGATTCTTATTACCATCATTGGACAGGAGTTGTGCAAGGAAAATTTCGAGTAGGACTTGTTATAAAAATGGAATATTTCCCCTCCCCTCCGCCTTCGGAAAGTAGTGTGAAAAATATGGGATGAAAATAAATATTGGAAAGACAAAAGTCATGATAATTGGAACGAAGCGGTATGTGTCAAATATAGAAGTAAGAGGGAAGAAGATAGGATAATTGACTAGTTTTCGATGCCTGGGTAGTATTATTAGTGATGATATAAAATGTGAATGTGAAATAAAAGTAAAGATAGGAACGGCGAAAGAAGCCTTTAGGAGGAACAAAATACAATATTTGGGGGTGACCTTGAATAAAGAATTGAGAAAAGGTTCATAGAATATTTCATGTGGAATATTGTACTGTATGGATCAGAAACATGGCCATTAAGGAAAAATAATGTAAAACGACTCGGAAGCTTTAGAAATGTGTGGGTGTGAAGAAGAATGGAGAGAATTAGCTGGATCGAGCGGAAAACGAATGAGAGTGTTAGAAATGGTGATGGAGAAACGAACAATTTGAAATACTGTATTGTTGAGAAGAGGAAGAGAAACTGGTTGGAACATTGCCTAAGAACGTGTGAGACGGAATGGTGGCAGGAAAGAGAGAGAAGGGGCAAAGAAGACTGCAATTGATGGACGGTATTAAAACGGAAAATCGCACGTGAAGACGAAGAGATTGTGAATGGCAATGGAGCATAAAAGCATCTCAGTTTCGTCAAGTGATATGCTACTAATATGAGAAAACCTATGATGATGATGATGATGATCAGAAGGTTGAGACTTCTCCCAAGTCAGTACGTTTAAATGTCAGGAGGTATTAATGGCAATCACTGGGTTGGCAATTTATCTTCAAAACCGCCACTAATTCCAGATTTTCGGAATGTGACAGTTTCAATTCTTATAAGGAAAACTAAAATTAATTCTTAAGACTACAAGGTTTTCCAGCATTTCAGACACAAAAGTCAATCTTACACGAGAAATTCAGCTCCGAGGCTATTTCAGGAAGACCTACCCTAGAACTCCCTACGGAGGATGTCAGAAAGTCATTTTGTGTAGAGAAGAATTCCTGGAAGAGCAACATAAAACATTTATACTCGATCACTAGCAAGTTTTTCCTTTCCTTTGCGCTATTCATGAAATTTTATTGATGAAATATGCAATTGTTCTGCTTTTAATTATGAGAGTCTTTCATGCTTCTGGTCATTCGATGTATTGAAAGAAATATCACGAATATGTACGAAACAAACAATACAAGCAGATACTTTGTAGAGTGAGTAAGTTATGTGTTGCTAAATGTAATATTGCTTTTTGAAAGATCCTTTTCATATGCCTCGTTTGTCACGTACAATATTTTTTTATAAACCTTTATGCTGTAAAACAAATTTACTTTCAAAAGCCTCTCTCATTGTATATTGGCTCTGCAGAGGGACGATTTTTTAAGTGACTTTAGCTAATTAAGACTAGAAATCCATCGAAATGCAATGACTGGAAAGCCCCCGTAGCACTAATTAGAAGGTCCGATACGTTTGCGAGATGTCTCCTTTCGCTTTTTTTCAACAACACGCACACACATATATATATATCTGTATGTCACTCGGTCGGTACCCTTTTCTCTACTTCTTGTTCCATTATATTGACGCATTCCCTATGAATAAAAAGCTCTTCGTTAAGATGACGAGCTAATGAACAGTTTCACCGCTCTTGTGGAACCACTAACACTAATGTCATTCCATCTCCCCCTTATGTTTTTCCCCTTGTCCGATGTCTCTTTGCCTCATACCACTGCCATGAATGCTTTTTCCTACCCTCTTTTGAGTTTTATCTTTGTCCAGTCTCTAGTTTTTGAGGGATTTTGAGGGTGTTACAATAATTAGTCGCTAATTAAATAGCAGGATTATTCTCTTTGCTTTATATATGGGAAAAGAGAAGAGCACCAGAAGGTCATCATAAGAGAGGGGATTTTACTTCTCTGCGAGAGAGGCTTCTTTCCAGCTTTTTATTAAAGCTTGTATCTGCTCATACTCGTATATGAAAATTAAATCCGGTAGAATAATTCATGTATTTGTAATCATTATATTCCATCTTGTAAAGGAGAATGTAGAAAGGGATGTTAAAGTTGCATATATATATATATATATATATATATATATATATATATATATATATATATATATATATATATATATATATATATATATATATATATATATATATGTATATATATATATATATATATATATATATAATGCTAGCTATATTTTAGCGTCCCTTGTCTTTATGCTTTACGTTTCAACTCTATGTAAGAATATTAAAATTTTATTTTTCTTAGATATATCAAAGTAGTATGTGCGTCACTTATAGGAGTAATGGTGTCACCGTTAGACGGTTACAAACCAAACCTACAATATGGTATTTAACAGTGTAATTTTTACATATGAAGAACATACATTAACAATATGTACGGCAGAAAGAACGACTATAAATTATTGTTGCTAATGAAAGACACACTTTAACGCCACAGAAATGTGTTTTTTCTCGATATTTTGGAAATTAGAGTTTATTCTCAATTATGTCATTTATCTAGGTCGATGTTATATATCGATTGATAGATGTCTCATCTATGAGCAACCTTATAGTTAAACAAGAGTTAACATTTAAGAGTTAATCATAATTTTGGGCTAAATCTCACTAATCATAGGGTGTGCAGTGTTTTACTGTTGTAAAAATGAAAAGCTAAATGAAATGAAATGAAACTTTTCAGTTTATGGATAGTCACGTATCATGATTATAACATTTAATCAAAGAGAGACGGATGCTTAAGGCAAGTGAATGGCGATGGGAGATTTGTGAAATTATATTGTGGGAGAGAACGTGAATACTGCGAGAAAACCCACGAACACGATATTGCCCACCATAAACTTACTTGGCCGGTGACCAGGGACCTCGAACCAGGGACCTCATGCATCAGAGGTAAAACTCTCAACCACAAAGCCACCGTGCCCTAAATGAAAAGCTAGTGAAAGCATAGGTAAAGATCAGTTTCTTTGATCGGTGATCGAACCAGGAACCTGATGCAACAGAGGTAAAACTCTCAACCACAGAGCCACCGTGCCCTGAATGAAAAGCTAGTGAGAGCATAGGTCAATATCAGTTTCTCCTTAATAGCTGAGGTACTTACAGTAAAGTATCAATTTTATATTTACATTTTTTTTCGGAAACTACTATTGAGGATTTACACTCACCCGCATCACTTTGTTTAATCCAATGAGATCTTTTTTCTGGTGTATTCATTATATTTGGGGTTTGCTTTCGATCACTACTAATAATGTTGTAAAATTTCTCTTAGGGTACGAGACCGCGAGAAGTTTCGTCTCATATGATACGAGAAGTAAGAAATTTGTACGAGACAAGATGCGAGAATAGACCTAATTTTAGCCTCACGAGACTTCTCGCCTTTTCACAAAATTGTATTTTAAGGAATAGGCACTACAGAGAAAGAAATGATTTTTAGTTCACTAGAATATGAAGAACTCTTTTTTTCGTTTTTTTAATGTGAAGAACTTTTTTTTTTAACATTTGAATTTATCAATGAAAATTCCAGGATGAATATATTTGAAGAAAATGGTATTATCTCCGTACAATAACATGCGGATGAAAATGATGAAAATATTACAAAGCAATAAATCTAACATTTCATTCATTATTGATATGTAGACGGCTGTAAATAGTAGGTCTTATTATAGCATAACAGCCCATTCCATTGATAAAAATCGGAATCTTCGATTTCGTGCCGTTGATTTTGTTCCATTTATTGGAAAACACATAGCAAAGTTGTTTTTTTAAAATAAACTACGTGCCTGCGGAATATATTCAAGGGATTATTGTCGACAATGCAGTTGCGTACAGTACTTTTAAACAAGACCTGAAACTCCTGCTTTCTAGATACTAAAATGGAAAGTACTTTTACAGTTGAGATAATTTTGCTTGCTCTAGAAAGTGTTAGGAACAAAATTATCAAACTACCGACTCATCAATTGGTTATATTGTGCTGTACTAGTGCTGGATCCAAAGGCATAAATTGGGAGCCTTTGACTTTGCGTTCTTGGATCAACCCATTAGAGCTCATTGTCCACCTTTGCTGGCGGTTGTTATTTATGTCGTCAATTAAATACAAAGTTATTGAAAGGAATATTTTTAGACTACACAGCAAGGACTTAGTCATATTCATTCTAATATGTTGCTTTCGTGACGTGAGTTTCATTTGTTTGCTTATTAGCACATGTCGAAGTCAAAGAGCAAGGAACAATGGATAGTTTCAATAGGTAAGGTAATATATTGTCAATTTAAATATCTATTGAACAGGTTTCACATGATTTTTAAATTGAAATTGAATGATTCTTCCTTTTTACATAAACGGAAAATATTTCGTGTTAATAGTAATTTGTAACACTCACTTATTTTCCATTGCCTACAATTTTTGGCAAAGGGCACAAATGGCTAGGTGAGAATTTCTTCGATATATTCATTCATTATTGAAAATTTGGAGCTAAATTTCATGTGTTTATAGCTTCTGTTAAAAGTAAATATATTCAGTATTAAGGTAACTGCAGGTATATACGCCAGTGGAGTTAAATACGCCAAGTGTTAAGTGCTGGGACATTTCTGACGAAATCCGCTAGAATACGCCTTCAATATGTGTCACGGTCTTAGACAAGTCCAATTTTACGAATACTCCAGAAGAAAGCGCTGAGACCGCAACGCAATGCAGTATTCATTGATTCGGGATGGTTCAGAGGAAGGACATTATTATTTAAATAGAGTAAGGACCCGTTATTAGTACCGTGCTAACTCAGAACATTGCCGATTGTTTACAGCAATGCACGCCTTATTTCGTGTCCGTTTAGGAACACTTTGGTTTGAAAGTATAACTTCAGTATTTGTGACCCCGTACTTACTAATTCAATACAACCATGGTGTAGCGAAATACCCCAGGGCTTGTGCAGGACTGACTGCAGAAGACAATGATATTTTTAATTGTCCCACATGTTCCATGTAATATCGGTGTAGTTTTGTAAGTCACAGCACAGTGACACTGTTTGCTTATCTTCGTATGTATTAAAACTTTTCAATTTGAAACTTCATTTCAACTTTGGAGAATATCGTTTTTACATTTATCTTTTAATATTCATCGTGCACTTTTGTTATTTTATTTTTTTGGTTGTGTAGTAATATTTCAGTTCGTATAATACAGACGATCTAAGCATTGCAAGATTTATTACAGTTTTCTAGTAGTATTCTAGACTTGGTGTAATTATTTGCATATGTTGGTAAATACGCCACTTTGTAACACTTTTTTCTTTTACCTTGGGTACAAAAGTTTGCTATCGTTATCTCCACATAGATCACTTGGACCTGATAAAATTAGTCCTCTCTTTCTCAACAAAACTGCTTCAGTTATTGCGGTTCCTCTATCTATCTTATTCAATAGATGCTTCAAGGAAGGGTATTATCCCACCAGTTGGAAACTAGCTCACGTGACCCCAATATACAAATCAGGACTTATAGATCATGTATCCTCCTATAGGCCAATATCTCTTCTTTCTGTAATATCAATTATCTGCGAAAAAATAAAGACAGGCTACTTAAATTCACCTCACCTTACATCCATAGTTCTCAGCACGGCTTTCTACCGAAAAGCTCAAGTCTCTCAAACTTAAGCACTCTTCTTTCCTGTGCAGTCAAATGTATAAATAACAATACTCAATTAGATATTATCTACTTTGATCTCTCGAAGGCCTTTGATTCTGTCAGTCACATTCATCTTCTTCATAAACTCTCCAATAGATTTAATGTACATGGCAAATTTCCCTCTCTAATCACAAGCTACTTGAAGGACCGTAAACAGAGAGTTGTTCTTTCAGGGGCGACTTCTAACCCCCAACCCGTGATCTCAGGGGTGCCTCAGGGGAGTGTACTTGGGCCTCTGCTGTTTGTCCTGTATATGGATGATCTCTACACGCACTTATCAGCTCAACCTAGTGGCCTTCTGCTTTTTGCTGACGATTGTAAGTTATACAGAGAAATATCGTGTCTCCATGACACAATTGCTCTACAGGAAGACATAAATTACCTTACGGGCTGGTGTGAAATGTGGCACTTGAAACTCAACAGTAAGAAATGTGACAGTATTACTATTACTTTGAAAAAGTCTCCTGTCCCCTCCACATACCATATCAACGATTCCCCTATCACACATTCTGCTAGTCATAACGATCTTGGTGTCATCCTTGATTCAAAACTCACCTTCTCTGACCACATCTCCTCAATACTAAAGAATTCAATGCGCATGTTGGGACTTCTTTATCGATTCACCGAACTACGCACTGTTTCTTCATTAGCAACTTTTTATAAGACTTTAATAGCGCCCAAGATCGAATACTGCTCTCCCATATGGGCCATGGCAGCACCTACACATCTCTCCAGACTTGATTCTGTTCTCAATTTCTGCATCGCTATAGTCCGTTTTCGTGTTCCTGCACTTCGAATATTATCTAAGAAGGAGCTCTTGCGACATCTTAATATTCAGACTCCTGAAGTACGCAGAATTATCTCTGACCTGAAATATCTACATAAAATAGTTAATGGAAGCTTAAGATCGGAAATATTACTTCAGGAACTATCCTTACGTGTCCCTTCCCGAATCACCAGGAATACCCACCTATTCCATCTTGCCTGTCCTAGGTTGGCTGTTACACAGAGGTCTCTTTTTTTATAGAATATCAAACTGTTACAATCAAGTAACAACTGATGTGGACATTTTTTCGAGCTACCCAGTGTTTGAAAGAGCAATTAAACGAGCTTTGACGGAATAGTTTTACTTTTACACTCTTTTTTCTATGTTGTTATTATTGTTGTCTTGTTTTTTTTCTTTCTTTTGTTAGCATGTCCCTGTGTAAAACGGCAAAGTTATGCTGTATCTGGGAATTTGTTCAATAAATAAATAAATAAATAAATAAAATAAAATAGAAGTAAGTCGCATCATTGCCACATTTTTTTGTACATGCGGAAATTTTTACTCTGCAACGCACATATCTTGTTCTTTGTGTTTCATGAAAATTAAGGCCATAAAAAATTCAACACCCTTATCACGGCGTATTTAGCTGCAACTATTTTATAATTAATAAAATACGAGAATAAATAATCTTTATTAAATAGTACAGACTGTTCCAAAATGATCTTTCCAATGTTGATTCCGTATAAACCAAAAATGGGGATAGACAGACAGGTGAAGTTTACACCATAATGTTCACACGCACTTAACTTTTTGTTCTATATCAACATTTCCAACAAATTTTTCTTTGGTAATTACTTTCATTTTTATCTTTGCAGGTGAGGCATTGACAAAAATGGCTACTCCCAGGAGATGGCACAGTATTTGGAATGATGGATAGAGAGCAGGTCTGTCACCTAGGTCCAGCGCAATTTTTGGAAAGTGTTACAGATGCATTATTCCTCACGTCCGAACATCTGGCAGTGATACACGAGGTTCAAGAAAACCGGAAGTATGGAACGGGTCCAGCAAGCATTCCTCCGGAGCCGAACAAGTTGTAGCTGCTGCTTGCGCTTCAACCTGATGACAGGCCAAAGCGCAAAGCATTCACTTTTGAGATTCTGAGGGGCGTCGATGAGAACCAAGACTTTCTGTCAAAGGAGATGTTCTCGGACAAAGCGTGCTTTCGTAGTCCAGTATAGTAAACCGACACAATATGAAGGTAAGAGGCTCAGACAAATCCCACGTAAGCTGTGAAATTGTACCAAAGTAAACATGTGGTGTGGTATGCTTCATGACAGCGTGTGAAACCACTTTTCTTTGCAGAGGCGTCAATCACCGCGACTGTTTATCTGGACAATGTTTGACCCGTTTGTATTTGTTTTGCTCTTTGGAGTTCACTATTAAAACTAAAAATAGTAGTAATGTTTCTATCATTTTTCGCTTTAGTAGAAAGATACAGTACATGGGAAGATGTTATATTTTCTACAAATGCTGAACTGATTCCGATAGAACAGCTGACCACTATATAATTACTACCGTATTTGCACTATGGCGATCAACAGGAAACGAAATTGTTAATTTATACAACTCCCGGTTTAAATAGAGATTTGACAGATGAGATAAAACTATTCTTGGGATGCTGAATCGATTCCAAAAGACACTTGTTGATATCTTTTCCATCTTTGCTCTGATACCTGTCGAAATACATAAATAGCCGTTTTATAAGACCTCTGGTACTTATGAATAGAATAGTTTGAAAGTCCAAGAAAGACTAAAACCCAGCTTGGTTTTAGTATCAACGTCTTAAAAGGGGTATGGATGAGGTCTTTGTCGAGGATGCTACGAGAAAACGGATGCTGATATCACGTACAAAAGAAATAATGACTTGAGGGGAAGGGAAGGAGGAACACATTTCAATATGTTCATGAGCCGCTTATCCTTCTTTTATTACAATAACAGTGTAAAAAACAATTATAATTAAAACAGACTAATTCGGCCATTTTAGCACGAGCCATCTTAATACATAATTTTATTTCAAACAACTTTCATTTAAAACAACATTAGTGAAGCAGTCCACAGGGCTCTAAGTCCGGGACATCCTTTATATATAAATCTCCCGTAAGGGAGAACACTGGAACTGGAACTGGAGTTTATACAGATTGAAGTTAAGTTAGGCGATAAATAGCAGCGGCGGCTGGTACTATATGTTGCATGGTTGTGCAACCGGATATTTTTTTAATACTAAAGATATTTTTAGATATTAAAGTAGCGTATCAGTAAAAAATAAACCTTTGCTCTTGGGCACAAAACAGTATTGATGCATTTGTAAAAAAATCAATAAAAAACTGAAAGAAAGAGAGTGATTTACATTTCCAGTTGCAGTGAGCTTTGCCACTGGAAGCAGTAACATTGAGCATATGGCAGCTAGCTCCTATCTCTTGACATGAGGAAGTGGATTTATTCCTGCCTCGCTGCTATCCTCCCGTATTGCTCCCTTCCAATTGCTCCTTTTTCTTCCACTGGTATATAGTCAGTTTCTGTAATAGTTACGAATTCCTCCGCTTGGCAGCGTTTGATTCAATTGATAGAGTGGGTGAGATATAGACGCTTGGAAGAAAGAAGTTATTCACAAAACAGAAACTCGCAAAGAACAAATACGCGTCTGGTGGTAACAGGGGCGGATCCAGGCTGAACGTTTGAGGGAGGGCGGTCATTCGAAGTCAATATGTTTTATTTTATATTTATAATACAAAGGTGAAAATTCTTGTTATAAGTCTTATTTTTAAAATAAAAAATATCCTATTCTGCGGGGGGGGGATCAAGTCTAGAAGCAGAAAATGTCTTACCACTGGTCTAATTCCTAGCTCTGTCTTTCGTGCACATGATCCCGTGTTCGATTTCCGGCGGATAGCATAAAAAATAATCTCAAATCATTCACTTTCAATACTCATTTGCCTTCTTTAGCCTAAATTGCTGGAATGTTAAACTAATAGTTTTTTGTTTCATTTCCGAAGGAAAAAAAACTTAGATTTCATGCTTTTTTATAGTAGATTAGCAGACAAAAATATGTGGTTACTGAAAATGGACTCTTTGTCCCTTATATTCATACAAAGAAATGCGAACAAAATGCATATTGACGGAATAGAAAGGTGTTTGTGTACCCTAAAGAAAATAAGCAGAAAATATTTGTGGCAGCGATGCTTTCTATTCAGAAAAACTTGGCGAGCAGCATTTCAGATTTCAATGAAGTCATAGAAAAATTTGAAGTTCGAAAAGAACGAAAAAAGAACTTCCATTTTAAAACAATGCATAGTTTACTTAACTAAATAATTTTGTTTAACTGCGTGCATGAATATATGCAATTTTCTTGCCTTTTTCGTCTTTTCGGGTTAACGATATCATTCATGGCTTACAGCACATGCTATATATTGGATTTATCTCTTGCTCAATGGCATGAGTGAAGAAACTTTGTATACAAATAGTGTACAAACGTACATTGATTGTGGTTGTTCGAAACCAAAAAAGGAAATAGCTTATATTAAACCAATAGTAGAGAACACGCTTTAATCAATAAATATACAAATAGAGATTAAAAGGACCTTCCTCTTCATATTTCCTGAATATGTTTTGGATAAGACTCAAGAATGCTGGAGGAAGAAAACACTTGCGCGTACCTACACTTCTTTGATATTGGAACATTGCAACCAGTGCTTCTTCAGACCACGAACCGCTACTGATAAATAGTAAATGGAGTAGTATTAGTAGTATGTAGTAGTAGTAATAATAATAGTAGTAGTAGTAGTAGTATGATTATGATTATGTATATATGAAGATTCCATATCGTTGTGCTATATATATTCTTGGTTCTTTATTTTGTTGGAGGGGGTAACTTGGTACATTGTTGATTGCCAACATATTTGTAGCATTTAAAACATTGTAATGTAGTAATTAACTGTCTAAGTGGGATTAAGCATATGAATTTCACCATTAAAGAGAAAAAGAAGAAAAATAATGTCAAATTTGGCAATTATTTCTGAAAAAGCCCACCTAACGTCAACCTCAAATTTTCAAAATAACTAGCTCTGGTGTTCCTCGTTAACACACACACACACACACACACACACATATATATATATATATATATATATATATATATATATATATATATATATATATATATATATATATATATGTTATGAAGGTGTTTTTCGGTATGTTCAAGAAAAAAATATGAATCAATGTAAGTTGAAGCAGTTTTGCACAAAATCCCAAATTTTCAATGACTTTGCAGCTGTCCATGCTGAAAATATTTATAATTGTCAAGACTGAGGTGATGTAATAAATGAATTGTGCCAGAAATGTGAAACTTCAAGTACAATTGCTGAAAGAACTCAGATTCTGTCATTAGTTCCAAAATCGTGGTCTATTATGAAAACTGAGGCGTTGGATGGCAGAGTGGCGTAAGTCACTTTTGAAACATTTTGAGATATTGAGACTTATGCCACTTTGTCGAGCAGAGTCATCGTTAATTTGAATTTACGAAGTTGTTTGTACCTTCTACCTCTTGGTCTACTTTTAACTCTGAAATAAGCAACTTTACCATCCATCAGTTATGGTTTCAAGTTCATTCTCATCCTTTTGGAATATACTACCGAGATCCTGTAACTTCTGTTATCAAGTGTCTCATTATGTTACGTCAGTGATATGTTAAAGCACAATACAGTTACATACAGTTATATTTTATGCTTTCCAAGTTATTCTTTTGAAATACGTTACTATGTTTCTCCTCAGATTAAACACGTTATCTGCTTTAGAGATAGATCAGTAGTCCTTTATAAAAACTAATAAAAAATCTTGTGCTTCCATGAGTGATTTTGGACTCACTTGTGAGTGGAATTATTTTACCACAAGCCACGGCAAAAGTGTTTGCGATGATGTAGGTGGAATGCTGAAATTTCTAGCAAGACATGCTAGTTTACAGAGGCCACTGGATAACCGGATTGTTACTATTGCTGATTTCTTCGAATTTTGTCAAACTATAACCAATATCAATTTTGTGTGTGTGTGAATGACTAAAGATGTTGAAAACATTCGTCCAATACTTCAAAAGAGACTGGAAAAGCCATCACTTTCCAAGGGACACGTGAAAGTTATCATTATAAACACATCAGCCTGTCAAAACTTGAAGTCAGTTGTGTACCTTCTTCAAAGACAACATTCACTCTAAATACGCAAGTAGAATCGAAAGACATTAACCTTTCATGTGAGCAATTTATTGTGTGTATTTATGAAGAGCAACCGGAATTACCGACTTTAAAAATGAACATAAATGTTATTTATAACGAGTTAATATTTTACATAGTCCTATATACTGTATGTTGGTTATAAGTAACAAATATATAAAATCACACTCTAAATAACATATGTATTATATTATAAAGTACTTTTATATTTTGCATTCTCACATTATATGTACAATAAACTGTGGTTATTTGACCATCTGAACACAGTAAAATATAGCTTATATATATATTTATGGGGAAAGAAATCGGTTTTTTGATTTCTTCATTAGGAGATAATAAGTTAATCTACTTCATTCTAGGATATATAATTTATTGACATCAAATTAAACAACGCATTTTTAGTACGTCTCACAGGATAATGTATTTTTAATTATTATTATTATTATAAGACTACTTCATCTGATACTAACTGAAATGGTTAAAACGAAAACAAAATACATGTTAGTATGATTGGCCTACTCGTGAATAAATGTGATTTCTGATTACCGTATTGCTGGGTATCAAGTTGTCTTTATACAAGGATTTTTATCCTTGATAAGTTTTTTATGAGAAATGAGAATTTTCACTTTGCCTAAAATGTATGTGAAAACGTGAACAATAAATGACAACTTATAATGTGTTAAGCTAAATAGAAATTAGGCGAAGAAGAGAAGAGTTCTGTGTGTCTGAAATGTACTACCAAAGATAATTTGTGTTTATAAGATTAAACGATTATTCTGCTTAAGCACTATTGATTTTGTTCAGTTGTGAGCCCTGTTTCTTTCTCGGTTTCATTCAATTTTCTGTTAAGTAAACTTGTTTACTTAAATAATAAAGATTCACAAAGCAATGCCAATGTTATCGAAAAACAATGTTTTTCATTTCATTACTAATGCCTCCATTTTCTGCAATCTAACAAGGAGACACCTTCTTTATTTTGTTTTCATTTGTAGTTTAAACGTTTACCTACAGAGTCTGTGATTCCTCCAACTGGAATATCGGTCTAAAATTGAATCCCGTTGTACCCTTTAATATGCCAGTCTCTCCCTTTCTGAATTATCTCCCTCCCCAGAGCTCTCTCCGACCCGAAAAGGTTCTCTTGTTTTACAAGGTCATAATAGAAATATCGTATTTCCAATTTGGGGCATATCCTGTTCAATGTAATAATTCACTTGAGCAGTGACGTGCCATTGATTTTTCTTTGGCGTCTGGTTAGCGGAAGCCCTGTTTCATGAACTGCTCTGATTGAACGTGGCTGATAAATGGGCTTTATGGCCCATGTGAACAATAGGAAAACAAAAGAAGGGTAACCGGTTTTATTTACTGAGCGAATTTACTCTGTCAACGAAAACTGGCTTTCAAACTAGCAGAAAAATCGTTAATATATCTGATTCTAGTGTTGTCTGCAACACACTATTTTATAATTGTTTCCATTACATATACACTTATGGATGGATGCGTATCAGAAAATTCGAGTGGATTGCTTTTATTATAATTTATTGAATTACTTTAGAATTTAGTTTCTCGAATTGATAGAAATTGACTTTCCGGCTGAATGGAAGACTTAAAAGGGAAAGGGAACCTAAGCTGCTGAAAGAATCCACTGACAAGGGATATTTTTTCATCCCAGATCGAATCCACATTGTATGTATTAACAAAGTACACCAATGCTATACCAGCAGAGACGAACATTAATTACGCATTCCAATAATTGGATGCAGACACCTTCTAGTGGTACACACAATTATTTCAGTTTTAAAAATAGTTAACTTTCAAAATATTTTGAGACATGACCTATAGTACATGACAAAGTACTCGAATACATGATGTTTCGCTGCAATCTCTTTCCAAATAGTCTTCGAATGTGAATTTGGAAAGCTCTGTGCAAGTCCTTTTCTTTGTTAGTATTAGAACAAGAGAAGTCATATGGTAAGGCCATTATATTGAAATGGAACACATTTAACGTTTGTACTAATTTGTAAGTGGGTGAACTGTCGTGATGAAGCATTCTATTGTCTTCCAGATTACATATTTAAAGCTGGACGTATTTCCTCATACTTCTTAAAGAAAATAACGAATATTTTGTTAGAGCTGTCTTTTCGTCATCAGTATTAATGATTTCGGGCTTTACGATTACGACGATTGTTGTTTGGTTCCAAGATTTTATCCGTAAGCCCATTGGCTATCCAACACCTGATGACAAAAATCTCGGTATAGTTTGATTTCGTACGCAATTATTTTTGGATCAGAATCAAGGGTATAAAATTTACACTATAGTGTGGCCAGAAAATCCCTATACATCAGAACTAAATGCGTGTAACAATGTAAGATGTTAAGATATCTAAAATTTGAACCTCTCATCCTGATCATTGATATCTACGAAGACTTGCTGCGTGTGCCACGTAACTGTTATGTGACTATGTATTGGCCTTTCATTGTCTCGCCTTTCCGTGTTGATTAACAAAATTTGCAGACATCAATGACATTGCTTTGGATGAATGGTTAGGGGCAAGTGTGTGAGTTCATGAACGGAAGAACAAGAATGAATATATTTTGCAGGTGATTTATAGGTTTCATGAACGTTTCGGTAAGAAGCCATCAAGTCGTCAGACATTGAACACGTGGGAGACGCAAGCTTTTGGCCTGGAAAATGTGTGTATGTCCTTCATTCTGTCTACCATCAACCCGAAAGGAACGTGTGCATAAGCATAGTGAGTCAATGATGCGTTCAGGCCTGAAAGTCGTCCAGAAAGCGTTCTGAAGAACTTCGAATTGCAAGAAACACAATGCAGGTACACATGAAAATGTACTTCAGGCCTACACGCATTCCAACCAATAACCATCAATGAATTAATCGACAATGACGTAAACTGCGGCAGGAAGCAGTCAGGATCTTGTTCGAGGCCTTCCCCCACCATTCCTGCTTGGACGTGTGTCGTTTCTCTGATGAACATGTATTTATCTGAGTTTGCATGATAGGAAGGCCGTCATATAGGGGCGAGGAAAACCCATATGTTTATCAAGAAACTAGCGTTAATTACCCGCTTCGCTGAGTTAAAAATAACAAAAATTAGTAATATGTTCCGTTAGTCAGTCACGTTTTACTATTACTGACGCTCTCCCTGATATCGGTCATTTTCGATCATATTTATGTATCTGCTCCTCCTACCTCAAGTTGCGGGGCTGAATTTGGATGTTAATGTCATCGAAAGTGTCACTGTTCATTTCAGCGACCCCAACACTATGGATCGGCAGTAATGTCGGTCACTTTCGATCATTTTCATGTCTCCCCTTCCCCTCCCATAAGTTGCACCGTCAAAGTAAAGTATTTCAAACCATTCCAGTCCCAAAGCTTCTCTACGTTAAAAATTACATTATATATGCACGATAATACATTATATAAAAATTACATTATATAATTATATTATATACACGATTCGGAACTTTCCTCCATAAGTGCAGGTATTATTAATATTATTAATGTAAGTTTGAAATAAGTACAGGTGTAATGGGATTTTCTGGCCAGCCTGTGCAATGTATGTATAAAATTGAGATAGGATTACTCTGTGATGATTACCTATCTGCTTTATGTAATATTTGACAAAAATTCGTGAGACAAAATTGTAAAAGCATAACAACCTTGATACATCGTTTTGTTATTTTTGTTGGTTTCGAAGAATGCTATCATTGCACTTGTCATGTGGTTCCTTATCATCTTAAAGATTATACATGTTTTTGTTACTAGCATTGGGAATAAATTAGAAAATATCATTATAATTGCCTGTGATTAAAGAGATCTAACAACAACTTCTTCTCCTTCTTTGAAACGAAATATAAACGCATTTGGTTGGCCGATCCGAATTACATAATTGAAATCTCCATTTTAACAATGAAGTCATTTTAAAAAATGTATTTATTAGACACTTTCTTTGATCAAGTTCCTGTAGTTGTGCAACGAAGAGGTTCCAGTTGGATGAAAAATATTTGCGTGTGACTGTGCAAATTACTCTCCAAACTTTGGAACTGTGCTTGTTTTGCAGGTTTAAAGGTCTGGGAGGAAGAACCTAGTAATATATAACAAAATCCAGTTTCAACAATGTAGACATGACCCCCAACTTTATATAAAAGCCCGTGTCAACTATATTTTGCCAAGGTGTTATCATAGTACACAGCAGTTCAAGAAGAATGAATCTATTTGATAAGGCTATATTTTTTGGTAAGAAGAAGCACTTCAAACTTCCAACTAAATCAAGTTCTAGTAATAATAAAGTTTTATTTCTTGACTTAGAAGGTTCAATGTGATCACCACTTGCAGCAAGACATCAATGTGATATGAGAATTTTTTAAAAACGTTTTGTAGTATAACACGATCCACTGCATTGATTGCTGTTGTTATGTGACAAAGCTTCTTGCTGCCAGGCATTCAAAACTTAGAAATCTTGGAGGCTCATTCTGTCCCTCTTCGAAAAATATTTTGAACCTCAGGGTCAACTAGGTTTAACTTTGAACGGCCAATTTTCGGGGTTCAAGTAGTTACGTTCATCTTTGTTAAGTAACAGTACGGAATCAAATGTACTCAATTTTATATATATTTACTGGTAGAACAGAATTCCTTAATCTACTGTTTAGTTAGAAATTTCAAATTTAAACTCGTTTACATGAACGCTCATTTGAACTTCACACGGTCGAAAAACACACATTTTGTATTGCGTTGACGCAAAAGCAGAGTGCAAAATCTTGGGGAAATTTCCCTATGATACTTTTCGAAGAAAATTTCCCTTCACTCAAAACTTACTGGGAGTGAATAAAATTATATTACTGTCAGAAGATTGGAAATTACTTACAGTAATTTATATGTAGGGCTAATTAACAATGATTTCACATGCAGCCCTAATTTGCGAGTGAACTAGTGGTTAACATTGTTCCTAATCTTAACATTGTTTAACGATTATGGATGTTCAAAGATGTGAACTGTCCATGTGCGAAGATTTTTCTTACACCTCTGTCTCCCGCCCCCCACTTCAATTATTATGATTTCGCACCCTGTGCAAACCTGTACGGGATGAAACCCTAGCTCCTTCTTTAGTGACTCAATTAGTGAATATGTTTCAAGTCTATGAAGTCGGTTTCTATATATAAATAGCCCAGTATTTTATACCAGAGATGACTAATGATAATACGCTTTCTAGCGAAAGAGAATACAACTATTATTACCTATTATTATTCGTTACAAATGGAATTACGGAAAATTAACAAAAAGAAAGGCTTGATAAGCTTTGTGAAGATATCCGTATGTTCTCATCTATCAGTGTGATATTATTATTCGAATACCTCAAATGTAATTTCAAATCATGGAGATTGCACGTAACTTCAGTTAAGTTAAACTTTACTTTTTGGAATGCCTCATATGATCATATATGGTATATAGTCAGAACACATACCTTCGGTGTGGACCATTGAGAGTTTGATTGCTGGTGGCAGATTTCTTGGTTCCGATAGCACGTTAAGCTATATGACTATGTTTCACATAGCTTCTGTCCGGGAAGGAACTAAAATCTCCAAACCAATAAATTAATTTGTTTAGTAATTGTGTATTTCTTACACAATACTGCTACTGTTCATATTACGCATTAAAATTACACTTTTCCCTGCTACATTACACACTATCTTTTCAATAAGAGCTGTTGCACTTAGTGATAGAAGGTTATTTGACTTGTACGGTCACCATGTGACAAATAGTGCATGGTTGTGTTCGTGTGAGCAAGAGAACCAATTGTGAAAGAATTAGCATGGCATGTGAAATTGTCAGTCATGCATAAGAGTATAATGATACTAGTTTGCCACCTCACTTGATTTTCCAAAATGAAATGTCACAGGGCATTGAATGTAGGTTTCCCACATCAAAGGCAAGACAACTAACCAATTACTAGCTAGATAAAATTCTATATATAGGCGAGCACACATGTGTTCGTTCTATAAACAAAGGAAACTAGTAATAAATGCAACTGATTGATAATGAAAGACGTAGGTGTTAAGAAATATGGAAGGAAACAAAATAACCTCGAGAAAACTGCATAAAGAAAGGTAATTTAAAGAAGGTTCATATACCCTTGGATCAAACCAGAATCATATGGCATGAGATGTGGATTACTACTACTGAGGGATCTTCATCCGTATTATACTTGCAAATTAAGGAAATTGTTTATATTACTGTTTTTAAATAATGATTCAGTAAAATTTATTTTACCAGTAATATGGACGTCGCTATTAGAAATATATATTTCACAGAGAATAAACCAAGAGAAATACAATATACTTTCTAGCGAGCACATTTTTCAGATACAAAACACAAACAAATGAATAATAAATTCCAATACAATGAACACTACCAACTGTTAGGTTAACTATGATCAATACACTTTCTAACGCATAAAATTCGTTTTCTTCATTTTTCTCGAAATATACGCATTAGAATTTATCAGTAAGCTAGTCATTGTTTCAGCTCAAAATGATGTATTGATAGGTACAGTCTTATCTTTGGATAATTTTAAACTGAAATAAAATTTAAAGTGTAAGAGTTAGTTAATACTAACAGAATATCCGTCCTTCGCACGGGGAGCATACTTTTATTTTGGACATAAAAGGGTTAATTTGATTTTAACGGCATCGGATTTTAACTGTTCATCTCATAGAACCAGAAAACTATGCTCCTCGATCAATTACAATATATATATATATATATATATATATATATATATATATCTATATATATATATATATATATATATATATATATATAGAGAGAGAGAGAGAGAGAGAGAGAGAGAGATGTATGTATATCCCCATCCTGTAAGTTGCGGGGCTGAATTTGGATTTACACGACATCAGAAGTTCCACTGTCCGTTTCAGCAACCCCGAAATATATCGATTCAATACTGATATCGATCATTTTTGGTCTTTTGAAATATCCTCTACACCTCCAATAAGTTTCACCGTCAAAGTGAAATGATAAAAGAAACATCAAAAGCTCGAACCTCATCTATGTTGAAAATTTGATCGAGAACGAAGTCACAAACATAGTCACTTTCATTTTTATATATACATATTTTGAACTATATGTCATTAATCATATTGTGATCTGTCATAATAATAATAAAAAGCAAACAGTGTGTAATTGGATGCCACTCTCATCTTACTAGGTAGTATGGTTGCAAGTTATAAAGCAATTTACAGATTTAGAAAAATATTTTTGACGATTTTCTCAAAAAACTACGCATAAGGATTTACACTTATACATGCCATTTTGTTCAGCTCAATTAGATATCTCCCACCTATGGACAAATGTTTTTCATTAAACACTAATACTATTAAAGAATTATAAAATTAAGGGAGAAATTTAAAAAAAAAATCTAAATATATCCAATTATTTCAATTACGAAATCACATATTGACATTGGAGCAATATGTCGTGTCGTACTTCAGGCCCTGGGAAAATTGAGAAATTCAGGAAGGACGCGAATTAGAACATAAAATGCTGTGCCATCTAGCGAACGGCTCCAGAAACTAAAGGTACTGCAATTCCCTTGTAATTGCTTCGTTCATTGTCTTGACAAAGGTTCCTTGTTAATGGATTCGCTTTTGTTCACAAGCAACTCATCAAAAAAGCAAGCGCGCTAGCAACTGCTTCAGAGCACTTTCGTTGGTTGTTTCGTTTATTTCTTTCCCGTCTTTCGGAAAAGAATAATCAGGGTTTCCATATGACTAAACACAAAAATTGAACTTCCCTAAAATGCAGTCACCGAAATAATAAAGTTTGAATGCTTAGTGTTTTAGTAACACTGAAGTTTCTACATTTGTTAGAAACTTGTATGTACGCACGTTTCGCAATAATTTGCGGCAGGGATGTACGTAATAATTTATTTCAGCGACTCTAAATTCAATATGAGAATAAATTATATTAAAATGTATAAAATCACGGCTAAAATTACAATAAATTTACACAAGAATCGGGATTTCGGGGTTACTGTGGTACAAAAATCATTAATGGTTCTTCTCGGTCAGGTCGATTGGAGGCAGCGTAGTGGCTCCCAATGTCAGTGTGTCTAGCTTTCTAAGTCAAAATTCACTAGTTTTTATTTCAAGCTATATATATAGTTTTTCCAGTATATTAGTAACATCTCTTGGATAATGAACAAAAGAGGCTTTCAGCATATGTTAGTCATGTTCCTTAAAAACATAATTTCACTGGTAATTCATCACATTTCCAATGTGCTATAATTACAGCGTTATTCGGGGACTGCTTCAATTATGTAATAAGGTTAAACACTATATTTTATAATTATCCATCATGTACGTATCCTATGAAGTATCTGGCTCGTTCAAACTATACGAAGTCACAATTCCTTATATGGAAAGGATGCTCATTAACGTGTGTTAGCAATTGCACGAATGATGAATCCATAATTTGTGCATAATATTCGGTACGCCATCAAACAAATTTGAAAAATTAGTTCTTACCCAAAAAGAGGAAATATTATAGTTTTCAGATTCACCATTTCTGAGATAAAGCAAGCTTAAAAGTGACTGGAACGATATAAAAAGTGTCATAACTCGAGAAGAAAATGTCGGGTTAAAGAACATAGTAGTTATTTTGTACCTAGATTCCTTTAATGATGCACCAGTGAATGTGAAATATAAGCTAGTTTCGAATGCCTAATACGTAATATTTCTTTTCTGGAACATCTCATGAATTTTCTTCTATGACGCGAGACTAATGGTATCGTTACCCCTATTACATCTTCACCTGGTCATTAATTGAATCTACGCTCGAAATAAGCATTGTTATTTTACCCGACCTTCATTCAACATTTCTTTCTCGAGTTGCAAGGCTCTACGTTATCGTTCCGAGCAATTCTCGGTAAACTGTAGCTCCGAAATTACTCATTTGGGCACTCATTTTTATCTATATTTTTCTTTATATATGTTTTCGTGTGACGATTCATTTTTCAATATTTGTTGTTGTTCTCGAATATACTGTAGTGATATTCTTTAAATTAATAAACCTTAAATATAACCCTAAACCTATTCCTTTACTCCGACTACTAATATCTAATTTACCAAATACATCTTTGAATCACAATTGAAATCAACTGGATTACCTAACACAAACCCACCCTACTGATTATTACCTAAACTATGTTGAGATATACTTTATGAACCACTTACAAACTAGTTCAATCCTTTTTACAATAAATATCTCGGAAATACTTCCTATGTAACAAATGTATGTCTGAAGTTGAGAAATTTAGCTTTTTAACATTTTCAATTAAAAATATAGGCACTCCAATTTAAAGAACTGAAACGTTCTTGCGATATTTATTAATAATTAGAAGAGAGCTGTTCATACAATACTATTTTTAAAATATTAGTTTGGAATAGAAAAAGAAATTTTTCTTTCAAATTTTGGAAATATATTTTACGTAGAATTTCAAGAACGAAATTTAATACCGAAATCCATGTGTATAAAATTTGTAGACACTTAAACTTAAACTGAAATAATCTCAATAACAAAATTAAATATATAGAACCGCAATAAGAAATTATCCATTAAAAAAATCCTTAAGGATAGTTTTGCTTGGGTCAAAAAGAAAATTTTAATTATTCCAATGAGATTCTGGGGAATACTAACCTGTGCATAACATACGTTCACATGACCTTCAGAAATCAACCAATCCTGCATATAATATACAGTCGTAGTTCTAAAACTGCTGAAAAATCCATTTCCTTTTAAAGCTATTAGAAATGTGTATATATGTAGATAATTTAAAACGTGGAAGAGAAAAATATACTTACAACTATAAATACAGCTTTTGTCTGTAGATCAAAATGACTCACCTGGAAGAAAAAGAAAACTAAATGAGATTTTACTTATATAATGTATAATGTACTCTAAATACGAGAATAATTTGCATACTGCTCAGTGGGGGATGCAAAATTCTGCAACAGGGAAATTACATCAGCTATAAATATGAAGCACATTTTGCACTTCCCATCATCTATGTCGCGAAATTAACATCTGGTTTTGAGGCATCCATTTGACATTTTACTTTGAAGACATTCTATAAATTCTGATGTGTGGTACAAATATTGCAGGAAATAATGCCATTGTATAATCATTTATCCAATATAAATTATACAAATGTCTTACATAGAAAATTAATTAATTTTGAAATAATTTATTCTGCACCACGAATTCAAGTTATTCAAGAGGTGAAAAACAGTTTATGTTTCCAACACTACTCAACCTATTCTTCAATTGAATTGTCTCATTCGATTATGTAAATGAAATGAAATTTCTATTTGTACATTCACTTGTACTGTTATTTAGGCTAAAGTGGGAGGATGAACTAATGAAATGAACTAATGAATCATTAAATAATTTATGGATGAGAATGTGGGAGGAAATCGGAGAACGCGCAGAAAACCCACGGACACGATAATTTCCAGCACCAACTACTGTGGGCTGAGAGCAAACCAGATGCTCTCCGCACCAGAAATGAGTGATTTACCACTGAGCTACCCTGCCCCCTCTCAATAGATTCTGTAAATATTACTCGATTACATTAGTAAGAGTAGAATTTGAAAGGAAAGAAAAAATAGTGATAATGGAAAGTTAACTAGTTTCGTTTATCAATAACTTACTTACTTCTAAAATAGAGAGATGATAATGTTTTTATGATGCATTGAAACGAGTATGTATTCAATTTTGATATTTTCTAAATCAAATGAGTAATTCATTCGACCATTCATTTCAGCACCAGATGTAGACAAACTGTTTATCTTAATTTACGAATCAGAGTCTTATAATTTACGAATCAAGGACGAACTTTACATTAACTAACCCCCTTTACCTTTATTGAGAAGAGTGCTTTCAGACCTGGCTCTTTTTATTCTCTATATATGTGTTAAATTTCAGTTCGATCGGCAGAGCTGCAATGAAATGCAATTATTTTGTCATTCTCTGGAAAGATTCTCCCTACAATTGAGTCAAGAACAATGAGCAACGTCTTAAGTGTTGACTCTGTCAATTCTCTGAGTCAGTTCATATACCTGCTCTTGCTTAAACGTGCACTTAAATATCATCGGGTAGTTACCAATCAGCTTAGCGATCCTGAAAATTATGGATTCGCCGCTAATGTCGGTCATTCTTGACATTTAATTTTTAACCTCTTCTCCGTCCTATGTCAATGGGGGTTAAATTTGAGTTTAAGCCACATCTTCAGTGTCACTATTCATCTCACTGAACACGTAAACTATGGGTTCTACGCTAATGTCACTCGTTTCCGACTAATTTTGTGTGTCATTCTTCGCAATTAGTAGAGACACTATGGTTGTCTTCCTCCCACAATAAAAAATTGAAAGTTTCACTATTTATTTCAGAGACCTGGGAAATGAGTGACTTGACAATAATATCGATTTTTAATATTTTTTACATGTTACCCCTTTGCACACTCTACGGGTGCTAGCTGTGCCTGGGTGCCTCTACGGGTGTACCAAGTTTTCGAAATTGCACCAGGTGTTTCACAGTTATACTGGAACGTACATACATACATATAATTTTCACACTCACTCTTTCACTTTTATTCATTAGCATCCTTTCAGATTTGGCACTTCTTATTTCTACCTTAGTACTAAATATCAGCTCGATCAAACTGAGTACATTTTGCTGCAGCGAAGTTTAATTTTTACATTCATCGTTTCCTGGGAAACTTCTCCTTGTCGTCAAAACAATAAAATATTGAATTACACGTTTCTGCTATTAATTTTAACAATATTACGCACATACACAACAAATTGGTTGTAATTCCACAGAAAATTCAGTGTAATATGGGAGGTATGACCATAAAGCGAGAAGTACTGCAAATACTATAAATTTCGCACAATGTTTTAAAGCACGATTCATACAACATACATGAAGTACCTGTTTCATTTCCAGTTGTCAAGTAATGACTCAAAAACGGAAAGAAATGTAATAATATGAAAAAAGGATAGGAAGGAAAGCTATCTACGGAAGGTGGAATAAATCATAGCAAAATCAGTATTGTTACCTACTTCTCTAAGTTATTCCCTTGTAAATCTGACAATTTGCCTCTGATGTAACAAATTTATCAGGTCATGTTACTATTACTTTATATGCTAACCGTTTACTTAAGTTAAACATTTTTTATGGTTTAATAGGACAAATTTCACTGTACGGGTATGCAATACATCATGTACTAAGATTTAGAATTGCCTCACACATTAAAATGTATCAAAGAATAACTCTATAAGACCGAAAACTATCTTAAGTCTAAATACAATATTATCCGTTTAGAACATAAACATAAACTTCTTATAGTACAAGAGACAGTGTTATGTTTTGTTGGAGTTTATAATTCTTTTGTACTGTCTTCTATTAGCAATTAAAGTTTTTCATTTTACAATATAGGGCTAGTATTAATATTTAACGACAGAACGTGACTGACCAAATGTTATCACTAGTAACCCGAAAATGAATATCTGATATCAAAATCTAAAAATGCTATTTTTTTTCGTTCTCGTAAAGAGTAAATTGGGAAAGCACCAGAATTTGCAATAAGTATTCGTTTTAACTCATATCTAAAGTAAAATGCAATTGTAAAAGTAATGAACATTAGATTAATATGAATTGACAAACATGAATTTAATAATTTCATATAGCTTTCTATCGGGGTCCAAAGTAAAGTTTGTTTCATCAATAAAAATACAATCTAATGTTTTCTAAACTGGTTATTAGTTTTTAAAAAGCGACATATTTCACTTACTTTACGAAATTAATAAATTACGGCAATAATTACAAATTTATCATTTCTAGTTTATTTGTAATACGTAATAATAATGTCAAAATGCAAACAGTTAATATTCATAAATTACAAGAACCAATACTCCTATTGATTATATGGAAATGTTGCAATTTCGTATTCAAATTAATTTGACTATGCAAAAAAATATGGTTGTATTGACTTGATTGTGTTTGTTCGAGAGGAGCAGGATAATGAGCCGTATGAATAAAATACAAGTAAATGTTTAAAGGATGTGCATGAAATAAAAGGATGTACTTGGAAGCAAAAGGTCGAGGTATGAACATTTGCTTCAATCTGTGTGAGTAAGCGCTAAATTTTACAAGTGTTTGTACTTCTTGTAATCGAAGCAAATGCTTGAATTTCTGTGCCATGTGAGTACATATTGAAAGTCTTTCACTTAGTTTTAGTTTTCCAAGGACTCCGACAAAAACTTTAAAAAAAAATAAGAAAAAGTTCTTTTTAAAAGCTCAATTTTAGTAGAATTTTGGTAGTAGTTTAGTAAACGTGCATTTTACTTTTCTTTGCGTTTTACAACACGAAAAATAATTTAGTTGCTGCAATCGGAAGGAGAAATCCTGAAAGAATTCAATAATGAAAGAAAATCGGTCATTCACTAGGTAAGAAAGGTGAAAATAGGTGGACGCTATGGGTTTCTTAGTCCCCGCGAATTGTTTACAGAGTTGTTAGATTAACGTTCAACAACTAAAATGTTTTAGTGAAAAAATACCAATAACTATTATAAAAACGTAGTAGACTTTGTAAAACAAAGTTCATTTAAAATTTATGAATAAACCAAAACTTCATCATAACTATATTCGAGCTTGTGCTTCCCGCAATCGAAGCATATGTTTTAAATTCAGTATCTTGTAGCTACACACTGAAACTTTCCTCCTTAGTTTTAGAGATCTAAGGGGTCGGATAGAAACTATTTTCTAAAACAAAAAGTTCCTATCGGAGTTTTCAATTGTATTAATTTGTTCTTTTGAAATAGTTCAACTTTAGTAAAGAGATATACTTACGTTCTGCCTTGTTTCCCTATTATAACAGGAAAAATAAAGTAATTACTGTATTCTGAAAGGGAAATCCTAAAAGAAAAGTCAAAATTTCAAATTACTTTTATTCAAAATTTCAACAAAAATCCAAGATTTTATTTTTATACAAACTTTATTCAAAAGTTTCATTTTCATTCAAACTTTATTCACAAATTTCATTTTTAATCAAAATTTATTCAACAATTTCATTTTTCTCAAAATTTATTTAAAACTTCAACATTCGTATAACAATTAACAACATACGTATTAACGCAGCTAAAATTTGAGAAAGTGAACGTTTAAAACGGTATCCACAAGATTCACTTCAAAACTTGTGGTACAATATATCATTAAAGAATTATCTTAATAATGATGTTAAACTAACATCATAAGAAGAATTAACAATTTAAGGCTTTAGTTTTGTAAATCGAACTGCTTGGAGCCCAGGATAAAATGACGGAGAACGAGATGCAAATATAGATAAAAGGGTATTTTCGTTGTATGGAAATCAAATATGAAGGAGTATAAAACTTTTATTGTAACACAACTAATGTGTTTGAAGTTTAATTGTTAACAATGACTTCATATTCATTAACTTTAAGAAATCATTAAATTCAATGAATATCTTTCTCCGACAAATTGAAGTTTAAGTGGTGCTATTCTTAGTTTATTGTCACACAATTTTGCACCTAGGCTAACGCAAACGGTCATGATGAAATGAGTGATAATAGTGAAATGATGAAACGGTCAGAAAACGGAAGATCCCTGAAGAGCGTATGCACACAGTATTTTTCCATCACAAAGAGCACTTGAATGTGAGCTGGAAGGTAAAACCAGAAACCCCAAGCGTCAGAGGTATAAATACTTTTAACTGGAATGTAGCGTGGATGACTCTCCGAAAATTAAGGCGAAACGAAGAAAAAGTACTATGTATGGAAATGTTAAATACCAATTTTTACAGTAACTTTTAGAAGTGTCGAAACTCACATCTTCCTCCCACCAGAGACGAAATATCTTGATACGAGTCTAAATGTTGAAGATACTTTTTTTTTTTCAGGAGGAAAACAACAAAATCCAAGTGTGCATCCACCAAAATTTCAACAAGTTTAAAAAGTAAGACTATTCATGGCTTTGGATTAATTGTTTTAACAAAAGAGACACTGACCAAAGCTTAAAACTTTACTTTATTTTAAATTATAATTTGTAACTGTTTTGGATATCTAGCATATCCTTCTTCAGACACGATCGAAATTAATGAAAATACAGACATATATATAAATGTTGTTATAACAGAGTTTGAATTCTTTAACCGTCATATATATATTCATTGTTATAAAAAATTTTTAAATTCTTTTAACAGTCATATATAGAGTCATTGTTGTACTTTTTTATTTTTATTTATTTATTTATTTTTCTTATTTACCGAAGCCTTCAGCCCATCCTGTAAGTCTTCGTGTTCACTTTCCAATTAATCACTTCCTTTATTTTTGGTTCTTATAGAAAGAGTGGAGAAACTTTATTAAGATCAATAAAGAAGAAGAATAGAAAAGGAACTAAAAAGATTAATGAAGAGGAAGAAGGGGTCATTTACAGGGTATGGTGTGAGGACTGCGATATGTCATATATAGGAGAGACAGGAAAGAGAATGAAAGAAAGGATAAAACAACATGAAGATGATGTTAGGAAGAAAAAAGATACCAATGCCATATACAAACATGTTAAGGAGACGAATCACGCAATTAATTGGGATAAGACGGAAGTATTGGAGATGGAGAAAAGAATGATAATAAGGAAGTGGAAAGAAGCGGATTGGATAAAGAAGGTAGGAAGAGATAAACTGATGAACTGGACAGGGGGCTTACCAATTAATGAATCATGGCAAGGAAGTTTGAATAACATAGAGAAGAAAAATAAATAAATAAATAAATAAATAAAAATAAAGGGCCCTTATAAGAACCAAAAATAAAGGAAGTGATTAATTGGAAAGTGAACACGAAGACTTACAGGATGGGCTGAAGGCCTCGGTAAATAAGAAAAATAAATAAATAAATAAAAATAAAAAAGTACAACAATGACTCTATATATGACTGTTAAAAGAATTTAAAAATTTTTTATAACAATGAATATATATATGACGGTTAAAGAATTCAAACTCTGTTATAACAACATTTATATATATGTCTGTATTTTCATTAATTTCGATCGTGTCTGAAGAAGGATATGCTAGATATCCGAAACAGTTACAAATTATAATTTAAAATAAAGTAAAGTTTTAAGCTTTGGTCAGTGTCTCTTTTGTTAAAAGTTTAAAAAATGTTTCTTACATTACATATATATATAGTTACCTTTACTGTTAGATTTGAAACTAACTACCGTGTGTATGAATCAAGCATAGACGTAAACATTTTTGTTAAATATGCACCACAGTATGAAAGCAAAATAATAAAGTGTAATATCTTAAGTTCCCTCCAGGCTTCTTTTTCGGTGCTAAATTTAAAAACCTTGCGTCTGGAGAGCACAATGTACAGCGTACTTTTCGCCGAATATGTTAGTTTTGGTTCAAGTGCATTTTCTTTTCGCTTACACAAATTGAATTTTCATATCCGCAAAGTGTTACCTATTTATTCGATGCAATATTCTGTGTTAAGTATGATGAATTGTGCTTTTTCAATGGAAAAGCAGTCAGTTAACACCATAAACTGTTGGACACAATTTGGCAACAGCGCAATTAATTTTGTGTTCTATGATGTATTTTTTTGAAATACTACGATCGCACACACTCTACAGCCAGTTAGATGTACTTAATACACAGCCATACAAGCAAACAAGGAAAGCAATAGTTCGAAATCATTCATTGTCAATCAACAGTTACAAGTAAATGTCAAAACAGTGATGTGTTAGTTCTTACGTTTCTGCAATTTCAACATAACTAACTAACTAACTAACTCTATGGCCTATGGAACCCGGAGGTTCAATGCCGCGTTCACAAAAGCTCTCCACTGACTTCTACCCTTAGCTAACTGCATCCAGTTTCTACTCTGTATTCCAATCTCTGCGAGATCCATCTTAATATTGTCCTCCCATCTGCGCCTAGGTCTTCCTAATGGTCGTTTTCCGATTGGTCTTTCAGTCAAGACTTTGAAAGCGTCTCTACTTTCTTCCATTCTAGCTGCATGACCCGCCCATCTAAGCCTCCTAGACTTGACGACCCTCACAATGTTGAGTAAACCATATAAATTATGTAGTTCAATTTCAACATATTATATGTTAAATCATTGCTGTTGAGCTATATATTTTATTTATCTCATAGAAACATCTTTACTGTTAATAGATAAAAATAGTGGCAACATCAAATCAAACTGTAGCTAATATTGGCCATTGTTTCATAAAATACATTCATATAAGATTATTTACATTATGTAGCTATATAGTAAATTATACAACTGAGGAAATTGAGCATTATACTTATTTGAATAAAAGTTTTGTTACTTAATACTATTTGATTTGTCATTCCAGCCACTTTCGAATCAGCAACTGTCTCGAAGTAAAACTTTTACCATATCAATGGAATGAAGTCAGAGTCTATATTGCAAAGGTTTGATGCATTTCATACTTGAACTTTTGTTTCAAATCTACCTAGATGTGTAATATTAAAACATATAACCCATATTATATGAGGTGAAAGTATTAAGTATATAGACTTCTTACATGCAGATGTTATGGTAGATTAAGTTTATTTCAACGAACTGCAGTTCAAGCGCCCAAGAGACACTTGAATGATGAAAACATGATAACCACAAGGTGGTTCAACAAACTCTGATTGGGAATTACTTCAGACTGCATCCTTAACCTCACATTACTATTAATATTAAACGGATGAAACATGATTACTCAGTTAAATACCGTACTTTTGTCTGCGTTTTCCTTCCACACCAGGGCGCTGCATTACACGATCAAAGATTCTAAAAGTTAAGCATGTTCTAACCATGAATATGTTTATTACAAGTGACATAGTGACATTAAAGATAATACAGTATTCGTTTATGACATAGGATCATATTGTACTAGGATAAATGCCATCACAGATGATCCCGTATTTTGCAGAATAAATTTATGTTCAATACGTCAATACAATGCATTCCCTTAGAGCAATATAATGTACTATGATGCAGTAGGATGCTATATGTTATATGGAAAATGACTTTTATATTATGTAATAGAAGAAATATTTTTTATTTTGAAATGATAATCTTGAGTTATGAAAAATTTGTTTCCTAAATATTTTTGTAAGGAATATAACACCTTTAGAATGAAGTTCAACTTGGAAATAATTATTGTTATACATGTATACATGTATATTTCAAGCCTGTAAGTTTGTTGATAAATGTTTAAGACCTCGAGAAATGTTCAAAGATTTGGAAGATTTTTTTTATCATAGTAGACTTATGAAGTCATTATTTTGAAAAGTTAAACGCTACTATTGTTTGGTCAATTTTAATCAGATCGTGACATTTCGTGTAATTTTACAAACCTTAGCAAATTTTTCAAACAGATAATCTTACGTTGGAGCCATATGTTACCAACAATCATTTATATAAAACGGTAACTACGTTTCTTAATACGTTCAATTATTTACGCATATTCACTAATGGTATCGCTTTCTTGTGGGTTGTGGCACTGTATAAGATTAAAAAATAATACGGTTAAGTGGCATAACTATTTAAAGAACAACCATCAATAGGAACAAACATATGATCTAAATAAATAAATACCTAAGAATGGCATGTGTTATTTGTAATCTAGAGAAGACCGTACTCTGCTACGGGAAATATCCATGAGCTCATAATGATCCGATCTTAGCGTTTCGTAAGATGCGAATGAACTTGGCGTTCGATGTCTGCCAAATTTAAATTAACGATTAGATGAAAGTTTAGCTACTAGAAATCTGACAGATATGTGGATTCATCTACTGTGTATTATATGTCAAAATTCTTCACCAAACCACATCACAAAATTAAACCACAGAGATATGTATTACTTATCTCTTATATCTTCTTACATCTTCCTAATTTGAATAATTTCAACAAAAAATGAACTACGTATCGCTGGTATTCTTTATTCTCGTCACAAAGTTTTGAAGATGACACAGGGATATGAGACATGTAATAATATATAAATATGTACTATGATGACCCTCAATCTAGTTTAGTGGCTAGCGCGTGCATACTCAGTGTATGTGATATCAGGTTCGGTTCTTAGTTGGAGAGCATAAAAGTTCAATTTCATAATCATTCACTCTCTTTGTCGTAAAGTACATAGTGGTGAGACGTTAAACTAAAAATTTATTTTTTTATTCATGAAGTACGGTATTATATTAAAGAAATAAATATTAAGAAAAAAATCAGAAATTCGATATAGAATTATTATTTCTGTAATTGTTTGTGTTGAAGACTTGTGATTATATTGTAAAACTACGTATCTAACTGATATAAAATAGTAAAGGATGTATAACCTTCATAAAGATTCGTTTAAAACCAGCTAATACGCTTTATATAAATAGAAAGCTATTTTTGAAATAGAAAAGAAAGAATTCAAGGAAATAACTAGAACTGACGGAAGTAGTCAAGAACCAGGATACAAGAATACGATAGTAATTGAAATGACTGTTTTTACTTTATTTTTAAAATATTTTATCCGGCTTCAACAAAAGAGGAAGTTGTCAATTCGACTCGTTTATATGCATATATAGTGAAATGAAATGAAATCTTTGAGTTTTACGTCCCACGGTTATGCCGGTTAGGCTAAAGGAGACGGTGATGATGAGTAATGAATGAGACGGTGGAATGAAGAAAGTGGGAGGAAACGGGAGAACCCCGAGAAAACCCACGCACACGGTGTTTGTCCACCACAAGGATGCATATATAGTGTCTGTGTTTATATGGACATAAGTGCACCGACTTTTTCAATTGTTTTTCTTATAAGAGCACTTTTTCTCAGTGAGCCCATATAATTTTTATGACGATATAGTGACAGTCTTTTGAGCTATATCAAATGAGTGTAGTGTGAAAACCGTAATTATCTAACTTTAATGTGCATATGTTTACGTATAATGAGAAGCTATAAAAATTAATAAACTTCCAAAAATTATATCCGAATGAAGAACACACTAAAAAGCAGAAGATTATAACTATTAAAAAAACAATATCAACCGACTTCAACAAAAACGCAAAAAAGTAGAAAGTAATAAAAAGCTCTAAAAAGCAAAATAATAATAATAAACCGCTTAAAAGCACAAAATAATTCATCAATTATCTATAAAAACATTTGAAGTTTGTCCCAAGCCGAAGAAGTTACTGCCTAATATGAAATTAGTTTCGATGATAATTTTATGGGACGGTAATTTGTTTCGCTTGTGACAGGGTCAAAAGTTTTTTTTATAGATAATGATAATGAATTACCTTTTTACTTTAAAGCGATTAATTATTTTTCATCTTTATAGTGCTTTTACTATTTTCTATTTTTGATGTTTTTGTTGAGGTAGGTTGGTATCTTTTTTATTCAAAAGTTGTTATTAAAATCTGTTTTTTTTTTAATAGTAAGGAATATTTGTGTAAGAATAGACACTGAATAAACACTGAAATTGCATCGTCCTGTGTCTGTTGCAATACACTACTACTTCAATGTTTTTTAATGATAGGAGAATGGTTATTGACCATACGTAACTTCCATAACAATAATAAACTCTAATCTATTCTACACTATAATAACATATACTTTTTAGATTTATAAATTAATAGTGTTTGATGAAATACTTGAATAATTTTTATGGTCCAGCAAAGAATTATTGTGCACAAATTATATCTTTTTTCGTAAGTAACTTTGAACTAGCTCAACCAATTGTGATTTAATTTTATTTGGCATAAAAATAGAACATAATCCTCTGTACATTTGTGCAAATTCTATTTCAATGATTTCGTGCGTAACTTATTAATGAAAAGGAATGAAAAATATGTATGTCCCAATATTCATCCGTGACTGTGCATTCCGGATGCTCAAATGGAAATGCATATAGGATTTTCCTTTAACTTTCATACGTACTGAGATAGTGTATTCAAAAATCAATAACTAGTGAGCAACACTGAATACAATGTAATTTAGTCTGCACACACAAGTATCTCCCAATTGCCAGGTCGATTTTAATTTGTTTTGTAAAAGTTGCATCATTTAGAAATCTACACAAAAAGAGTGTGAGACCTTTGATTCCCCTGCCTGCTGTTGTTTCATAGCACTCGTATCAACTCATCAGGTCAAAGCGTGTTGAATGTGTCAAAGAGCAGAGAGATCCTGCAGAGCTCTGTAAACACTCGTAGGTACAAATGAAAATTTGTGTGCTTCATTTTATGTTTCGCATTCTTAGAAAATCAAACAGAGGTGATCTTTCTCAAAATGCTCTTTAATTTTAACGCGTGATATGTCACTTTAAAATTTACTTTAGCCTTACAATTACTGAAACACTTCACATTTGTTGAAAACGGAGACTACATTAACCTACTTTGATTTTATGCTGTTGACAACCAGTTGTGGAGCTTACAATGGAAAGGACACTTTATGATTAATTTCGAGATGTATAAATTCACCTGTTTTTTTAAATGATTTTAATTCAAAATAGAAAAAGAGTACTTCTTAAGCTTGAAATTCAAAATATGCCATGCTGAATTAAAATTGGACGTTTCGTTTGAACAAAACTTATTCTAAAACATTTTTATAAAGTTTAGGATGACTCACTCCTTTACTTTTGACTAATTTCAACTCCATTGCAACGCCTTAAATATAGAAGTGGCATATTTCATGAAAGCCAGACCTTTTCAACGGTAAGCAATTATGTAACATTTTAACGCTGTAAGATGCAGTAAATTGAGTTAGTTCTTAAATGATTTTAACCCTAAAAATGCCTGTTATTTTTATAAATTCTATGTTTGAGTAAAATCAAAGATTTTAACAAAATTTGAGATTGAAGATAATTATTTTAAGCGTATCGCATAATTTTAAAAGTTTTTTTTTTTACATTCTTCAATTCAAAATAACATGCCAGTCAGGAAAGTCTCCAAGAAAGTACAGGTAATTTTGCATTAAAATCTGACAAATTTGATGAAAATTATCACTAAACAGACAGACACAGAGACAATCATAGGTTACGTTGGATGGTAGAAGATTAGTTGCATTTGCTTCAATTAAGTAGTTTTTTATCACAGAGAGATAAAAGGAATAAAATAAAGCTATCTACAGCAAAAACTTACTATTATTAATCTGTATTAGTTTCGGCAAATAATAAATGTCTTACGAGGGAACCTATCCAAGTGCAACTCTGACTTCGAGTCGAGACTACGGTCGTTGGATACCTTGTAGCAAAAGAACATAACACGAAAAGTGATACATCCTCGATCGCAACCGTTGCGGAGATATAAGCGTGAAAAGTTAGAAATTGAGCTCCATACTATACATTACAAAGTCAGCTTCCGGGTCAAATTTTTCGGAAACGGTCAGGTAAGGAAACTCAGCGAATACATATCAAATTAGTGTTGGGAGCCCACCACCTTTTGAATGAAAACAATGTTGCCCCCGGGGCACTCGCAGGGTCCCAGGCGGGGTCCAACTCAAAATTGGCAAATGGAACCGGGGGTCAAGTAGCATATTGTATGAAAGCTATTGTTAAATAAAAGAAGATAGAACAAATCTCAACTCTCTATGATGACCCTGTGCAAACGGGCAACTGGTCAAAATGTCAATACAACCTACATCAGAAAATACATATCTCTATTGCCACTCTTCTACATAGAAAATACATATCTCTATGGCCACTCTTCTAAATCCGTTAAGTTGTGACAATAACAAAACAGAAAAACACGTTTAAAAGTGCAAGGTATTGAAGTTAAACAAATTGTTGCAGAGTCTCTCACAGAGTTAAACAACGGACCTTATCCAAGTATAAGTGTGACTTCGAATGACCAATGGACAATAGAATGACATGGCCATTGGATTACGTGTCCTAGAAGAGAAAGGATACATTGTCAATCACACTTTTAAACGTGTTTTTCTGTTTTGTTATTGTCACAACTTAACGGATTTAGAAGAGTTGCCATATATTTTCTGATGTAGGTTGTATTGACATTTTGACCAGTTGCCCGTTTGCACAGGGTCATCATAGAGAGTTGAGATTTGTTCTATCTTCTTTTATTTAACAATAGATTTCATACAACATGCTACTTGACCCCCGGTTCCATTTGCCAATTTTGAGTTGGACCCCGCCTGGGACCCTGCGAGTGCCCCGGGGCAACATTGTTTTCATTCAAAAGGTGGTGGGCTCCCAACACTAATTTGATATGTATTCGCTGAGTTTCCTTACCTGACCGTTTCCGAAAAATCTGACCCGGAAGCTGACTTTGTAATGTATAGTATGGAGCTCAATTTCTAACTTTTCACGCTTATATCTCCGCAACGGTTGCGATCGAGGATGTATCACTTTTCGTGTTATGTTCTTTTGCTACAAGGTATCCAACGACCATAGTCTCGACTCGAAGTCAGAGTTGCACTTGGATAGGTTCCCTCGTTAGTCAGATATGTTCTCTGATCTTGTGCCTAATGAAGGCAATGAATGATACATATATTGCCAAAACTAACAAAGAGTAGCAATAAGTTTTGAGATTGGCCAATTTTTACTTTCATAAAAAATATGTATATTTACAAGGCTAGAACGAGCATGATTCAGGTAAAATATACCGTATATGAATCATCAATTAAGCGTTGTAATCCTATTGTGTTCTGCAGGTAAAAAGTAACATCTGATAAATACACGAGGTAATAATAATAATAGAAAACTTCGCTCGGAAAATGAAGATAGTAGGAGAAAATAAAGTGTCCTAAGGAAAAGCATTTATTAAATTTCAAATGATCTGGAACTAAACTATAGATTCTTCATGCAATAGGTTCTTCCTGGGATAGCGCTTAATGTCTCTTACTTGTTACTTCAGTATTCATCAAAGACAAAGAAGCAGGATGTTCGTTCAAAAATTAATAGGCAGTAGGATTATTTATGACTGTTGAAACGATCCAGTGTAGTTATCTATTTGCTTATACATGGATTACCGTAACGAAGTTGTACAGCTATGACGTTATTTCATGTCCATAATATTAATATTTATATTGTCTTGGGAAATAATTCAAAAGAAAATTAACTAGATTTTTTTAAAAATATCATTGATTAGTGCTTAGTATAGTGACACTGAAGAAATGGCCTCGAAATTAATCAGATTGATTGGAAACGGGGTTCAAACTAGAGAACTGCCGATTATAAAACGTGAACGAAAATAGTTTCTCTGCACCGACCATTTGCAATATAACGCACAATATGTCTTAACATCTTTGAGAAGCGGCTATTGCAGCTGGCCTGCATGCATAATTGAGCCAGTAAAAGTTTATTTCTACCAGGCGTGCTTTAAAGTGGTAAACGTGTTGTGTGAGATGTTCAAGCATTCGCCTGTAATACTGGAGCTTTATTCTTCGTCGCATCGACTGGTTCTGTATCTTCAGAGGAAGTTACCTGATCTGATTTTAAAGCATTTCCAGCAAAATATCTCATTACTTGTTGAACTTACTCATTAAGCTAACTCATTATTCTGCTTTAGTACAAATTGGTTTGTTTCATGTTTAGTTATTAGTCAGCAGGACATAATGTTAATTTTTTCTCCTGCCCTAATTGGAAACTTTTTTTCTATACGGACATTCAGTGGATTACGGAAAAGCAGAGCAATAAATGTACACATGGTGGAATAAAAGTACCTTTTAGTTACTCTATGAATTGTTTTAAATATTACTTCTATGTTTTCAAAAACAACCTTAAATAACAAAGATTTGATCAATAATACTGGATCTTTAGAGAAATATACTTGGTATCTACCTTCTTTGATATATCTAGTACTGTATTAATGCCTCACGGTCTTCTCTTTACGCTAAACGAGACGATGCGAAATGAATGACAAGAAAGGTGAAATAATAATACATAGCGTAGATGTCCAAAGCAGGATTCAAACCTGCGACAGACGGTACTTCCGATTGTCAGCCTAATACTTAGACTGTTAGATCATCCAAAATATAAAGATAACCAAGAAGGTTCTGCTGTTTTTTTACCTACCACCTTCGAAGATTGATATGTCATTTACGACGTACCTGGAACACCAGAAACAGTCCAAATCAGCATCGACGACCTTTTGCCAACATTCTAGAAGGCCATGGATTCCATGGCGGTAGAACTTGGTGGTCCGTGGAAGGAATCAAGTGCATTTTGCACCTCTACTAGTAACTTGAAATGGTGTCCTCTAAAGTGACTGCCCAAGGAATGGAACAGGTGGTAATCAGACAGTGCCATGTCAGGGGAGTATGGTGAATGCAATAGTGTTTCCCATCCAAGGCGTAGAATGGTGTCACGGGTCATCCTAGACATGTAGGACTTAGCGAAGGCCTATGATAGGAGGACTCCCTTGCAATTCAGAAGTTCTGGCTCCAGAGTTTTGAGTTTTTCTTGAACACGGCTCAACTGCTGACAGTACACATTTGTATTGATGCTCTGACCAGCTGGTAGCAATTCCCGATGCACGATGCTGTGAGCAATCCAACAAATACACAGGAGAACCTTCTTGTGATACAGTGCTGGTTTCGGCTATTTCGGAGTCGGTTCATGGGATGATAAAAAATGATAACGGCGCCGTGGACCTTCATGCAGGACGCACATCTCATCACATGTCAACATCTCAACCAAAAATGGCTACTTCCTCAGACGACACAGCAAAGAAACACAGGTGTCTGCTCGGGCTGCCCTCTGGTCCGGAGTCAAATTATGTGGGACATATCGACCCAGGTTGTAGTGTTTCCCAAGTTGATGGAGGTGCTGCCGAATAGTTTCTCGACTTACACTGCATTGTAGTCCCAGTTCTTCACATTTCTGGCCACTGTTCTCCTCAATTGCTGCCTGACGATCTTCATTTTGTACATGTGTTGATCTTCCTACACGTGGCGCATTTTCGAATGTTTCGTCACCGTCCTTAAACTTTTTAAACCGCCGCTGCACTGTCCGTTTAGTCAGAACACCCTCACTAAAGGTCTGGCATATCTTCCGCCATACTGCAGCGGCGCTTGACCCCAGTTTGAACTCGTTCAGCACACTCGTCCCTAAGACGCTGTGTAGAGGTCCTATATTCATTCAGTTTCTGAATATTCTCTAACCTCATTACAATCTTTGGTTGTACCTTTTAAAGTAAGGTTCTCGAGACAGATTGATGATCATTAATTGGTAATAATGTGTGTATAATTACACTATAAATACTTTTCTGCACACCGTTCTACTCTTTCTTTCTTTCTTTCTTTTTTCTCCCTCTCTTTCTTTCTTTCTTTCTTTCTTTCTTTGTCTCTCTCTTTTTTGTCCTTCTTATTGTTCTCTCTCTTTCTCTCCCCTTCCAGGTCACATCAGCCAAAAAATGTTACTTACTTCGAAAAAAAGTTGGTCTTCATACCTACTTACTTTACGTCAACGAAACTTGCAAATATATCGCATAATACATGTACGAGTATCTATAGGGGTATCTGTTGTGCAGGTACCTGAGCTTGATGTTTAGTAGAAGTGCCCTAATTTAAAGTGGTCTTTTCGGGAAATGTTCAGGAAAATTTCTCGAATTCATGGATTGTAACACATTCGAAAGTCAGATTCAGTCTGAAGACAATGGCGTACTACCCATAAATCTAAGGATATTAGGATACAAACAACGCTTCCTAAGTGGAAATCTAAGTTTCTCCAAAACTAACTTGATCTTAAAAGGTTCTAAATAATAAGTGTACTGAAGTAATTCTGTTTGATATGGTGTAGTGACTCAGTTATATTACTTTGTTGACAACGCTGTTTTGACATCTCTTTCGCATCAATCGCAGTAGATACTTGATTGCCTAACTATAAGACTTATAACAACAAACGATAAGAAAGGTATAAAATTATTTAATACTTACATATACTATAAAATGAAATGATAGCACTTATTAACCGTTATCATGATATAGTTAGAAATCTGAGTGTTCGACTTCTATATCTGCTAAACAATTCAAAAGGTTGTACTCTGCACGAGCAAAATCGAAACTATCGATTTTATAAAAACCGATAGCTTCCTTCACATTTTTCTATATTATTCATCTTTATCTTCTTCCAGCTTATCACTGACTTCAAGAAGTGTAAATAAGTATTTGGTTCTTAATGATCTTGAAGCACCAAGATGATTTTCGCTCCGAGAAGTACCATTACAGGTTCATTTTTGCCACGTATATATTTCTTGCAATAAGCTTGGCTGTTTCTGGATCTAAAGAGAGCTCTTGAATAACATGCTTTCTGATAGAAATACCATGCCAAATCAGGAGTTTAGAGTTCTCGGACAGTGATGTTGAATTTAACAACACTTTAAACATCTGTGTTTAATGTAGTGATGCACGTCGACAGGCAATTGTTGCTTCTGCCTAATGATGTGCGTCATCATATTAAACACAGACATTTCACGTGATATTATGATCACCACACCACCCAAGAACGCTGAATTCACGTTTTGGTACGGCATTTCCATCACAAAATATGTTATCCAAGACTCCCTATAAATCTGGAATTATTTTTCTCAGTGTACATGTTTATGTGACTAATTTGTTAAAAGGAATTTCTTTGCCTGGTAACACCATATAGCCGAAATGAAATGCTTCAAAACTGATTCATAATAGTAAGCATTTTCTTTTTTAGCTACAAAAATATTGTATTTATAAATATACCACAGTTGAAATCAATAACTTACTCTGATTTTATGGGTCTTTTTCTCAACTCTTTAGCAAATAGTTGAATGCTCATAGTTGGTATGTCATACAACAACATCTAATCAAAGTTGACTCAATCTCGATAATATTTCAGTTTTGCAACTAACCATTACATATACTGAAGTTATTTATTTGTTTATTTTGCAAAAGACTTCTGGACAGGTACATGAAGAACATAAAATTTTAGGCGTGTGATGAATAAGTAAAATGCATAAAATTGACATTTCCATGTATTTGAGTCACCTTGAAACAATATTTCGAGTGTTAAGCAGTCTAGATAAAAAATGTTTATTCTAGGTAATATTGCAAAGACATTGATAAATACCAAGGATTTTTGGTACAATACTGTATAATAAAAAGAGTGTTCAATACGTTTTGTACAGATTGGAATATTTTTATTAGTTACAATATGATGATCGAAATTCAGGTGAACATACTTCCATCCTTTGGCTTCAAAATGGTAAAAAATGTTGTTTTCTAATGTTCACGTGTAGCACAATGGACACTGATGTAAACATTACAATCCGAAAACGGTAGGGAATGGAATTCCTATTCAAAACCGGTGATGAATCACGCACATCAATTCATAGGAAGTTGCTCAGGTTTATGGAGATCACATATTGGACCGCGCGAGTATTCAACTTTGGTTGCAGTGCTTAAAAAACCTAGATTTTCCAGATTAGGTCAAAAAATTATGATCTCCTTCTCAGATCAATGCAATGTCATTTTCATAGTCTTCTTAGAATATAGCTCCACAATTAACAAGGAGAGATGTTGTCACTAGATAAGGTACGACGTGCTCTTCATACCAAGAGACAGAGCTGCAAGGTAAGTTCATCAAGCTTCATCATGACAATGTCAAGCCTCACATAATAATTATGATATAACAAAATAATGAAAATGGGATAGAAAGCTATCCCTCAGTCTCCCTATAGTTCCCACTTGGCTCCTTCGAACTTCTTTTTGTCCGGTCGACTGAAAGCACATCTGCGAGAAAAAAATATCCGACAATGAAAGGCCCTTATTTCTTGTGTGGAACAATGTTGTAAAAGTCAGCCGCTAGAATTTTATCAAAGTACATTCAAGGCATGGAAAGAATGTCGGACGAGGTGCCTCACGCAGATGGAGACTACAGTCAGTAACATGGTCTTATAATCAAAAGATTAAAGTATGTTCACCAAAAATTTCATAAACATATTATAACTACTAACAATATTATAAGAGTCTGTGCAAAACTTTTTGAACGCATCTTGTATTAGAATTATTCATTTTATAGTGAAGGGTTCAAAATCTTTAAATTGTCACAGAAAAGGCCAAGTTACAGATGTGTAATGAGTGACATTGATAGTAAAATTTATTGTTCTGTGCTTTGTCAACATTAGTCCTTAACATAAACATAGGACTGATTTGTATTAGCGACTCATAGTTGGACATTAATAATACAGACGTGTTCAAATTAGTAGACTCACGCTCGAAAAATGCAAACTTGATATAGGAGTCCTAATTTCAGAGTTCTAGAACATTTAATTTAATGGTTAAACCACCAATATAGGATCCTCCATTTGTTTACTGTACAGTTAAACAGGTGATATCACCGTTGAATAACAGATGGTATTAGTGAGGAGGGAGAGATATTCTCAAAGCGGTGTTTCAGTTATACATAGCTATTGTGGTTCCTATCATAAAGTTACAGTCTGAGGTGTTGTGGTTGCTGTCCTAAGAAGTTAAGGACATTCAAAGCGTTCAACAGTTCGAATGGGTCAGTTCAAAATGATTGTAACGTGTTTCGTGTATTAATCTTTTATTCTGTGTAGTCCTGTAATTGCAGCATAATGGAAAAAGCAAAATACCTTTCTACGCGTAAAATAGAAGTTAACAAAATACTTCTGGTGGAAATAAGATATACACAGCAATACATTACTAGTAGAAACAGGATAGAACAAAAATCTGTGAGTAGAATCTCTGTTGAAATAAACAAGAGCCAAAATAGGGTTGGGAAGTGTTGGCGAAAACCAAAGGTATCAGAAAATTAAAAAGATTGGCTCAGGGAAACAGAAGTGCAATCTCTAATAGACTTAAGCATAAAAATGGCTGAGTATGGCGCAGACATTTTGCCTGAAATTGTTCGAATGATTCTTTGTGCCGAGGTAATAAAAGCACACGGTCAAGAAAGAATACAAAAATTAGAGTCTACTCCAATCATGGCAAAGAAGGGCCTCGAATGGGCACGAGGCCTAGAATATTGGACTGCAGACGATTGGAGAATAGTGTGTTCCAGTGATGAATCATGTATCTTTGTGTCTGATGAATGTTCACAATATGTGCGACGTTGACCTGGGAGGAATTCAAGTTGGAATGTCTTTAATAAACCGTGAAGCATCCTACTTCAGTCATGGTCTGGGGTGTGATCTGTGTCTTCGGGCCTGGAAAATTGTATATAGTAGAGAGGACAATGAAGCACAACCAATACCTACAAGTTCTTCAAGAAGAACTGCTTTTTCAGACTGCACTCTGGTTTGATGACGTACAATTTATCTTTATGCATGATGGAGCACCATGACACCGGCCCAAAGCCGTGACAAAATTCTTCTAGGACAACGAAATTAGTGTTCTTCCATGGCCAGGCACTAGTCCTGATATGAACCCGATTGAAAACTTTTGGAGTTTCATGAAAGAAAAGCTAAGAAGAAGCACATTAGAACCAAACTTCAATTGATCAAGGAGATCAACAATTTGTGGTATCACGATGCTGAACTGAAGGCAAAATGTGCTAAACTCGTACATAGGATGCCACAAAGGATAAAAGACTTAATAAAGAAAAAGTGATTTCATAAGTAATATTAATTTTTGTGTGAGAGATAATTTTCTTGTAAGTATTCTATTTCATTTTTTGTTTCAAATTTGGATATACACCCTTTATAGTAATTATATTTGAATGTTACGTACGCGTTTGTTTTATTGATATTGAAAAGCATATGCCACACTCACTAGAAATTAGGACAGAGTTACAAAGTAGTAATTTGAACTAAGTTCAAACGTATTTTCTCACGTAATATTGTAATAACAGTAAAATATTCAGAAACTGAATGTTGAGTCTTATAATTTGAACACGTCTGTACACTTTGCAAACATATTGTTTTACGTTATCATAATTTATTAACTTATTTATAAATAATTTATTTAAAATGGTTTCAGATCAGATACCTATGTCGTTTACTACTTCACTTATTCCGATATATCATTACCTATCAGAAGCTATTATTTAGACCTGAATAAACGTTATATTAATTGTTTTATGTTCACCAGGAACACTAAAGAGATATCCAATTTATAAACCAGAGTATAATAGTTTATGCAAACGGATCACTATGATAAAAGCTATCCCCAGTTTATTCTCAAATGGGAAGATTCCTGTCAATTGCAATGTTAATTAAAAAGCATTTCTTTCTGACTGATCCAACACACACAGATATATTAAGAAAAATATTCTCATGAGGAAATATAAAGATTAATCTCTATGGAGTGCGTATTAATAATATCGGTTCTCTTCTACGCAGTCTTCTCCATAATGCGAACTATTGGACAGAAAAAATAAATAGGCAGAAATAAACGATTTAATAGAACTGTCCTGAAAAGGATATACTGCGTATCTAATAAAATAAGAATAAAGAACATTCAGAAAATTATTCTACTCAGCGTCAACATTTAAGTTATACATAAAATCAAGAACAGAAAGGAAACTATTTCTTTTGGAGCAAAATTAATGTTAAGTTACAGTAGGATTCACTTCGACTGAGATCAGTTTTACAATAATAATAAAAAAATAAAAAAGCTAGCTGTCACCAATGAAGCTGTCACATAATATTTTACATTACTGAAAATTTGTTCCCATACTTTCCAATTTTATCAATGTGTTGGATTGACGAAAAGTATTGTGAATAATAACTATCATATGCAGAATGTATTTATTTACATAATGACTTATCAGTACTTCCTTTTTGTTCACGTCTACGAATTTTTAGAAGCTAGTTCAAAGTCTACGATGATGAAAGAGGTAACAAGGGAAATTAGAAATTAAAAATAAATAAACAAATAAAAGCTCTGGCACAGTAGAAACAGTAAATAGTTTCAGTTTTGTACATGTTAATCATTGGAGGATATTTTCTGTCATCTAACAGTGTGATGTGTAGCTTCTAGCGTTCTACAGATATACATACTTGTTTCAATAGTAGAAAATGGTATATTAATAGTCATCATTAAAGCCAACGTAATCCGCGAATTGAAGAGAAAAGATTAGCAACTTTAAATTAGTTTTAAATAAAATTCAGTAGAATTTAGTGTATATTTCAACTTCGGGATTTTGTAGTTTTACATTGGTTGAACGATGTGATTGTTTAGAGAATTTGAAGTTATTGATGCGGGTCGCCGAAGAGGCCATAACTCCGTATTAGGGTACCCGTCAGACGTAAGGAGCTTGAAATTAGTTGGTCAGTTACACAATAAATCTAAGAGTAGAAGTATATTGCTTCTATATTATGTAATTATATATTGTCATTGAATTTAATCAGAGGGAGTATTTCAAGACCAAAACGATTGAAAAACACCTATTTCGATACCTCATTACTAAATAACAGACATTTGAAAATGTTGGGAAAGCTCATACTATATTTCTATGAAGTTTCCAAATGTGCAACTGATGGTTTTGTGAGCAAACCGATGGTCATCCAACTTAAGATTTATTTAAAAATAATGTAAATAATAACTAAATAATCTTTACAGTTATTTGTCTTAAATGCCATTCTAGACGGGACAGTGTGGAATAACGTGTAATTGATCTAAGTGTGGAAATTGGCATACAAGCATAGGTATTTAATACAAAAATAATATATTTCATTTTTCTAATGCTATATGTGCAGTGAACTTTACTAGTAAAAAATACAATGTACTGAAATAATCATGTAAAAATCATATTTTCTTATTTTATGTAGGGAAAATTCCATGAAAACTACCAATTTCCCAAGAAAACGAGGAAATCAGTATAAACGCAGGCAAAGTCTTTTGCCGTTAGGGAATACGACGTTCGTCTGCTCAGTTCACCAGTCACTCTGACAGGAGAATGTGCACGGAAAATCACAGCTCACTGGAAAGGACATGTGTACGAACTTCGTGCATTAGTTTTCTGCGATTATGTTTCATGGGATAAAGTTATCAAAATAAGGAAATGGCAGAATTATTGCTTACAAGGAAATGGGCTAATTTGACCGTCAAGTAGTAAAGCAATCAAATCGTTCTATTGTGTTATCGTGCACTTTGGAAAGAAAAGAATATATGGATAAGGCTGAAAATGATTACTGTTTCGCAAGGCGAAGGTTAGGGTCATGTTTCGTTCCCACCTTGTAGTTGATTGAGTTAACTGTCACTTCTTTATGTGTCATGCAAATTTCATTAGACAAACATGTTGCATGGAAGAATTGTTTACCAAAGCACCTGTAAATTCCAAACATAAAAGGCTTGATTTGTGCTTGCGAAACAGTATACATTGTGGATCTATGAAGGAAATAAAATAATATTTATCATAAGTAGAAGCTTTGCTTTGTATATACTTAAACACAAACACACTATTTGCTGAGCAAAACAATATATTCACATTAAAAAGCTACATACGTGTGAAGCCAAAGCGTTAGTTGGCGAAACTGTAACACGTGTATAGTTTTTAATGTGAATATATTGTTCTGCTCAGCAAATAGTTTGTTTGTGTTTAAATATTCATCACTCAAAGGAAGTTGAATTTAGGTGTCCTAGACGGCTTTCATTATTATTGGTACGATCTCAGGACAGAGGAGCAAAGGAAAAACCTCTGATATATAGAAAGAGTCGCTAGAGACAGACCATATTATAATATATGAAGAATCCATTGATGATTCAACATAATATGTTGGGCCATGTGTGTGCGCTAACAAAAGAGTAATTTCAAGAAAAATATATCGAGCTTATAACTTGATCAGCAAGAGTCCAGAATTAAACTCCACGTAAAATTTTCGGATAATATTGACAAGGCGTGCTTATCAAAATGGGCTAAAATTTGAAACTGCGGCGGAGCTGCAAAGAGTAAATGAAACAATGGACCTAGTTCTCAAAGCAGCAGCTAAATATCCTCATTGGGACAATGCTTAAGACAATTTTCAAGGTTATTAAGAGTAATGGATATTCGACCAAGTGTTTCTCATAACATTTTGCCCGTCTGTACCGGTTTTTCTTAGTTACTTGTATACGCTTAACAAACGCCTTTATACAAATTTCCACACAAATATTGCAGTTGTTCTGTTATATTACAAATTTGCTATATTTATGATCTAAAATATAAGAACATTATGATGTTGTGGTGTAAGCCTCCTACTCTTAGTTACAATTTGCGTAATATACTATGTACTCGTACGTAGTACTAAACTCTTGCTTTTATACACGGAAAACCAAGTGCCATTAACCGATTCCTACCACTGTATTCCTAGAACGGACGGGACGTGAGCATGGGCCCGACAGGAAATTGAACCAGGTTCTCCTGGTAAAGGTGTATCAAGTTGGCCATATAGCTCCGAGTGTGTTCTTACAATTATCAATTCGCACACTAGTAACGGTTACGAAAATACTTCATGATACGACAGTTTCATATGTTTTTTCTTCTTTTCTTTTTCTTTCTTTCCTTCTTTTTTAAAGAATTTCACTTGTTTACATTTCTGTTCGTGGTAACATTTCCTTACAAACAGGAGAAACTAAGATACAATTTCATAAGTCAAGAAATTCTTTGCTGGTACAAAATTTTAAAAAAGTAAAAGATTTTTTATTTTCTTTCTTTTTAACTTTTTTAAGCAGTGACACATGCCACTTGGTCGTTATTTTAACCTTACAGTTTCCTGGTTTCCATCTTTGTGAGTGACACCTGTATGTTCTGTGAGGAGAAAGTCAGATCTTAAAAGCAAAGCTGCTTTAGAGACTCAAATGAAACACCTTTTTCTTAAAAAAAAAAAAAAAAAAAAAAAATCCAGTAACAGTTTATGTTAAGACGTCTTTCATTTTCGAAGCATCTTGCTTTGTTTTCTTCTTCGAGACAGAGATGGCAGCACCAGAGGAGTCAAGTTGCTTCACTTCCTTTCTCTCTTAACTTTCCGTTGTGCCTTTTGCGAACAGGGGAGTTCATTTGAATTATGACGTCATCATATTACACGCTTCTCAGAACTAAGTAACTGAGCATCAGAAGAAGAAGAAGTAACTAGTAAAAGATAGAAAGTAAGGTAGAGAAACCGTTTCAGAGCTTTAGCAACGGAGGAAGAAATATCATTTGACGCGACGAGAGGGTTGGTAATTCCCATATTACCGTCGACTGCAGTGCTTTCACAGAGGAGTGAGATAAAATGAGCCAGTTTTCTCTCACTCATTCCATAAAGAAAGAAATAGTTTAAGAAAATCGGGAAAAAATCTCTGCATGTAATTTCCTTTAATTTCCCAAGTTACACGCAAGGAGGCAGATCATGATTAAATTCCTACCAAAGTCAGTGCTGTTATTTATTTTTTTGCTTCAGTCTTTGGCTACATGTGATAGTGGACACACGCCCTTCAAAGGAAGAAATCGTCGCAAGAAATAAGATCAAACTTTAGTCTACATATCATAGTGTATTTTATGGGACATTCAGAGCACTTGGAAATCAAGTCACATTTAAGAAAAAAGTTGCAAGAAAAATAGACATAGAGTTTGTACGGAGTAATTAATTACAGGGAATGTGTACATTGTTTTACTTTATATAAGAGTTACTGTATTTACAATATACATCTGGACATGACTGCCGAAACTTTAATATAGAGAATAATACGTGGTTGTTTTAATCAGATTCTATATTTATGTTATAAGGAAAATTTGGCTTTGGAGCTGAATATTTTCAAAAGTAGTAGTCATAGATCTGAGGTTGCATCTTCCTGTCTTGGACCTATAAGAAAAAGAATGAAATAAAATGAAATCTTTAAGTTTTACGTCCCACGGTTATGCCGGTTAGGCTAAAGGAGACGATGATGATGTGAGATGAGTGAAATGAAGAAAGTGAGAGGAAACGGGAGAACCCCGAGAAAACCCACGAGCACGGTGTTTGTTCTCCACAAAGTCCACACGGCGCGAGCTGGGATCGAACCAGGGACCCCAAGCACCGGAGGTGAACGCTCTACCACTGAGCCACCGCCCACATCTCGGGCCCACATCTCCATTGAGCTGCAACAAAGGAAGCAGACAATCTGGCTTCAATAATTCGCTCACTAGGCATTACTGTGAGTGGAGAATTGAATTTCGATATAGAAAAGGACAAACTTGCCTTCACTTAAAAGTGCGGGCCCCCGTTCTAGAACCTTTCGAACTTAATTTATTCCTTGCATATTGGGTGAGAGGATATTTTATATTTTACGGAGTATGCCTTCTAAGCTACTACCAAAGAAAGAACTAACAAGGGAATATCTTGGAGATAAACACGGTCAGGTTATGCTTAAGCAAATGGTATGTCTACAGAATCACAATACTTAGAGGGTGACCTTGTCTTGAATGTTCCAAGTCCTTTAACATACGCACATGTACTTATAATTCAAAGATTTAGGCATAAGCACAACGTCGTCTGTTAGAGTTCTGAACATCTAATAAAGGGCCTCCAGACTGTGAGATGCTTCTCTAAGCGGACCCTTTACTTACGTATTACCAAAAAGTGTTTCAGATAGAGGAATGCTCATACCATCTAAAAACTATGTCCCTCCTCTTGTTTAAACTATCTACGCTACTAGCACACCATGTTAATTTCTGAACACAGACATAAACAATACAGTGTTTAACACTTGCTTAGTGCAGTGCGCAACTTATCACCCGAAAACACATTTCTGAATACCACTGAAAATGTTTTATGACCGTGTACTTAAGTTTGAATTTTCAATATTGAGTGTGAGTTTGTGATCTTGGATTAAATTAATTACTGTGTTATGTACTTCCAAGCATTGACCAGGTAATACATATGGAAATTGACTGCTTAGCAAAGTACTTACACTAAGGATCGCCTTGCACTCAGTGTTTAAAACTCAAACATGCACACATGTACTTACTGACCAAAGCATTCAACATTAAGTACAACCTCATCTGATACAGCTTTAAGAATTGACTACAAGTATGTTGTTAATGTAAAGTGCTTTTCTAAGCAGTCCTTAGGTATTAGCATGCCTAATATTTAGAACTGAATTTCTCAGTAACTAATAAAATTCAAGGATCACTCACTCACATTCGACATTTAAGATTCAAACTTAAATTTGTAGACCTAATAAAAATTTCTTGAACTCCTGAAAAATTCATTTCCTCTTATTACACCGGAATAGCAGCAAAGAAGAAAAAAAATATCAGAGGAAAATTCTAACTTATGCTCAATGATGCTGAATAGGTATAAATTAATATCCTTATTCAGTTTAAAATATTAAAAAATCAGCATCATTGTAATCCTCAAACAAATTCGCTCTTTCTCTGATTCCTATTGCTAGCCGAAAATAATCATAATCATCTACACTTGAATCATTAGCAAACCACTAATTGTTTCAACCTCCTCATCATTGTCCTGTCTTCCAGGAATTCAGACTTTACTTGCGGATTTTGAATTTGCTCGCCCAAATTTGGCAGAGTAAATGTTATCTATAGAGTAGTTGATTCTCTAGAGTAGTCTTCGTAGTAATTTCCCCCAAGAAACAACACTGAGTCCTACTCCCGGTTAAATACTTATTTAACCCAAGGTAATAGCTTAATGTAGTTTGAAGAAACTCGTCCTATGGGTATTAAATTCCGCTCTACTATTGTAATACTAAAACTGAGAGTAAATTTAATTAGGATTATTATTTTGTATTCTGTTTCCCTTCGTTTTTCTTCCAATAGTTTTTCCTTTAATACCTTTAATCCCTTTCCACTTTTGTTCTTGACCAAAATTTCGAAGGGGCGCGTCCCACCTGTCCTCTCCCTTGGTTATATCTCTGTTTATAATAGAACAAGTAGATGAAGAAGTGCCCGTTCTTAGCAAAGAAAGAATTACGTTTAACAAATATAAAATTGAAATTTGAAATTTTGTAAACATTACCCATTTTCTTCCCTTTTGAAGGAAAATTTTCAAAAATGATGGAACAAATGTACATTCATTTCTTTCAATTATTAGTTTGTATATTGACTTTCACACTCCCAATTTAAGTGAATCCTCATATTTTTTTTATACATTTTAATTTTAATGAAGTTTCTAGAAAAAAAATAGTATATACAAAAGTACTAATACATTTAGAGAAACATCAAAATTAACATATTTAAAACAGCAAACAGTAAAAATTAAACATAATTTTGGTACTATATAAACCGACAATTATAAAAACGAAGGATAACAATCCTCATATTACATATTTCCTGAATAAAGAAACGAAAATTTCAATACCAGAAACTGTACCCCTTAGGAGCTTTTAAAAAGACTGAAACACATTTTTAATTAATTTCAATTATGAGTTTGTATACCGGATTAGGAGTTTGTATACAGCTCCAACTGAAGTAATTACCCACATCCTCTATATAAAGAATTGGAAGTTTGCATAGTACAGAAATTGTCCTATTTTCCCGATTAGAAGAGACATTCTCGTACCATGTATTCTCTTATTTATAAATAAGAGTTTAAATACGTTTAAATACTGAGCTTCACACCTCTAATTTAAGTGAGTCATCACATTATGTAATTTCACGATAGAAGAGTCGAGACTTGTAATATAGAAAATACCCACTATTTCGCTAGGGATGCGCACTAGTCGAGACAGGTCTCGAATTCGTTTCGAGACACACTTTGTAAAATTCGAGATGAGTCGAGACAAACGTATTTCTCGACTCGAATTTTCGAGTCGAGACTGCTCGTAAACATCTCGACCCGACTCGAATGCCTCAAAAATCTGTCTATAATTTTTAATATTATTTTGAAGAAAGTATTTACTCACTGTCAGAAACAGCCCTGAAACTAATTCAAGTGAGCATCCATGCATAGACGCAACTGCCCTCCCCCATATTTCTGAAGTTTATGAAGATAGTCATCCACTGTTATCTATGAACTGAGCTGAAGTGAATACAACACCATTTTGCTTAATTTTATGTTTTTGTTTCACAGTATTAAGGTCTTTAGGACATAACCAGGCCAAGAGACAGGAGAGGCAAGGAAGTGAAAGACAGCGACCCTTGCCTGACAAAATGTACCAGGTAAAACTTCAGTCATTCAGTCAAGATGACCGGTCGGAACAGAGTTCGTAGCCATGCTCAAGCTTTAAAATGCTGCTCGTTAGGCATACACACTGCCCAGGGCTTCAAGTGGCTTCAGTGAGATAGCCGCCTCGCCAGAATGCTTATCCACAGTGATTTGCGAGAACATAGTCAACAATGAAAGTTAATAATCCCTGATCCTTGTTCCTGATCTGGTTTGATAAATCATGTTAATAGTCGTTTTACAGACAGAACCAAAATACTAATAAAACATTAATGCACAATGTTTGTAAAATGACAAGTGTTGCACACGAACTAAATTCTGTCAGCAGGCTGATTTTCCGGAACGCAGTGCTCACTGTAAGCCCTGACACTGCCTCTCTACTAATAGCTGCGTAATTGTCATTCACTTTCTATGCATGTGATCTGAATTGGTTCACACCTCACTTTATTGCTTTTTTCGTTTTTAGACATTGCATGTTCCATTACGAAACAAAGAAAAGTTTACACGTGTTCAAGTGAGCAATGTATATTATATACTTCTAATTACAGCTTGTGAATCTTACGGTCAATAAATAAAACTTGTTGTCTCCTAATAATGAAAGAAAATAAGAATCGCAGTTTACGCTCATGCCATGTAGCTGCCACCGCAAATTCAAACTTTATAATCGATTTTTATACAAAGGCAATAATCTGAAATATATTACTGCTTCCAATCTAAAGTAGGAATTAAAATCTACGCCTGGTTGAATTCACAACTTTTTGTGTTCAGTTGTTAATGTATAATGCTCTTTCTTAAACTTCCATAGGGAGAGAGCATATACAACTCGAAGAAGAATGAAGAGATGTATGCTTGGGATAACCCAGAGAGAAAGAAAAATAAATATATGGATAAGGAAGATGACAGGAGTGACTGATATCATCTCGAAAATGAAAGGACGCAAGTGTCAGGGAGCTGGTCATATTGCAAGAAAAACTGGCGATAGGTGGACAAAAGCAATCCTTGACTGGATCCTAAAGGAACGTAAAGGATCCAGAAAACGTTGTAATACAATATGGTGTGACGAAATTAGGAAGCAGTGTGGAGTAACGTGGAAACGAATTGCCGAAAATAGATACGTGTGAAAAAGAATTGGAGAGACCTTCATCCAGAAGTGGGTCGACAAAGGTTGAGAATTATATATATATATATATGGATGCATAAGTGTAACCTTGGCCCATATGGTTGGAGGGGGTAAAACATTCCTGCACACACACATACATATACCTATATATATATATATATATATATATATATATATATATATATATATATATATATATATATATATATATATATATATATATATATATGTCCTCGCGATGAAATATCGCACACGCCCGTTTTCTCGTTGTTTGGAATTCATTCCAGGAAACATGGTGCACTTCGAAAGACGATTCCTTATCTATTCCAACCATGGGATATATATATATATATATATATATATATATATATATATATATATATATATATATATATATATATATATATATATATATATATATATATATATATATATATGTATACATGTGTGTATATGTGTGTGTTTGTGCACGAATGTTTTGCCTCCCCCCCAACCATATGGGCCAAGGTTACGCTTATGCATCCATGTGTCTAGTGGAGCTCGAGTAAAGCACCATGACGGCCGAGTCGATCGAACACTGCTTGTAGACTACGTACACCCCTTCATGACGACCATGTTTCCCAACGGTAGTGGCATTTTTCGACAAGATAATGCACCATGTCACAAGGCCATGAGTGTAATAGAGTGGCTCGAGGAAGAGGAGCGAGTTCCAAATGATGTGTTGGCCCCCCAACTCGACGAATCTGAACCCAATCGAACACATCTGGGATGTGATTGAACGTGACGTCAGAGCGCATTGCCCCCCTTCCCGGAATTTATGGGAATTAGGTGACCTGTGTCTGTACATGTGGTGCCAACTCTCTGCAGCGACTACAAAGTATCATTACGTCCATGCCAAGAGCATTCGCCGTTGTTATCCGTGCCAAAGATGGACATACTGACAATTAGGTAGGTAGTATAATGTTCTGGCTGATGTGTGCGTATATTTTAACTCGTATATTTTGTCTCGACTCGAATTTCGACACGTCTCGACTCGGATTCGAATCGAGTCGAGACACGAGTCGAGACAACATTTTCTCGAGGCGAGCTGAGGCAGGCTTAATTCTCGACTCGACTCGACTCGACTCGTGCGCATCCCTATATTTCGCAATTAATGGCAGAATTTTCTAAAGAACACATGTTCATCATTGTTAATGGGAAACTCATATGCTGAATTCCATCTTCCTAACTTCGAATACTTTATTCTTGAAAGAAAAAAATAACTCCCTTTAATCTATTTTAGAATATGCATTTCAAAAATCCTCTATGTCCTGTTTCCATGGTAAAACTAGTTTTCTATCCATATTTTATGTTTCTACTGTAGTTATAGTAGTATGGTCTTTATATCGTAATACTGATTCACATTTACCGTTTTACATAATAGTAAGATACGAAAGAAAATAATTCTAAACCACGTCACATTACAGTAAGAGCGAACCTTCCAGATTAGTATAAAAGTGATCAGTGACATTGTTAGACACTCATCATGAACAGCACTAATAATTGCTACAGCGAAGAAGCCCTCTTGCACGCAAACATATACATATATAAAACATTATGTGGAGTCACCAGCTAAAATGTCAACCCCAATTGCTGGACAGGATACTTCATGAGCTATTACGATATAAAGATTAGTATGTTCTTTCAGAATACAGCTGTGGTGAGTTCAGGAGAGACAGGTAAGAATGTTTTCAGTTTTTTGAAAATGTCACTTCAACATGTTTTTTTTTTTTTCAGTTTTCTTTAGTTATACATTATTGAAATACTGATGCAATTTGCTAATAAGTACTAAATTAAACTCCCTGATGGTACAGCCTATGAAAGGCTGTGGCTTTCCAGATGGTTCATATTGAACTCTGCTTACACCGCTGATGATTTATCAACTTTGTTATCCTCCTTTTACTAACATTATGCATATACTCGCATTTAATTTTCATACTATTCCATAACAGTGTCTTAGTATGATCTTATTTGTTTCTTTGATTTTTTTTTTCATTTTTGCTTTCGAGCAACAATAGGAGGGAAGAAACTATCGTGAAAAAAAATATCAAATTCAAAATTTTGAGGATTTATACCTTTCATGGTTCTTACATACAGAAAAAGTTATTTTTCAATATTCGTCCTGATGTACACTTGCCTAGATGCCATACTGTTCAAAGTAACTACCCCAAATTTTTAAGTTCAAATGTATTATTTTTTAAATGATATCCTCCAGGAAGATTTCGAATTTCTTCCTACCTAAAAAAATAAGGATAGTTTACTAAAGTGTGAAAATTATATATATATATATATATATATATATATATATATATATATATATATATATATATATATATATATATATCGTTTTCTCGAAAACAGCTCTAACAATTTTGTTCAGTTTTCATGAATCAACATCTCATTAACAATTGTATAATATAGCTAGTATAAGCAGTTTCTTTGAGAAAAATCCAGAAGAGGTACTTTACTCTTGGAATGAGTTTTCTTAGAAAATTTTTTTTTCGAAAACTACTTCGGCAATTTTGTTCATATTTCATAAATAAATGTTTCATTAAGAAACTTAGAATATACTATAAATTATTTTTCATTTAAAACTCCTGAAGGATTTGTTTACTCTTGGGGTCAATTTTTCTTCGATCATTTTCTCAAAAAACGATTAAGGTAATTCTGTTCATACTTCATAAATGTTGTTTCATTAAGCAACTTAAAACATCAAAAAATCATTTTTTATTTAGAAATTCAAAAAGGGTAGTTACTCGTCGGGTTGAACTTTTCCCAGATAATTTTCTCAAAAAAGATTCAGGCAATTTCGTTCATACTTAATAAGTGAATGTCACATTAACAAACCTTCTAATATGGTATAACCATTTTTTCACTAAAAGGTTTGCAAGGGGTAGTTTACTGTTGCGATAAGTTTTTTGTAAGAATTATTTACAATATCTGGACACGAATCTTTGAAGCTGTGAAAGAAGCTTCAGATAGAGATCTCAAGGTTAAAATATATCCTATACGACCAATATTGGACTTGATTCCCTCTAACATTATACAGTGTTCATCAGTCTGAAATAGGTTAAAGGTATGATGTCTCACACAAGGGGAATTCAAGAATGATTTCAATGTTCATAAGATTTCGGCAAGTTAAAAAAAAAATCTTCGATGAGTCTTCAATTATCTTGATTGTTTATAGATATCATATTAGTATAGTGGCTGAATTGAACCTTCTAAGTACCTAACCATCGTTCCTATCTTAATAGATAATCTAATAACATATTCAAGACATCTTATAGCAAAATGTTATACATACATCGAATAAGTCTAAGCATCGTTATATGGTCCTAGAAAGACGCTTACGTGAGATACCATCTATAGTTTAGCTTTTCGTATGTCAACAGACTAGTGCAAGATAAACTTGCCCACACGTCTTCATTTACAAGCTCCGTATTCTTGCTCATAGCCAGAAGTAGCTTAAACAAGTGCAAGGCTTTTTTAGTTTTTGTTTTCGGAATAGCATTTTTTTCATCTCAAAGCATTAATATTTCGTACACACAGTCGTAAGAATGGATAGTAAATTCTTTTAAGGAATAATGAACATTTTATATTTATGTGAAGCAGATTCAAACCTGGATAGATGGATGCCATTATTTTCAAGCCAAATATTTGACAAGTATCTAAACAATATTACAGTCAGCTGAAGACCGTGGAACATGGTTGGTTCTCAGTTGCGTCCGTTACCTGACAATAATGTCAGCATATCTATCAGGATGATTGTGATAGAGGGTTCTACTTTCTGATTATTATTGTTACAGCAGTGTAAAAGCATTAACTTTGCAATAATATAGTAAAAATAAATTCGGACACGAGTAGCCACTGTAAATCATAATAAAGTTCCATTCTGAAAATGTTAAATTTTTGATTATAGGTAAGAATCATAAATAGTTATAGTTTAACTTTTTCAGATTTTGTTATTTTTTTGAATATGTTACGCACATCCGAATTAAACTATAATCTGAATTTTCGCATATTTCATTTCTCTGCTGCTTTGTTTTAGTTCTTCACTTGAGATTTCTAAAATGAAAACATCAATTGTAAGGACAGCATATGGTATGTTGAAACAAAACAGAATCAACTTAAATTACCGAAGTTCTGGGAAAAAGAGGTATAAAGTTCGAAAGGTAAGTTTAACTACATAGAAAAGTTAATATTGTCCTTTTTTACGAGTTACTAATTTCTGGGCATGAATATTTTCGGCTCTGAAAAGAGATTATTCGGATAGTAAACTTAAAGATGAAATATGACCAAAATAACGAAAACTGGACCTGATTCCTTTGCGCACTGAACTTGCCACCATACATCATATACATCTCTAAAACTCAGCCGATTCTGAGCAGCCTTGGCGTGAGAGTAGAGATGTACTTCCATAATTTGCGTGTGAAAAACTTTTCCTGTTCAAATCGTTGGTTCCTGAATTATGAGCATCAAAAATGAGTTGAAAGAAAATATATCAGCAATTGCTAATTATAATAAAATCTAGTCAAAATTGGGGGATAATACAGGGAACAAACCTGTTAAAGATTAAACTTCTTACATTACGCATTTCATAAATAGTATGTACTTATAATAAATATATACCGGTACCAAAATCAATAACAGACGAATTTGTGCCATTCAGGAAACTCACATTGTTGATTACAAACTATAGTGTAGAATTTTCGGCCATACTGAAGAACCATTATAAGAACTTAACATACACACGGATTAATACAAACAGTTTGTTTGGGAACATAAGTTCCATTCAAAGGGCTCACTTACGAAGCTCGTATCCCACATCACACTATAGATGCATGTATTAATTCGAATAGGAACTTAAAACCGACCTCATACTCGAAGATACAACAATCAAATGTTTTGTCACTCATAACATAACATAAGATAGTAATGCTATAGATACACTAATGCTGTAAATTCTCTTCCAAATCTCAGGTTTAGACAAATACAATTTTACTGGACCAGTGATGAATTTTACGCTAATATTAGTTGGCTTCCATATAGTTTTCTGCTCAGGGAAAACTATACTATGGTATAGGTTTGTTTCAGTAGAAAAGTATAATAGAAATCAACTGTACATACGTTTGTAATGAGAAAATTGAATGGCAATACTTCACTAATACATTCAAGTATTTCAACTAACATTATTCTCCTTATTTCTAATTAGCAAATATTATATTTTATTTTAAATTATAAGAAGTTCTTGGTGAAAATGTACATTTTGGGGAAAATATTACTCCTTAACACCCTCAAATTGTGTTACATTTTGTTATTGCGTTCTTAGTAGGATTAGAATTACAAATTAGATTTCCAGGCTTTCGGCAGCATGAACAAATAGCAAGAATGTGCTATTGTAAAAGTTGTATAGTTCTCTGGTCTAGATAACTGGGTTGAGAACAGTAGTGTAGTTTCTATAATTTAACCCTTCTGAGGGCGAGAAGTGATTCAGGAAATGACGTATACTGTAAAAGTTTATCAGTTGACTTTCATGATGGTATGCGCACCCACAAACTGCAGCCTACTCAAGATCCGGTCGTGCTTTGGATCCAAGTTAATAACAGATTCTGTTCCTTGCGACCTTGGTTTTGTATAAGTATGAAAAAGACGAAAAACAGTACAACTCTGACACAGTGTTCGTACCTTTCCTTAAGAAATTCTCTCTCAACTGACATCCTTTTCTTATTAAATTTTCCGCGGTTTATTGTGTATCCGATTCCTATGACAGACGTTGTGTGTTAAGATTAATTTAGTTATATTTAGTTATATATTTGACTTTTATTTTATTTATTTATTTATTTTTTTTACAAGAAATACAAATATACGCAGTCAAGATTGGGTACCAATTATGCTACTTTGAATACACACACTATTGCTATTGTATTAGTTCCTTTTTTGAAGAAAGAAAGAAAAAAAGAGAAACACATTTATGATGGTCAACTATCTGCGCAAGAATTTCCATGGAGTTTCTCATTTTATTTAAATAAATCCATTTTTTCCTTCTTTGCTATTTTTAACTGCAAAATTTCCCTAGATTATACCTATGGAAATTTCCCTCAAACTGCGAACACTACTCTGATCCACGTATGTTGATACATTGCAAGAAGGTGTTTAAATGACATAAACTTGGTATCAGAACTTGATTAATAAACCTAGCTTGTGTATTTTAAAGTGGTTCTTTCGATTTTTTTAAATCAAATCCACTCACAGATATCAAGGTTCAGCTGTAAAAATAGTTCAAATCCTACTTTATTCACTATATCAAATTTACAAAAAGAAAAAAATAAATTAGATTAAACGCAGGCATAATTTTAAGAAAATAACTTGTCATAAAAAAGAATATTAACATATCATAAGAATATTAACACAAGGAAAATGCATTACTATATCTTAGAAAGAAAATAGCTAAATATTGGTAGAAAATTCCTTCTCCGCCAGTTCTACACATGTCTCCCATGAGATTTTTATAAGAAGAGAAAACCTGTTTTTCTCCACACTGATGACATCGGGGAAAGGGGGAGAAAAAGAAATAGACTCTTGCCATCTAACTCTAGAAGCATCTTCTGCAATTAAGCAGGAGACAAGAACTGCTGACACGACCAAGAGTCTGTTCTCCACCACCCTTCACTCCCCCTCACAAACACTGAAGCTCTTTTCAGACACAAAAGTTTTCTTTCCTGGAAATTTACCTACTTTTTTGTGCCCTCCAAGCAAAAAACGGGGAAAAGCATGAGAATTTCTTGTGAAAAACAAATGTAAAAATGAAAATTAAAAAAAAAATACAGTGTTTTGCATCGTTGCATTAATCTTATTTTCTGTCGTCTTTTAAGATTCTTTTCTTGTTTCTGTTTACTGGGTTCAATATAATGCAGCGGTAAAAAAAAAAGAAAATAATAATGAAATTTTCCTCCGCAACAAAATAATTAAGAGAAGCGATTTACTGACAAAGATAGGGAAATAATTATGGAAAAACTTTCGCTTACATAAGCCTGCCAGATTTCATAACTGAAAAATTATAATATTTTCCTTAGAACATTGCCTTTACATGGAAGGGCGATTTCTTGGACAGCAGCACTTGCAACCAGAGGTAGACACTTTCCCTAATGATCACTTGACCTCGCCTTCATCCTCAAAGTGTATTGTTGCCCTCACCCTCTCTTGCCATCGCCCTCAAAATGTATTGTTATCCTTAAAGCTTTTTGTTGTACACACTCTCATTTTCGCTCTCCTCATCAAAATACATTTTCGTCCTCCTTCATTTAGTACAATGTGGAAAAGTAAGAGTGAGAGTAACACTTATGAGAACAAAATGTATGTGTGATCTCAACTCTGCTGGATTCACTTAGCTTTGTGAAACCTCGTAACTTAATGTCTGGGTTAAATAATGACAAACAGATCATGAAGTACTTACATGCCTAGGTTTACAAATTACATGCCTACTAATTTTGTTAATCATGTATATTTTGCAGAGAAGGAATGGCGTGTAGATAGATTCCACCAACACTTTATTGGAAACAAGCTAAAATTTCCAATAGGTTTATAGAAAATATTTGAATTCTCTTCTTCCCTTTGGATACGCATTTCAATGTAAATTTAAAGACAGAAACTCATGAGATACTTTATGTTTTGTATAAATTTAAAATATTTGCCCTCTTAGTCCTTTAATCAAAGTAACACAACCGATCTATATGTAGAAGAAGATATAATTGTTATATGAGTGGCTTGGGAAAACATAATGCTAAGCGCCATTTTCGGTGAAACTGTGTTATTAGATGGAGTTTGGTAGGGTCGAACCATAGAATAATATGTGGATAGTTTAATTTTGGAAATGAACCTGTATATAGCAAGGAAATTTTGCTTAGTATGTGTCATTGTATTGAATTGCATGTCAAATGTCAACCTTTCCCAATTTACTCAAAAATTAGAAAACATGATATACCATTATGTTATATATATATATATATATATATATATATATATATATATATATATATATATATATATATATATATATATATATATATATATATATGATATAATGATATACCAAGCCGCTCATATTCGATAAACAAATCCCTAGAAGGACCGTATCGTGCACGATAGTGTCCGTGTTATAAGCTCAGAAGAGAACATGGTGCTCCTGGTGCTCCACGGCCGAAAAGTTTTTTTTAGTTTCTATCAGTGTACTAGGGACGGACAAAAAAAAGTATATATAATACATAACATTGTATCAAAACCTAAGGTATTCTATATTTATAAGTTATCGTGAAACTCAAAGAAGATCAGTTGGGGGCTAACACCAACGGTTCATTCTTTACTAATTTCAGCTCCGTGCAGAGTGAACGATTGTGAAGCCTTAAAGAAAATGTGCGACATGTTTTTTTTAAAAAAATCGAAAAGTTGTAACGGAAATTATCGTGGAACATATTTTTAATTTGGGGGAAGGGGGCGATGAAATACATCGTACATGAGCAAATTGAATTCACCGCACATTCTTGACTGATTTTAAACTCATTCACTGGAGATTACTGAGAAGACTCAAAGAAAATCGTATCAAAACCGAATGAATTTAAGAACATTTCTCATGAAACTAAAGAAAATCGAGGGGACAGGAAGTTGCAGGAGGGTGCACATACCCTACTTTATTCTTTACTGATTTCAACTACTTACAGACCTCCGAGTCTGTAATGAGAATGAGGATGTGAGAATCTCAAAGAAAATGTGCGACTATCATGCCAAAAGCAGAAAAAAAAATCGTAAAAATGTTTTGAAATCCAGCGGATGAAGCAAATTCACTTTCATTTCGGAAATTTTAACTCAAAACTGTAAGAATTATATTTATATTGCCGTCAATAAAATATACATAATATTTTTCATAATAGAATTTTTTACGTGATTTATATTGAACTGTCTTTCTCATATATGCGTGAAATTGGTATAGCGGGATGGATTTTACCCCATTGTAATTCTTAAACTTGATTGATCGTAACCCCAACGAACAGGGTTATTTCTAGAAGTAAAAAGCATGCACATACCTAGATTAATCAAAATAAGATGGTTTAGTGACAGTTATCGTAGAATAGATAGACAGAGAGACGAACAGAAACGCATATGCAAATTGAGTCGAATAGTATCTCCGCCTCTGTTTAGCTATCCGAAAACTACTTTTAAAAGGCATGCTTTGCAAATAATTGGAATATTTTCTCTTTATGTATTTAAAATAAAATATTTCCAATCGCAAGTTTAGGAGTGACTTCATATACTAGTACACTTATTTTTGTTATCAAGTATTCTACGTACGTATAATGGATTTATTCTAAAAGTTCTTAGTCATAATGTTCTTAGAATTATTATTTTAGTTTAACGTTCCACGATTATGTACGGAGAATACGGAAAACTGATGATGATAATAATAAATTAAATGATGAAATAAAGGAAGTGGGAGGAAACGGGATAACCCGAAAAATCCATATACGACATTTGTGCACCACAAAGACTCTTGATGCTAGCTGGAGTCGAACCAAAGAGGGGCTCACTCTACTACTGAGCCTCCGCAACACCGTGAAACTTCTTTTCTGAATTATCGAATTCATTTTACAAAATAAAATAAATCAAGTTATCAGTTTTTGCTCATAAACATTTCAGCTCATCTAAAATACTACAATTGTGGTACACTTGTAGAAATACAAGTTACACATCGCATTCTAACTGAAATGCAGTATAAGAATGTAACTCGAAAATAACATCTATTGTTTGTAAATCATTTTAGAAAGCTATATTTATAATAAAAACCGTGGTACATAGAAAGCCAACGTAACTTAAATAATTTGGCTTGTTTGTTATATATCCCATATGATTATACCCTTTAGGCTAAGAAGCGATGAATAAATAATGAACGTGAATAATTACGGAAAAATAGCTGAATGAGAATGTGAAAGGAAATTGGAGAACCACGAGAAAACCTAGGGACGCGATAAATTCATATGAATGGGAATGAACCAGGGTTCCTTTTACTAGAGGTTGTCCTGAACCCACTGAGTCACTATACCCCCTAAAGAAATTCAAAATCAAGCGACGAAAGTCGAATTGTTTCAGAATAACTCTGTTGATAGTTAGGTAAGTATTCAAGGATGCATGCATGATACCAGAAGTAAGAATTCAAAACTTGCTTGTTTTTCAACCTATTCAATTTATAGTTTATTTGATATTTAAATTAGTGTAGTGAAAACCTAGCAGTAGTTAGTCGCCTCTAAACTTTCCACAAATCTACCCAATATTTGTACCACATGAAAACATTTTCTGTTTTCAATATTAAGAGAAATAAACAGTAATATTTACTATGTAAGCACTTTTACTGAAATATTTTATGCCAATCTCAAAGTGTAGTGTCATATTAATTTGGTAAAATTCTATTAACCTACATTTTCGTTTGAAGCTTCATTCCATGCTGATTCACCATCTCTGGGAGTTTGCTCATCTTTTTATTTTCTCGTTTTGCTGCGGGAAGAAAATATATGTGAAAATAAATGGTGTGCTTCTCGAAGTTCTTTTCTGAGAGAGAGAGAGAGAGAGAGAGAGAGAGAGAGAGAGGAGAAACAGCGACCACGAAGGAAAAGAGATCTTTTTGATGATTATCAGCAAGGAGCTAACTCGATTTTGGTTGGTCGTAAAGTTTGCTCACAAGATTGTTAGACATGGTGCCAACGGGTACTAGCGTCGCTTTTTACAGTCTTGTTAACATCTTGATAACGGCAAACTCGGTATTTTTCATTCGTATATTTTATTTTGAATTCGCTCTTTTTTACATCCCCCCCCCCCCGACTCATTCTTTGTTTTAGTGTACTCTGTTTTAATTCCACTCATTACATTCTTTGAAAGACGTCTCTCTGTATTTAGAATTACATAATATTTTTACAACTGTGAATTAGTGTTAGAAATAATGATGTACGGACGTTGTTATACCATTATGTCACAGAAAGCCGTGGCTATATGTTGCCTTAATACATAACTTTTTATCATCAAAAATTGCATGAAACCGCAGACTTAGGTTCAACGTACTATCCGAGCCAGAGATGGAATCTAGATTATTTCCGAGGAAAATGAAAGTCTAAACGCTGAGAAGCTTACTTTTTAAACACAATTTGAAGTGTTTGTTTCTTATTATGTAAAGATGCAGAACTGACCTTCTCACCAACCAAGTAAATAGTAGATCCTCACAAAATCATTCCACGTAACATATTACTCACAAAATTATAATAAGAACGACATAATATGTTCTCGGTTTTCTTTCGGTATTATCATGACCTTCAGTATACTAGCTGATCTATGAGTGACTCGATTTTGATAGGGGTGGCTCAGTGGCAGAGCGTTCACCTCTGGTGTTTGGGGTCCCGGGTTCGATCCCAGCCCACGCCAAGTGAACTTTGTGGTGGAAAAACACCGTGTGCGTGGGTTTTCTCGGGGTTCTCCCGTTTCCTCCCACTTTCTTCATTCCACCATTTTATTCATCACTCATCATCACCGTCTCCATTAGCCTAACCGGCATAACCGTGGGACGTAAAACTCAAAGATTTCGTTTCGATTTTGATAGGCAGAGGTAGGGGTGTACCAAGAACCGGTTAACCGGTTTCGGTTCGGTTTGTAGCTTCGGTCCGGTTTGTAGTTTCGGTTCGGTCTGTAGCATCAAATTAAAATCGTTAATGATTTTGCCTTATTGTATCTTATTTGGTGAGGCTTTATTAACTTATTGGATATATGGTCAATTAGGGGGGAGTATTATATTTCATATGGCATTGGTGCATTGTCACATTCCCCTTCAAAATTTTAAAGGGGTAAATTGGTTCATCTCTTAAATTTAGGAATTGCCAATAAACTTAGTTAATATTCTCATGGATTCCAATATATAACTCTGTGAATATGGGTGGTTCTGCTTATTCCCCTCTATGACTAAAAAAATGAAAAAAATATTTGTTTTATGATGTGTTTACCACGAGAAAAAGTTATTGGCCTAATTTATCTACTTTCATGAATCTTTGTCACGTTAGGTAATTACCTGGTTGAGTAAAGGTGCCTATTCTTCTTCATAGGACATGGGTACACTAATGCTCCTATTTTAAAATTTGGGAAGTGCAAATTGACCAACTTCCTAAATTTGGGAAATGTCAAAAAATAAATATTGACATTTATTTCCTTAAGACTCGTATATATACTTTCTTAAATTTAAATATTCCTCTTGTCTCCTTATATGCGTAAAAATTGTCAAAACTATATTATCAAAAGTAACACATTATAATTGAGTTGTCTAGTTCCAAAAGGGCTCTGGTCCTTTTACAGCAAATTCCAGAAAACTTAGAAACAATGTAAGATCTGCATGTTTTGTAGAATTTGGAGTACTTCAGTGTATTCATGTGGAAAACTTAAACATCCTCAAATATTTCCAGTTCTACAAAACGCATCAATCCTACAGTTTTCCACAGTTTTCTGGGATTTGATATAAATGGACAAGAGCCATTTTGGAACTGCACGACTCAACTGTCAAAAATAAATAAATAAATAAGTGAGGCTGAAAATAAATTAACATGAGGCAGTAATTTCAAATGTTGTAGCCTGTATCCACTAAGATGATAGCTTATTGCAACTCATGAACCTATGGATGAATAAAAGTCCCCATTTGTTTTGTTGGACATATGTACCGTAAGACATTTTTTTTTTTAAATTTCCAGAGGAGTACATTTGGCCTACTCCAAAATTTTGAATAGCCAAGTAATTATTCTCTAGAACTAAGTGGAATATATTTTTACAAATCTGGATGGTTTAATTCTTCCTTCCTACTCAAAATTCAAATTAGGGAGATTTACCTAATTTAGCATCTTATTACTTTGAACTTTAGGGAGAACTCACAGTCAAATACCATTGTTGGTACAATTTGATTGGTCGATCCCTAGTTCTTATTAACAATGCCGAACTTTGAAACTTGGATATGGTATTCTAAAATCACTGGTGGAACACTATCGTCCGTTCAATCATATTGTTTGATCACAAAATCTAAATAATTTCACATTTTGGACTAATTTAAAATCGAACTTTAAGGCACGAAACATGATAAGCAATTGTTAAAATCGATTGATATATAATAACACCTCTTTCATACTTTGAATCTCACGGTTTGTAATCATGATTCATGCACGATTTAAGGTCACTGATCGAAAATACTTTTTAGTGAAATCTGATTAATTGATTTCTATCTGTAACTTCAAATTTTGGACTTGAAATCTAATAGATAATTATTGTAACCTATTGATATAAATCTATAATTTCACACTTTGAAGGCTAGGATTGTAGTTATAGTTGAATCACTGATTGGAAAAAGGGAATAAGTGCATCAGACCTAAGTTTCCAAAAACGCTAAAAAACCTTCCCGAGGCGTTGTTTGTATTTGTTGCAAAAAGTGTATCATTGATTACTTGTAGCAAAAGAACTAACAAACACTAAGACAAGAAGAAGAATCTTGTATTGCAGCACTGCAATTGGTTAGATAAGCTTAAAAATGGAAAAAAAAATGTTCCCTTTTTCCAATCAACTAGAGTTGGACGCAATTGTAATTGTGTGTAGAGCATGTAATGTGCAGTTTATGATAGAAAGTTTTGAAAATATACATGCTGAATGCAATGTTGTATGTAAATCTTGGATATATGTATCCGAACTATCACGCATGTTAGGCTTCTAACACTGTAATTGTCACCGTTCGTTTTTTTTTTTTTGTTTTTGTTTTGTAGAGCACATGTTATTCGTACAGCAAGAAAAGTAATACAATAGACAGCTGAAAAAATACGTAGCAAAATACGTTGTCAAAATAGAATGACTTTACATAGAGTCCTATCCGCCTGCATCTTCGTCGTCTACAGTTTCCTGGTCAGTGGTTTTCCATGAACAAATCATCCTATAAAACTTTTTGTATTGGTCAGGTATGCATTGGATGATTTGTGAAGAATCGTCTATCTTTTTCTGATTGATCGGGACTTGCCAATCGTATGCCTTTGATGTTGGTAGTGGAACGTTTGTGACATTACTTTTGAGTAATCGAAAAATATCAGTTCTTAGTTCATTGATAAACTTATGAGCTTGCACATAACCTAGAGATTCTGCTTTATAAACAGTGTCTTTATTTACGTACTTGGAATTCCACTGTTTTGTCCACAATGCTACCTGAAGATTTCTTGTAAAACGGTTACCACCAATGTTTAAAATCTAAGATTTCTTCATTGACAACTTCATAAACCTGAAATGGAGTATCAGTATTTCTTGCATTTGGTAATAATGTGGTTATACTGTGCTGGTAAATAAATGCGATTGTGTCGTTTGAGTTCTCGTTTGATTATAACAAAATTTCGGTCACATGGTAAAAACTGTGACCTCTGACAGGCAAATATTGCTGTACAGTGGTAAAGTGTTATGACACGATCAGACTGAAAGAATTAATGTCATTGTATGATTGAAGTTTTAGTATTGTATGATCACCACTTGTAACACTGAAAACACGTAAATCTGTAACTGATTGGGGCAAGTATTTCTCTATAGATTGTGCAATGCGAAGACAAGGCGAAGTATCGTAACGTCAGCAGAGGGCTCTAATGGTTGTCTACATACACACAGTCTCACAGTTGTGGTGGTATCCTATAGTGATTGGAAGAAGGAAATAAGAAACGTAGTTATTCCCTTTTTCTAATCAGCGAGATATTTTGTCTTCTACATTGGTCATATAGAGTTGCCCAAACTTCCTATTTTCTACTCAACGATGTAACTATCTTAAAGGAACACATCTGCTATCTCAGGTTAAAATCGCAAAAAATTGTACTTATTCCCTTTTTCCAATCAGTGGTTCAGTTCATAGGCTGAAAAAGAAGGATGGTTAATGAACGTGAATGATTATGAAAGAATTTGTGGAATGGCAATTTGGAGGGAATCGGAGAAACACGGGATATCCCACAGACACAATATTTTTCACCATACATTCATATGAATAGGATCGAACCATGGCTAATTTACTAAAGGGGAGCACCTCAACCCACTGAGCCACTGTACCATTAGAGAAATTCAAAATGAAGGTCGAAATTCGAATTGCCTTAGTATAAAGGTAATCAAAAAGTTCTGTCGCTTTTCGTGCAGGCCCGTGTTTCATTGGCCCTCACACCGTGAGTTGATTGCGAATGGAGATAAGACGAAGGCCAGTTGTTGATGTGGGTATATCCAACATACTACCTGGTTGTGGCAGTTTAGTTACAACATGAACTTAAGTAAGGACAAGTAAACATGGGACTTCCATAGAGCGTCATAAAGGCATGTATGCTATACGAGTTCAAAGTGGGATCAAACGCCATTGTAGAGGGGCGGAACATATACCAGGCTATTAGTGAAAGTGCCATGAGTACGCAGACAATGCAGCTGTTGTTTAAGAAGTTTAAGGACGGTGACGAAACTACTCAAAGACGCACCACGTGTCGGAAGACCAACACACGTACAAAATGATCTTCAGGCAGCAATTGAGGTGAACAGTTTCCACACATGTAATGAACTGGGACTACAAGTCAGCGTGAGTGGAGAAACCATTCGGTACCACCTCCATCAACTTGGAAAACACTACAAGTTGGTTCGATGGGTCCACACGATTTGACTCCGGGCCAGAAAACAATGCGAACACACTCCTGTGTTTCTTTTCTGTCCTGTCTAAGGAAGGAGCCATTTCTGAACAGAGTTTTGACATGTGATGAGAAGTTGGTGCGGGTGGCGCGGGTCCGAAGCTCCACGGCGCCATCAACATTGGTTAGCATCCCAGGAACCGGTTCCAAAACAGCTGAAACCAACACTGCACCAGAAGAAGGGTCTCGTGTGTGTTTGGTGGACTGCCCGCGGTATCGTGCATCTTGAAATTCTACTAGTTGGTCAAAAATCTATGTAACTGTGTACTGCCAGCAGTTGAGCCCTGTTCAAGAAAAAACTCACCTCTGAAGCCAGCACTCTGAATCGCAAAGGTGTCCTCCTGTTACAGAACAACGTTAAACCCCACGTGGCTAGGATGGCCCAGGACACCACTCTACTGCTTGGATAGGAAATGTTATTGCATCCGCCATACTCCCCGGACATTTCACCATCCAATTATCACCTGTTCAATTCCTTGGACAATCACCTTAGAGGATACCAGTTCAAATCCCTGGTAAAGGTGCAGAATTCACTTGATACTTTCTTCGCTTCATGGTCCACCAATTTCTAAAGCGATTGAATCCATGGCCTTCCAGAACGTTGACAGAAATTCGTCAATGATGATCGGGACTATTTTGAACTTTCAAGTACGTCTTAGGTGACATATCGATGTTCGAAGGTGGTCGGTGAAAAAACGACAGAACTTTCTTTCATGTGTACTTATGATACACTCACTCTCACCCACCATCCATCTTGACACACCCTCAGCCACTACCCACTCCGACCCACCACTCATAATGATTCACAATATTTCATTTGTTAGTGAATAAGCCACATCCTTCTATCGTGAGGTTGTTACGTGTATAATTTTAATACAAAGATTGGTTTATTTTTAGCACAGTGAAAATTTTATGAACCTTACATTCGTGTCTAATGTTTCATATTCCTTTCTAAGCAAAACTGGAACTGAGTGAAGAATAAGACGGAATTCATTATCCTAGTGCCGATTTGGTCAGGGCGTTAATAGAAGGAGCAATGAATTAAAAGTCCAAAAATTAAGAAAATCATGTAACAACTTCTTGAGAATTTTGTTGTTCGCTACCATAATTCAGAGTTCCTTCTATCAAGAAATATTAATTGACATCTGAGTTTAATGACACTATAATTACATAGTTCTTGTTTACAGAGTATTTGAATTATAATCCAGAATTTATTCCTCCACTCCAGCTCCTTAATTTTCAGTGATATATATATCCTTTAACTATCCCTTTGAGCTACAGAGGAATATTGATCATCCTATTCTTGATTCCAGCCTTAGTTCCCTCCTCCCTACTAATGTAGATAAGTAGATTAGAATGAACGTTCAGGTACAACAAAATAATATAATACGATGTCATCTAGTACTTTTATCCATTCATCTTTTTCAAATATACGGATTTACTGGAAACGAGTTAATATTAAATAGTTGCAGTATGGCATTGCTATGTGGTCTTATTGAGGAAAGGTATATCTCAATATTCTTGATATCATAGTGAAAATTCACATTTTTCATATCCTAGTTACCGAAACTAAATGTTTGTAAGTGTAGTTTCTGTCCAGGCGTTATCGCAACCAACAATAATACTGTACCCGACGTAATGGAGTTATACTGTATATGTGACATTGTCCATGTGACTGATTGAAATTGTAAAAAAATGGATTGAAATATCTCAATGTTCTCGAACTTATGTACTATACTCCTTAACCTGAAATATGATCTATTTATTTGCAGATATTCCTACCACTAGAAATAAAGCCTAATTATTAGTAGTATTAGTAGCAGTACTTGAAGCATTACTAATAGTGGTTGTTGTGGTGGTATTGTTGCTGAAATAATCCTCCGGAAGTTGAACTTTGTGATTTAAAACAAATGGAGGTAAACAAACACATAAATACTGAAACTCTAAAATTTGAAATAAAATATATACAGCATATACAAACGAAATGTACACAACATGTGTCTACGAACATAAAACAGTTTTAAAAAATTCAGCACAAAACATACGCAATGTGACGCAGTGGCCATATTTTTGTTTTCACTGTCAATAAGCATATATTAAGCAGTATCGAGAACGGTATATATATATGATCTACTAGTCAATAAAGAAATACATTCTGGGAGTCAGTGCCCAAACACGCTTTAGAATTAATAAAAGTTGAATGTGGGATGTAAAGGGTTACATAATTCAAACTCCGATCATTGTAAGTTTTGTAGATTCGCGTCACGTAAACAGAGCGACATAAAAATGTCTGACAGCTATGATAACCGGATAAGACTGTCGACTTTTATGGGGTAGTTAAGACGGATGTGCAAGTGGGGAAGACATACTGACTGATTCTAAGTGATTGAAGAAGGAGAAACTATATAAAGTATAATCTACCACCCATCTCATCCTCTAGTGCTATGAAAACTCCTTGGAAGCCTCCTACTTATCATTTTTCAATATCATTTTTTTTGGGGGTCTTGATTCTTCGTAGAAGTTTTGCAGTTAACGTAGCTACAGGAAGTATTGCATCGTATGTTATATCTTTCTTTCTCCTCACTCAACAAGTCCAAAAGGAATCAATCATAGTGTTTCTGACAGAACACAGCCTGGTTCCAATTTTAATGAACACGCAAACATATTCTTAACCGAGAGGTTGATGTCTTGCTTTTTCTCCTCATGAGATTTTAATCTATTGCATTAGTACTCGAATATCATACTAAAAATAAGGTAATGTAGTAATGTCCCTAACCAAGTTGTGTCATTGATTCAGTAAAAGGAGAAATAGGACAAATATTTCGAGGAGTGCATTAACATGTACAATAATGTAAATTGCATAATTATACTTTTAACATTATATTCTTCTCTCGATTAAGTATTGTTCTCAGTGTCAGGCATAAAGTATCGAATGCTCAGAACCTTAATAAAAATCAATCCAACCAAGGAATATAAGAAAGAAATTTCATTATAAATAAAATATTTCCTTTGTTCATAATTTATTAAGAGACAAATTGAATGAAACTTCTCCAATTTTCCAACCTTTTCCAACTTTCCAACATAGAAATTCATTGAATAGTGTTACAATTCACTGGGTTCTGCAAATGTCCTATCACAAATTCCTCCTCCTCCGCTTTCCTCTTAGTTCATCAGTCTAAAAGGATTCCTCATTTCTATTCACTAGATTGAATTTGTTCAAATAAATAAGAAATATGTTGCACGCATCAGAAAACAACTTATTTCAAATTTGGTATTCGTATCTTTAATGGTGAAACAGCAATACTATGTTACAATGGTTTAATTTTTCCTTTCTAGTGCTTTATCGTGCATTACATAAAATTCGTGCAAATAAAAGTGTTCGTATTTCGTGTTTAAAAATGATCCACATCCATATCCTTCTGCTCATAAGTTAACCCATTACTGCATGGCGTGCAAGTAATTTCATTCTGACAAGTCGATCCTCTGTTTGGCCTCTTGATTCGATTTTTGACGTCTTCGCATTTCAGTACTTTCTTAGGATACCACCTGCTTTAACTTGGGTTTATTAACGCTAATAGTGTGTACTCTGACGGAAGAAGAAAAAGAAGAATTAGAGTTGTATGTCAATGCGTCCGAATATATAAACAGTGTATGTTGCTTGCATGTGTTAACATTGTGATTATCATTTTAAAAATCCCTATAGTTTGGTTACTTATATACATTTAACCTAGAAAACCAATACCATCTTGGTGTCCAATATATTTGAACACCATGTATATTGAGCTACATATTTGCGTGTAGTTCACACAATTGAAGTGCTTTAGTATTTCAATTAATATTTTATTACTATCATTTTTACTCACTCGATTTGTTCAAATTTTAATTATTACAATCCTGTTATATATCAGTGTAGCCATAGTTATGTAAATATATAAATCTTTTAAATCGAATATGTATTTCCATTCAGGAAAATATTTTTCAACGATGATTGTATTATGTTTCTTGTTGACAATGTTACCAAATGTTAATCTTAGTTTGTGACTCATATTAAATTTTTATTTTTGTTTCAGTTTGATTGTAACTAAAATTTTGGCCACCGTAGAAGAACAGAGTGTAGAGGATAATTTGAATTTCGTATTTCCGCTGATGTATAGAGAATGAATAAACAATAATAGTGACAAATTGGATGAAGACTACGATAGAAACCTAAATGTTCTCGGTTGGAATATGTTAATGACAACATGTAAATTGGAAATTTCCAATGGTAATATTTGTGTAGATAATAAAGATTAGTTTATTGCAGCCTGTGATTTAAAGTTCTAACGAAAACATGGGAGAGATAGGTGGATCAGAATATTGCTGCATTTGGCACATGAATTACACAAAGAATTGATTGTGCATATTATTTGTGAATTTTACTAATGTTTACCATTTTAAATTGTCAGTTACTGACACAAAAAAGGTAGAATCGGAAATGCATACAAGTTCTCCTTTATCATTTCGAAGGCGTATAGCCATTGCGCTGTTGAAAATATTCGTGAAAGTGCCATCGAAGATAACCACTTCATACTATACCATTATCATATGTACGTTTGATGATTTGAACGACTGGTGCGAAAACAGTGAAATCAAATATTTCATTTCAACGTCCAACGATTGGGCCATTTACGCTAAGGGAAACGATGATTAAAACAAGTGAATGATTATGGAAGAATTGATGGAACGAGAAAGTGGGGGGAAACGTCAATACCCAAATAAAACCCGCTAACGATATTGTTCATCACAAACTTACTTGGTGAGGATCGAACCAGGACCCCACACACCAGAGAGAAGTGCTATACCACTGAGCCACTGTCCCATAAATGATGCGTATAAACAGCGAAGGTAAGATGATGTGCGAAACGTAGCTGTTCTGGAGAAGCAATGTAAAATAGGCAACGTAAAATAGGCTTGGTTGCAAGTGTTTTATGAAGTAACGTCTACTATTGTTTTTATTATCATGTCATATTATACAACTTCATTATTATCATTCATATAATAATTATATATGTAACCAAGCAGCGAAATGCAATCGTATACTAGATAATATCATAACAATATCAAACTGTAATATAAAATTAGTAAATGTTGAAAAAAACGATATTGTTTTTCTATTGCATGACGGCAAACATCACCTACCATATCACTAAGCTCTTTCCAGCCTTAGAAAAAGGTAGACGTAAACAAACCCACCTGACTATCAGTGGGTCGATGATCAGTCTACTGCACTAGTATCCTAACGCAATATAATCCCCACTAAAATAATAATTTCAAATAAAGACACCTGAATCTATCCTGCATTTTGTGATAATAAACGCAATCTATCTAACATTTATCAACAGACATACTTTATTTCAACCTCACCCTTATTGGACATATAACATTTACTATGCATGCGTATGCGTTCGCGCACCAACCCCGCTCATTTGAAATTGTAGAATGCATAGTTTCATGGGGATGATGTGTGACAATAATCCATCTTTGTCTCGTATTATAAACACAAAAGAGGACAACAAGAACTTAGACAATCTCGTTTATGCAGCGATTTAAAAGAAAACACATATTTCCAATATAGTAGTTGTCAGAGTCAGTGCGCTAATTATTTACTAACGAATTATAGCCTTACACTTTGTAAATTATGCAACGACAGTAAGCTAGCAAACAATCTTGCTGATCACGTCTCTCGCTGCCGAAGCACGTGTGAGCCGCGAAATAATTTATTTCACTTTGCTTACGTATACTTTATTCTAAGGTTGGAAAGACTTTAGTACTTCCTCTTCATGGCGTGAAGTGTATATTGCACATCCATCAGACACTCAAGCATTGGTCACAAAAATTAACTGTCCGTGAAATATTATTATTTGATATTCTAGGGTCATAAAATGACCAAAAGATTCCGAAAAACAATCGTAATATACCTTATGCAATAATGGGTAACTTCTGATTCTGCGTAGGTAAAGGATTCTGTATGCACATTGTATTGCTTATAACAATTATTCGTTTTTAGAAGATATAACAAGTGTGTACCATTTCAAAGTGTAAAACTACCCCCACAATCCAAACTATGTGAATTCAATACTCAAACTTGAATAATACATATACCTAGGTATAACTACTCATTGCAAAAGGAGAATAAGAATCAACGATGTATTATTTTAATCAGAAGTTGAATCCATATCAAAAAGTAATTACTCACTATCTCTTACTGGTTTTCCTCTATCGGAATTAGCATTAAAATTGGAAGTGGTAATTGATGTCTATCACGTCTGGTTGTAATAAAAATAACAATATTAGATATAGAACATATTCTTGGTACTTAATCAATATTAAAAAATAATGCTTGTCGCTAACTATTTTCGTTTTATCTCTTCTGTGATCAATACTGTAACTGAATAAATTTAGTTTAAAAATTCTCCATTACATCTATTAAATTAAATTTATCTTGTAGTACATTCATAGCTACAAGTTCTAATAACGGAATAAGATCAAAGATTGAACCTGTTTCTCAGGGGTTAAATCCGTATCAAAAAGCATTATTTGCTATCTCTTACTGCTTTGGTTCCATGAAAATGGATTAGCTCTTGGCACTTAAAGAGGTAATTTATGTTTGTCACTTCGGGTTGTAATAGAAGAGTAAAATCAGGATTCTTGCAGTACAGAATTCATAAAAAAATCTGCTTGTTGCTAGTTACTTCCCTTTTATCCATTATGCGATCAATATTATAACTGAAAAATCGTAGTTTTTAACAACTTCTGGTTTGAACAGATAGTTGAAACTTGAGACAAAAGTTCATTCTTGGGACGTTGAATCTATGTAAAAAAGCGTGTTTTGAAATCTGTTACCGTTTCCGATCTACGGAAATAAGTATTGAAACTTTAGAAATATCATAGAAGTGGACCCTAGGAAATTATTGTAAGGTTCCACATATCTTCACATCATGCTGTAACCATGTGTCTACTACATGTGCTGGCACTGAACGAACATACTTCAGGTGACGGTAACGAAGAGGAGTTGTCCATCATCGTCAACATTCGACTAGTGACGCAGAGCCTAGCGGTCAGCAACAATCAGTATTCTTGCAATTGCAGTCGTGTTAGTTATACAGTGTTGTTCAGATTCTCTGTGCAATCGGTAAAGTGAGAAAGACGAACCCATGAATGGCACATGAGTTTGTGAACACTGTTCAATATGGACCGGCATTTTGATGTGTGCATTCTCTGCACAATGTTATCAGGAAGATTTTCTGCACAGGATTGTCACGTTTAATGAACAATGAGACTAAGTGGACAATCGTGAATGGTCAGGACAATGTTTCCATGGTTATCACTGTACAAGATCAATACAGTGCTGAATTACATTGAATGAAACACAAATTTATCTGCAATCATTCAGCAATGTTCAACAGACATTATACCGTTTTGTTGCAATACAATGCTCGCCCATACGTCACTCACAGAACAATGCAGATTCTCAACGAGTTGTAGTACGTAAGCCTTCCTCACCTACAGTATTCTTGTGATGTCTCTACCACTACCATATCTTCCGGCATATCAATAATTTCTTGGCAGGAAATAACTTCAAAATGATAGTGAGGTGCAGCGTGCGATTGAAGACTTCTCGCTATCGAATTCCAGACGTCTTTCGTCAGGGAATCCAATCGCTCGCTGAGTGATTGAAAAATGTGTGACCACAGATATAAATTTAAGTCACCAGGTTTTCAGTTTGCATTTTTCTGACCTTTAAATGTGGAACACATTAATCAGATATTTCATTTGCATCAATTCAACAAAAAATAGGTTAGTTTAATTGTGCTGACCATATCTCCCTTAAGGTGATGTTTTAAAGTTGAAATGGTGTTATTTGTACACATACGGAGTCATGCTAACAGGTTAGTCAACGTTGCGACATCTGTATATTGTTAATGTGTGATAGAAACATGTTGCTTTACGTTCAAATAAATTTAGAATAAAATGTAAAAAACAGCCAAGGAATTAAATATTACACTTTATCCTGATGGATACGTTTACTTATCACTAGAAGGACCAAAATTTTTACCTCCCTAGAAGTACCGAGCCGTCATTTTGACGGCGATTTAAATGCAAGAGATATATATCATTTTTCTTTATATTTCTCTTATTTTAGCTTTAATTTAATATGTTTAATCGACTAGCTTATGTTTTATGTAAGTTTTTCTCGTGATATTATACAGGGTGATCCACTAAATCCCGTCAATACATTAAATATAATATTAATATCGAAAGTTTGTTCACAGGACAGTGACATGAAAAATTAAAATAAAGGAATAATACGTACATTCCTACGTATGAAATCCTTTTTTTACTAATCACGTGATATCACTACCTGCCTATAGACATTGGCTGGGCTATTTTATTTTGGAACAGACCGAGTGTATAATACACAAAAATCATTATGTTTATTTCAAACTTTTTATTACATGAAGATGAATTTACATTTTCAATACATTTTTATTTCAACCTGTATGCACTGAACTCAAGGGAGAAACACTTTTCTCGCGTTTACACTTGTGTACTGTGAGTAGATTTTCTGATTGATATCCATAAAGGTTTGTAGTGAACATATTCTTTTCTTTCTGATTCAAGCACATTTTGAAAAGTTCTCTTCTGTTTGGACGCATACTACCAATCAAGGTCAACTGTTTTTTTTTTCTTTCAAAGATTCGGCTAATTTTTAACTCGTAAGAAAAGTTATCGCATGTAACATTCAGTCCTCTGTTGACAAAAGAATCAATCGTCTTCAGAACAATATATTCGCCTAACTCTAAGTGCTGACGTCGTTCTTAGTCGTTACCCAGGTAGGAAATGCGTTTTAGTTGATACCGTGACTTTAGAACTAAAAGCAGCCACATTTGAATCCAAACTTGTCAGGCATGTTTGTCATATATTATATGTATTTGCATGTCATCTTACTAGAGAATAACTGTTCATCCACACAAACACTGTCGTGGGTTTTATAGTGCCTGATACAATTCTGAATGAATAAGTTCTACACAGATGATACCAAAGCAAGCTTGTTTTTCTTTCAGCCTTGAAGAGCTGGGGCACTTTTCATCAAACCAAGGATACTTCATTATTTCAAGAAATATCTTTCTTTCCATAATCTTTCTGTAAAACACTGGTCCACAGCTTACGTTCTATAGTTCCTTTACAGATATATCTGAAGCTACACGAAACATCAATGTTGCTAAAAATGAAAGTGTTCTGCAATTGACAATGGCCAAAGAGAATCTTGACGCTGTCTGAGCTTCAATAACGGTGCATTTCAAAATGTTTCTCAACACTGTCTCGTCTATGAACAAGCGAAAAGCACTACCAAAATCACCATCTTCAATATGATGTAACGCATAATATAACGAACAGGTTTCTCGCGAAGGATGTCGGGTGAGACAGTACACCCAGCATTGTTCTGTCTGTCCATTTTACTCCAACGTGTCCCATGACCTGCTATAAAGACATTTGATTGATTACTTCTGGAAACTTCTGTATCTGTTTCCTTCCTCTTATCCGAAGAAGTAGCTTCAGACACTGCATTCTAGTTACTACTGCTGGCTTCATTGAAGCAATCTCCCTGTTGTTCTTCCAAGCGAAATTCATTTTCACTCAAATCTTAGAAAGCACGTAACATTTTATCAGGTCTCATGTTGCTTTTGTAATTATTCATATGTACCTTCAAGAAAACCTTTATTTCTACAGAGAACAATGTTACCAACAAGATACGAACATAATTCAAGAAGAAATCAATCAAAGAAGAACCAAATATTTTACCTTTACAGCAATGAAAAGCAGAAATGAAAGATATATCAAATAGCAGACTCGTTGGAAAAATAACGTAAAATATTTCAAAATTTATTATTTCCAACAGAAATATTACATTTATTATTACCATATAGCGTACAACCTATAAAACAGTCCACATCAACAACAAAATATAGATTTTTAAATGAGGCAGTCAAATTGACGGTTTGGTCCTTCTAGGGGTAACCAACAAAAATATACATTTATTTAAAATAGACACACAATGTTTATATGCTATATTAAACCTCTCCTTAAAATAATAAAAGTCCTAAAGTATGGTTTCATAACTCAAAGAAATATATGAGATATAGAAAATTGTTTTACGTGATGCCGTCAAAATGACGGCTTGGTCCTTCTAGTGTTATATAAAATGAATATTTGAAAATAATCCATTTTCCCCTTAAGTCAATAAAATCTTTTCTTATTTCACTGTAATGACATAACAGAGCCTTAAACTATACACTATATATCTTACCGCTTGCCATATATTAGATGAAAATTCTCAAGAGAAAATTATCTGAGAATTCTTTGATTTTTTCTTCGGTGGCAGAAGAAGTTCAAGAGTCGTCTTTTTTAATAAAGGGATATGAATAGTGACCTCTGAGAACATCATTCTTCCTTTTTTGACCCTTTTAAGGACGATGCAAGAAAAGGACAATGTGTCTTCTTTCCATTTTTTTCATTAATATATTCTCTCTCTTTTTTTTTTTTCTTTTTGAACTACCCTTTGAAATCTTTTCCCATTGTATGATCTTCTATTATTATATGTGTGAGTAGAGCAGCATTTTTTATTTGTCTGTAGCACATTTTACTCTCATCTTTCTCACGTGATTTCTTCGAACCTTTTCTTGTCTCTTTTGACTTCCAAATATCTCTTTTCTTTCCCACACTTCTATCTGCTTCTTATCCCTATTTAAAATCGAGAGACATTCATCATGGTGTTAAGTCGGGATCACCCCCTACTTTCACTGTTCTTGTGACGTCACAACCACTACTACTCCAACAGTTTTCTTTCACCATACTAATATTCTTTCTTCCTTAAAAAGAAAATATTTCTCATTTTATGTTCTAAGAAAAGATTTTTTTCTATCATTTTCTTCTTTTCATTGTTGTCATCTTCCATTTGCTTTCTTTATACACTTTATAAATTTAGTGAGAAAAGTGGCCGCTTGAAAGAAGTCAGTGATTATTTTAATAATGATTTTTCTCTTTAGAATTCAAAGAAATTGCCGTTCCAAAGATAAAATATGTTTGTTAGACATATAGATCGGAAAACTGTTAGTTTGGATATCAGGCGCAGTATTATTCAAAATTCACAAAAATACATTAATGTTATGTATATGACCTAAACGAGATTTCACACAAAACATAACTTTTCTATCTCCCCCTAACCAACATATTTGTCTTGCATTCTCAAACATATTCTGACTACCATTCTCATTTTACGTCTACAAACCCCTGCTGTTCTGAACAGGAAAAAACGCCGTCTGGTTAAAAAAAAAAGTACGCACGCTCGGAGAATCATGTCTTTCTGTTCGAAACAGGTGTATAATTTCTCCAACGTTCACCGTACCTTTAGATTAAAAGCAAGTAGAAAGAAGATATATTTGTTGATTTAGGTGAACTTGGTGTGGAAAAACCTCTGATTACTTGAAACTGTTATATCATATTTTACTGAAACACAAAAGAATAACTTAGTACACGTGAGACGCCAGGGTTCGATTTCCCGTCGAGGAGTTATATCGTGTGGGGAAAATTGAGTATTGTTTACTAATTGTCAGATAGTGGGTGATTGACGTTGTCTATCAGATAGGCTGACAGTATAGTTAATTGGTTATAAATGGTAATTATCTTTCAATATAGGCAATCATGATACATATCAGAAAATATTTTAAAGAATGCCATTGAGGCAGTTAGTAAACTTGAAAACATGGTGATAAAGAATTTAGCACTTAAGTGTTTAAGAAACGTCATTCCAGTATTATTTTCGTGACTAAAGTTTAACTATCACAACAAGAGACTGGTAATCTGAATCTCATATCCTTGATGAAATGTATAAGGAAAACAGTATATACCGTTAGATGAACCACTGTTCGTATACTTTTGTAACTGACTCTTATTGGTGGGTCACCCGGCTCTATATAACATCTGCACGTACAATAAGGCTAATGCACGTTAATAATGACTTTTCTATACATTATTGACTTCATTAGAAATACAAGTCTTTATTTCTTAAAACTGTTTTGTTCTAAGAAAGTATGTTTGTAAGTTACAAGTGAAATCTATATTTGCAGACTTAGTGTCGGAATGTTTCAAGTTTTTTCTTTCTGAAAGTCTGTTAGTTTGTGTGTAAGTAGTACACAATTCGATAGTCTTATTTATGCCTATCCCAAACTGTTCATCTCGGTTATCTTCATAAACAACTGTATTCTCCAATTGTCAATTAATTGAGCTACTGTGCTCATGATAACTCCCCATGTTTGCATACCACAATATTTTGATTTAAATTGCTGTGGATTTGTGGGAACTCGAAAACAGTGACAACTTCGAACATTTGTGGTAGCAGAAGATACAATTTGAACAAATTAATTTATAGCTTTTTTCCCTTACATACCTCACTTGAGGCTTCATATCTCAAGAAGCAAGGGTAGGTACTGTCACCTAAACTGGAAAGATATTATTTGTAATTATCTATATTGTAATTAACTAATGAAAACACCGCTTTCCAGCATCTATTGAAACATTACAAGCATACGAAAATTTAAATCATCTTGCGACAAGAGTGAAACTTAGTACTTAGAGAACAAATTTGCAAACTTTTGCACAATTTCTCAATGCTTTTAGGAAATCAATTATTTTTTTATACAGCTATGTCACTATATCATTTTCTTTCTTGAGAACAATTTACCGCTTTACTTACAAACGAAATTCTTTATCCTTTCCATTCCGAAATAGAACTGATGTTTCCAGACATCTTACGAGTACTTTTTCCAAAGTAATTAGTGTTTTCAACATCTACGTTTTGATTTCCATACAGCAACAAATTATGACAAAATTTCAAAATACCTCGGCGACAAACTTCCGAGGTTCATTTTTCAAACACGAGAGTTTCGTTTCACCTTCTGAAATTACAGTAGACTTAGTTATTATAAAGGTTCAATGTTCTAACATGGAGTGATAGATTTTGTCACTAGCGATTTGAATACGCTGAGAAGGAAGCAGATGGAACCTACCCTTAAGATGTTGGATCTATATAAAATATGATTTATATAACGATTTCCTACTTCTTTTGATCGATGAAAGAAATAAAATTGAAAACGACAGATTTCTATATCCTCTTTCAACAAAAGGATTAAAGATTGAATCTATTCTTGAAACACTAATTACTAGGTCTCGAAGTTGAAGAACTAAAAACTGCTCAAAATGGACCCATGGAAAGACCTTAAAAAAATCTAAAAAAAGGACCTAAAAACTGGAAAAAAGGACCTAAAAATCAGACCCAATGTAATTAGAATTACATATTTAATGAATATAATGCTCAAGAAATACAAGCTTCTGGTAGTATACAATATACAGTTGAAAGAAATGGTGCAGCGGTGCACATACTCCTTTCGGAGTATCGACTCGTCAAGAATCTTCTGATTTGTATACTGCTCCAAAAACATTTTGAAAGTTTCATTGTTGATCTTTGCCAATGGGATAATTCCTTCAACTAAGGCATTGCAAAGATTTTTGTAAAACAGAGACGACTTAATACCACCAGTACTTTGTCCTAACAGAAGCCTCTTTTCCTTTTTCTCCGCGGCCCGGGAAGCTGCTTTCACGTCCAACTCTACGTCCAAAAAATCGTAAATCTTTCACTTCGCAATATTTGCAGAAAAGAATATTTCCATCCGTCTAGAAAAACCTTTGCTCCAGGTTTAGACAAACTGACTAAAAAAGGAAGTTTTCTTAGGTTTAATTTGTGGCATGTTAACGGTCTGTCCTTTCACAAACTCAAGTCAAAACTAAAATACGAAAATTTCCCGACTCTCACTGCCCTGCTGGAAGACATTATTACGCCTCCTTGTATTACTTGTGATTATTGTAGATCTGGTCTTATCAGGCCAGTCGTTGGAGAATGTCTTATCTTTTGAATTTTCTTTACTAAAGAAAAGATGTTTAAGAGGTGGTGGTGATTCGAGTTAATGGCCAGTAAATTTATTGTCGAAAGATGAAGTGAAAAAAAGAAAAGACGTGAAAACCTATAAAAAGGTTTAAAAAGACCAATAAACAAAAAAATGCCGAAAAAGGCAAAAAAGGACAAATAAAATCCTCCATTTCTTGGCCTACAATGACCCAAAATGAACTTATATTATGTTAAGCCTCGTCTTCGTTCACTCGTAAAAAAGAGGATTTTTCTCAACTTCCGGGTTCTAGTAAATACATATCAAATGACAGAAATAACTATGACGCAACGGTTCAAATCTGGCTCATCTAATTTGGTGTTTAAAATCACAACAGGTAATGAAACGTGGATTTATGCATACGAACCAGAAACAAAGCGACATTCTGGTGTGTTGATGTTCCGCGATGAATCTAAACCAACCAATGTTGTCTGTGCACGCAGTTTCGAAACAAATGGTTGCGTCATTTTTTTTTTTGGGGGGGGGGGGTAAATCAGGTCATATTGCAACTGATTTACCATTGGAGAATCATAGAACAGTCAACGCAGAATGGTACACAATCACATGTCTACCAGAAAGTCCTGAATGTTAGCAGACAGTCCAACCCCAACCTTTGAAAACTTCTGTATCACGACAATGCCAGCTCGCACACAGCAGATTCCACAAACGATTTTCTGAACCAGAAAAAGTTGAAGTCATGATACATTCGGCTAATTCCTTTGATTTATCTCCCAGTGATTTCTTTTTGTTCCCAACAATCAAGAACATGTTGGGTGGGAAGAGATTTTGCACTCCGTAAGAAACCATCGGGACATACAAACTGCATGTTTCACAGGTACTAAATTCGGAGTGGAATAACTGTTTTAACGTGTGGTTCTATCACATGAAACAATGCATTGCTGCACAGAGGGAGTATTTTGAACAGCAATAAATAATTTATGTAATTTGATGTTCTTGAGTTCTATCGTTTCCTCGAAACTTTCAGTGCAATCGTCATATGTTATTACAACAGACTGTAAGATGTCATACTTAAAAGTAAATAGAATTATCATTGGTTACTATCAATATATATATATATATATATATATATATATATATATATATATATATATATATATATATATATATATATATATATTTGTGAGACTATGAAAACTTGCTACAGTCGAAGAAAAAAACACATCACAGAAATTTATTCATTTTTAAACATGTTTTCACAATTTGAAAGCAAGGAAATATCATCAAACATAACATATATACTATCTCACATAAATACTATATGAAACGAACTATTATTGCACACATTAGAAATTCCATCTTTCGGTTCTTGCTTTTCAGTGTTTACGAGAACTAAAGGTAAAAAAAAAGTGAGAAAGTCATTTTTCATTTGGGATATTTTCTTCTTTTCTTTCTTTCAACTCTTAAGTTTCTTCGTACTTTTTTAAAACGAGATTTCTTTTTCATTTGTTCTCTTGGAATGTTTGTTTTGTGTAATCTTTCTTGGAAGCTAGTCTGGGAAAAAAGAAAGAGAGACTATAACGAACAAGAAATGCAGAAGGCTAAAAGCAAAAAAGTGCTCACTAAAAAAAAGACAAAGGAGATTTTCCGTAAAGTATATATACTTGCAATGTTTCTATGTATGTGTATACGTATGTGCGTGTAGGTGTGTTTGTGTGTGTGTGTGTGTGTATATACTCTCGTTTCCAGGGTCCTCCCGTCGATCTCCTGAATCTTTGTTCGACGGAAACCTTCTGTTACAGACGCCTTCTCTTTCACAAGAAGCGATCCAAATCCTTGAATCTGCCTTCACAACGTTCCAGGACTTTTTTTTTTCATTTTTCTCTTTCTTCTTTTACCCTACATCACTACTACTACGTTTTCCCTTTGCTTGTTTTCTTCCTCTTTTTATTCTCCTTCATTCTATCTTGCGGCTAGTGGACCTAATTCAATGTTGCCAACTTTACCGAATGGCACTCAATTTAGTTTCCTATTGGTCTAGTACCCAGGGAAAAAGAAATGGAAAAGTAGATGTATTTTAACCTCTGGTTGATTTATTTAAGGAAGCTTCAGAATCATTGGTTCGTATTTACGTCCTTGGCAGCAAAAATTACTCCAGAATAAACCTGTGTAGGTATCTACAAATTGAATTATTTTTCCAAATTTTATAAAAGTACGAAGGTATGCAGCATCTTGGTCTATTTGAGTGTTACTAAGGTAAAGGATTCGAATGCCCTGTAGTAAATAACTTCCATCAAACAAAGGAGCAAGAGGAAGAAGTGTAACAGCGATTCAGCAAATATTTTGTAAAGAAAACAGAAATAAACTATAAATAATTTCCTTTCCTTATGCTAGCTGATCAGTTTTTTTTTTTTTTTTTTTTTGTATTATGGGAAGTATGCTGTCTTGTGAGTGATTAAAGAGTGATTTTAGACTAAATTGTTACGTCAAAGGAGAGACAGAGTTGTCAACAGAAGAACAACACAAAATGTGAATGTGGAGAAGGAAGAAGTTTCGATGGATGTCAATGTACTTTCCACTTTCGAAGGCAAATAGTGTGGAGCAATTTGATGTACTACCCAAAGCTTCGAAAGTTGAAATCCAATTGTGTCCAGCCAGGGAATCTCATCTAAAGCGTTGCGCAGGAACACTAATTGAAATACGCTGGTGAAGTAACGTTATTTCCGCTTCCAGTTCAGCTAGCTGGTTACAAACAAACCAGCTTTGAGCGGGTTATATGAGGAAGTTTATATGGTACTCGCCTATGAAAATGATTTGTTTCGTTTTCGGATATAACCATAACAGTTTAAGAGGTACATACATTTTCCCCCCAAGAATGAAATTAGAAATATTATACTGTATAACATATTAAAAAGAAACAAAAACAAAGCCACACTGTACAACAAGCGATATAATGATTAATTACTTATTGGGAGAACAGATATATCTCAGTTTTTTTGAAGAACACTTTCTCTCCTTGCATATTCTGCCAGAAAGAAATTAAATACAATATTTTTATCAAAGCTTCCTTGCTCTATCTTCTTTTGGTTTGTTTCTTTGTGACATTTTTAGGCTAATTTCGCTGTTTAATATATATTAATTCTCAAAGACTGTGAAATCGTTTCTTAGTGAACTGATAATTGAATCACACGTTTAAAGGCACACTACAATCTTCGAACAGCATGGAGTGTGATACTCGCATGCCTCCGCTCTTTCCGATCCTTACCAGCGTAAGTTCGATAACAATTTTATCTTTGTGGTTACATATATGTGTAAAAATTTGGAACTCTTGATACAATTGAGATTTGCAGGCAATGGATGGTTTTAACATTGGTAAATCGGCGTTACACATATATGTAAGACAACCGCATTTAAGTAATCACAAGCTAACCTAGCCGTACCTTACCGCATATGAATGTTGGTAAGAGTATTGTACAGGCAATATAGTAAAGTTTAAACCGGACTTGTTAATTTGTGTCATCCCGTTTGACATAAAATATAATTGCTCCATCCTATCGATCTACGCTAAGTACGCATGAAAAATACGGGATCATTTTTTGAAAATTTATGTGTAAAATTTGTCTAATCTACGAAAATACTTCTGTGCAAGAAAATTAGGATATAGTATACATGAAGTTCCATCAGTTCCCGAAGGAGCAGGACGCTCATACTTTTAGGGATTATTCATTGAGTATGTACGAACTTACAAAGGGAGTAACAAAGCGACTTTTATTTACTTACCGACTGATACGAAAATAAAAAAGAACGTACCTGTATTTTATATCTGCATGTGTAGTGGCCTTGTACTTTATCTATGACTATGTGTGTGTGTGGGGGGGGGATTTAACGCATATCGCATGTCTTGTGCACATGGATACTTCTTACTATTGCACTACGTAGAAAATTTATGGTATTCCATGTAGAAGTGGTAATAGAACACAGAAGAAACGCAGATCAGGGGGTTCTCATGTATACTATTACCGAAAGTTATTTATATAGAGGGAGAACATATAAACAGCGTTAAAAGTGTGCCATGGTTACTAAGAAGTTGAAATGCAAATCCACTTGTAGTGATTACTAGCCCTGGATAGTGTACGCTTTTCGTACCTGTCTTTCTTTCACGCATACCCAACTTCACTGATCCGCCTACTTCCTACAGACGCATCCTTATATGCGCTCGAGCTTCAATCTGCTCTTAATCATCATAAATGTAGTGTTACGTGAAGTGACCACCCAGCTTAAATTGGTACGTGTTCTCCTTATGAATTTTAATACATATATATGCTGGCATGTTACAAATCTGTGCGCCGTTTGTGGTAGACGCAAAGAAAATAATTCAGATAACATTAGGACATTGTATAGGATTGTTAGAGAGTTATACTTTTTAAATTATTTAATTATTTCTGGTGACGCATTTCAACTTTACCAGTGCCAAGCAAAGAAGGGACACCCGCTAACAAAAGCATGAAGAATAAATTAAGAAATTATTTCCACAAAGACGCTAAGTTTCTGAGATTATGTATTCGTAATTGTATGCTTTAAAATGCATTGGTTATTCTAGCGCTGTACTCTTTTGTTCCGAATTTCTGATCACTAATTTTATAAAAATCAAGTTTATTCCATATTAAACATTTACACTGAAGCTAAACAAACAATATGACAGAAGTATATAGCATAACAATTTTCAATAATTTTAATATTACTCAATCTAAAATTATAACTAAGGGGTTTGGGAAGCTCATGTACGTGCTTGGGATTCTCACTCACTTGTTGTCCAGCAAGTTATTGGCGATTGAAGGAATTAAAATGTAGAGTAATTTTGTTTCATATTATGATAAATATAGCCTTCCTATACGTATAAAGTAAATATATTCACTGCTATTCGTGAAAAATGTATCCTTTTTTTTTCTTCATAATTTTAAGTACGTCTTTCACAAGACTCACAGCCACTACATACAACGCCATTGAAACTGCCTTAACAACCACCTTAGCAACAGATTGTTTGTAACCAATATGGCTGCGCCCAGTAAAATTCACAGCAGACGACTTCAGCAACGTATTCCGGGCGAAACGGAGCTCTTCCAATTAAAAAAAATATTCAATTTTCGAATATACCTCCATAGCACAATTTCGTGACGAGACAGCCTTAAGAAAGGCAGGAGCAGGAGGAGGATAGCACATTGACCAGAGGGAGGCAGGAAACGATGCGATAGAGAGACCTTAGTGCATTGACTGTTTGTATTAGTCAAAACGTTGGAGGGAACTTCGTACAGCACGTACTTGAGTGAATTTTCGGTACGAAGCTTTGTTGTATTGGTCACTGTACTGAACTTCAGTTCAGATGTGTTGTCCTCTAGCCATGCTCATTACCCTTCCTTTGATCAATATCATTTTGTATTCCTTTTGAGTATATAAAATCTACTTTACGCCTTCTAAGTATGAATTTATGCTTTTTATGTAGGTTTCATGTTTCTATTTTTCTTGCTTTTCTTACAAGTAGTTTGTGGTAAAGGGCGAGTGTGTCGTCGTTAGGAAACAGAAAACAACAATCGGATAGTTAATATTATACTTTGTTACAAATATAGTGCATAAATAAGTAATAATTTCTACTAGCAAAAATGGTCAATTATTATCGGAAACGAATGACATATTTTTAGCGTCACAAAGTTTGTAAGTTCAATTCTTGCATTTTCTCTCAAACTTACACATGAAAATTTGCCTTCAAGCATGTTATCATATTAAGCTCGATGTGATGTATATATTGACATATCTTTTATATTTGAACAACATCTTAGTTAAACAGAAATTAAAATGTAAGATAATGCAGTGATGCCCCCCCCCCTCATGTCCATGACGCACCCTCCCTCAATTGTCTATCCGTAGGTGTTCTTTCATGAAAAAAAAATTCGATTAATTTTTACACCCCCTCAATCATATTTATATAGATTTTTAACCCCCCCAAATATTTCAATGACGCAGTTTGCGTCATAACCCCCCTTTGTGGGCACCCCTGCATAATGATAATTTTATATTGTATCTTATTAACCGTACTAAGTCCTCTTAATTCAATAGGTAGCATGGTTCTCGCCCAGCATAATGTTTAGGTTTAGAAATAAAGTTTTTCATTTTATCGAAAACTACACAGGAGATTTTAAATTCACGTATATCATTTAGTTCAGCTCAACAAGATATATTGATTGGTTGAGCACGTTTTTCTTCAAAGGCTAAAATCGTTTAGTTAATATTGTAGAATATCCGTAAGTTCATTTTTCATGTATTGTTTTCTGTAGCACATAAAAATACGAGTAGGTTCGCACTTAATAGTTTTGATTCTTTTCTAGTACTTGGGATCGCAAGCCATTTAACCACCGGAACGAGAAGACCATTTGATCACACCAAATATCATATGTACCCATGTAGTCTATTTCGTAACAAATAACATTGTTTTCATTCAGCATAAAACTTCGCTTCCAAAATCAGAAATATGTTACGTTTATTTCGATTTTTTTTTTAACAGTGGATACATAAATGAAGTATGTTACTATGCTCATACAAGTCATTCTTGATAAAAATTACTCGGATTTGAGAGCGATTGCTTGACGAATTAGTTAAAATTTGCAACATTACACGAAGAACCAAGATGGATCAATATTGACTTAATTTTGATTATATTTCAGTTTCAGAATGACAGATAATGATGTAAGCTAACATTTTGGGATGGTATACAATAGATCGTTTCCAAAAAAAATGTAGGATATACTCACTTCCGTATATTCTCTTCGTAAATTTGATCTGAGTATACATTATACTATAAAAATGTTAGACGGGTAATGTCGTATTCTCCTGTATACACCCCATTGCATCTCTGGTAAGAGACTAATGTACGAACTTTAATTTCTGAAAATGAGACCCATGTACGTTAAGAATACGTTGAATTGGAGGTGTGTTAAACTGATAATAATAATAATAATAATAATAATAATAATAATAATAATAATAATAATAATAATAATAATAATAATAATAATAATAATAATAATAATATAAAAAGTGATTTCGTTTCACAGAGTGAAGCCAGAATATACTTAAATATGAAATTTAATATTTAAAACGGAAATACTTTCGTCTTGTTTCCATAGAGTTATAAGGTCTGAGATAGAACTTATCCTAGGGACCCTCAATCCATACCAGCAAACAATTTTCTGCTACATCTGACCATTTACACTCAACAAAATGCAGTGTTCTAACCAGAGATATGGAAATGATGGAATCTATTTCTCTTGTACTGGTAAAACCGTCTTACTTCGACCACCTTCTTCCGGTTCGTAGTATATGTTCGACGTCGAACACATCGTTCAGAAATATCAGGAAATCTAGTTTAATTGATGCAAATGGAGACGACATACAAGGTAAGTAGATACATGTATACCAGATGCAACGGAAAGTTAAATAAGGCCCACCCCTATCGGTGACCGCTAATACTGGCGAAGGTAACAGGAAAATCCGTTGACTGCATCCGGAAATAGCTTACATGAGAATAACGTTAGCCCAAATCCGGAACCAAAAGGGTTCTTTCTTACCCAAGGAATCGATATTAGCAAATGATGTTGCTAAACTAGTTATAGTAGTAACTAAAATAATGAATTGATTGGTTTGTATTCAAATTATTATTTAAAATCAAAACCTAAAACAAAACAAACTAGTGCAGAACATAGGAGGTATGAAGTTGCCTATGAGAACATGGAGTGGGTTCAGGTAATTAGCACTTCATATAAAATTGTTGAATTCTATTATACAGGGTGCCCAAAAGTAGTGACGAAAATGAAGCCACAGACTCCTAGCACCAAAACAAGCAAAGAAGTTTATATGACATGTAGGTCGGAAGTAGACAGGGGCGGAGCTACACAGGTTCGAATGTGGGAGGAAAGGAATTTCGCCTGTGGAATAATGACAGGAGCTGGATAGACCACACTTGCCCTATAGCTCGACCTCCCAGATCAATGGTTTTAAATTATCTTGTTTTTTGAGTTTGGGACAATCAAAAACTGTTTACAAGTCTCCTATTGGCATACTCGCAGACTCACAAAACCGCATTGAAGATGCTTGTGAACATTATGCAACACACTAGGAGTAATGGAACATATTCGAAACTCACTGCAGCTACGATTAGCACGTTGCATAGATCGCGGAGGCCAATACTTTGAACATTTGTAGGTATGTTTATTGCCAGCACGTATGACCTAGTAGTTCGTAGTGCTACTGTGTGTTAGATACTATATTACAAGTGCAGTACGTCGTTGTGTATTCTGCCCGTTATTTCATTACATTAGACGTCTAGTTACACTTGTTCTTATTTCTATCCTTTCTCTGCAAGTTTCTTTCTGGTATACAATTTTCCATTGCCCCTGAGATTATGCAACCATTTTCAGTGGTCTTTGTTTTAACTCCCATTGTACATGTGCGTGGAATCGTGCCATGGATGATAACTTCTTTCTGTATAGTTTCCATCTTTATTGAACCGTTTCATTACCTCTGCCGTACAGACATTCGGTGACTCCCGACATGACGTGCGGAGAATCTCTGGCGTAGTTATGTACCATGCATTTAAGAGGTCAAGCCGATATGATTTTTATGAATTTCTGAACCCCCTTCGTAGCTACTATCATTATTCCGGTAGGCAGGTGTGAAGTTCCTTTCAACCATATTCGAAGCTATCTAGCTCCGTCTCCATCCACTTCCGGACTATATGTCATATAAACATTTTGCTTGTTTTGGCGCCAGGAATCTGTGGTTTCATTTTTCGTCATTAGTTTTGGGATACCCTGTAAGAAAACAATAATAGAAACGACAGAACAAGTAAGTTTAGAAGTATGAGATTTCTTTTGTTGATGTACTTGCCTACTGTGAATTATTCTCTGCCTTTTTATTGCCAATAGCATAATCTTCTTTATAGGTTCCAATCATCAATATTTACCAGACTATCTGATTGAAAGATTAATATAGTCTATTTAAAATTAGGTTTTAATACATTTTAGGTTCCATTGTCGAAAATATATCTTCATTTCTTTTCTTTTCTACTTACAATTTATGTTTCAGGCGTAGAAATACACGTCGTTACTGCTAGTGACAGATAATTCTTTGCATATTGTTTAATAATGTGTTGACAAGTAGCACACTTCAAAATAAATTAGGAAAAAATAATACCAGCCAATGAATAATAACAATTAGTGGATCAAATATCAAATAACACAAATTTGTAATGACCTCACTAAAGGTGGAAACGTATACTAAATTCACATCAGAAAATAATTTCTCTTTTCACTGTTTCCTCTTTAGTATCTCTTGACAGACAGATATACGAACATGATCAAGATTACCGGGGCCTTATACAGAGTCGTACTGACGCGTGATTAGTATCATACTAAAGAGTTCGACTAACATATGTTTCCTGCAGTAGTCAGGCTTTTAGTATGACGTTAATCATATGACAAAAAGACTCTGCATAAGGTGCCGATCTTTATCCATAACGTAGATTGAAAGTCTTAAAAAAAAACATTTTTAAGTGTAAGGATAATCTTAGCTCAATCTTAGAGTTACAGGGCCTTATGTAGAATAGTTTTGACGTATGATTAGTGTAATACTAAAAGCTTGACTACTGCAGGAAACATGCTTGACTACTGTTAGTCGAATTCTTAAGTATGTCACTAATCACGTTTCAGAACGACTCTGCATAAGGCAGCTAGGGTTTAAAGTAATCAGTTTCTTTTATTTAATTACATCTCTACATTTACCCATGAACTGATCTACTCTGTTATTTTTGACTGTTCTTTATACAGGGTTATTCAAAAAGAAAGAACAGATTTCAAACATGTATTTCTTCCAAACTACAAAAGATAGAAACATGATTCGAACGTTACTTGATTAAGAAAAGTTTACAATTTAAACAGCCCGGATAGAAGTTCCAATCACGGCCGCATTGGCGCTGTTGTTTGTTGTTGTTTGTCTGTAGTGAAATGGCGGCGTCACCATAGAAGAAGTCTTTTTGTGTGCTACAATTGGCAAAACTTGAGTTCATTGTTGCAGTTCAGCGAGCATTTCGCCGCCGCATCATAAGTAAATTTGCGAGTGGCATCGAAAATTCGTAGAAGATGGTTGCATTTGCAAAGGGAAAAGCACGGGACGTCCACGCACATCGAACGAGAACGTCGACCGTATTCGTACACTTTACGAAAGAAGCCCAAAGAAATCCACATCACGAGCAAGCAAAGAACTTAACATTCCTCAACCAACGGATGGCGAGTTCTAAAACATCGTCTGCACATGGAGCCATACAAACTGCAGTTATTGTAAGCATTGCATCCTGACGACCACAATAAAAGGCCACCGTTTTGACATTTGTCGTGTAACACACGGTGCTCATATTGAACGCACACCATAATTACTAACAATAAATTGTAAACTTTTCTTAATCAAGTAAAGTTAGAATCATGTTTCTATCTTTTGTAGTTTGGAAGAAATACATGTTTGAAATCTTTTCTTTCTTTTTGAATAACCCTGTATATCTAATACAAACTATTTTCTACGTGATTCATAATTACGAATGATTCCCGCACTTTGAAATTTCTTTATATTTTTAATATCGTCTCCTCAATGACATCATCAACGCTTAATGAAACTTCAATTTATTACTAATACATATTTGATCTATGCCAATAATACGATCTATCCTCGTAAATAGCAAACGCCTCGGCCCTTCATTATGTGCACAATGCTAATCTTACGCGTAATATTAAAAAGGTTTTTAATAGATGTAGCTACTTGCACTATTGTTTGCCTCCATGTTTCATGTTCTTTATTCAAACATTTTATTTCATACTTATGGTTTGGTTGGTTGGGTTGTAGTTAACTTATCTTTGAGTACTAAGACTATATAAGACATGGACCGACAACTGAACGTGACATTCAAACCACATGAGCACCTAATGGAAATGGAACCACAAACTCCTTCTCGAAAGACATGTACGCCCCATATGGCCACGAGGAATCTCTAAAGACGGTCTGAGTTTGTGAAAAGTTTTAAATTTGTTTTTAAAGTGTTTTGTTGTTTTTAAAAGTAAATATGTGTGGTTTTAATTCCATTTAGATGTTACACTATACACCCTATCTGCCCATTTAAAACTTGTAGATCAAATAAAAGCATTCTTTCAAATTTGTTCATCAAAATTAAACAAATGGGAAGACAATATTGAAATACAAGATAATGCGTTCTCATTCTTCTAAAGAAAGGAATGAATTTAATTTTAAGTAAAGCAATGAAATCAGTAAATATCCAGGAGCTAATATGTTCGTAATCACTGTGTATAGGTAAAACAATTTTGTTTATAATCTATCTTTGTGTTGTTAATTTCAGTGATAAAACAAAATAGCAACGACTCATGAATATGTTATTATTATTTTGCTTTGATAATTATGATTGTAGGAAATGCATAACACTCTGAATTTTATTCCAGTATATTTCATTGTATTTTAGAATAACACACTAAGCAAGGTTATATGATAATATGTAAAAAACACAATCACGTAACAGTTTCAACACAATAACTGTGTTTTCATCAGACGTTGACTTCTGGCTGCTTGGGAGTTGGTCGTCTTTTATATACTCTCCGGAGATAAACTTTTAATTAGGCTCCGTCTCTTCATTAAAAAGTAACACTTGTATTTTTCACTGTCACTTGTGAGCCGCACACGTGTCCTATTAAAAGTTTACTTCTTCTTTGTTGGATACATTATATCCTCTAATTATCCTTGTTATATTTCCTTAGTAATTTCTTCTTTTTCTTTTTCCTTTTCATTTCTTCTTCTTTAAGTATAATCTTCTCCCACTCTTTATTTATCGTGAATCCTGCAATCCAATTCACCTTGTCTCCTGCCTTCATAATTTCGCTGGCCTCTTTCCATTTTTTCACCAATGTTCTGTTCTTTGCTTCTATGACCTCTGCTCTTTCCCACCCTATCTTATGGTTTGCCTCTTTCTGATGCTTATACATTGCGTTGTTGTCCGTTTTCAATTTTTCGTCATCCTGTACTGTTTTATTCTTTCTTCTGTCTTCTTTTTCAATCCCATGTAAATTTTGCTACACTCCGCGCATCCTACTGTATATATTTGGTCTAGGAATTAATTCGTGCTGGTGGACAAGAGATGGCGCAACGAACGGAGCGTCCCACAGTTCCGTGTATCCACACATGTGTAGCAAACCCCTGTCATCGCGTATCGTTCGTAGTATAGGGCAGTGGATTAAAGCGTCAACAACACCAGTTTGTAGTTAAGTGAACATGGCGCAATTTGTGCCTGATAAAGTGTTTTTGCGGGGTGTCCTGCTGCATTACTTTAACATGCAGAAAAGTGCGACTGAAAGTCATCGTATTTTGGTGGAAGTGTATGGTGACCATGCTCTAGCTGAGCGAACGTGTCAGAAGTGGTTTGCACGGTTTAGAAGTGGTGATTTCGGCTTGGCAGACCAAGAGCGAGCTGGACAGCCAAAAAAAATTTCAAGACGAAGAATTGACAGCATTGCTCGAGCAGGATTCGTGTCAAACGCAGGAACAACTTGCAGCAGCATTAGGCGTTGATCAAACAACAGTCTCCAAACGCTTGAAAGCCATGGGAATGATTCAAAAGATGTCACATTGGGTTCCACATGAATTGAAAGACAGAGACGTTGAAAGACGAAAAACCATTTGCGAATTGCTGCTTCAACGACAGAGCAGAAAGGGGTTTCTGCATCGAATTATTACGGGTGATGAGAAGTGGATCCATTACGAGAACCCTAAACGAAAAAAGGCCTGGGTGAAACCAGGTGAACCAGGTCCATCACAACCAAAACGAGATATTCACTGTGCAAAGGTTATGCTGTGCATATGGTGGGATATGAAAGGTGTGGTGTACTATGAGCTGCTGCAACCGGGTGAAACTATGAATGGAGAACGTTATCGACGACAATTAATGCGTTTGAAGCAAGCTCTGGCCAGAACGCGACCAGAATGGGAGAACAGACATGATAAACTTATTGTTCAACATGATAACGCTCGCCCACATGTCGCAAAACCGGTCAAAACCTATTTAGAAAATGTCGGATGGGAAGTTTTACCCCACCCGCCGTATTCACCAGACGTTGCTCCTTCGGACTACTACTTGTTCGATTGCATGAACAACGATTTGATTGGACAGCGGTTTACTTCTTCAGAAGATATCGAAACATGGGTCTCTGACTGGATCGCTTCCAAGGATGAGGACTTCTTTCGCCACGGAATCCGTACATTGCCTGACAGATGGGCGAAAGTGGTGGCTAGCGATGGACAATATTTTTCTTAAGGTATTTATGTATTTTGTGTTTGTACTATAGCTTCAATATGTGCGTACCAACCGCACGAATTAATTCCTAGACCAAATATTATTCCCATTTGATCTTTGTCCACTATTGTTTTTACTCTTGCTTTTTAACTATTTCAATTGTTGTTTCCTCCTTTCCTATACGTCCTAATTCGTGCTTTTGGAAGCATTCTCTTCATCTTGTATGTTTCTTTGCCTAGGCTTTCTATACAAAATCATTCTTGTTCTTTCCTTCTTCCTCTTTCTTGCTGTTTCTTCTTACCCTGTCCTCTTGATTGCATCCATTTCTTCTTAGTTGAGTCCCAAACTTCTCTATATCAGTTTTCCTCTGTTCTTCAACTGTATTTAGGTCTTCTATTCTTTCATCCATGCTTTTTGTAAAATTCTTTTTCGTACCCTCATGCACATCACTTCTTTATCACATGTTGATAACAAAAAGAGTGTGCAGGAGGAATGTATTGTCACAAAAGAAGTGATATGGGAGAGGGTACGAAGAAGAATTCAATAAAAAGCATGGCGGAAAGAATAGGAGACCCAAAACAGATGAAGAACGGAGAAAAAGAGATTTAAAGGAGTTTGTAACACAATTAAGAAGAAATGGATGCAATGAAGAGGATACGGTCAGAAGGAACATAGCAAGAAAGGGGAAAAAAGAGGAAGAAGAAAAGAACAAAAAATGATTTGGTAAGAAAGCATTTTCAAAGAAACGTACAAGATAAAGAGAATGCTTCCGAAAGCACGAATTAGGACGTATAGGAAAGGAGGAAATAACAATTGAAATAGTTAAAAAGCAAGAGTAAAAACAATAGTGGACAAAGATCAAATGGGAATAATATATATAGTAGGATGCGCGGAGTGTAGCAAAATTTACATGGGATTGAAAAAGAAGATGGAAGAAAGAATAAAACAGCACAAGGATGACGTAAGATTGAAAAGGGACAGCAACGCCATATATAAGCATCAGAAGGAGACAAAGCACGGGATAGAGGAAGGAGCAGAGTCATAGAAGCAAAGAACAGAACATTAGTAAGGAAATGGAAAGAGGCCAGCAAAATTATGAAGGCAGGAGACAAGGTGATGAATTGGAATGCAAGATTCACGATAAATAAAGAGTGGAAGAAGACTATACTTAAATAAAAAGAATTGAAAAGGAAGAAGAAAGATAACAAAATAATAAGGAAACATGACAAGGATAATTAGAGGATTGAATGCATCCAGCAAAGAAAAAGTAAACTTTTAATTGGACACGTGTGCATTTTACAAGTGATAAACACAAATGTTACTTTTTAATGAACAGGCGGAGCCTAATTAAAAGTTGATCTCCGGAAGGTATATAAGAGATTATCAACTAACAGACAGTCAGAAGAAGTGAACGTCTGATGAAGACACAGTTATTGTGTTGAAACTGTTACGTGATTGTGTTTTTTTTACTTATTATCACATAGCCTTGCACAGTGTGTTATTCAGTTTTAGCGCAATATGGAAACAAGGCCTAATGGAATAGTTGAACTTTAGGATAGCAAAACGTATATATATTTAACAAATAATGCAACAGAAATTAATAAAGGATTAAAACTTCAGAGTTTCCACGACCTTTTCCGCTTATTTCGACCTTTAGTGACTCATAAAAGGCAAGAAAGAATGCCCAACAGTTTCAAAGTGAGCCACGTTGTCGGCCATTTAAAAAAAAAATATATTTATATATTATAGCAAATAACCTAATTACTGTTTGCTGACATAGCTACGTTGGAAGTCTTGGTGTGTAGTTTATTGTAGGTAATTGTAGGTAGTCTATTGTAGGTAATTAAATGTATCCACTGCACAAAATGTTTTTAAAGTATTCACAAAGTAAAGCTGTAGAGAAAATGTTGGAAAGAAATGATAGGTTTTTGGCAGTTTTTCCCGATTAAGATTGTAAGCGTTCTCTTCAGATGGAGTTCGCCTTATTTGCGATTTTTGTAGACGCAACTGAGCATTCATATTGCTACAATTCACCGAGTGACTGCTGCGGTGTATCGTATCATCATGATGCAGACTGTTGAACAGTGAATATTTCTTGTAGAGTGTATTTTGTTATGAAAGAAATTAACAAAGCCTATTTGATATTTGTAAGAAACATGGTAGTACCTCATCACAAAGCCGTGGAAAGCCTCATTGCAGAATTTTGTAAAATGTTCCGTGTTGCAGACGCTAACCTAAGCTGTCTGCATTCGACCTCAGAGGAGACAGTGTTGGAGATCAACAACATTATACGGACAAGCCCAAAGAAGTCAGTACGATGAATGTCTTAGCACATAAATAAAGGGAAGAGTACAGTACATAAAATTTAGCGGAAGGGGTTCAAATTATTTCCATGCGAAGTGCCGGTAGTTCAACAGTTGGAACAGTAGTGTGTTATTAGACTAATTTTCTTTTACGACATCCCCAACGCAGAAAGTTACCGCACTGGAATTCTGAACTTTTCGAGGTGCACTCAATGAGTTAAAGTTAAAAGAAAGGCTTCCTACAAAATGGGGAACTCTAAGTACCGCCGTACTTTACTCCTTTTTGAAAAAAATGCTTTGTTAACTGCAAAATTTCCCGTGAAATCTGGCCAACTAGGTCCCTAGACCTCAATGCTCTGGACTTTTGTTTGTAGGTTGGTGCGTTAACAACTTCCTTAGAATAGAGTGTTCCCGAAATTAAGGAATTTCTTCCACTAAACTTTCGTTCTGCAATAGTACAAATTTTACAGTAATCTTGGTACATTCCAAGTCTTGTAAACGAAAACGCAAGCTTCATAACTTTAAAGTTCCAAAACTGTCGAAAAAGACCAGACAAAAAAATTCAGCCTTTTTCTTTTCTTTTCTTTTTTCTTTTTTACTGTATTCTAAATACCACTTACAACCATCTACTTGTCTTTAGCCAGTCTTGCTCTGTTGCTAATAAGCGTTGCCTTTCTTCCAAGTTGTCAGCCAGACCATTCGCATCAGAAAGGAAGCATTTAAATAAAAACTTTAATTCCAATTAACGTGAACACACAAAAATGTGGCTAGGCAAACCTCTAGATCTGCATGGCATACTTATTGCTTTGGTGTTATTTGTTTGTTGAAGTTTCCTTTTTCTATTTACTGGGAAATTCCTGCAGCTGCGTAATTAGTCCGTGGTTTTCAACTTTGGCCATTATCGCAATATCTCATTGAGTTTTATCGAGATTCACATTGTTGGCGAACAGTGGTTGTATGCGCTGATTTAAAAAAAAAAAAAAAAAAAACATAGACTGCTACTACGATAGATAATACATATTAAAACACAGTAACTCAGAGCTTGGAGGAAAAATAGAAAAGTACTTTGGTTGAATAGAAAGGCAAGTGGATATATTACAAGTTGTGATAATTTCTCTCCTGGGGATTTTTTAATAGTATGAAACAATTAATTTGATTTATAAGATACCTCGAAAATTTTACTAAACAGTAGGTTATATCCAGATGAAATAATGAAATCAAGGAGAAGGAATTTGTGTTTACAACGGAAATGATCCAAAATGACATTTTAAAGGCAATCGGTCACTTTAGTGATTCATGAAAAACTAAAGAAGTACTTAAACAGGAAAGATTGTTTATTTACATAAAAAAGTATGTTATAAAATCTGATCTAAAATATTTTGAGGAAAGTATTAGAGCAGGCAGAGCTGCAATAGGAGAATCAAAGACTTATAACAAAGCTGTATTTAAACTAGCATTTGACTTAGGATAGAAGGAACAGCACATGAAAACGGAATAGAAAGGGCGAGTGAATAGAGGTTTAAAATTTATTCAACATTACTGAACAGTTATTCAATGAGATAGTTAACGATAGTTTAAATAGTGCAGCCGGTATATTTTCATGTGCTGTTCCTTCTCCTTGATTTCTATTTTGAATAAAATATATAAAATTCATAAAATATTTAAACTATCTTATATATAAAAATAAAAATAAATATAAATATAAATAAATATTTATGAATCTTATATATATTTTATTCAATATTTATATTTATATTTATATTTATTTATATTTATTTATTTATATTTATATTTATTTATATTTATGTTTATATTTATATTTATATTTATTTATATTTATATTTATATTTATTTATATTTATATAAATATAAATAAATATAAATATGAATCTTATATATAAATATAAATATAAATAAATATATATATAAAAATAAATATATAAAATTCATAAAATTCATAAAATATATAAATATGAAAATATATAAAATTCATAAAATAAAATATATAAAATTTGAATAAAATATATAAAATAAACAGGATTGGAACAATACATATTTGGTGTAGCTGCAACGAAATTAATGCATTGGGAACTACGTCGTCGGCAAATGGTCCATGCAAGTGGTTATCACCTAGAGCATGAGCGATTGTAGCAGGGTAGATTATCTTAGGTAACCAACAACTTTAGTTTGTTCGGAAGGAAATAAGCCGGTCTCTGTCTAAAAAAAATAGCAAAACATGGGAAAATGAATGGAAGGATATCATTACAAAAAGGAAAATTGAAAGCCGAAACCTTCTTCACGCATTACTTGGATTGGAAGCATTCGAAATGTGAATGTGTGGAACAGTGGAGGGAATTAGAATCCAATCAAAACATATGAACAAGTGTTAGAAAGATAATAAGAAACAGCTAGTAAACAAGAGAAAATAACATAGTCAGGCACATTAATTCTTACTTTGTAATGCGGAAAATAGATTGTCAAAAGGTGATATAAGTAATACTACATATGCTAAAGATACTACTTCTCAATAGAACATAAATTGCGATCTTCGACTTTTTTTAACATTTTAAAACTGACGACTTGGCAACACTGAATGTAAAGAACTTGAAAGAAGTCTATCGACAACTAGGCGAAGACGAGATAGTGAAAGGGCAGTTTGTTGAGTATCGAATACAACGTTACGTCTTTCTTTGCTTCTAGCATCGCCTTTAGCCTCTCGTCTTTCATGTTGCCATTTTCTTTCATTCTTCCAGAGTGTTTCTTTTGGTATCTTTTGACCTGGGTGTATATATCATTCTTTTCCCTTCTCTTTATATCCTATCCTTTCCTTTCCTTTATCCGTTTTCTTTTCCTCTCGGAACACAGAAATAAGATTGCGTTGACTAGAGGGCGTAAAACTGTTGGGGCCAAGCTGGCCGGAACAATACTTTCGTATAAAAAGATGAGACTTCTCGTTTCCAAAGAAGGAAAAAGAAAAAGATGGTGGTGGTAAACAATGCTTATTCTGACAGCTTTTTGAGCTTACATCCCCTTGTGCCACCCCTTCTCTTCTCGTATCACCCGAGTGCACACCCAAAGGCATGTCTTCTTTCTATAGTACTACCATTCTCTTCTGGATGCATTTACGAGATCACTTCCTCTCCGATAACGACGCTATTTGAAGATGATTCAGATACGATGCTATTCGTACAGTTCATTCTTTGTCTTTCGCCTCTGGACTTGCCTCCTCTATTTAAGATATGAACTTCGATCTTTTTAGTGCTGTACTTTACGACCAAGACAGTAGGATATTGTTTCTTTTTTAAGGTAAACAACAATGAAAATGTACTTAGTGCTCCTGGCATAACATTGTAATTAAATTTGATTAATAGTAGTGTATGTGAAATTATTTAAATTGAATATATATTATAAAGGATTCGTTTTTTTAAAAAAAAATAAAATATTAATTTGGATTTTAACAACATTAAAATTTTTTATGTCCGGAGGTTATTTACTTGTTAGAGGTCATTAACTTAAATAGAGAGAAATCGGAAAATTTCAAATCACAAACTTATAAACAAATATTTCATTGTTAGCTGTGTTGGAACATCAACTGTCAGCGTCATAACAAAATTTTACAGTTGGTAGATCATTGTCTTTGCAACTTACGTTGATCACTACCTTATTCAATCTCAGACATGTGAGGTAAATGCCTTCATAGAATATAATACAAATACAGAATTTGATCGTTAAAGTGTCATGAGGTGTATACAAAAAGATTCTAAATATTATCGTGTAAAGTGGCCTATAGTAGTTAGCTCATCGTTTTCTATATGGGTAGCTTTTCGTCTCACGTTGACTTGATTTATTCATGTTATAGGCTACATGCTGTTTCAAAAGTCCCTTACCACCCCTTTTAAAATCTGTACGGGCGTATTTGTATTGAACTTATTGTAGGAAATATACAATAAGGCTACGGGCTAACCTTTTGGATGATGGTTCGCGGACGGCCGCCATCCTGAATTTCATTTTCTTATTTCAAACGATAGGTGGGCCATGTGATACATGACCTTAGGCTAGAAATTGATCAGGATGCGAAATCTGAAATCAGATTTCATGTATCTTTATTTGGTGAGAAGTTATGGACAACGACAATTGATGTTTACCTGTTACACAATGCGCTTTATATGTACTCCGTGCTGGACAATGCACGTGTGTCGACGCCTCCCCAATTGCTATGAATATGGAACAGAGTAGCTGGGAAAATGTGCTCACAGGCAGTCATGATACGTTGCTCAACATGACGAAGATCACTAATTTTCACACCATACACCATAGCCTTAATGTGTCCCCAAAGGTAGAAGTCCATTGGAGTGAGGACTGGAGATCAGGCACACCGTCTTTTATCAGTTGTTTTTTCATTTATGAAACTTGAACTGCGGAATGATACCTGGAGGTATTACAAAATAATATACTGCCAAGTCCGCTGTCGAAGATGGCACGTTTCCCAGTTTTTTCAACAAGTCAGTGTGCCTCCCCACTTTGGCACCCGGGTGCGCCAGTACCTGGATGAACAATTTCCTGGGGCATGGATTGGTCGCCGTGGGCTAGGTGAATGGTCTGCCTGATCACCAGACCTTACTCCAATGTACATCTACTTTTAGGGACACTTTAAGGTTATAATGTATTGTGTGAAAATTCGTGATCATCGTCATCTTGAGCAATGTATCATGACTGCCTGTGAGCAAATTTCCCCAGCTACCCTGCTCCGCGTTCATAGCAATTGGCAGAGGCGTCTTCACACGTGCATTGTCCAACTCGGAACACACGTGGAGAGCATTGTGTAACACGTAAACATCAATTGTTGTTGTCCATAACTTCTCAAAAAATAAAGATATATATGAAATTTGAGTTCAGATTTGACATCCTGATCAAATCCTAGCCTAAGGTCATGTATTACATGACCCCCTATCGATTGAAATAAATAAAAAAAACTTGAAATTCAAGATGTCAGTATTCAAACTGGTGGCCGTCCGCGAACCATCATCCAAAAGGTTTACCCCTAACCCTATTGTATATTTCCAACATCAATTTCAATACAAATATACCCGTATTATGGAGAAGAATTCTTGAGAACCGACCCGCAGACAGCTTCCGTTCCTTTCTCGAGTACTAATAATGTTGCCAACTCATACGTTAAGAAAGTTACAACCGTAGGTGCGTGATAGGCCTATTCCAACATGTACATTTAGTGCCACAATTACATCAACTACCATCATACAGCATTGTTCACATTTTGTTTCTGTTACTATTACAAAATAAGTGTTTTGTAGAAGGGCAGGCTTTTTAGTTTTCAGACGCTCTTTCTTGAAGGAGGCACCACACCTCACATATGCTTCTCAGCTGTGAGGAAGGAAATAATACTTTCAGGTAAATTCCACTGACTCTGTTTGTTTCTCCTTTCTTTGTGCTTCAGATCCAGCACAGTTTCAGAATTCGACGAACAATTAGCGAAAAATTAGCAGAATCGATTTGTTCCTTATCAACGACAACGGTCACACCAAGGCTTGAAATTGGAAGTACCCTTTCAGAACATTATTCCAAACGAAATGCTTGTCACTACAAAGTATATATTGAATAATAATCAGCAAGCATGAGTTCCCGTTAGCCTAGAATTACCGAATAAACATTATCGAATGCAAGACATTCTTTCAGAAAGAGTTTTAAGTTTTCGTAGAACAGCAGGGCATTTTTTCTAAATTTAGAAAGTGGTTTTTCTCCTACCTTATAATTGTTTTGACGACGTTCAAGCTGCTTTGTTTTAAAAAGGAAAGCCTTTTCTTGAATCGCTGTTCAGGCTTTCTTCAGTTCTAAAACAGGTCGATGACAATAATAAGGTTAGTTTTAACAAGTGTTGTTCACGAGAAGAGAAATTGCTCGTATTGTCTTGTCTTCGAGATGAGAAGTACATTTTAAAGTTCGGGACGAGGGGAAACAGAAGAATTCTCGTCTCGTTTTTAAGAAGGGACAAGAAGCTTCTCAGAATTTATGGGAAAAACTAGTGAACTAAATGCATTACAGATGGTGATCAGAAAAATGGAAAAACCTGGACGAAATTGCAACTTACCAGATTAATATGGTGTCGGGCCACCTTTCGCCTTCAGAACAGCCTTGATGCGACGTGGGATGGAGGCATAGAGGTCGTGAATGGTAGCGAGTGGAATTTTACACCATTCCTCGTGCAGTGCATCGGCCAGTTCTGTGAGAGAGGATGGAGGTGGAAATCGTCGCCGAAGTCGTGTTTCCAAGACGGACCACAGATGTTCAATTACGTTGAGATCTGGGGATTGGGCTAAAAGAAAGGTGCCTGTGCACTCGCGCAACTGTAGTGCGTTCGTCACATGTTGGGCGAGTTGGATAGAGGATTTCAAGAAAGCTAGCGTACAGTACGGATTTTAAAAGGTGTAGTAAGGGACTTTTGAAACACCTTGCATTTCTGGTTGATGTTAATTATTCTCCAAGGAATTAATTATAGGTGTGGATTGAATTGCCTTATTCAGGAAAACAAATAGTTGTATTTAATCTAAGATTGAGTCCGAATTAGTTTTTTACAGAAAATCAGTGGATACTTAGATGTACGGCATAGATGAATTTGATTTGCCCCATTTTATTCGATTTAGGGGATTTAGAATTTAGATTTCTGGGTTTTCGGCATCTAAGGCCATTTAGCCCTTCACGATTTGAGGGATGACGTCCCTCCGCGAGCACACAATAGGGGGAAAGGGAAGGAAGAAAGGATTGGGAAAGGAAGGAAGCGGCAAGGTACCTATAAGTTAGGTACCACCCCGGCATTTGCCTGGTGTGAAGGAGGAAAACTCAGGAAATATCATTCAGGGTGACTGGCGTGTTACAGTTTTTCGACCAAATGACCCCGCCGGGAATCGAACCCGGGACCGCTCGCACCGAAGGCGAGAGGATTAGCGACTACGCTACGCGGAGCCACCTCGTTAGAATTCGACAAAAGGAAAGATGCACATATTTGATTGATCTTTGTCTCAGTCATTGGTTATTGAGGAAGAACTGAAATTATATGAAGTTCATAAAGTTTAAATGTTATGTCTTCTAGGCCAATAAAGACAGAGAGATCGCTTATGGCTATGTGGGTAGCGTACGCGACTTTGGCAATGGAGACTCGGCTCCCATTGCCGGCGGGAGCGTAAGCGGTTCGAGTCTCACGTTAATCCGTAGCTGCATGTCTGATATTACTTTGCTACCGAACTGATGGTAAACCCAAATCCGATTCAATAATAGAGAGAGATAATAGGTGGAAGCTAATTATTGGGAAATAATTCGTGAAATGAAAATGCAGGAGAAATCATTCCACCACATCTCCTATCATCATTAACTTGCCTTAATAATTGTCTTCCTTAGCCTAAAGAGCATAATCGTGGATCATTGAACTGAAATACTTCATTTCATTTTTCAGGGGTTGCTTACAGTTTGTCGATGGGTCAGCGCTAAGTTTTTAAAATCGGTTGTATTATTGTTACTATTATTTGTAAGGAAGAAGGAGTCTATGGGGCTTATAATAATTATTTTCGAAAGGCTAAGAACTACAATTGTACGTTGAATGTAAGAAATGCTAAAGGATAGAACTAAAGTCGATTTGTGAGTCTTTGAGCATTATTAGTCGTATTATGGACAAGAAATAGCTCACATATCTGCAAGCCAAAAAAAAGTAACAGTGAAATTTGATATTCAACAGTGAAATGTAATAATACACAAACTTGAATATCAAATTTCACTGTTAGTTTTCTTGGCTTGGAGATATGTTCAACTTACATGTGTTTTCGTGTTAATACAAACCTTCAACACATGAGTATCAGTTTCCTAGATTTTCGTAAATAACTATGAAGATGATCCTAAATCTTCCGAATAAGTACAGATAACGATAATTAAAGTTCATTATTAACTTTTTGAGAACATGTTGGCCCTAATTGATATATCACATCACTACCTTTCCATTTCAAAAAGTATCACCGATTTCAAAATGGCGGATTTCAGGATGGCGGCGGAGGTTCGTGATCCACTATGTCCCCATTCTGCTTTTGCCAATATGTGAAACTACCACTGCTTGCATTGTCTATCTTTCACTATTTTCACGATTCAACAGTTTATTTGGTGTATTTCAATAACATAGCATAGCCCTTCTCGCACTAACTTTGACCCCCTCCCCCTCCGTTTTTTATGGCGCTCAGCCGCTATAACTTTGCACATATATGTATTTTCACATCCTCTATCAGTCGTACTATGTCTCATCCCCCAATTCGATGCATCTATTTTGACAATTTTCTTGTCTGATAATTTTCTGTTGATGGAGGAAAAAGGAAAATAATTTTATAATGACTGACAAGGGATGTATACGAACTGTGACAGCTAGATATTTATGAAAATTGGTACCATGACTAATTGTGGAATGCTAATCATCATGATGATAGTCACTCGGCGCGGAAATGCCTTGTTTACCATCTACGTATAATACATTTACCGAGCAGTGACCAGATGAGGCTGAGCTGAGTTATATTTCAAAAACGCCGGAAAAAGGCAGAATATGGAAATTGTGTGCACGTAACTTGATGCCTACGGGAAAGGCACATGTAACCAAGAACACGGCAGTAGGTTACACAAGCCGTGTTGCCATCCCAACATAAACTTATACTTTTTCAAACATAACGTATACAATTTTATGGCGTTAAAATAACTGACATAAAATGTGAAAAAAAATAAGAAAAGGATGGGTTATCAGTGTTGACAAATAAGGGAGATATGAGGCTCTAAAGCTGAGAAATTATGGGGACCGTACAGAGAAATAAACAAATGTACAACAACAACAAAGCTGCAGATGAAACGAGTGTACAACAGGGAGTAAACTACAGCATGCACAGCATCCAGTGACTAACGGGTTTGTTACAGAATTCAAGCAAAAAGGACACATGTTAGAGTAGCTGTAGAAAGAAGTCCCATGCGACATAATGCGGAAATGTAAACAGCAAGTCCTCCTGTAGCGCAGCAATTCTAATGGCGTTTATATGGAATCCGTTTCTCGAACCTTTTCCGAGAGCTATGAAACGAACTCTCTTGGGGTTGAAACACTGCATAAAATCCTGCAAGCCTTCGAAACCACGGAAACGTAGCGCCTGAAAAGAGTACAGAAAAGCTGTGGCATGAAAGGTAACAAATCTGTGACAAGAAAGTACGTCAGAATCGATTCGCAAAGATTAATGGCCTGTGATAGTGTAGGCCAGGGGCGTAAATAAGGGCCCCGTAGACCCCGCATTGCAGGGGCCCAAGCCATCACAAGGCCCATAAATCTTGAAGTGGGACATACTAAAGGGGCTCCACTCCACGCTGTCTGCGGGGAGACCCTCAAACCTTTAGTTACACCAGCGGTAAGGAGTCAGTTGAGTGTATAGAAAACGTTAGTATGTCAGACAACGATGAAGGTAAAACACACCGCTTTCAGGTTACCAGTAATATACAGGAGAAAAATAATTTAACATCATACACAAATATATACAATGGAAAAGTCATAGATAGTATGGCAAAATATTTAATTTCTTGCCCTAGCCGCACACTCGATATAAGATATCAAACCCATTAGTCACTGGATGATGTGCATGCTATAGTTTACTCCCTACTGTACATTTGTTCCTTTTGCAGCCTTGTTGTTGTTATACATTTGTTCCTTTCTCTGTACGGACCCCATAATTTCTCAAATTTAGAGTCTCATATCTCCCTTATTTGGCAAAACCCAGCTTTTGCTTAATTTCTTTTACGTGTTATGCAAATTGTTTTAATGCCATAAAATAATATACGTTGTATTTGAAAAAAAAAACTATAAGTTTGTGTTGGGATGGCAACACTGCTTTGCGACACTACTGCCGAGTTCTTGGTCACGTGTTCCCATCCAGTAAGTATCAGGTTACCTGCACACATTTTTCATTTTCCTGCTTTTTCCGGCGTTTTAGGAGTTAATTCGCCACAGTCTCACCCGGTCACTGTTTGGTATATATATTATAAGTAGAAGGTAAACAAGGTATTTTCGCACCAAGTGACTATCACCACGATGATTAGCAATCCCCAATTAGTCAGGGTACCAATTATCATAAATATATAGCTGCCATGGTTCGTATACGTCCCTTGTGAGTAAAGAAGCTAATAGCTGTTGAAAAAAAAAGTACTTGCAGGATAGTGCGTCGAGAAATAACACAGGTTACTTCAATTCATATTTGATAAGGTCTAGACATTAATATGTGACGATATGTATTGATCACCCTCCATATTAGAATATTTCACATTACGATTAAATACGCGTTTCAAGGTCGTTTCTACAAAACCTATACGTAGTCAAGAATAGTGAATTAAATTGCATCAACTGCTTCATTGAGTCAGTAACTATTTCTTAACTTATAAAATATTCAGTAAAAGAATTTAAAATTTGGAAGAAATTGATACAGAAACTCACTGAAAGATTCTTAACAGTGACGACGCCAGTTTTAATTAATTGAGTGGGGGTGAGCGTAGGGACAGAAAAAATGGGAGACAGTAAATTTTTGTACACGAAAAGGATAATTTTATATTACTTCATTTATATCATAATACAGTTTGTTTGGGAGAGCAGGCGTCGTCACCGTGGACGGACGCTCGTCCTCCTAATCCCCTCCGGTGTTGTCACTGATTCTTAAATTTTACATAATTCGGGGTATCGCAAACGTATTAGGGCATGAAATGTGGAGGACACCGTGAACGAAACGTGTGTATGAAACTTCTACTAGGAGAACTTACAAGAGTAAGACTTAAAAGATAGCCATTTACCATATATAATAAAGTTAGAAGTTCGTATGCTAGTAAGTACAATAGTGAATTAGTTCAGAAATGTAAATACACTAAGGGTATATTCTAAAATTTTTTAAAAAAAAGTAATGAAAGAAAAAGAAAAAAGGAAGAAAGATAAGAGAGAGAGAGAGAATAAAGTAATGGACTGGTTATAAGATACAACGCATATTTACAAAAGCTGTTTTCTCCTATGCAACATACATATTTCAGTATTTTCCAAAAACGATAAGCCGTACACTCAGAGAAATGTCTATCGGAGAGCATTTCCCCCTCGCAAAATGTATTCTGCTCCGAGGCAAAACTAGATTAATCAAATGAGTATCTTTTTTTTTCGAATTTTTACAGAGTTCTTCTAACTTGGACAATGTAGCACGATTTTTGTTCGTTATTGCACCACAAAGAATTGTGTATTCATGGAATCTACGACTAAAAATAATGAACTTTACCCCTTTCCCTTTCACAAGGCTTCGATCCGACATTTTGGTTTCGAGTTACGGCTGTTTTTGCGTTTTTACATCAGATTTTTGGCTGGTCATAGTGCCAAAATGAAACATTTGTGCACCCAGGTTGGTCTATACATTTGTCTTACCTTAGTGTCAGGAATCAGCTCCCAACATTATCGGTGTTGTTCTGAAACACTCTGTATACTTTTAATGAATTGTGCTGCTGATATATGAAGGTAGCAGATACTCTTCATGAGATTGTTTCAAACATGACTGTGATTGACTTTCAGACTATATGCGGGGGAAAGTTAACAGAATAGAAAACTGAGATTTCCGATATTGATTGAAATAGTATGTATACTGAAACTAGGTTATTGATTTTCTTACGTACGAAAGAGTAATACATAGAGTGTCTTTTCTGAAATGTGCGTATGATTTAACATTTTCTTAGTGTTAGTGATTAAATTGCTAGTACAGGAATTCCCTCCTTAGATCAGAAATTCCTCCTTGCACCTTACCACCATTTTAATCGAGATGGGATTAGACAAGATGGGAATTCCCATCTCGCCTAAAATGGCGGACATTCTTATCTTGGAGATATCAGTGGCCAATAAGTCGTTAGGCGTGATGGGATTAGGCGAGATGGAAGGCCTACCAGGAATTGAACACGAGACCCTATACTTCAAGGAGGTGCGCAACAGCGGGGAGGCAATGTTGTTCATTTATACCTGGGAATAGGTAAGTTCAAAATGAGCTTCTTGATAGACTTGCAGAAACTACCATAACAAAAGATTAATAAATGTATAATATGTAGATGTAAGATTGACAGCTGACCATCAATAATAAAACAGTGGAAACAGTCTACTGTAGAGCAATAGTTTCCAACCAGACATAAGAAGAGTTTGTATTGTAATACCCTTCACGTGGTTATATTTTTAAACATCAACAAGTGTTTTTATTTATAAACAATACCAAGTGCTCTTCCACGAGAAGTTTACACATGAAGCACATACCAGGAATCATTGTCACCACTTGGTGATATGATAGAAGAGGAATACCAGCGCCATCGCTGCTCAGAAGGTATAAAACTCCATGCATTGGCTCAATTCTCATAAATTTCGGCTGGTCAACTCCTCTCTCTTAGCTTGCCTGGAGCCCTGAGAGATTCTTAATCCCAGCCATCCAGCTTACGCGGAACTTTGTGGTTTTCCTCCCTGCTTAGCTTGCCTGGAGATTCGCGGGACTCCAACTTCTCTTTGTACGTGAAGGAGAGGAGGTGATATGAAAATTAATGAAGAGTTGGCAGTGTACATATAGTCATGGGTCTACGAGAAATATCCCAGCGAAACGATTGAATACCCTACCAATGTTTGGTTAGTTTACCTATGTCTACTATTAATTATCCACGTCAAATTACTTAACAGCTCTCCACCTTCTCTGTGGTTTAGCATTAAACTGAGTCTTTACAGAACATGATACGGCTGTTATACAACATTTCCGGGAAGAGAATTCAACAGAGAAGGTTAACTGGAAGATCGTACATTAATGTAAACTTCCTTACGAACGCTACAGAAAATTATGACTTACTTGCAACAGGCAACAGTTAACAAAAATTTTGGATCAATAGACAAGAATGCCTCCATAAATATTAGACTATATATGAATATTAAATTCATCTCTATGGTTGAAAAAAACTTAATGTTCTTCCTGAAAACATCAATCCATATAAAATTTATCTTGACACTCTTAGTAATATTTGCAAAAAGGAGTAAAACTTTACTTTGTAAATAAGTGTCATAAACAAAAATAAAAGTCATTTAAAATTGAGGCTAAGTGTATGTTCCTTCACCATGACAAAATTAAATTCACGGCACCTATTGTGAGGAACTGATCAGCAATAAAAATTGTACCAACTTTAAATTTTTATAATTTCATAAGCAAACTGAAAATCTGTAATATCCCCATGATACTGGTAGTAGGATATTGGTGTGAACAAAATCTTCTTTACCATGGGATATAAATGTTGGATCTAGTAGTGCATGATGAACGAATTTAATGACAAAACTAACTATGGAAAATTTTCAGAATGTTTTGGCCTTAACCAATTGCGTGATACGAGTATGACTGGAACTTCATACTACAGTGGAATTTATAAACAATTACAATTATAGAGAGACTGTATGGTCAGGTGATTGCAAAAGTCTATGTAGTGAGTTTGAATCTTGCACAGAGCATGGATATTATTTATTACTTTTCTCCATTTATTTCATATCATAATTTACTTTCTGTTTTCTTTTTTGGGGATAAACAAGAGATGTGTTGGACGTAATGTAATACTCAAGCAATATAATATAGCGATGACGGATGAAGTTGAAGGAATACATAAAAAAAGTTTTGCTAATTCATAAATAAAATAGGAAGGCATCAAGAAAAGAAATCTGATGCCTATTAACTCATTGAAATGACAAAAATAATTAACTTTTACTTATGCCTAGAAATCATTTTTCAAATTGTATCTGATTTAAGAAAATCACATCCAATGTACCACGGGATGGGATTTTCAGCTTGTTTTTAGATAATGCATCTTTTTCCTTTCTGCTCGTTTTCCTTAATTTACTAGCCATTAATAGTATCATTGACAAAAAGATGAAAGTTGGATTGAAGCGATTATATAACTGTTGTCAAAAATTTTATTCATGACATATTCAATGCAACAACTGCATAAAGGCCAAATAACTTCAAAACTTTACGTGAGAGCAGTGTGTTCTACAGTCATTTTTCAGACTGAGGTAATATTAACATACATGAATATATTAATATGTATGATTATTAATATATATGAAATTGAAAGATCTATCAAGTCCCATGTTTGTAATTTTTGAGAAGTCAAATTTTGTACTTTACATACTCACATATGTTATTAAATTATTGCTTCATTTAGTATCAAATAAGGAACTCTGCTTTATGTTATTATTATTACAGGAACAAAAGAAAATCAAAAACAGTGTCGAAACTTGTGAAATATTTAAATACTGTACATTGATTTTTCACGTTGAAGAAGAAGCAGATTGTAATTTTGAAAGGATAACAGAAAATGAAGGGAGAATGAAGTAGAACAATAATCGAAGTATGAAGCAAGACAACGAAGAGAGACGACAGATAGTAATGATGACGGTGAATTTTCACCAAGTTCGGAAATTCTGTCCTACCACCTGCTCCAGCGATTTTCCCTTGTTACGTGACGTCACCATGGAAACTTCTGAATACCGAAACCAAACAGGACAAAAAAGGAGCTCAGATGAGGAAGAAGAATCTTCTTCCCCCTCCCACCCCAGAGGAGAGAGAAAAAACAGCCGAAGAAGGAAAAAAGAACACCTTGAGTCTCAGGAGTATTAGTGAAGCTTAGTTGCCGGAAGGGGCGGTGGAAAAACTTGTTCTTTTGGTTGGTTTAGACCTAAGCCTTTTTCTTTCTATTTTCTTGACTTTTCTTCTGAATTTGTTCTGTCGTATTTATTTTTCTTCTATGTGTAAAGTTGTCTTGTTAAAGACCACGTTGAGGAAAAGTAGCTCAAAGTCTGTTTGATAATCAATTTGTAAAGTATGGCAAAACGTAATCTCTGAAGCGCCATTGTTATTGCAAAGTTTCTTTTTTCTTGAAGAACGCTATTTTTACTGTCGAGGAAGTAATCCTGAAAGTTAAAATTGTAAAACTGAGCTAATGTAAGAATGATAATTGACATTTTTGCTCTTTAACGACATTCTGCGTGTACGGTATATTTATCATAGAGGTAGAAGTGTCCGTTAGTCGCTCGGGCTGAACGGTTCCCAACGGTTGGAACATAGTATGCAATTTGGGTTGTCTAACTTTAGATACTACTGACATATTTTATCCATCTGTTTCCATCCTAGAATACTTATAAAGAATTTCTAAGTAACCTACAATGTCTTCGGTAGAATTATCTAGAGGTTATGCGAGTTTATGGAATTGTGTGAGGGACATACAAACATTTAGCCTGTAATGTTACATCCACAGTCAAATCTAGATTTACAAGAAGCATTGGTTAATTATCTTTATAATCCAAATGCAATATACAGTTTTGTTAAAACCATGACCAGAAATCTCTTTTTAGATACCATAGCCTCTCAACCGCACAGTCAGGTACGGGAGTAATTGCACCCCTGACTGGTATAACTCCATTAAGTCGGGTCCAGTACATTTGTTTGTTTCGGAAACGTCTGGACAGATGGAACCTAATTTAGGCGTAACATTTCAAGGCGAAGATGACAGTTGATAAGCTTGTGGAACACTGAAACAAGCTTGTACTCTGTAATTGATGTACAGAAAATCTCCATTTTGAGATTTGTCTCTATTCTTTGGAGCATGTTGTCCAATGAGCGCCACATATTAAAGACATTATAACTCTTTTGGTTAGAAAGTATAATGTACTGTACATTATATATTACATAGTGTGTAATGCAATCTTCATTACATAGTGCATACCAGAAACAAGAAAAAAATGTTCATATATTAGTTAGAAAATAGTTGAAATAAACTTAAAATATCAAATCAGAAATAAATGAAGGTAATTAATTTGTAAATCTTTGTCTCCATTCTCGGTCGTATTTAAAAAACCCGTCATTATAATACATCTTTTCTTCTCCAGAGATTATGAGCTTGCTTATCACATTGAGTTGGATTGAAATTGAAACTGAACTATGTTTAGAAAAAATCAATCTGCTGTTTGAAATCCCAATCTGGTAACTATTTGCCTGAGCTAATAAGTGGTTTGAGATTAGCTGTGTTTTGTCATCATAACTAAAAAGAGTTCCTGGGGCTATGAATTACAAAATCCTGCTGCTTTCAAAATCGTCGAACAAAGAGGACAGTGTTACCATTTATGTCTTACACAGAGTATATTATTCTTTCCGTTTCGAGTTCCAGAACTTTTTAAAATCTTGTCGATTAATTATTGGTTTCACAAATTAGTAGGATATTAAGATGAAGGAACATTGTATGTTATCATAACATTATATTTTCAATTGCTCACTAATCGTAAGATGGATTTTGCAAACAAGGAGAATGAATTTGGTTGTGGTATCGAGATTAATTACATAGACTAATAAAAACAAACAGAATAATTTGCATGTGTTCAATCGATGTATTTTTCATTTCTCCTTATCACCTGTTGTACACACATACATATTACAAAAGTGTTTCATGCGCATATTTCTTTTCCCTTTCCATCACCAGGCAATAATTAGATCGAAAGAAGAACTATCACTTGTTGTTAGGTCCATAAATGTGTAAGAAGTATGGATTGTTTGCAACACCTCATTTTTAAATGAAAATTTGATCAACACTTGCAGACCAGTTATAAGAATTAGACTACATTTTATCATATTATCATCACCACACATATTTCTACAGGGATTCGAACCATGGTTTCTGGACGAAATATAAGATCGATCATTTAAACACAAGATACCTTTCTACCGGGAAATTTACGAATAGAACTAGTAAATTTCTCTATAGACGATAATCCGTTCTTCATTGATTTTAAACAAATATTCTTACACTGCGCTAACTTCCCGTAACAGGCTTGTTAACTACAAGCATGGAATGTTATGGCCAATAGCTCGAGACTAAAGGTATCCACTTGACTAAATTAGAAATGTTAATAAACTTTAAAAAGCTTAATATTCGTGTCAAATACGGCGGTGTGCTGGCATTTGGTTCTTGAGTTATTGGCTATCAAACTTGGTAGATCTCTTTAGATTCAAGTAATTCCAAACTCCAACTTTGGAGGCAATTAATTTGAGCACAAAATATTTGTAGAACACAATATTTCATATGTGTAGTCAATTTATGAAGGTCTACCATCATGTCAACTTTAGGCATTATCGAATGAATTCCATCAATCGGTTTTAGTGAAAGTTCTTGTTCCACAGAGTTCAAACATAATTTCAATGTCTAATAACTTGGAAACTAAAGGTATGTACACCATAATATTTACTAAGCTATACGAGGTGTATTACTATAGGTGAAACTAGGCTCCAATAAAATAACGGATACAAATGGTACCATTTATCTCTCATAACTTTATGAAATAAGTGGACAAGCAAATCACGGACTTGGCCAAACAATCCAAGATCCTTGTTGGGAGTGAAGTATTTTGAGATTATAACATGCTTGTAAGTAACAAAAAGAAGAACGCTGCTATGTAAATGTAGTTGTATATTTAGATAGAATTGATGTGGAATGTTTGAGTAGATTGGCGATAAGTTTATGCGGAAATAATGTAGTAAAAGTTGATGGAATTTGGATAATTGAAACAGTAAAGTATTGAGGATGAAATGTGTTAAGGTAATTAAGTTAAATAGAAGATTACTTGAAAAAGGTCAGAGTTAATTTAATGAAGAAACAGCAATGAGTATTATGGTATGTAGTTGATGTTGTTTTGTTACTAAATAAGATAGATAGAAGAGTTTTCAAGATAAATAAAGGAAGAAATAACTAAATTTATTTGAAAAATATAACAATCCTCAAGGAAATCTATGATCTGCCAGGCTAGACATATTTTAGTTGCAAAAGTATAGTTATCTTATTAATTTCCATCCGTGTCATTTCTGGGTTTCTAGATAGCACTTCCCTATGTCGTAATATAGTTTCTAAGCACCTTTACAGGACAATGGCAAATACTCTGTACCCCTACAAGGAATCCAATTTGGAATCACTTTCCATGCTATATATCAAAAGTAAGAATAACAATTGTACGATTGAGCAAACAGAGAGAAAAACGAAAATAAATAAATAAATAAATAAATAAATAAATAAATAAATAAATAAAAATAAACGTGCAATGGAAATGTTACCTGTAGATATTTACTCAACACTAAATACATTATATTTAACATGATATAACGGACAGAAAGTAATATTTTATCAAATAAAATAATGACAATGGGTTTATAGATTAAATTGGAAATCTAGAGCAAGATGTGCAAAGGGATTTAAAAGTAATAGGAATGAAATTTTGTCTTAAATATCAAAATTACAACTGCAATATTTTTAATTAATAATATCACCGACAGTAATTACACAATTAATAATTACTAGTCGTGTTAGAAGAACAAGAGACGTTGGGTATGCATAATGTACAAAAATAGAAAGTAATTTACAAAAGTCATTTTTGTGAAACGCTCTGAATAACTTCTAAATGAGTATTTAAGGTAATTTATCTCATGTTTAAAGTATTTGTGCCTAATATTATTAAGTAACACTAAAATATTTTATTCTGAAATAGGGAAAAAAGAAAAAAATAAGTTGTTCAATAAATGGAAAGCTTTTCTAAGGGGCACAGTGACTCAGTGGTAGAGCGCTTATCTCTGGTACATGAAGTCACTGGTTCAATCCTCGGTCAAGTATGTTTGTGGTGGACAATAGAGTGTCCGTGGGTTTAACTCAGGGTACGCTGGTTTCCTCCACACATTCCACAAATTCCACACATTCCACATATGTACATTCCACATATTCTTCTATCATCATTCACTTCCTTAGCCCAACAATTATAATCGTGGAACGCTAAAACGGAAATATTTCATTTCATTTCATCCACTAATCGATACAGCTTATTGGGTTGCTGAACAAATGCTACGCATGACTGTTTAAGTTGATACGTAGTTTTTGAAGAAAATGCAGGAAAACTAATTTCTGTGTAAAACTAAATATTGTTTCCGAACAAGAACCACAGCACTTACTAAGGTAAAACTGCTTATATATATATATATATATATATATATATATATATATATATATATATATATATATATATATAATTTCTACATCAAGACATAACACGGTTGAAAAAGCTCTACCCATCACGACTCTGGAACTCACTAAAAAAATAATAAACACTTCTGACCAGAATATATACACTTCTTTGTTAAAAACTAAATTACAGTGTAACGGTTTCGACAACTTAACGTTGTCTTCATCAGACACTAACTCAGTGTCCGATGAAGAAAACGTTAAGTTGTTGAAACCTTTGCAATGTAATTTAGTTTTTAATAAACATGAGTATATACTCTGGTCAGAAGTGTTTATTATTTCTTTGGTTAAAAAAGATATAGTTAAAAGTTATGGGCCTTATGCAGAGTCGTTTTGACGTTTGATTAACGCCATACTACGGGGTTGACTAAATAATGGTTTTCAAAATTGTTTTCAGAGACACTGATTAGGACGTAGTATTGGACCAAGTTAATCACATGTGACTAATCAATCTAGAGCAGAGACTAATCTTTTACCCACGGTTTAGCGTGTGACACATTTCGTATTTCGTAATTCATGTGTTTTCATTTCTACAGACTACGCATGCGCTTATCTACTCTTTCGTAGTTGCCACATTTATTTTACTCACCGATGCATTGGGGTTCTATAAGTTAATCATACACAAATCATCATTGTAGTTGTACTTAAAGTAGATTCTGAATACCAAAAAGTGCACCTTCCTTAGTAAAAATTTGGTATTTTTACTAGCTAGTCTATGACTAACCTCCGATTAACGAATTCTCTCTGAATACCGCCCTATATTTTTAAAGTTTATGATTGTTTTTACTTATAATATTTTGCAAAGGTAATACGTAGGTATATATTAATCAACAGAAGATATTGAACTGAACGAAATAAGATATGAATAAATTCTGATGCGTAGGTTTTGAGAAAATATAAAATAAAACCGAACCTTTATGGTAGTAGAGAAAGTATATCGATACCTATATAGTATCTTGCTGGAAGAAACTGTTATTTATGTACTGAATATGTAGCAAAGTCTACTGTTAACTAACAGATTTATCTACTAATGTTTTTCCCAAACGGTGACACAAGTACTCCTTTATACACTTATTACGCGTAATAAAATGCAACTTTAATATGCTCATGAAACTTCCAAAAGTGTAGTTCCATTAACCTATGTCGGTAACATTTAATAACTGTGTCGATCTTTTAAAAAAGAATTTCATAAACTCAATGTATATATATATCTATATATATCTATATCTATCTATCTATCTATCTATCTATCTATCTATCTATCTATCTATCTATCTATATATATATATATATATATATATATATATATATATATATATATATATATATATATATATATATATATATATATATAGATATATACACAAGTTGTTAATGAACTATACCGACAAACTATAAGAGGTGATTCCTTACATCAAAATAAGAGAAAAAGTTCATATGGACATATGAGGAAAAGTGCATATTTTTTTAGAGCTAGGGACGTCCAAAATCACGAAAAAGAGAAATTTCAACAGGCCCTATTTCGAATTCTAGAAACTGTGGATGGTGGTCCTTATCACCTTAAAGGAAGTCATGCATACGCAATCCGAAAATGCATATTTCATTAATGTTCAATGGGTGTACAGAGTATTCCATGAAGGGTGAAATTCCGAGACATGCCGTCAACCGAATTTTGAGATATGCTCTCACTTTATGATTGGTCCAAAGTAGGCAAATTATAAGCCTTGATAGCAGTGAACAAGGAATCCTTTGTTGCGATGTCGGAAGTGTTAAGGATCATCAGCACCACGGTCTCTCGTACTCGGGAAAACGCATGCTGCAATGTTTTCTTTCACGCTTATAAGTGAAGAAAACGTGAAATATGCCGTGAAGAAATACATCGCATCACACATTATTCCGAATAAAAAAAGACACGGAGCTGTCGGTTACTAACACTTCCGACTTCTCTCCAAAGCATTGGATGTCCATTGTTCTCAAGACTTACCTCCTGCCTACATTGCATTCTCTTTGAAATCAGGGTATATCTGAGAACTCTATTGAGAGGATATCTGGGAATTAACCCTATAGGGAATACCCTGTACAGCTATTGAAAATTTACGAAATATTCACTTTTGGATTGTGTAAACGTGGCTTCCATTACGCTGTGAAGGACCACCATCCATAATTTCTGGAATTCGAAATAGGGCCTGTTGAAATTTGGCTTTTTCGCAATTTTGGACAGCCGTAGCTCGGAAAGTATGCACTTTTCGTCTAGGTTCATATGAACTTTTTCTCTTATTTTGATGTGAGGAATCACCTCTTTCAGTTTGTCGGTATAGTTCATTAACATCTTATATATATATGTTTGTGTGTGTGTGTTTGTGTGTATGTATGTATGTATGTATATATGTATGTATATATGTATGTATAATGAAGTGTTTATGATCCATGTTAAATCAACGCTCTTAATTCATACAAACTGTATTCATTCCTGCTCTTTCAGTAGAAGTTAGGGCACTCCGTAGATCAAACAGATAGAAAAAATGAAAATTTTCTTTCCTCCAAAATTTATATACGTACCTGATCTTAGGGATCAATATTACTCGTACAACACGTATCTACGGAATGTTGCGGGGAGTCATAACGATTAGATCCGATAGCATCTTATATAAGGTTGTAGCGTAGAATATTGTAACTTTTTCTATTTTTATTATTATAATGCTTCTACTATAGAATCCAGAATACATTCATAGGACTCTATTCATTCACTTCTATGGCAAATAATATTAGTTGCAATTTTAAAGCAATGTGTTTGTTTTTGTTTTTGTAAAATGTTCAAATAGTGTTTTCCTTTCTAAAAGAAGCAAAAACAAAACAACATTACAGCTTCTTTTTCTATGTACGGTGTAACAACAGATGGTAAAGTGTAAGGATGAGCTGTTGTCTCGGGAGGCAAGTACTTTTGCTAGAGGCATGGGAGAACAGGTGCACACTCTAATCCTCTTAGACTGAAGATCAATAATGCTGGGAAGTCTGTCTCACACGAGTCTTGAAGGCTTTCACTCCTAACATCCCTTTCCTCCAGCGCCAAGCTTTCTTCCATATCTACAACTAAACCAACACAGGTACCTGCTTGCTCAATATATGATCAATATGCATACGCCTATATGTAAACACAACAGTATATCTGTCTATAGACTTATTGTTAGCATATTCACACGTACATATATAAATCAATAATGAGAAATTCGTACCTGACTTGGTTTATAGCATTAATCATGCTTTACTGAATCATCTGTTAACAGATCGGTAACGGTTGGAGTACTTGGTTAATTCAAGCGACACATTTCATTGGAAAAGACAAAGAAAGTAACATTGTGTTGATTCTATTTATATTTGTTGGATTTATAAGTAATACGATAATACGGGGTGTCCCACATAAAAGTGACCAGATGTGATAATACCGGATACTCGCTAATAGGGGTAGAAAAATTTTATCACGAACTTAAATGCATGTTACAATACTTGTTTAAAATAGCCGCTGTTAACATCGAGACAATTTAGCTCACATCTTAGCATATAGGCTGACACCGTCCGTAGTTGTTTAAGGCTGATGTTATGAATAGTTGGGGTAATATTTTGCTGCAGTTGACCCAAGGTATGAAAGTTACTACTATAGCCTTCTACTTTAAACATCCAAAGAGGGAGCACAACATATTCCTTACTATGCACTTTTCTGTAAATAGGGTATGCACTAATACCAGGAATCCATTCGAAGAAGCCATGTGGCTACATCTTATATTCATCAAAGGATATTGGATCAAATACAAGTGTCCCTGAAAACGACGCAGCAATACCAAATTTTGTGGTATTTCAGGGGTGTTTCGTACAAGGTGTGTAGATTCTCAGAAGACCAATGTCGTACTGCAAATTTAGGTAGTCCATAAATTGAGCTTCGCTTCGTCGAACATAGAGTACAGCAGAATACCTAAACGTCCACCGAGTATAGCAGAATATCCGCAATCATTGTGAGAAACTAATTACAGTACACAACCTGTTTGCCTAGACACATGCTACTCAGATGGTTTCTCTTTCAAGGACTTTAGCACACACTATAAAAGAAACCTGCTGGGATGGATTTCAGGTAGATTCTTACAGGCTCCGTGTTATCCACTGTGGATTATTCCACCATTTTTACACAAAGTTCTGAACATATTGTTCAGAAGGTGGTTTTGTTCCGGATTGTGAAAGTCTCTTGTGTCGTTGACGATGAGCGCAGACATTCTTTAGTATCACAACTGTTGCACGGAAAACGAAAGAACAGGAAATTCCTTATAAACAACTGCATATCGAGCGGCTCGAGCATCGGTATGAAACAAACTTACGCAGAAAATTGCACAAAATTATTTGTAAGTCTCTTGTATTACACGGCTAGGCTATTTTTATGTGGGCAGCCATATAGCTTATTATCTTTACAGCTCACAAAAAAATCAGGACGGCTTGATGATTTTTTAGCTACATGAGACTTGCACTTGGGCTCCTATTGCCATTGTATCTCCGCTGGTTCCGGTGGATAATGTGCGTATCTTAGGTACACAAAATTCCAAATTCGATAACTGTGGTTTAGCATCGAAGACACTGTAGTGGTTCAGATTCCGATTTAAACTGTAGGTCTCATTTTATATAGAGACTTTGCTAAGAAGAGTGTAAATACAAATGTCATTCATTTATGTCTATAGTTCTGGTTGATCACAATGAAATTCAATTTTCTATCACTTTAGAGAAATAGATTTCTAATTGGCTTACAATACTACTAAAAATGTTACCCCCTCACTTAAAATGACACACAGAGCAAAGTGCCGATGTGTTATATGTATGTCCTAAAATCATTCCCCCAAGTGGTGACGGCTAAAAGACTTCATACCGAAACCACATTGGTAAAGAATAGTGTAGTCAATAGGAAAGAACTCACAATGATAAGAATTACTGAGTATTGAAGAGGATTGTCACCAAGAATCATAGTGTACTATGAGAAAAGCAAAATGCCAAACTTAATTAGCATCTCCAACAGCCTGTTGGAGAATCACAGTTCAATACGAGTTGCATAACGCCAATATCAATGTTTAGATTGCAATTTCCAAACCGTTGATGGTCTTAAACAACGCTTCAGCGTAAAAAAAGTTTAATCAGACAAAGTGGACGTCTGATGATTCAAAACACGTAATATACTGCTGTTAGGTTTGTTTCACCTTTTTCTGACAAACGTAGAAATAATATTATGCTCCAAATTATCATATCCACATAAAGCTGTAATCTGTAATTTTATGGATCTAATGATTACGATTGCAGAACGCATTTCTATCAATGATTATGTACAGATTTTAAGTAACCTCTCATTACATATTTCCAGAATGACCCAATTTTCCAAGATGAAATCGCGCCAATTCACACTGCTGAAGCTTTTGAGGCATAATTTCATGAACACGTGGACGAAATAAAACATCTTCGCTGATCCACTCAATTCAGAGACTTCAAGATTATAAAACTTCTATGATCAGTTCTGGAGCTTTAAATCAGAAATCTCCATTCTCGCCGAGTGCTGCACTTCGAGAGGAATGAATGGCACAATATTCTTCTGGAAACCACGCATAACTTGCAGGTGCATATGCGCTTTTATTTGTCGAAGAATCCGAACTCCTTTGCAGTCAATTGTAGTCCGGTTCTTTGTCTACCAGCTAAGTTGCATTTTCTACAAGTCTATTTCATTACGTTGACAAGCAACTGTATAATATTAGAATGAAAAATGAATCAGCTGCAGAATACAATTGAAATGGGAGCTACGTATCCCAGAACATACAATAAGATAAGAATAAGTTTCTTCATTAGTTGTGAACCCCTGTCATTTACTGAAAGTATTTCAACGCTAGACTTGAAGAAATAAAGCACACTAGACTTTGAAAAACTTCCGATTACATGCATGTTACATACCAGTTCTGCTACAATTGTTTCTATGTACCACAAGATGTTCAGATGCTTAATAATGAAACTGTAGGAGTCAACTCAGAGAGTATGATAGATGTTTTAGATCATCGCACCTCAAGGTAAATAATTTCTGATCATTCTAGTTTAATACATATTTTAAAGGGAAGAAACCAATTATTCCTGTGTTAATGTTTTAGTTGTTGTGACAAGCATCTATTAGATTGGCAGACAAATTTGGAGTTTAGTATTGGTTTTCAGCGTCGAAGTTATAAGGGACTATGACATACAGCTTCACGTAGAGTCCAAGTCATATGAACCCAAACCGAAAATGAAAAGCGGGTCTCTCATACCAAAGGAGCTCATATTGTGAATTTAACTATTGACAGTCCATCCTAAATCGGAATAGAACATCAGGGAAGCAAAAGAAAAAAAATGTTTCGGCATTAATGAATCATTTAGTATAGGAGCTTTTAGGTGGGTAATTAGTAATGTAATTAATTTCATTAATTGTAATGTATGTACATTTCAGAAACTGCTTCATCCTTGTAATATACAGAGTCCGTCTAAATAATATATACACAATACAAGGTGGCCCAAAAGTAGGTATATAGTCCTGTACTAATCAGCTCATTGTATTTCATATTATTTCTTACTTTTATCAAACAGGGAGACCTATTTTCTCTATAAATTCATAAGGTAGAATCTTATACTTGATCAATACAGGTGTGTATATCTACTTTCGGGCCACTCTGTATAATAGATAGAATCTTCATATTGGTTTCCAAATTAAATTATCAATACATCATGTAGTATAATGTTTCCTTAACATGTATCGCCACTCTGCTTACTATGACATATGACGTACGATAGTGAATCAAAATGGTGGGTGCAAGCATAACATTAGCTAAACGGAAGTCGATTTTAAAGTAGTACTTCAAGTTTGAGAATGAAAATACACATAGTTAAACATCATGAACATATCACAGAGTTTCCATTCATTAAAATACGTATAGACCTACATTTCTTCGACAGAGACTCATATATGTAGAAATACATACATGATAATCATACATTTATACACTTTTATGAATATATATATATATATATATATATATATATATATATATATATATATATATATATATATATATATATATATATAAAGGGTGCCTCAAAAGTCCCTTACCACCCCTATTAAAATCCAAATGGATGTAATTTCAGCGAATTTGATGTGGTAGGTGAACTTGAGGGTTAGGGAGACACTTTCTAGCGTAGGGTACGCGGACGGCCGCCATCTTGAATTTAATTTTTTTATTACAAACGCTACGTGGGTCTTGTGATACATGACCATAGGCTAGAATTTCAACAGAAAACCGAACTGTATTACTATATACAAATAGCAAGTTAACACACAAAAATCTTATAAACTACGTTTTGGTGGGATTTTCCCACAAAATTCCTCTAGAAATTCCCTCATACAAAAAAATGGTGACGCGGTGTATACATAATTGAAAATATGTTTTATTTCAAATCGAATGAGGTATAAACCGTGCTTCTATTGTAATTTTCCTGGAAGTATATGTGATTTTATCTGCACTAATGAATATGGAAATATGAACGGTACACATAGCTTATTTTTATATAAATATGTTTATTTCTCTAGAAAGAATAATGCGATTCTTATGTAACTTAGAGAGCTTACTAACTATAAATCAAGCTAACATACAATATAATTTGTGTGTTTATATATCTAACGGTACCCGAGCTACAGGTACAAAAAAATGTAAAAAAGTAGGGGGTATTTTAGAGGAAATTTCTCGAAAATCCCTCTGTCACGGTAAAACTGAGGGTAATGGAGAAAAACTGATTGCAGATTCGAATTCTACGTAAAAAGTCCTATTAGAATCAGGTATTTCTTCCGTGTGCCAGAGAAAAAGTATTTTTTTTGTAGACTAGTGTTATTATTGTTATTATGATTTCTATCAACTTCAATGGGTGCATTTATACTCGGTTGTAGCAATACATTAGATAATCGAATAAAAGCTAAAGGTGTTATTGATTTTGAGTTTTTAGTTTCTCTTTTTGCATGTCCAAAACATGAAGATAAATGACAGGCTCTGCAATTGAAAGCACTAGGCATATATATGCCATTCAATTATTTGAAATCGAACTCTTGCCACAACCTGTTTCTGAATTCTAATAAGGAATTTGTATTTATACATGTACGTGCGTGACAGCTACAGTGAGAATAAAATATGGTTATCCAACTCTTTTATAGTCGTGAGTGGTGTATCCAGACAGGATTATAGCGTTTTGTCACATTTCCGTCAAACACTCAAAGCAAATATATATATATATATATATATATATATATATATATATATATATATATATATATATATATAAGATTTTGGTTCCTAGTATTGTTTTTACTATCTACATGCACTGAATTATAAGATAATCTGCCACAAAAATGAACCTTTATTTTGTTCATTACTTTCTTAGGTATTTTCTTCACTATCGTGTTAAAAGCTAACTGATGTCTTGTTTCATTTGCAACAAAACTTTCTATTTTTGATGTTATCTGAAAATATAAATATATGGAATTCGGTTTCTGTTACCTAGAGTGTCAATCTGTTTGAATTAACCTTATGCTTTTCTCTTTGTTTGGTTGGAGTTTATTAACCCTTTTAGCACTGACGCTATAGGACTTACAATTTAATGTAAAATCCAAACTACCATAATGGATTCAAATTCGAATGCTGTCCAACTAGGAATCGAACCAGAGACCCCATGCACCAAAGTCATTCGAAGTAGCTACTCATTCTTAAGTGGTTAATATGCGTATCTTCTGTAGTCATAGTTCTGGGTTCGATATTTGCATTATATACTTTAAAATGACTAATGAAAGAAATATCAAGTAAACGCATGGAATATTCTTGGAGGAAGTTGGAAAATATTTCTCCTTTGCTTTTCTCGAGATGTCGTAAAACAACGGGGCACACATAACATAAGTTTAAAACGAAAGGCGTCCATACGTCATTTAGTGACGTACTATTAAGAATTTACAGATACCGTTATTGCAATGCTAGCAGAAAGTCTCATTCTATGTCCGGCATGTATGGAGAAAAGACATGTTCAAAGGAGGAAGTGCGACTAGTTGTGCAGCATGAATGGGCTTGCCGATTTTTTCTTCTGATATCTGAATTCTACTTTCGGACGATAATAGAAGCTCACACTCGGTACCAGCAACGAAAAACCATCCTGGTACCTCGGCTAAGAGAGCCTTGTTAATCCACTGTACAGTACTGGCCTCAAGCCCAGCTACTTCCGGAATTGAAGAAGGCCTTCAGTGTAAGGCGCTTTAGAAATGAATGATGAAGTGAAGACAGTCGTTTTTTCTGTATACAATAGTTTACATACATTATTTTCAAAAAGTGATTTTTAAACGGTTTTAAAATAATATAATAATTACATTAACCTCCTTGGTTCTGATATGGAAAAGCAAAGTGAACTCTGTTTCTAATTCTTGCAGTATATTACTTACCTCGCATAAATATTTCTTTCCATAGCCGCCAGAGGAATTTCTTTTCCGACTTACCCTCTTAAGAATTTCAGAATGAAGAGTGGAAACTTTTTCATTAAAGTCAATTCTTTCTAGCCATTTTTTTCTTTTTGGTATCACATAACACCGTTGCGCGTGAAAAGATTAAATAATAACGGAATATTCTTGATAGATTCTTATTGACTTACTTCCGTCTTCGCCTTCCGTTAAGGGCATAATCGTGGGACGTTAAAATAAAAGATTTCATTTCTATGTTTATTTAACTAATTTACCAATAACGAACTTCAAACTAGGAAGATAAAATATAAAGTTCAAGGTACTATACAATATCAGGAACCATAATTAAAATTATTTTGATTACCAATACTAATGATGAAATATCCCTTATGCATTGTGTAGTGCCAAAGTGTATCATTCTTTTTACATGAAAGTTTGGGTTCCATTCTCAGTAGGAGACCATTGAACACACCACAAAAGTTCAAATAAAACTCCTGACACAAAACGTAAATACAAAATCAGTGAATCAATCAATAAATAAAACACATATTAAGTTGAACTTTTGCGTATTTTTTCGTCAATTAAATATAAACTGGAAATGAATTGCTGTCCACTTATAGTTAATGCTCGTTTAAGTTAAACAATGAAAATTCTTACATATAGACTAGACATACCAGATGTTACTAGCGGTCTTCACTATGAAGGTAATAACGTAGCACTAGAATCTGACATTCGAACATCGTCAATTTTTTTCGACGAATGGACAATTTTTATCTTCCAAGGAAACACAGCTACACAACTGTAAATTCACTATATAATTCGAAAAGATTTATTTATTATTTTAAGTATACTATTCTGGTGTCCGCTCGTTTACTAAATTGGTGCATTTCTTCTAATTATCTTAGTCTAGCTAACTAATACCTTGATATCGAACTTCGTTACCCAAATTTTGGCGCATCAGAAATTTTGAATCATAAGTGCGAATGATATGAAACTGCTATATAGGATTGTCTTTGCAGATAGTTTTGAAATATAAACCGTGGGTGGGAGTTTGACGTTCGTTCTCACGAATGCCAGAAACAGACAAAGGTAAAGAATTCTTTTTTTGTACAAAACATGAAAAATCAGGAATTAAAGTCAGTTGTGGCCTTTTTGTAGATAAATGGGGATAATAATGACTAATCTGAGTAGCAATGTTTCGTTTTGTAACCAGAAAGGCACGTTGACACACAGAACGGCACGTCCAAGTCCCTAATAATGGTGTGTCGTAAAAGAAAAAAGGAACATATTTTAAGGCATTGTGACAAAATATGACAACTGATGGTATCGGACAGTATCGACACTGGACATCGATTATCCTACAGTGAGACAGAAACAAACAAGAAAAAAGCCATGGTCAGGAGTAGATACGTAGATTATCACGGTTCCTCAAATGAAATGAAATGAAGTGAAATCTTTGAGTTTAACGCTCCGTGATTGTGTCTTTTAGGCTAAGGGAGACGGTTGATTAAGGCAAGTGAATGATGATGGAAGATTTGGTGAAATGAGAATGTGGGAGGAAACGGGAGTACACCGAGGAATCCCACGGGCACGACATTGTCCACCACAAACTTACTTGTCCGGGGATTGAACCAGGGACTCCTCCCACCAAAAGAGTTTTCTACCACTGAGCCATCGTGCCTCTCCTCAATATCCTTGGAGTGTAATATTCCCTTTTCAGGAACTTAGCTGTATCAAACGTGAACCCACATATGCCAACCTCAAGTATTTCAGTCGGTAATAAACACACCGTCCTACAACTAATGCGAATGAAAGAAAAGAAACAGAATTGAATGTGTAATGATTTTTTAATTTTAAATCTTCTGGTCTGCACGTACAGTAGTTTAATATTAAATAATGCAATTATAAAATAATATACACTAATATTTCGTACAGTATGGAAAGGATTAATCCTTTTAAGAGATTAAAAGCCTACATTATAGAAGAAAATTAAGAATAGTCATTAAAATTGAAAGGGAACAGTGTCATGAAACAGGAAGAATAATGAAAGAATTTCAAAGATGGTGAAGGCAATAATAATAATGAAAAGAGTACAAAATTAAAGAAACGAAAAATGTAACATGAAGTTATAAGAGGTATTCATTTTTTAAAAAATAAAAAAAAAATCTAGAAGGGAAAAAAGAAGATTGAAGTAATATAAGACAAAGAGTGAAAATTGTTAAAAATATAATGAGAAAGAAAGAAAAGAAAGAGAGAAGGAGGAGAAGAAGAAAGTGGAATGAGAGGGAGGGGAAAATTAGGTGAGTCTGAGGCTTAACTTCGACGGCTCAAAGACAAGAGCCCGGAAGGTAGTTAACTATCAGATTGAAGAGTGGAAGAGAGAGAGAGAGAATTCTGAGGTGCAAAATTTCCCAAAGATAAAGTAGTCGAGAATTGGAGAAAGAGGGTTGCAGGTAACACAATTATGATGCTACGAGATCTAATTTTGGGATCACAAGGTTCCTTCTTTTTTATTCTGGCAAGAGGATGTCGATAATGATAGATTACGGGTGTGATAAAGTGTGAATTGCCCGATAGATCTCTCGCAAAAGGTTAGAAGAAGATTTTGTAAGCCTTATTACCAAGCCAACCGCATACACACAAAGACGAAATAAAAGGATTGTTCTGTGTGAGAAGCAGAAGAAGAAAAAGTTTGGCACAATGATTGAAAGGTGTGTTCAATATGGAAGGTATTAAATAATTAAACTGACTTCCCAGAATGCAGCAAAGAGATGCGATTAAAGTAAACCGATGTAGTCTTTCAACTTGTCGGCTTAAACACTGAAAGTTCGCCTGTTTTAATAGGACAACCTGCATGTTAAATTGAGGAAAGAAAAAGACGATAATTCTTGTAACGGGGGCGCATCCCATAACATTCATCATTATGCATTACCATCATTAAATTTTGACGTAAAGTACCTACTTTTATTTTGAAAACACGTATGTTTAGTTTTACTAAAATCATTTTTTTCTGTTTTTCTGTGTTTTAAAAGAGTAAGCAACTTTAGACTTCTAAACTTATTCCCAAATATGAGAGCGAAAAGAATAAATACTGTAAAAGCGATATATAAGCAGTTTAAATTTAGGACAAATCAAATGAACCTGGAATCGGAAAACTCAGTGTAATGTTGACAAAATTTAAATATTTTATCTCTGAAAACTCGATGATCGTTCAATTTTCAGCAAAACTACCATTGGAAACTATCCAGCATATAAAACGCGCTGTATCTACACAAAAAATTATCGATTTTTTTCCCAAGCAGTTTCAAAGAGTAACCACGGCTGAAAAACGCTGAACTTAGCTCTGTATAGCGTAAATCAGGTACGGAATATTTTTGTCAAATCAGACAGTAGATGACCTTACAATGTTACTGTAGATGGCGCAACAGAAGTCTTACCAATAGCAAGTAGAGTTTTGAGTACAATTATAGTTGCCATTACATTCTAACAATGTCAATTCATCACATAACAGTAGTTAATAAACAACATCCTGAATGATCTGTCTCTCTGTCAGTCTCAAATAAGTTCTTACTTAGAGAAGCTACACATATTTGTGTTCAATATGGCTCTTCAAATCCTATTGACAATACAAATACTGTATTACACTGTGTCAATGTTCTTAGTCAGATGACGCAAACGTCATCTATCACTGAGGCAGAGAAAATCTTGGCGAAGGACAGTGTGGAGTTCATTGTCACTAATTATGATGAAATAGCTGATATGGTAGTACTTTAGTGTTAACGAAGTGTCCTTGTTGAAGGTGGCATTGATGTGTTGGAAACACAAAGTACGTGTAAGAGACCTCGTCACCTGGCGTCGTAAGCAAAGTACATTACTTTGAAAAAAATAACTCTGATATATTTTGATCCGGAAACAAAATAGATTGCTGGAAGTGATACTTCATCAAAACTAAGTGACGAAGATAAGAATGCTATCGACAACGTCACAGCTACAAGGGAATATAGAAAGAATTTGATGACAATAGCACACATAGGTGTTGAGTATAAAGCAAGTCAAAAATTGGAAAAAATAATTCGCCAAAGATGAAAACGTGTTTACTAAAATAAGAAATGAAAGTTTCGACATACTAGTGGTAACGATCTGAAGAAGGCATTTATATGAGGGTCAGTTATGTTCAATATAGGCAGCTGATTTGGTTGCGAAATATGATGCCACACTACCCCAGTGCCTGTGATTGTTGGGTACAGAACAGAGGTTCAAAAATGAGCACGGGAATAACAAATCTCAAAATAACAGTCTATGTATCAAAGCTCGCCTTCGATGACAAAGACAAATTACAAGATCAGGCAACTGTGTTCATATCAAGAATGAGAAGGCTGTTATTGGTCTAATATATTAGAGCTAATGTCGCGTTTAACGCAGACAAGTCTGGCTTCAACTATGAGATGACTTGCGGACGTTTACTGGCGGTGAGTAATTCCAAAGATGCAGTAAAAGCAGTATAATCAGAAACGCTACGAAGCACTTTTATACAGCACTTCAACTGGTTTTATTGAATAGCGTTCTAGGAGAAAGAAATCCTTTTTACGTACGATGTATTGTGCCGTTAAGATGAGTGAACGTTTTGCAAAATTACGGTATATTTTGGAATTTAATTAGATAAAGACGCAAATGAAATGAAATGAAATTTTTGAGTTTCACGTCCCACGATTATGCCGGTGAGGCTAAAGGAGACGGTGACGAACAGAAAGAAATGAAATGGTGGAATGAAGAAAGTGGGAGGAAACGGGAGAATCCCGAGGAAACCCAAGCACACGCTGTTTGTCCACCACAAGGTTCACTTGGTGCAAGCTGGGAATAATTAAGGACTCCACGCACCAAAGGTGAACGCTCTACCACTGACCCTAAAGGCGCAAATGTTTCGCAGGCCCGTGTTGAGGGTTTTCTCGTTTATGGGTAAGATAAGTTATCAAAGCAACAGTCAGAAGATGGTTCAGTTGTTTTCGCTCTGGAAATTTCGATGTCTAAGATGCTTCTAGCAGGGGCAACCAATTCCAGATAAATGGGTGAAATTCTTGGAAACACCAAGCAACACCGGCATGTAAACAGTTGTAATACCACTTATGACATACAAATCCAATATTAAATAACGTTAAGCCATTTGGTGAAAGGTGGTTGCAGAATAAGTTGGGCCAGCCATTTGGTGAAAGGTGGTTGCAGAATAAGTTGGGCCTTTGGGTGCCACATAATCAATACATTTACTGAATCTCGTTTCTATCAGCGAATCTCTATTGAAACATAACGCAATCCAATCATTTCATAACAAGCGAAAGAGTGGTGATAACCTATGACAACAATGTGGAAAAAATATCGTGGACGATGAGAGTAGAAACTCCACAATTTGTGGAAAAGCCCTTATTAACGTCTAAGAAGGGTTTGGTATGTGTTTGGTGGGATTAAAAGGACACTGTGGATCGCGAGATGTTTCCGCCAAACAAAACAATAGACTCGGAATTTAATGTCGAAATTAGCACGATTGCACCAAGGAATCCAAAACAATTTTCTGGAACTGGTGAACAGAAAGGGTAGTATATGCTGGCAACTCCAGCCTGCATCCATCCTTAGCAATATACGATGAATTAAGAGAACTTTGCCTGGATCTTTTGATGTATTAATTATATAGCCTAGACCTGGCACCAAGTTTCGTAGGAACGGGATTACGGTGCTGCCTAAAAGACGGCTGAAGGTCGTCGAACGACGGGGCCATTCAGTTATTAGAAATCGAACTCCTACCACATCCTGTTTATGAATTTTAATAGACTGTATTTATACATCTACTATGAGTGTGACAGCTATAGTGATAATGAAATATGGTTATCCAACTATTTTATAGTTGTGAGTGGCGTTTTCAGACACGATTGATAGCGTCTTGCCATATTTCCCTCAAACACTGAAAACAAAATAAGATTTTGGTTTCTAGTATTGACTTTATTCTCTATATGGACTAAATTTTATGACAATCTCGCAGATAAATAATTTAAAATACAAACTAATCGTTTAGTTCTGAAGGTTACCCGTTTTAGCATTTATATATGTAGGGCAGACCATATTTATGTTCTGAATACTGTGAACAACAACAGTCATATAACTTAACAGGAAGTATAAGGATGGGAGTTACTGATATATGTTTCTTTCATTGTTGCACGGAATAATCGTGATGTGGTCCATCGTTGAAATTTCGTACGTCATGGAGGTGTTCTTCAGTAGTGAAAGTTCCATCATCACATCACAAGTGCGTTGCAAATAACATTTTGAGAAACGAGTAGCACCATCCTGAAAGGTCACACTACGTGCTAATCACAACTTTCGTGAGATCGCAAATGCGATGAAAAACAGTCCCCAGGAAAATTTTGAGCGGCGCGTAGTGCAATAAACAATGGTTGTGTGTCCAATGCCATGGACCAAAATCCAATGATACCAACTCAACAATAGCTTCATCAAGTGCATATTCCCCTACCAGTGTGAGGTGAATCCTTGAAAAGAATGTACAAGTGCATCCATATAAGCTACAGGTAATGGCTAAATTGTTCGACCAAGATAAGGTTCAAAGAACCACCTTGTGTGATTACTAATAAGCAACTGTAATTTACTTTGTGCAACACCTTATCACGTCCGACGAAGTTAATTTCCACCGCAGTGGTTATGTCAATAAAAATTGTCGATTCTGGGTTAAACAAAATCCACAACTGTTGCATGAAATACCATTGCACAGTGCCAAGGTTACTGTGTGATGTACAGTGAGTCATGCCTGTATGATAGATCCTATTGGTGTGAAAATGACAATAATGGCACCGCTGAGTGGTACAACACAATGTTGCGAACATTTTTGATTCCCGATATGAGACGGCTTGGCCTAAGGGACATGTAGATTTAGTCGCAGCAAGATTGTCTCACCAGTCAGGTTGCAGTAGTGTCAATGACAACAGTTCGACGACACTTCCTGGGGCGCCTCGTCTCCAGATTCGGTTATATCCATTGATCAACAACATCCTCTTATTTAACTCCACCAGACTACTTCCTATGAGGTTATCTAAAGGAAAAGGTGTACACTACGAAGCTCACTAATATAAAGAACTGAAAGACAGCATTCGAAGGGAGGTAGCAGCCCTCCCTGCTCCAAACTATGATGAACGTGACTGTTAAAATCAAAGAACGTTTTCGTCGAGGTGGTGCCCATCTAAGGAATGTAATCTTCAAACACTGAAAACAGTGGAAGACTCCTGTCCTTTGTCAGTGTATTCCAAATAGTTGGTAATAAATGTATATCCGAAATAGACCATTTATCTTGATACACCCTTGTACTTTGTAACTAATAAACAAAATCACTAAAATTTTGTACTATGTAAACATCGACACGGGAACGTTGCTAGACATTGGGATACCACAGAGCTAACAGAGTTTCCAGCCCAATATAAATTTATATTTCTTCAAATTACTTTATAGTATTACATATTTCAAATCTGCATATAAAACGAATATACAATATCACACTTGTTTTGCAGTGTTGCAAACTAAGAACTATATAGTATTACCAGGGCGCTTTAAACTACAGGTGGTGCACCTTCCATAAGACCCCGTAGTTAGACTCAAATAGTTCCAAATTCCAACACCATGCGGCGCGCCGTTCGTTTGGTGAAAACAGAGGGAAAACAAAGTACATATCTACGTGTAATTTTAGTGCCGGTGAGGTTCTTGTGTGAGTTTTAAAATCATTTGAAATAAGTCTCTTTTTTTTATCATGCCAGGTTGTTTTGTGCCAGGTTGTAAGTCAGGACATACTAAAGGCGATGGTAGGCATTTTTTTAGACCTCCAAAAGATTGTTTAGACGAGTGGAACAGAAAAATTCCTAGAAGTGACCGTGCGTTAACCCTGAATGATCGTGTTTGTGATATACATTTCAGTGATGACATGTTAGTGAAAGTAGATTCTTTTACAGTAGAAGGGAAACTAGTGGAAATAAAACTTGACAAATGGAAACTAACCCCAAATGCTGTGCCGCATAATTTTCCCGGGATTCCAAGCTATTTAAGTTTCAACCCGCGTAAACGAAAAATCCCATCTAAACGTCGGCGCCCCCCTTCTCCCCGGAAGAAAAAGAAATCGGAAGTAATTTCGAACCCAAAACCAGGTAGTGCGACACCAGTAGTTTATAGTGCTGAAGAAAGCTCAAGTACAAGTAATTCAAATAACCTTGCAAATGGAGTAATGCGTCTTCGTAGAGAAGTGAAACGATTAAAACACATGCTCACTCGAAACCAGAAGAAGCGACGTGATCACATCAAAGAAATTGAAAAATTACGAACTATTATAAGACAGTACAAAACGGAAAGACTACCAGACAAACAAAAACTAGTCGTTCGTACCATGACAAAGAAGAATGAATCAAAGAAATGCGGAATGCGCTATGAATCAGAATTCATTTTGGAAAGTTTGCTTTTTTTAAATAAAATCAAGGAAAGGATATGAACATTGTGCGAATCATCAGTTGTTACCTTTGCCTTCCGTTTCTTTACTACGTAAATTATTGCGCGGTCTCAAGTGTAATTATGGCATAAATCCTCATGCTCTCTCAGCTATAGCTAAGGACATGGGAGATAGTGATGAAAATGGTCGTAATTGTGTTCTGATTTTTGATAAAGTAAAATTACGTGAGGATATTAGATACAATTCCAGCAAGTGTAGTTTCGATGGTTTCGTGAACATGGGTGAATTCACGAAAGAAGAAGATAAGAATGTTTTAGGCGACCAGGCTTTAGTATTTTTTCTCGCTCCTCTTATGAAATCGTGGGTGCAACCCATTACAATTTACTTAAGCAAGAATGCCACTGATGGTTATACACTTGCAAAAATCATCTTACAAGTGATTATCCAGTTAGAAAATAATAACGTCAGGGTAGTGGCTTTCACATGCGATGGTAGTCAACCAAACAAAAAGGCTTGGAAAAATTTAGGAATATCAGGAAATTTAGGCAATATAAGGAATTTCATTTCTAATCCCTGCGATGCCAATAGACAAATTTTTGCAATGGGAGACATTTGTCACATCATCAAATGTATTAGGAATAATTTTCAAAAATTTGGAAGTGTAATTTACAATGGTCGTTCTGTGCGGTTTGATTACTACAGAAAACTATATGATTCCGAGACCAAATCACACACTAGTAAGAGAGTAGTTCCGAAATTAACTTCTTCTCACATAAACCCTAAGGCATTTCAGAAGATGAGTGTAAAATTAGCCACACAGCTTTTCAGTAGAACAGTTGCAACAGGTATGAAATTTTACCGAGAACTTGGAGTGCCCGGCTTCGAAAGCAGCGAAGATACAGAGTTATTCACGCAAGACATAAATCAAGTTTTTGACGCATTGAATTCCAAACGCCCAATAGAAGGACTTCGGAAAGGAGACAAACTTCACAATGTATTGATACGTTTCTTCGAAATTCTTCAGCGTTCAGACAACACCTTTGCATCCAAACAAACTTTAGAATCTCTTCGAGTATCAGTTAAAAGCACTATTGAATTGTGTGAATTGCTTTGGTCCTCAGGCTACAAATATGTTTTAACAGCTAAATTTAACCAAGATCCTGCTGAAAGACATTTTGGTCTTATACGTGGTTTGAGTAGTGATGATCATCCGACATCAATTGATTTCTTCCACCTTCACCTGCTTCAGTCCATATACGTACCCGTGAAAGGAGCACTTTCTTCAAAAGCAAACTGTGAAGATTCCGTTGATGGAAAGTTAACATCCTTTACGCATCAGATAAGATCTATGGCTCAAATGGAGATAAACAAAAGCAAGGAAATAAAGGAAGGCATTCAAGACCACATAAAGAAATCAATTACACTAACTGACATTGAACCGGAATTAGACCCTTTTAATTTATCCGCTAGGGGGAATAATGTAATTTATTATTTGTGTGGCTACTTGCTTCACAATGCAAGTAAACAACTTGTTTTGTGAAAAAATTGCTTGGCATCTTTGCAAAGTGACTCTGAATCTCCAAGCGATACAAATGCCGTTCATATTCGTACTCGGTTAAAAGACTTTGGGGGCAACGATTATAGTTACCTCAAATACCCCTCTATAGCATTTTATGATGTAATAAGACACGTCGACAAGGTGTTGGAACAGAAACTACAAAAAGAAGATGCACTTTGGGGTGACGTATTTTCTGATTGTGTAGAAATGTTGTACGAAATACCAGTGTTCCGAAATTTATGTTGTTCAGAGGATCACCTGTTCATGTATTTACCAAAGTTAGTATTTCATTACATTAAGTGTCGTTTCATTTTTCGCGCGAAAGAAATGTCAAGGGAAAGAAGATCTGCATCAGTTGCAAAATCGGCGAGAAAATTGACAAAACTTTCCTCCAGCTAGGGTAAGTAGAATTTCTTAAAACATTTGCCTTTTTAAATTTAAATTTAAAATTTCTTTTTCTACATACTGAGCTTCAGTTTGTTATTTTGAAAAGTGTAAATGCATTTTTATGGTTACTATTTTTTTTCATCTAGTGTGTGTATATGGGCAAAATTATTTACGTGTTTTTCTTGCGCTAAGCAATGCATTTTCTGGCATCTCCTCAGTTTCTCTTTCACCAAACAGCACTAGCACCACCAAGCGGCAGAAACATTGTACTTCCCCAGTTCCACCACTTATAAGTTAAAGCGCCCTGGTATTACAAACAAAAAACAACCAAATTTTTGATAGTTTAACAATAACAAAGCAAGTGAAATGGATGGGTTAATGTATGACATCAATGTTAAATACTATAGTCGCCATATGACGTATTTCAACCAAGTAGAAACAATTACAAAGAATTGAAAATTTGACTGTTTTGATAGAACTTTATTTCTAAAAATTGTTGAAATAGGTATCAAATCAAATTATGTGCATAGTTTTTAGTAGATATAAAGATCGTAATGCCGTTTACAGCAATTTGGTATATCAAAGCATCCGAGGAGATGTGAGAAACATGGTAAAATTTGATATAGGTATTGCTTAAAATGACGTATTTGTGGTAGTTTTCTAAAACAAGTTTTGATTTACTTTGCTTCTATTCATTCGAAATTCGTCATATCATGCTCATAGTATTAAATAGTAAAGTACTGTGTATTTTCATTGCCCCGTCGGTCTCATTTGAGTTGTACTGTTACAGAGGCCAACTAAATTTGTATGTTTGTGATACTGTGACGTTCTGAGTTTGCAACACAGAATCACAAGTTTGATATAGGTTTTCGTTGAACACGTCGATTTGAAGTTAGTAATAACCTTACGGAGTATCATTTGAAAAAATAACTTTATCTTGAATTGGCAACACTGTAAAACTTGGGTTATCATAGAGCAGTGTTGTCCAAATGGCGGCCCGCCAAACCTTTTTCTACGGCCCACAAAGCTTTCACGATTCACGACTTTTTTCTGATAGTATTTTCATTTATATTTATTCATTCGTTTAATGTTTCCACCCTTCTTTCGAAATAACGCATCCATTTAGCGTTTCTGTACAACAAAAAGGGCGACGGCTCCAAGGCAACAGCTTAAAACTTTGAGTTTGGTCGGAAAAGAGTGGCAATGTTTGATAATACTTATTTGTGTGAAAGTGTATTTACCACCAGAAAATTGTGAAGAATCGCTTCAGAAACTGCTTTGGAGATTCTTCTCTTTTACATCTCCTGCGGCTCGCAACAATAGGAATGGACGTAGATATCCCAACCCTTGTAAACGTTGATAGTCACCCTCGTTTGTCACAGATTGAATAGGTAATATGTCAAATAACTTTTTAATATTTTCTCTTTTGTAGCGTTATAATATTATTATTATTATTATTATTATTATTATTATTATTATTATTATTATTATTATTATTATTATTATTATTATTATTATTAATATTATTATTATTATTATTATTATTATTATTATTTAGCTGCGGCTTTCCACTTTACTAGTAAAGACGGTTATTACCCTCAGGCTCATTATAATTGGACACCACTGTCATAGAGTACGTCTAACATTATCCCCTTGACGATGTTTGCTTGGTTCAAAATTTCAGTGTCTTGTATTTATTAGTTTAAAACTTACTACGTTGTTATATATATATCAACTAATAAGATACAGAAATAGGATTTTCATACCTTGTAAATATAGATAAAGTAGTATTGTTTTACATACTTCGGAACAACAATATTTCTAATATAACATAAAGCTAATTTTTTTCGAAAGCACTATGTCAAGTTATTACATGTTTCAAATCTTCAGGTTAAACCAAAACTTACAATACTACACTTGTTATTCAGAGTTACAAACTAAAGGCCCTATAGTATCACAAGCATCGAAAAGGAACCAATTTTTAAAGAATTCTACAACATTAATAACGGAAGTAAGACAGATGGAACAACGATGTACGTTGATAATGTCCTAGTATCAAGTATTATGATCATCATATGAAATATTTCAAACAAGTAGAAAAAAAGTTTCAACGAATTGAATAATTATCAGATCCAATTACGTAGACGGATTTAAAGAGACAATGGTCATAATGCCATTTACAGCAATTTCACATTTAAAACTATTCCTGAGATATGAACAACATTGGTAAGGATTATTATATTGCTCTAAGTGTGCGAATGTTTAAAAAACAATTGTATCTCTCCTTTCCTTCTATAGCAATAGAACAATAATTTTTGGTAGGTGCAATGACAAGAACTCGGAACTGCCTAATTTCAAGTATTGTGCCAAACTTTTTTAACCCTTACACTACCAACCCGGAAGGGGTACTTTGTGCCCACCACAGTATGGTTTGTGATTACTCTTCTAATCATTTCTTTGAAATTGTAAAAAATACAAATATGTTATTTTTCAACATACTTAGCTAAAGCATATACCTCACGGTGATGCAAATTAAACGTTAGTGTTTATAGTAAATTTACTATTTTAAGTTGGTGGGTACAAAGTAGCCTCCTCCGATGGTAGGAAATATGACTGGTATTTAGAAGTGTCAATTCCAGATGGTAGTACAATGAATAGCTGTATCAAATTGTTGTGAACAGAATTATGATTTTTACATCTGTTGAAAACCATCTATGGAACTAGATGTCTTACTTACCAGTTTACTGGAAACAAAGTCTTTTGAGGAAGTCAACTTTTCAATCACTTGAAATTTTGCTTCTATTTATTCGATATATCCCATATCATGGTCGTAATATTAGACATTATCAGTGTGCATGGTCCAATCTGTCCCACTTGCATAATTAGTGCTGTACCGGCCTTCAAAGTTTGAATGTTTTAATTCAACGCTTATAGCCTGGTGATGTCCCGATATATGTCAAACAATATCACTTATCAATATATGCATATCGATATTGCAGTACGATATTTCAGCGTTATTATAAAACGTTAAAAGTTCCAGATAAGAAATGTGAAATGAAATAAAAGAGAACACGACTTTGTGCATGTATATAGTGGCAAAATAGCAAAATTAGACTTACATTTAATTCCTTGCTTTTACAGCTCACCTATAGCCAACTAAGTGGGCTAATTTAAATTGAAGTTGTCATTAAATCATCGTTATTTTGTATCGTTGAAGAACAGAGATCGTTACCATTACTTCAAAGGTAGTTTCCAATAGTCAATAATCAAAGGTAGTTTCCAATAGCAATGATACTGAGTCAACACCGAATATTGCTTTACCGTGAATCGAAGATTGGACCGTGTGCATTAAAGCAGCACAAGACAATGATTCGACTACACTAGATTACGTAAAACTTAACAAACTGCATGTAACTAATAGAAAGAAGTACTAGATTAGCAGAGTTAAAATGCAGTCGTATCTTCTTATTTACAAAACTGAAAATGTATGAAGTTCAGAAACAAAGATACAAAGCTTCTAAGAACGTTTAATTAGCTTTGCAAATTTAATTTTTTCTTTATTTCTTTTCTTTTCATTTTTGATATTCCGAAAAGAGAAAGAATCTCTCTAAATCACTGAAATTATGGTGCGTTTTATTTCCTGTGGCCATTTTCACTTTTAAATATAAAAGCATAAAGGAAAAGAGATGTTATTACGAGTCGAATTTATAATGATGGAAACAGTCCCTTTCTGGCTGTTGACTTTTCAGTGTTCAGGAATGTGTTTTTGTCATGCCATGCCTCTTAAACGTAAAACTTTGAACATTCGTGTAATGTAATCTAGCTCGTCTCACGTAAACAATTCCTTCCCTCCTCGCTCGATCCCAGAGCGCACTCTCTCTCCCAGGTGGGCGAGCTACTGAAATAAATCACGTCCACAAGGGACAGGCAGGGCGATGATAAAGATCGTGAAACTATGTTATAAGAGAAAGGACTAATTAGTTCTAATGGACAAAGCGAGCCTACCTGGAATGCAACGTTTCACAAGTTTCGCTCCCTTACTTTGTTTCTCCTAACTCTACATTCACTCACTCACACGTTATACCACCCAAGCTAATGTCTTTTTACTCCTTCCATACAAAGGCATCGTTTCCAACTATACGAAGATAAAATACACTAGATTCCATTTACTTCCTTCTTTGTTAGTACTATTTCGTAGTTCTCTTAATTTTATCGGTATCAGAAATGTACACTAAGTCTTATTCAAGGAAACCTGATTTACAACATATTTCTGCAATTATACGTAGAAAATTACAATTATTTGGCTAAAGGAAATTTGCATTTGCTTAATTTATCGCAATACAACTTGCGGATACAAGTATGCTGCTTTCCAAATTAAGGTAGATGCCTACATTCTTTTTGAAAAATACTGTATATTTTAATCAATATGTGGATAAACGAGCACAATGTTTTTTGTTCTCTCTTTTATCTGTCCTCTCTTGACTAAAAAAAAATACTTAGTCATTTTGTAATTTAATACAGTTCTTTATTTCAAAGTTGAAGGACTTAATTATTTTAATATTTAAAGCGTTTAATAACGTTTAGAAAAGAAATTTCAAAACTTTCTACTAGTAACTACACTAACAATATGTCCTGCAATAAATACCTCTGATATACAGAGAAGATAATCATTTGTTTAGTAAGTTCCATCTGTGAATTGAATTTCAGAGTAAGATTAATAATATTTTGTTTTTCCAACGTGAATATGTTTAGGATACCTACGTACACCATCCGTTTTGTTTAGTGGTTGTATCATCGTGTTTATATTACATTGTTGGAGTACTGAATGGAATTACGGTTAGCCAAGCTGCGGTTTCCAGACATGTAGTCGAAAGTACACCAAAATATTTATTTTTCAGTGTTTTGATCAAAGTACTGCGTCTGGATGAGAATTTAAATCTTTACACTACGCCAAAAGTATTTTGAAAGTAAACATGGTCTTTGATAACTCGTACAAATTGTCAGTGTGAAAAACTGATTCTTTCGATCACGACATTTTAAAATCTAGTTGATGTTGTTTTGTCGATGAGCTCACAAAATGAATAGAGATCTGAACAAAGTTTATACACTATCACACAAATACCAGAAATTTCAGACAGTGTTACCACACAAAAGAGACATTTCCATCTTTGAACGTATATTCGTCTATGGCTGTTTAATTTTATTGTATTTTAATCTTATCGATCGATATACTCTTTGTCAGGGAAACATATTGGATAACATACGTCTTCTCTGTTTTACTTGGCAGAAATGATGAAATCTTAAAACATAATCAAAAGTTATACATTGAAAAAAAAAACTCCATTATAACTATGATTATCAAAAGATAAAGGAAGATTATGTGATATATATATTTCACTAAGAAGTAACATGCTTCAAAATGAGAGTTGTTAAGAGTGTGCGGCTGTTTACTAGATATGTAGGAAGTGCACACACATACCAAAATTCATGTGTCATACTTCATTTTAATTATTCAATTTTATTAATTTTTACATTGAATTTGCTACACCCGGGTTCGATTCCCGGCGTGATCTAATGTAGTTTGGAACTTAGATTAAGCTACAAGACGGCGTCTCATATAGCCTCACTAACGAAAGAGAAGTTAAACTGAAAATCAAATTAAATCGAATTTGCTACGTTACAAACTATTTATTAATAACAAAATTTAGTAATTCAGGTGATTGGGACTTAGGCCTGTATCTGAAGATATTAAACTTCAATTGATGTTATGTATGAAATAAATATATGGAAGTGATAGTGGAATTATAATCTGATAGTTTAGTTGGTAGAAAAATATTCAGATTTATCGAGATCATGAATTTTGGAATACCTTTAAGTAAGGCTGGATAAAAGAATATATTCGTAATATGTTAATAAAGAAAGAAAACACCAAGTAGGTGTCGATTTATTTCTAGTATTGAAAGCTTTGCGTAATGTATCAATCATACCGGTGTCCTAACCATTTACTGATTAAGAGAATTATTCGATGGACTCATCGGGAGAGGTGCAGAACCAAGTAACTACTTAAATCTTCAACAATAACGTTTGTTATTGCACAATCTTGAGAGTCTAATAATAATGGAAAAGTTGCAAGTAGCTCCACGTGCATTTGAACAACTTACATGTTAGCAGCTTTTAGTAGGAAATTTTACACTCTACCAACTCTTTCTTTATTATGGTTGTAAGTCATGAAGATCTGTCGTGTGTACGTAAACATAACATAAAGTGAACTCAGTGTTTCATGGCATTTCTTTCGTACACTGTTGCCCCTGCTGGAAGCATCTGGAATGCTGCAACTTCTTAACTCTTCATTGTCAGCTGAGAGCGGCAGAAAGTTGCTTGTTGGGGTGAGACAGAAGGGAGAAATGGAAAGAGTGAGTGAGTTGACTCACGGAGAAAATACGTTGCTTTTGTTGTTCAACTTTCTATCCCCTCCCCACACAAACACACACACATACATATATATATATAATACACACGCTAACACACATGAAGAAAATGGAACAAGGGAGGCAAGTGTGGATGCTGTGAAACTTCTTTATAAACTCATGTACTCTGGAGGAACCTTGATGCGAACCGTTGGGAACCCGTAGGATACCACCCCAATCACACACTCTCGCTGCATCACTCAGCAACACTCTCTTCACTCACACATTCACTGTATTTTCTTTCCTTGAGCTAAGTAAGCAAAATGTTGTTTTAGTAGAGTCAACCGAAGTTTATGTAGTGGCAAAGTTAGTATTGTGAGAAGAAATTTTTCGGTTAGTTGGCAAGTTACCGTTGACGTTTCTTATCCTTTATTTTATCTCTTAAGTCATATTCTTCCAACTTTTCTTTCTTTATTTCAACTTAGTCATCTTGCTGAAATTTATCTTTCTTCTTCAGACAATTTTATTCGTTTAACTTATTTTTTTCTATTACCTTCTTAGTTTAACGTTATTTTCACAATGGCAAGGAAGAGTGAAACATTATTGGCCCTATTTTTAGTATACTTTGAACAAAAATGAGCACCAAATATCATAAATTCATACTAAGTTGAAGACTTATAAAATGAGTATGGAAAATTATTCGAATGGAGAATACTTGCACTTATAGTTGGCAATACTTTTGAGAAGAGAACTTTAGATAGAACAAAAACAAAAGTAAAAAGAAAGAAATCTGAAGGAATTTGAAGACAATTATGATTTTATTAGAATTAGGAATTAGATTTCTGGCCTTATCTATGCCATGTTAGCCCGTCACTATGAGGGATGATGTTCCCCACGGCGATCACACTATCTGAGAGAAGGGAAGGAATAAAGGTTTGTGGAAGGAAGGAAACGACCTTGGATCTGTATGTTAAGTACCCTTCCGGTATTTGTTTGGTATGAATGGGAAAATCCTCACTCAGGTTGGCTAGTCTGAGAAGCTTTTTACACTTTCTCGACCGGGTGTCCCCAAACGGAATAGAACCCAGGACCGCTTACACCAAAGACGAGAGTGTTAGCAACTACGCCAGCGGGGCCACCACAACCGATTTGATTGTACATAAACATCACAGAATCTAACGACAAGCTTCAAGTTTCCAAGTTATGAGAATGAATCTTCATATTCTCATGACACAAATTATGTGTTTAAAAACACATTTGATACAGTCTTGTAGTATTATCTCGCTTTTACACATTTCAAGGTGCCATAAGAAAAATGAGTAAATCAGAGGACAATGCGAATGTAATGGACAAGGTGGGAAAATTGGATAAACTCGAAAATTTTTTATTGTCATATTGTACGGATCCTATTTAAGGGGCAAGAACAAATTAGTCTGTGTATAACTCTAATATCCACATTTCATGACATTTAAGGTTATGGGCTGTGCAAGCACCTAGGCGCAAATATCTATGTACTCTTATTTCTTCTTATAATCGTAAGACGCATCAAAGTCAGCCACGATAATCTCTAACAGTTTATAGGTAAGTTAATAGTTGTCGCCACTGCACTGTCTCCTCCTTGACTCGAGTATATGACACTAGGGCATGCAATTTATAGACAAGCAGAAAACTTTGAGAAAACAATTAGTGTTTCATACCATGTGCACGTCAAAATTTTGAATGGGAAAATATAATACACGCTACTGTATTCGTGATATAATCTGTGCTTTCATCTGTTGTAAACCTAGCTTTTCTCCTTTGTATGGAGTTTAGCATGAAGTCTTGACATTAATAGATATACTTACCAGCTAACTATAAGGAAGACCTACATAGAACAACGGAATTGGAAATCTAGTAACTGCTTTCAGTCTAAATACAGAATGTTTCAAAAGTCCCTTGGAACGTTCGATATAGGGTAACTCTGTTATTATCAGAATTACAACAAAATGATAGAGGAAACACCTTCTGCAAATATGTTTTAAATCTAAAGTGAAAGTGTTTTTTTTTTTTTTTTTTTTTTTAAATCGGACGAGCTGTTTGGGCTGTACACTCTTTATACGCCCAGTGTTAAATGAAAATGCAACGCTGCCATTAATAGAGACGCTTGGGGAGGGAAGAAGGGAATGGAAATTGATATATTTTGTAAGAGTATGGTGAATGGGGACATGTTTGAAATGGGGGCTGGCCATCGACACGTTAGTGTAAAAGACAGTAACTTCATTTACTTATGTTGTGGGTCCAGGTAAATGGCAACGTTATATTTTCATTTAACATTGGGCGCACAAAGAGTTTACAGCCCAAACCGCTTGTCCAATTTAAGGAATTCCTTCACTTTAGATTAAAAACATCATATTTGGAGAAGGTTTCCCCCTCTTACATTTTGTTGTAACTGATAATAACAGAGTTACCCTATGTCAGGAGACTTTAAAGACATCCGGTATAGTAAAATACGATAGGTAGCGCACGGATCACTAGTGTCAACACTCATGACCTTAACGAGACAAGAAGAAATTGTTGATTTCGTTGTCGAGAGCGGTTCTATTATCTATGTGAAGGTATCGTGCTTTTACGCTTGAAATCGTCATGATGTGGCGTAAATATCGCTAGTAGGAAATTAAAATTCCATAAATGCAAAAAATAAGGATATTAATGTAATATCGCTTTATAATAAATTGTGAATACAGAAAAACTGAAAGAACCTTTAAAAATATTTGTTAGTCAGTTGATATGGAGTTTAGCCTCCATTTTAGCAGCGAGGGTATATGAGACATGAACCTAGAGCTTAACGTGGGATCTGAATCACACCAGCTCCCGCTCGTAATCGAGGTTTCCTGTGTCAACATCTTCAAAAACTAAAATACGTGAAAAATGATGTATATTGTTGTGGTTGTTTTAAACATTTCAGGCCTTTCGCGATGTTGCTTTTATAACCGATCAAAACCACGCTTTCATAAATTTTTTAGTAGGTCATAATTCCTACGAACAGAATCTAATACAGAAATAAAATACGAAATGTTTATAGAGAAAACAATACCTATATCAGAAATTATATGGCTAATTGATAGAAATGAACTAGGTGGTGCACAATTTTACTATTAATAATTGTGTTAATGAAATTGTTAAATGTTTCTGTATACGAAGCTATGATCTTACGCATATCCTTATTCGGTGAGAAGGATGTGTTTGCGGGCATTATCATATCAGTACACAAAAATATTGTTGGAATAGGAACATTGGATGGACTGTCACTTCAATAACAGATATACCTGAAAAATGAGCGTTGGACGACTATACTATCGTCGGAAATACTATTATATAGCCTCCTCAGATCTGGCCTTGATTTGTGTTCGCTCAAGCGACCATCTGTTTTCCGGCAGTTACCACCTCTGAGACCTAGTGGTCGCTAGAGGGGCCTATCAACTGCTGGTTAGGAATGACCACAGTTGACTATATTTGAACAAACTAACTTCATTTGCATGCATAGCAACGGGAATCTTCAAATGAAACCCAAATATAACAATTCTTTTTTTTCTCGGACCTGAGGAGGATATAAAACATGTTATTAATGTAGGAACCTCAAGAGGTTCTAGTAATTGTGAAATTACCATCAACACATTATCCAAGAAGTCCGTAAGCCTGAATGATTTTATAATAAAGAATGTATAAGCAAGGGCGCCGATTTCTTTGTAAATTTGGGAGGCCTATTCAGATGCAGAAGGCATGTGAGGATTTTAAAGACAAATTGCATAAAATTATGCCAGATATTGTATATTCATAAATACAATGCGGGGGGCCACATAAGCTTTGCGGGGCCTAGCCCCCACAGGATCGAAGCCCTTACATGTTGACTATACGTCATAAGAATTTCATTTATGACAAATTAGTCTTCTTGTAATTCTTAAAACAATCGTGGAATTAGATATCTTCGTGTTATCAGTGACTGGAGCCTTAAAGAGAAACATCCAATATGTCTAGCGTTTATCAACATTACATACAATGTAATTTTCATTTGAGATAATTTCTAAATGAATATTTATTCTTAAGTAGATCCTGTAGCTTGGTTGATAAATTGCAAATTTTGTGTGCTGCATAATTAAATTGACTCAAAACATGCTTCTCAAGAACAAAACTGTCTTCGTCAATGACTTTGTCGCAAAGTGATTTTATGTGGTATTTAATTGTTTACTATTTTAACGGTAGATTAGTTCTAAACTAACACTATAGGAATGTGGAGAAATGCCGCACAATGGTAATACAGAGCAGAAACTTATTGCAAAACTGAAAAGCATGGCAAAGTGGGAAACACGTGCTTCGCACTTGTAGTGGGAGTGATAAGAACCGTCAAATATATATTACGCCACTAAACGTAATGTATTCATTCTTACGACAGTATATTTTAAAGATTTTTGATCTAGTTTTTCTTTACTGAAGACATTTAAGAGGTAGGTGCAAACCTGTAAACTTTTGTTGTATAATCTTCTTATATAAAATTAATGCTTACATAACAAAGATTAATGTATCATAATGTCATGTATTTATTTTTATTACCTCTAAAATCTGCAAGATCTGATAAATCAAGTAATGTCCAGCAAACGAATGAAGGAGGTAGTTGTTATGGGGTATCAGGTGACATACCCGTTTCAGCGACACAACAAACGAGTGGACTAGCGTTACGCGTCAATGTCACAAACTCAATACATCTTCAGCAAAGAGGCTGGGGTATCCAAACAGTGAGGAGGGAGTGCGTTATTAAACAGGGTCGTACGTAGGTCTATTATGGAAACCGCACAATTGAGAAGAATATTTATTTACTAATTCAAACAGGATATTCTGAACAATAACGAATCCTTAGTTTGCTTTTGGGTCAGGAAAGGCGAAGCAACGCACTACACGCTATTCTCTTGTTAAATTCTGTCCTATTGACAACATTGCAAAATGAGCCCCATGGGCACTAACGAACACTATGTTCGAAATAACTCCTTAGGAACACCGTTAGGCAAATCTTGGAAATGTTTTCGAGCCATTAGAAACGACTTAGATATACACCATACGAGTGTCTTTCGACTGCTTCTTACAATCAATAAAATGAAAAAGTTGCACTCATGAGTACCATATTCGTTGAGACCGTCCTATAAGACACACCGTGTAAAGATTTGCAGTTTTCTGAGTATAAGGGATATCTTGGAAAATATCCTGCATTGGATTCTAACTTTCAATAAAATGTGGATCTCGTACAATGATCAAAAATGACCAGTTAATTGTTGAAATCGATGAACGTCCAGAAAAGTATCCCAAACCACACCCTAATTTAGAGGTGTAACCGCTGTTACACGGCGTCTGTGATCCATTACGTCTTCCTTCGTCGAGATAAAATTATCAGTGAGGATCGTTATAATTATAAATTCCACAACATTCAATCCAAAACTTATTGAAAAGTATTCATTAGTGATCAACAGACATTGTGTCCTGATGTAGCACGACAATTCGTGTCCACACTCGCACAAAAGAGGGTGGAGACTCTCAGTGAGTTGCGGTATGAAACCCTTCTTTACCCACTTTATTCTACTGATGTATCTCCCTCCAGTTATCACATTGTCCATCATCTCAATCACTTGTTGGAAGGAAGTAAACTTTCCCTGATAACACGACAAAACGTCCGATTGAGAAATTCTCCACATTGCAGACTTCCAATTTCAATCACCATTGAATAAAATTATTGGCTGACTGATGACAAAAGTGTGTAATTAGAGATGGTGACTATTTAGATTAATCAGGCATCATGCATTTCCCTCTTTTCTCCATTGGAAATTACGCATTTCGGACGTGATTTTCTTCGCACCAACCAAATAAACGACTTACAAGAGTTACGTCTGGAGCTAAATATGCAAATCTCATGTTCTTAATTATATATACGTCAATTCGTATTTGCAATTAATAGTTCTCTGCTATCTCTTAATTTCTTAATTAATTTAAAGCTTAACATCTTTTTCAGTACTGAGGTTTTGAGACGAGGAGCTAAAGATTAATATGTAATCCAAACCACATGAGCTCCAACCGGGAATTGAAACCGACTCTCCTGCGGAAGAAGTGAGTTCATTAATGATATAACCATGAAGAAGGACTCTTACTTATTATATGTTTATCAAGTTAAAGAATAATTTTATTACTGTTACGGTACTTCGTGTCAAAATCACAATAAGAATTTACAGTACCACGCTGCAGAAGTTTCTCGTTGGAGAGGATTGTAACGGAGAATTCACAAGCTGTTCTATGTCTTTACTAATATATTTTGCAAGTGCAATTGAGTTGTTGGTCCTGTACTCCACCGTAAAATAAGTCCTTTTTCACAGGTAAGAGGTGCTACACATGACAGTTTGTACTTGAGTTTGCCTTAGTGTTCTCCATCAGCGTAGGCTTTCCTTCCCCTGGTATTATGTCATTTTTCGAATTTTGTGCTTACCAGGGGGCATGATAGCTGTATACACGATCTACAATTTCAATCAATAGTTACCTCGATCTGGCAGGAGGTATAATTTCATTAACATGTATTTACATTCTAACGGTATATGAAAGAAGTACGTTATTACACCCTCTACTACAACACATAACAAAGAAATGTTAGCACAGAATTTCCGACACACCATTTGTTGTTAGTTTTGCAGAAATCCGAATATAATGTTGAAAAACCACTCAACGGTGAGAGTACTTGTTTACCAAACGATTTGAGAAGTCTACTCTATTTTACCACCAGTTTTAATTTCGTATCATAATCAATTAAAACACGAGACTACTTTAATCTTAACATAGCGTGAATATTTCATTTCTTTTTTGTTTGATCAAGCAGAGTATCGTATATGTTGAGACGTGTGTGAATTCGTTTTAATTATTCCTGTTCAATATTCATCATGTCAGTCAATATTAAGAGCTGACAGTTTTGGTAAATCCTGCAGAATCAACCCAACTCATGCAAACACAGTGAAAAGTTAAAAGAAAAAAATGAAATGACACGCACACATAATGTATTGTTGTATTTACTAGACATCAGATGTCAAAACCAGACTTCTCTATTTTGATGTTGAAATACAAATGTCTTTAACAAAGAGTTTTCAAACAGTTTTTTCCCCCTCCCTTTCGATCAGTCTATTTGTCTGTCTAGCCACTTTGTGTTTGGATTTGCTTCCTCAATTTCATATATGTAGGACTAATCATAATTGATTCAACATTCTGTATTCATTCTCGCATCATATGCTTCCCTTAGTTATACGTCACTTTTTTATTTTACTTTAACTTATTTTTAATGATTTAATTCGTGATTATAAATCTTATACTTCGTTTCTATGTTAATATTTATAACCGGTAACACGAATTTACTATAACGAATGGTTGATAATCATGTGGACAGTATGGGCTTATATGTAATGTTCTATATTTTTATACATATTTTTAATAATTATGTTAGGATTGGACTTTATATTGTATTTGTTTAAATCAGTCTTTGAGCGATCATTATACGAGTTAATTATAAATATCCGATATTCATAAATCAAACCAGTACAAATATCCAATTGGAGGCACGGTGGCTCAGTAGTAGAACAGTCTGTAGCAGTAGTGGTCTCCGGTTCGATTCCCACATGAGTTTATGATGGACAGCATCGTATTTTTAGGTGTTCTCTGGGTTCTTCCGTTTCCTCCCACATTATCATTCTACCAATCATTTCATTATCACTCACCTTTACTAATGATCCGTCTCCTTTAGGTTAGAGAACATAACCCTGGAACGTAAAAGTATATATATATATATATATATATATATATATATATATATATATATATATATATATATATATATATATATATATATATATATATATATATATATATATATTTTAGAAATATCCAATTCTTTGAATGTTCAAAGCAGGGAGGAACAATATGTCCTGAATATGTGTTTTGATCACTCAACTGAAAGTACACAGGGTTAATTAGTAACTGGAAACATGTAAAAGACCTTGGCTTCTCTGAGAGCATCTTTCTCTTCGATAACAATACTGAGAAGCATTGTTATTTTAGACTAACAAGAAAATGAGGATGAAATTGAATATAAGAAAGACGAAAGTGATGGTCAACAACATCGCAAGGTAGTCATTAAAGCTGAAAATGCGGAATTTCACAGTGTAAATACCTACGTCTATATGGAGCAGAAGATTAAAGAAGAAATTAACTTATTTTTAACCTAGTATTAACACATTCGAAAAGATTATCATACTGAAAATTGAAAGACCAACTTATTGTAAGAGTATGAATTTCAGTATCTGTTTTGATGTATTAACCGAGGACGTACACATTATAACAGAATGAGACACTCATCGTGTACATATACTATTCAATGTAGTGTGTAAAGATGTATTAGAGTTACGACCCAGAAGGATGGAGAAGGAGCCAAATCATTAGAAAAATGACTGGAGTATAGTGAAATGGAGTCAATGAAGTGGCAGCGGAACATATTGCAAGAAGATATATTATATTGGTAGATAAAAGCAATATATCATTGGATATCAAGAAAAAATCAGCGATCTATGAAACATTATCGTACAATGGATTATGATGAAATTAAGAACTACTGAGAAATAATGTAGAAAAGAATTACTGAAGATAGATAATTCTGGAGAAAAGTTGGTCAAATCAGGGTACTGATAGTGATTGTTTATAGTATACGTATATAATAACAGGAGGAACCATTCAAACTTGAACCAAGAAATCAACAAGAAGAGATCAATTTCCTGTTAGCAACAGCACATTGACTTGCCCAGGAAATCATTAGTCAGGAAACTAAATGCCATCATAACAGAGGCTTAGGTAATAGTGTTGGATCGTTCAGAAACGTCTCACAATTTCTATGATTTTCTAACTGATGATTTTTTAAGCTAACTGCTGCCCTGGATTTCCTAAATTTCTTTCATTTGAATGATTTTCGAATTTTATTCTATACATTATATTAAACGTTAAAATGATAATAAAATAATAAAATAAAATAATTATTTCGCAATGATATAAAATCGAGTAAAATAGATAGCAAATTGAATGTGTGAGGCAGTGTGAAAACGTGTTTGTGAACTAATCAAGATATACAGTGAATACTTTCGGAATATTGTCTAATAATGTTCTATTTATTAATAACACCTCTAAAATAGAACCATTATGTTTGGTGTGAAACTACACTTTAAAACAAAACTTGTAATTGTAGAAAGAAACATATGCCACGGAGACAGTAATTTATTTAATTTGAGATGTGTATACTGATTAGCAAACACTACAGAACTGCCTGATACTTTGATACATTTGTTTTCGATGTTTTATCGAATTGAATTAGGCTTCAAACTTCTTGAAGGATATCTAAGATTAAAATCCAATATATCACGGAATTTATTGTAATGTTTATGAGACTACGTGCATTGATTGTATAATCTGAGAAAAGAAATAATTTATCAAATAACAGCAGTGACCAGGTAGCCGTCAAGAAATTAATAATAAAGAAATAACATGAATTTAGTTTGAGAAGGAAGCTAACCCAACTATTACTTCCAAATGCTTCAGTAAAACTCTTTTTGAATAAAGATTATTTACGACCAATCCATGAAGGAACAAGAGTTGAACTCCTTTCAGATTTCTGAGTTCATTCTGTTTTGTTTCAGATTCTACGTTAAGTTCTGAGCTCCCTTATGGTTATATGATTAGTGCACGCGTCTTCTGTGCAGAAGATCCAGGTTCGATTTCCGGTGGGAGATAAAGTGGCTTAGATCGCACGATAAACTATAGGTCCATGTTTCGCATAATCTTGTAGCTAAAATGGACACTAAACACCAAATCGACCAACTAACTACTGCAAACAATCTACATTTTAGTATAGAGGTGTTGGTTGGGTTGGAGATTAACGTCCCTTTCAACATCGATACTATATGAGACGTGAACCTACATTTTAAGGTGGAGTCCAATTACCGTAATAGATTCAAATGTCAAGACTCTTCCAAGGAGAATCGAACCCAACACAGTGTGCACCAACACCGCGTACATGAGTCACTAGATCAGCAGGGAGAAAATCTAGATATGTGCATTGGAACTTTCTAATGATATTATCCATAAAGAAGGAAGAAAGGAATCGGGAACTTCTACTCAAAGCTAATTAGACAAAATAGAATAATCAATTATAACAAGCTGAAATAAGCAACACATAACATTCACTGTATATCCTTCGTTCTGAACTTTCTTTTTCTTCTGAAATGTTTCTCCTGTATCGAATATCAATGATAATCTATTCACCTTTCAAACAACATAAATATAAAGGTAACCAACAAAGTTTTATCGCTTTTTGACACACCATCTTCAAACATCGATATGTCGCCTAAGACGTATATGGAGGATCAAACTTAATCCCCATCAGTATCGACGACCCTCTGCCAATGTTCTGGAAGGCCACGGATTCCATCGCTTTAGAAATTGGTGGGCCATGAAGCGAAGAAAGTATCAAGTGAATTCTTCATCTCTACTAGAGATTTGAACTGACGTGCTCTAAGGTGATTGTCCAACGAATGGAACAGTTGATAATTGGACGGTGCAATGTTCGGGAAGTATGGCGGATGCAATAGTGTTTCCCACCAAGGCGTAGAATGGTGTCCCGGGTCATGCTAGAAACGTGAGCTTTAGCGTTGTCCTGTAACAAGAAGACCCCTTTCTGATTCAGAAATGCTGGCTCCAGAGTTTTGAGTTTTTCTTGGACACTGCTCAACTGCTAACAGTACGTAGTTGCATTGATACTCTGACCAGCTGGTAGCAGTTCTCGATCTACGATGCCCCAAGCAGTCCACCAAACACACAGGAAGACCTTCTTCTGGTGCAGTGCTGGTTTCGACTGCTTTGGAACCGGTTCATGGGAAGTTAACCAATGATGACGGCGCCGTGGAGCTTCGTACAGGACCCACTTCTCATCATATGTCAACGCTCTGTTCCTCAGACGAGACATCAAACAAACACAGGTGTCTGATCGAGTTGCCTTCCGGCCTGGAGTCAAAACATGTGGGACCCTTCGACTCAACTTGTAGTGCTTCCCAAGTTGGAGGAGGTGCTGCCAAATGGTTTCTCTACTCACACTGAATTGTAGTTCCAATTCCTCACATGTGTGGGCACTTTTCGCCTCAATTGCTGCCTTAAGATCTTCATTTTGTGCATGTGTTTGTCTTCCGGCGCATGTGCATCTTCCAGTGTTTTGTCACCATTCTTAAACTTGTTAAACCATCGCTACATTGTCCGCGTAGTCACTATAATCTCACCAAAGGCCTGGCATGTTTTTTGCCTCGCTGCAGCGGCGTCTGACCCCAGTTTGAACTAGTACAGCATACACGCCTTTAGACGCTCTGTGGGGGTCCCATGTTCATTCTATCCTTAAGCAAGTTCACGGTGTAACTGAATTGCCACAAGCAGTTAGTATTTTGGATATACCAACACTAACAATTGATCTTCATCTTATCTTCATTCCCATTCAACTCACGGTGTGAGGGCCAATTAAACACAAACCTCCACAAAAAGTGACAGAACTTTCTTGGTTACCTTTATATTTGCTATTGCTATTGCTCTTTCATAAAAAGAATGATATCAAATATTACAGTTTTACGTCCCAAATTTATGCCGTATAACATAAAGCAGACGGTGATGATGAGAAATGAATGAAATAGTGGAATAAGGAAAGGAGTAAACGAGATAATCCCGAGGGAAGGTGTTGGTCCACCACGAAGTCCACTTGACGCAAGCTAGGAATCAAATCAGGAATCCCAAGTACCAGATGTGAACGCCCTACCACTAAGCCAACACGGTTCAATTGCTCTTTCATGTTGAAACTTAAATGTTTTGAAACGTTATGTTCGTTTCTCCTAGAAAAACAAAACTAACTGCACTCTTCTAACACTGAAAAGCATGATCTAACTGCTACAGTACACTGCATTTTACGATGGCTCTTTTTATTTTTCTCCGTATCTTTTATTTTTATTATTTTCCTTTCTTCAATTCGAGGTTTTTGCAAAGAAAAGAGATAAAAAATGAAATTAATAGAAGAGAAAGAAAAATCAATACAATAACTACATACACTGTACGCAGCACAAGAATCTATGGAATGGAACTTGTAATGCTTGTTTTTTGATTTGCGTTGTGCAATAAAGTAAAAATTCACTGGCTGCGTTACAACAAAAATTTGGGAGAATTCAAACATAGTTACCACATAAACTTCTGTTGTCTACAGATTCCAGAAAATTGTATGGTTAATTGTACTAAGTAGTTATTCTAAAGCTAGATGCAATTCTCTCTCTATCTCTTTTTATTATTATTATTATTATTATTATTATTGTTGTTGTTATTGAACAAGAAGAGTATTGTTCCATAAGCATAACGATAAACATTCACACGAGATATTGAAAGAAATGCACAGAATGGAATTCCCTCGCTTTCCTGAAAAGTATGTGATAAATTTAAGTAATTGATTCTTAAAATGGTAGTTTTAGAACGTTTTAGGTACTTTTCAATAAAGTGTAAATTCAGTGTACCATACCTTGAAAATCGAGAAAAAACGTTCTCTGCTTAAATAGATGTTACTGTATTACTACAACTTACAAAAATACATTCATGCACAAAACGTTATTATTTATTTATGAAGATCGTTTTTATTAAAGTAATATTATTTCTTAAGACGAGGGTGTTTTCTAAATTCCGTTAAGCCACTAGAGAAAATGCACGTAAGATGGCGAAAAGCGGGTAAGCCAATTTTGTACATTCGAAGTTCATTAATTTGTTCATTAAATAGCTGAAAATAAACATCCAACTTTAATTGCAAAATTTGTGTTTTTGTTGTGTCCTCCTTCATAAATTTACATACAAACGAAAATTGGGTTAATTTTTTTTCGCTCAGTATTGTTCTTTGTGGAAGTTTCAATATTAGACACTCTGCGCGTTATTTGATTGAAATGTATGTATGAAATAAATTACAGAAATATACAACTATAAATAAACGTTCCCAATTTCAGACCTGTATATACATTAGACAAAAACTTGTAATATCTAGGCTATATCCAATTATCTTCAGTGTAGATTAAGAATACAGAGATACATTTTAATTATATGTAATACAAATATTATATATATATATATATATATATATATATATATATATATATATATATATATTACGCAATTTGTATATAGGTAATATCTCTCAATTCTCAAAGGAAGAATATTGTTAAGTGAATTCATTTATGTAGGTTTTGAACATGTATGTTATCTATGAACATAGAAAAAGTGTTAAGAATTGTATTTAAGTCATTTACCTGCCAATGTTCCCAATTTGGAACATGCCTTTGGAAATCCTGTTGGGAGGTTGTAAACTAATGATATGGACGAGAGTTGCCTTTCTATGATGAAGGAAGGTTGAGTCATTTATTTTAGCTTAAATATTTTGTTGTTGAAATATTTTTAAGACTTTAAAAAATCCTTTTGTTAGATATTTACTTCTTTCCTAATTCGGAAGGTAAACGGTTAACTACTTCGTAATTATAATTCAACATTAACTTTTACTGACCACCTGGCTTGGGTGGGTATATAGATCAATCACTTTAATGGTATAAAAGTTTTCAAGTGTGTTATAATTATGTACATATTTGGTTGGCAGGCTTCAAGAAAATAGACTCTAGAAGACATTAAGATATGAGGATCACTATTTATATTTTGAGCCTAACAACGAAAAGACAGTAATTTGTCATTGAAAATTGATTTATTGTTTTTCAAAATATTTTCCTTTATGATCAATAACTTTTGCATTCGTTCAAACCATTCGTCAAAGCATTTTTCCCAATCTTCTTGATACACCTCCATAATATGGTTTTTGAACACGGCTTTTTCCGCCGTCAAAAATCGTTGTCCACAAATCGATTTATTCATGACATTCGGGAACAAGAAGTAGTCATTGAGTGCCAAATGGGGACTGTAAGGCGGATGAATCATCAATTCGATTTTTTGAGTGTTCAAATAGTCGGTTGTTGGACGAGATGTGTGAGTGCTCGCATTGTCTTGATGAAGAATGATCCGACAGCGCTTGCTTGTTTTCCGTATTTGACTGAAGACCTCCGGCAAACTAATTGTTGTGTACCATTCAGAGTTGACCGTTCTACGTTCCTCTAAAGGCACAGTTGCCACATGAACAGTTTCCCCGAAAAGCAGGCGACCATTTGTTTCAATGTGTTTCGAACGCGAATAACTTTTCTTGGATTTGGTTCATCATGAGCCGGAACGTAAACACCCATACAGTCGACTTCTGTTTACGTTCCGGCTCATATGCATATAGGCATGATTTGTCAACCTGTTAAGATCTTATATACGTCTTTTGAAGCACCGTCATTGTATTTATTGATCATTTGTGTGCACTAATCGATGCGAGCTTCTTTTTGAGTTTTTGTCAAATTATGTGGGATCCAACGAGAACAAACCTTTATCACATCTAAATAACCATATAATATTTTATGTATGCTGGTGGAACTAATGACTAGGGTTGCCTCAATTTCACAGTATGTCACATGATGATCTTGGAATATTAGGTTTTGCACAGCATCAATGTTTTTTTAAATAACAACTGAGTAATGAGTAAAATCGTTATACTAGCATTTCACAGTGAAAAAGGATGGGGCTTAATCTCTAAATGTGGAAGTAAGTTGATCGATGCACTCTTGTCTTGATAATCCATATCGAAAATCGTTATAAATCATCGCACGAAAATTGTCACGAGCTAATTCCACTTTTCTGTTGTCACACAATCTTCAAGTCAAAGTAAACAACACCAATAAAGCTATTGACTAACCATTTGAAGTACGTTATGGTCAACAATGTCAAACGTTTGGATGCAAACAGAAAATAGCGCCTAACTACAATCAGTGTGGACAAGGTTCAAAATATAGTGTCCCTCGTATAATTAATGAAATAGTTGTAATTTCTGAATAATTATTTCTGGTGATACCCATTAATTTCATATGTTCCAAGCAGGTTATCAGTTTGTCCCAATAATGGAAGAACATAGAAGGAACGAAGATACAATTTCCAAGCTGAAGAGTTTCAATGTTATACACATTTGTCCCTGTATTTGTAATTTGCACGGATAGTTCTGCTTATATTTCTCAAACATCAAAGTTCTTACTAAGTACAAACATTTTGTACTCATTATAGTGCATGCATGAACCGTTTGTTATTTACGTTACCACTAGAGCAATTTTCTGACTTCAAAATTATTAGAAGGATTATTAAAAATATTTGTACACATCGTTTATCATATAAGTTTATCATTATCATTTATAATACAAACAATTTTATTCTTGGATAAATAGGCATAGTTATTCAATGAATAAAATTATGTTCGTATTGTTTTTAGATATTTCTGTAGAAACAATGAATCATTAGAGTAAATACTATGTTATAGTTTATCTCTTAGCACTATATCAATATGTACTCTATATCAGCCAATAATTGGAACTTAAAATTATATACTAACTATGGGAATTCAGGAGACTAGTTATATTGATGTGTTCACCCATAAAACCATAAGTTTGTAGCGTGAATTGTAAAAGAGAAAACTAAAACAGAACTGGAGATGAGTGTAGGCCAGAAATGGAAAGAAAATGACTTCGATTTACTTGGTATTGGAAAACAGTTTTGCTCAACCACTCTGTAATTTAAAGCACAATATAGATGACACTCTTCCACCATATTGAAAAGCGATTAATCAACAGAGAGAGTACAGCATTTTACGGTTTATTTGTTCAATACGTTAAGCTACAAATAAGTCTTTTGTCTTATTTCGCTTAGAAACTGAATCTCTCATTTGAGGCGAGGTTTGTCTTTAAGGATAACCATGAACTAAAATACTAAGTTGAGTATGTAATGGTTCAGGTATCGTAGTAAATGAATAGAATTAACGGTTTATGTCCTTTATTAGTAAAGTCTGAAGATAAGACAGTCCTGAATGCCATCCTTAATAAAAAGCTATTGAAACAAAAATGTCAGAAAATTCGAAATGACTGCGTTGAAGCAAACTATGATCAAGAGAATATTAATTACAGTTTATCACTTGCAATTATACAATTAGAAGATATAACTAACATGATTATAGAAAGTCCAAAGAGTAGCAATTCAGTAATCACAATAAAAGCAGTAGAATCTATAACGCAATATCACACTCACTGTTTAGCAAGAAAATTTATAACAAATTATCTGAAATGTCGATCATTTGCATAGGAAGGATAGGTAAGTGAAAACTTCTTGCATTTGAGCCTTCGTTTTACCCTTAGGCTGCACATTTTAATAAAAATGTAATGATATCAATCCATAATGTTACCACTTCACACGTGTCATCCATTTTTACTCTCCCCCCTTAACAATCACGATCAGGCTGAACTAGGACTTATATGGCATCGGAAGATACTACAGAAGTTGATTCATTTATTTTGAGACGAAGTCACTGTGTAACTGTACCACACATACGCGACCCATCGCGGTAAGTGATGTATATCGTTAGTTACGTAGTACAGTAATGTGATCAAGGGTAGTCTGATGTCGCTGAAACTGAACAGATTCTAGGAAGGGTTCATAATAGCTCTTTCCGATGCTAAGTTTACGGCTTCGTGCGTCATAGAAATGTGTCAAGTGGGTAATTTTCTTGTAGGTCGTGGAACTTTGAATCATATTATACGGAAATAAGCGGAACAGAATCATGGGTTTACCACATCGACTCAAGAAGTTACAACTGTTTCCCAGAAGCGTTCATGGTTGTAGTCGGTTTCTTATACAGAGGCAAGCAATAAAATAAAATAATACAATAATAAAAGATGGTAATAAAACCTGAGTTTTTCTTTCATTTTAATCCTGGATTCTCTCGTGTTGAACAACATGGCTTTCCTCAATGCCGCTCCAGAAGGGCGGAGATAAGTACGTATTATGAACCACTGCAGTTCACAGTTTTAGTTAGCGAACCAAAATTCGAAAAAAAAATATCTCAAGTTTAGTTTTCAGACCTGCGCCCCTTTAAAAATTCCTGGATCCACCCTCGGTATTGGCTGTTGCCAATTAACAGCTAATAGACATAGCATACCTTTTGAAATGTTTTAAAATGTTCTTTGCAAAAGGAACAGTTTTCCGTATTTTTCCTTCGCCCTTACGTCATTTTACTGTGCAACTGCTTCACTCGCTCCATTGTAGTTACGCCGCTGATCATAAGTATCAATGATGATATCAGGAAGTGACCTCAGAAAAATTCTCTCGGATCATTATCCGATCGTACTCAATTACCAAAATTCTCGCAGTATTACTTTCATTGTCCGTGTATTTAAAGGCCGCTCTAGATATTAATGAAAACCTTTTTCACGGATAAGCAACAAAGAAACTGACATCTTTGCAGGAGGAAAGAAAGAGAGAGACAAAGAAAGCAGAAGTTCATGTGGCAATTTTTCTCTCCAAACAGATTGATACCACGCCAGGTCATCCAACCATTTGGCCCCTTCACACTCATTTCTTGGAAACACGTTACGCAAGGCTAAAAATTTCTCACATAATCTCGTTGCCAATACTGGCAAATACCACACATTTCTCAGCAACAAATGGGATTCTCAAAAATAAATAAAATAAAATATGAGCAAAATTATGCTGGTATATCATTTTGCTCCTAAATATGACCTAAAACTAAAATATGATTTAAGTTTGAATTTATGTGACAAAAGCTGTATTTCTGTCTTCATACGAGTCAAAAATATATTTGTATTTAATGACACACGTGAAAAGAAGCCAGGATAAAAATATGACATATCTTAAACACTATTAATTAGTATCGGGAACCTGGAATTCCGATATTTTAGATAAATTCTAGAAATTTTGAAACTTATCTCTGTTTCATTTTCATTTTCAAAATTTTATTTTAGTTTTGTTAAATACGATGAGACGTTTACTTAACATAAAACGCATGCCATGTGCTTTTGTTGTGAGGGTTTTAATATACATTAGTGTGTTTCAGTTATTATGAGGCACTAAATCTGCGATATCATAGAGAAGCTGGTTAGGTCTAACTAAATTGAGTGTAAGTTTTCTATATCGAAATAGTTGTTTTCGGTACTAATAGTCTTTTTACAGTACAATTGTTACCTGTACCAAATATGTTAGGAGTTCAATTAGTGATAGTGTTTGAAAAACTAAGTTGTTTAATGTCCTCGGAGTAATTTCAAGATTTTACTTCGTTTTACATTTTGTAAATAATATCTTTTTGTATTATTATACTGTTGTTTCCTACTTTAGCTAAACTTTCTTTCCAATATTTTGTTCGTAGCTACAAACCGTGTTATTAATACAAGGCCTCAGAAACAAAACCTAGTGGTAATTAGGATCTCACTTAACTCTTTAATAGGCAAGCATTGATAGCATTACCAACAAAATATTTAGCTTGATTTTGTGGTTGAACCATGTCTTCCTGATCATAATTTCGTAATTTTTAAAGTATTTTTGTACTTTGGTTTCAAAATAGAGTATGTTTATTTCAAAGCAAAATTGGCATAAAATAGGTCTTCTGTATAGATACTGAGCAGCATTGCCCGATTATGGTCAAATATCATAAAAATACTCTCAGTAATTAGCAACAGTTTTGTTGAAATATTTTCCTACAGAGCAAGGAACTACAAATAAAAAAATGAAAAAAAAAAAAAAAACTTTCGCGAAACGTAGGAGACAAAGCTTCTATAATAGTAAATTTGACTGTCTCCTGTTAACAAAGATTAGAAGCATCTAAAGAAGCGACCCGCAAATCACGTATATGAATATTGTATGTAAGCAATAATGCCAATTAACTGATCACTGAAGTTATAGTTCGTGCGGGTATCGCAATAAAATGTGATGTTGCTTGAGAGCAACACTGCCAAATAAACGGTAAAATAGTGAGTTTAATTCTTCATAACCTTTTCATGCACACGTAGAGGAAATTTGAACAAATCACATTTTTTAAAAATATGTCTTCAATGTTGCTTATTATTGAGAAAAATTATATATCTATTATGACACAAGGGATCAGACTTTTATGTGGCCCTGCATAGCGTAGTCGTTAACACTCTTGCTTTTGTGCAAGCGGTCTCGGGTTTGATTCCCTGTGGGGACACTCGGTTAAAAAAAGTGTAAAAGCTTTTTCAGGCCATCCATCCTGAGTGAGATTTTCCTGGGTTTTCCTAATTCATACCAGGCAAATGCCAGGATGGTACCTAATATAGATTCCAGGCAGCTTCCTTCCTTTCTCGGGTAGTGTGATCACCGATGGATATCACCCCTCATATGTGACGGGCTAATATGACCACAGATACCGAAAGCTTGAAAATCTGAATCCTAATCCAGAAATTTATGAATAAATACCTCAAATTCTACATGCTCCTCCAATTTCAAATCCATATAAGCTTTTTCAATACACACAAGCTTCCCAGTTTGTAATTTTATGGTGTGTTTTCCAACTTTTCTCCTATCCAGTAAAATAATTTGCTTTTGTTTATATTAGTCACAGATAAAGAAATACTTTTACTCCCCACCTACACCAAAGTAACAAGTTTTCCTAGGATAACGTGTAAAAAAATTTACATGTGCTGAGGAGTTACCATTATTGTTTACAAAAAAATTGGACAATAATAATGAGGAAATTTATCTCTGGAAAATAATTCGGTCACTTCTACTGTGCATGCAGTAATAGTTTTGTTTAACTTTGATAACTTGGTGAGTACTGTCAAGGTCAAAATTAAAATGAAATGAAGAAAGTAAGAAATACTAAGCTCCTAAGTCACGATAGATCACCATAAAAAGAAAATAAATAAAAAATAGGAAAGCGCTGTTTAAAATGTTCATTGCCTTTAAGGAAGTGGGATAAATTCTTGCAGTAAAACTCTTGGTTATCGTACGTCTGAATCAAAAATGAAATGGTCAATAAAATTTTAAAGATTAGCCTTTTTTAAGTAAAGGAAACAGAAAAGAACAAGAAAGACGAGAGCGATAAAGCAACTACTGAGTCAAGAACTTTGAAAGAATGGATGAATTATTTCTCCATTTACCTTGACGTGTGCATGTGACCTAACAAAGTTCTTTGTGCAAGGAAAATTTCAACTTCACAAGGCTATTAATATGTAGCTAGAACCTATTGTGGTAAGCTTTCATTGCTGAAGGTCGTGCAAGAAAAATTTATATGCTTTTTCAATTCTGTAACGTATTTACACGAACTAATGTTTTGTTATGTCGTGTTAATACGGCTTTTCAAAGAACTTTATAAACATTTTACTAAAACTGTCTTAGGAGTTTATGGAGAACTTTCTCGTGTTAATTTCAGCACTTAAGGAAGGACGTTGGCTCAGTGATAGTGCGTTCACTCAGGAGCCAGGGTTTCTAATTTAATCCCAGATTTTCTCGGTTTCTGATGTACAACATTGTATTCATGTGGGTTCTCGAGATTTTTCTTTCCTCCGACATTTTCATTTTACCAGTTACTTCACATTCATTCACTTTCATTAATCATCTATTTATTTTATTTTCCAGGATTTAATTCTGGAGCACAAAACTAGATTTCATTTCATTTTCAAAATGTATTCTTACTTAAAAATATGTTAAATGCATTATGAAATATTTCTAACGAGGTGCACAAACATACATACATACATACATAGACCCTACATACATATCCCCCCCCACACACACACACACAGAAGCATCGCTTATACATTGGAGCATATTATTGAAGCTTTAAATCTCATACCATATAAAGCTAGTTATGTTCAAATTTTCTGAAAGTGAGCATGCCCAAAAGAAAGTATTTCAGTACTAATAGTCCTTGTACAGTTGGAGCGTTTAATGCACAAAGGAAACAAGTTCATTTTCAATGTTCTCGACCATATTTCCTCTTGAAGATTCCTATCTGGAGCTTCTTTCAGAGCTAAATATATCTTATGTGTGGTGTCCTTGGTTCGATCCACGGCCAAGTAAGTTTGTGGTGAACAACATCTTGCCCGTGAGTTTTCTTGGTATACTCCCGTTTCCTCCCACTTTCTTAATCCATCAATTCTTTTGCAGTCATTCATTTCCTTTAATCATCATTTTCTCTCTTAGCTTAAAGGGCACAACCGTGGGAAGTTAAAGTGAAAGATTATCTTTCGGACCTAAAAAGATTCATGATCTGGTATTCTAAATAACTCTCATAATGCAAAAATAAGTGATAACTTTCCCACGCACTTAGGCTCACTGTACAAGGTTTTACTTTCTTATTACTATTTTGACAATTGGACTTGATTTCTTTGTGCTCTGAAAACCACAATTATACTTAAATCAAATAAGCTACTTGTTAAATTTGAGAGTCTGTAAACACTATGGGCCCTATGCAGAGTCGTTTCGAGGTATGATTAGCGTCATACTAAAGACCTGACTACTGCAGGGAGTATATCTTAGTCGAACTCTTTAGTATGGAACTAATCAAGCGTCAGAATGACTCTGTATAAGGCCATAAGTGTTCGCTTGAACTGTAAACTGAAAAATTATCCGATTATATTAAAAGTTTAATTGAGTCGTAAACTTGGTTGACTATAAATTAAAATTGAAGCAGATATACCAGAGAAGGATTAACTTTCTTTTGGACCGTGGAGCTTCCGTAACTGCCTCAACGTTTCGAATTCCAGCATGCTGTTGTCTATTCTGTTTTGATACAAGGAGAAAGCTTTTATATTTTGTTGTAAATTACAACGACCAAGTTTTCGTCGATTGGAGATCCAGCGCTCTGTCGCGGCTACACAGAGTTGTATTCTTCAACACACGTTTGAACACAGCATAATTCGAGAAAGATAAATACATATTAAAATTCATATGAGAAATGTTGAGTAATAAATAAATTTATTAGTAACACATAATTAATGGTATAGGGTCCCAAATATACTACACTAGACTTCGGACTGCTCATTCTAGTCCTAAAAATTTATGTGCCGGATTATACTTATTGATATACAGGGTGGCCTAAAAGTAATTATACAGTACCGTACTGATCATCTCAATGCATTATATATAATTTATTATTGTTATCCATCGGGGAGACTTAGTTTCTTTATTATTTTTCTTAATGTGTTTTTACTTATACCTTAAGCTCGGAAGAGCCTAAGCAAATAAACCCATAAAATAGAATGTTATACTTGGTCAATGCAGGGGTGTATACCTACTTTTTGGCCACCTTGTATTAAGGCTGGAGACTTTATTTGTTTCTTAACTCACTAATAGTAAGTTCAAGCTACTTCGTAGATAAATAATTGTCATTTGAACCGTTTATCAGTGAGACACGTATTGATTCTCAGAGATCAAGTGTTTGTACTGCTTGTTAAATTAAAAGTCCAAGAGCCTTAGCTTTTGTAAAATTTTCTGTATAGCAACATAATGCAAAAAATGCAAAGAGTCATTATAACAGCTATGCCGATTATATCTAATTTAATACCAAATTTTGCGAAATTAAACCCGCTGATTAATACATTGATTAGGCTCCAGATTAAGAGAAAATGACTGAGCTGTTTGAAATGAATTTTTGCATATAACTGTTAACAATTTAAGGAGGAACAGAGGGCTCGGATTTGTATAGAAAGTCATGTTTTTTTTTCTGAAATCTTCTCACGTGTGTAATTAAATAATTAAATACTAATACATTTCTGACTCTCTTGAACACAGAAATACAGATTTTGTCATATAAATTCTTACTTCAACCATGTTTAGCTTTAGGTAATATTTGGGACCGAAGTGATATACAGATGGCTTCAAAATTGTACTCACTGTTTGTATTTAAATAATTTCTAAACAGAATGACTAACACTCACTAATCTATTGCGTAGTGTAGTGTAAGGTATTAAATTAGTCGCGGTAGGCGGAGCTGGCAATTTATGCTGGGCATAAGCGGGTAGTTGGAGGTGAAACAAGCCAGTTATATTAGCCAGTGTAGCAGAAGACAGCCGAGTACAACAATGACTGAGGTTCGCTTATCTTTTATTGAACGCAGGGCAGTACTGAAATGGTACTGGAAGTACCAGAACATTCACGAGGTAGAACGGCATTAGTAAAGACAGATTGAAACACCACCACCAACATGTGTAACCATTGCTCGCATTCGCGATAAACTTGAAGAAGATGGAACACTTCTACAGTGTTGCCTGATCATCGTAAAAATCAATGAACCAGAGAGGGTGCAATAGTGGGGTTTGCCGGTGAAGTATAAAACGTTACGGAATGAGCCCGCAGGTCTTGTGTATTTTTGATAAATGTAAACAATCTAATCTATCACAAAGAGTTCAATTAATTACGTTATAATTTTATGAGTTGAAATAAACAATCTTTGGGGGATTAACAATATGAAGAAAATATGAATATGATTGATCAATTAGTGACTGGAGAAAAACGTCAGTTGATACGAAGATTTAACAAATCGAACATGAGTTTAACTAACAATGTAGAAGTTTAAGAAACAAATATATTTTACAATACATAATATACGTATTAGTAATTTTGTTTCTTTGAATGTTTCAATCTTATCATATAAGAAAATATTTTGAGAAATAAAAGCACAAGTTTGGAACTTACAGGTTACAGTTGTGATACTAGAAAATATTCAAAAGAAAATATTCTGAAATTCTAAAACATAAATATAATCTACACTCAGGCACACCGATCTGGCATAGAGTGCGTGTTTTGCTTCTGTAAAACGTTCATTCTAGATGTACACCCCATTTGTTTGGCTATTAAACAGATACACGTCATAATCTTCGACATCGTGAGCCTTGGGCTCTTATTAATAGGTATTCCTGGAAACGTAAAAGCCTCTATAAACGGTTCTCAATTAACATTTTTTCATGAAGTAACGTAGTATAGTTAATCAATTATAACTTCAATTTCATCAAGCGTTTCATGATGCAAATTTTACTATTGAAGTTTTAGGCGAAGGGAATGGAAAATAATAGCCGAAAACATCGAAACTAGCTACAAACCATAACAGTTATTTTATCAAAACTACTCTATAACGTAGAGCTCCTTCGTGGCTAAGCGGCTAGCGTACGCGCCTTTGGCGTGGGGGACCCGTGTTTTATTCCAGGCGGGAGCTCATGTGGTTCGGATTCCACGTTAATTAGTAGGCCCACGTCTCATATAGCCTCGCTGCTGAACGGGACGTTAAACTCAAAATCAACTCAAGTCAACTCAACTCAACTCTATAACGTTATAGTTTGTTGCTTCGCTTCTCGATAACATAGGGGAAGGGGAAGGAGCTGAAAGAACACCTGATTTTGATAAAACTTCATTGGTGACAGGAAAGTAAGAACATCGATAGCTTAATCGATGGTTTTGCACGTATACTACTCATGGATCCATCATTACGCATACAGGTACACTGTCAACACTTGAGCACTTCATTCTCCTACTTCATGCACTTCCCATCCTTTTTTCTTGTGTTCCTCTTTGTTTTCTCAGATTGTAACAACGTGCTACTACGCAGGAATCCGTCATTACTCATATTCTGTCAATACCTGCGCACTTCATTCTCCTGCTTCATGTTCTTCCCATCCCTTTTTCTTGTGTTTCTCTTTGCTTTCTCAGATTGTAACAACGTGCTACTCACGCAGTGTCAACAGTTGCGCACTTTATTCTCCTACTTAATGCTCTTTTCTTCCTTTTTTCTTGTGTTTCTCTTTGCTATTTCTCAGATTATAACAGCGTGTTCCTCTATCATGCATCGACAAGTTAAATAAAAATTAAATTAAACACTTTTCAAGACACCTTATTCATATTTTGTAAATTGAACTCTTTATATCTAAACCTACGTGTCTACATAAAATGAAGAATCCTTGTTCCTAAGAGTGGGGACAAAGGTGCTAGGAGTTGCTGATGTGTTTATGGTGCATATATTGTGTTCGTGGATGTTTACCCTTACTACTCATTCTGCCAATTCTATCACAATCGTTCTAGCAGCAAAGTTGGTTGGCCCATCGTTGGGAATAAAGTGGGATTTAGTCAAAACGGTGGGTGATGGTCGGTGCGAATCTAAAGCAGAAAACTTACGTTGGGCCAACGTTGGTTAAATGTATGGTTGTCCAACCAAATACTCTCCCGACCTTCAAGCAACGATAATAAAATTTACTGTCTTATCAACCAAGGAATAGTTACTTTAGCGTTGGCTAAATGTCGGGAAACCGCTCTACGAAAAGCACTTTTTCCACCACTCGGCAACTTTCTTTCATCGTTGGCTAATGGCCGCTAACTCCATCATACTTGATGCTGGTAGAGTGGATAACTGCAGTTCTTCAATGCCATCTTGTTATGCTCCAATTACGAAAACAAAAGAGGAGTTGGTGTTCTGTGTATTGAATCATTTCCCTATGCATAATGTCTAATGAGCTTCTTTTAAAAAAGAAGACTTACAACGCACAACAACTGTTAAATATCCAACACTTGTAAAGTGTGTGATGATGGCCGAGCTGTCCTCCCCGCTGGTATAGTCGCTAGCACGTGCGCCTTTAGTTTGAGAGGTCCCGGGTTCGATTCCCGATGGGAGAACCTTTGGAATTTTAACCGTTCTCGATATTTCTGTGTTTGTGTCCTTGTCGTTCTAGGTTACTGGAGAAACAAGTAAAAACTTAGTAATAAGTAGTAAAAAAAGTTAGAATCATGCTTGCTCGCCAACTGAATAACTGGGTTTGGTGTCCCGTATACTGCTGTTTCCACTTTTTCTTTCCCTGTACGGTCCAAGTACAGCTAAAAATTAATCCAATATTTAAAGATCCTAACTCTATGAAATAATCGGAATATCTCAGGAACACCATATAAAAAGTCAAACATTTCAAACCAAATGCATCACCACCAAGGATGTTATAAAATAGTGGATTTGCTCATACGTATCTTCAGCATATGAACTCAATGAAGCCAAAAAACAACCGAGCATCGTCTAAACTGGCACGTGTGATTGGCTACTCTCGCTTCTGCCATGATTGTTGGCTCGAAACATTGCGATCTTAGTGGCACGCAGTGGGCAGAGTAGGTGTGGCGAAGCTGTGACGTATGGAATCACGATTTTGTTGTAATGACAGATCCTGTATTTTATAACATCCTTGATCACCGCCCTACACCACCCGCCGCAAGGACACGTTGGGGAACGTCAGGGAATTATGCTAGATTTGATTACGTAAGCTTCACTACTTGGATGGTGAAACACCATTCAACGTTGCGGTTTGGCTGGGATAACGTAGGGAGACTGGTGGGGTTTGGTTGGGTGAATGAAGGCTCAACATTCTCAATGCTGTTGGGGTTTGGTTGGACCAATGTTGGGGCATGGATGGGGATTCGTTGGGTAAACGAAGGCCCAACCTTTGCTTGGTTGGGACATGGGTGGGAAATAGTTGCCGAAGCTGCCAAAACTGACGTTGAGCCACCAGTAATATGCCATATCGCCACCATTTTCCCAACGTTGGGTCAATCGATTTTGCTGCTAGGGTAACTTTCACTGATTATCCGTCTCGTTAAAACGTAAAGAGCACAATTATATGGCGCTAAAGTAAAAATTACATTTCATTTTCCGAGTAGTTTTGATTATTACAGATTGGAATATTCTTTTCATTTATTAAACTTATAATGTAATAAGAGTATTTCTCAAATTCCCTATTATATGTTTATCTCACTTTTTCTACATTACTCATATTATATATATATATATTTGGTCTAGGAATTAATTCGTGCGGGTGGACAAGAGATGGCGCAACGAACGGAGCGTCCCACAGTTCCGTGTATCCACACATGTGTTGCAAACCCCTGTCATCGCGTATCGTTCGTAGTATAGGGCAGTGGATTAAAGCGTCAACAACACCAGTTTGTAGTTAAGTGAACATGGCGCAATTTGTGCCTGATAAAGTGTTTTTGCGGGGTGTCCTGCTGCATTACTTTAACATGCAGAAAAGTGCGACTGAAAGTCATCGTATTTTGGTGGAAGTGTATGGTGATCATGCTCTAGCTGAGCGAACGTGTCAGAAGTGGTTTGCACGGTTTAGAAGTGGTGATTTCGGCTTGGCAGACCAAGAGCGAGCTGGACAGCCAAAAAAATTTCAAGACGAAGAATTGACAGCATTGCTCGAGCAGGATTCGTGTCAAACGCAGGAACAACTTGCAGCAGCATTAGGCGTTAATCAAACAACAGTCTCCAAACGCTTGAAAGCCATGGGAATGATTCAAAAGATGCCACATTGGGTTCCACATGAATTGAAATACAGAGACGTTGAAAGACGAAAAACCATTTGCGAATTGCTGCTTCAACGACAGAGCAGAAAGGGGTTTCTGCATCGAATTATTGCGGGTGATGAGAAGTGGATCCATTACGAGAACCCTAAACGAACAAAGGCCTGGGTGAAACCAGGTGAACTAGGTCCATCACAACCAAAACGAGATATTCACTGTGCAAAGGTTATGCTGTGCATATGGTGGGATATGAAAGGTGTGGTGTACTATGAGCTGCTGCAACCGGGTGAAACTTTGAATGGAAAACGTTATCGACGACAATTAATGCGTTTGAAGCAAGCTCTGGCCAGAACACGACCAGAATGGGAGAACAGACATGATAAACTTATTGTTCAACATGATAACGCTCGCCCACATGTCGCAAAACCGGTCAAAACCTATTTAGAAAATGTCGGATGGGAAGTTTTACCCCACCCGCCGTATTCACCAGACGTTGCTCCTTCGGACTACTACTTGTTCGATTGCATGAACAACGATTTGATTGGACAGCGGTTTACTTCTTCAGAAGATATCGAAACATGGGTCTCTGACTGGATCGTTTCCAAGGATGAGGACTTCTTTCGCCACGGTATCCGTACATTGCCTGACAGATGGGCGAAAGTGGTGGCTAGCGATGGACAATATTTTTCTTAAGGTATTTATGTATTTTGTGTTTGTACTACAGCTTCAATGTGTGCGTACCAACCGCACGAATTAATTCCTAGACCAAATATATATATATATATATATATATATATATATATATATATATATATATATATATATATATATATATATATTATAATTAAAATTAGCACAATAGTATTAGGCTTACATGTTCATTGGTAGCTCAGTGTTATAACATTAACCTCTGCTGTGTGGTGTCCCTAGTTCAATCACACCTTGGTCCAAATGGCTTTGTGGTGGACGGATAGATTGTACTTATATTTCCGCAGGTCTCCGTCTTGTCCCACTTCCTTCCTTCCGCCGTTTCATTCATTTTCATTATCACACTTTCTCTTAGCCTCGAAGGGCTGTACAATTGAAGGGCTCGGGGAGGGGGAACACGATAACTGACAAAATCATGTTTCGAGGTAATGAGTACATATATTTTGCTATTTACCGTAATTTACTTGCAGGAAGTCGTAAGAGGAAACACTTTCAACGCGTATTACTCTGCCATCTATTGGAGGATTGACGCATCGACTGTTCTTATGATGAAAAATATAGAAATCTAAAAATTTCAAAATGTCGAAAATATCGTGCCCCCCCCCCCCCCACGAGCCCTTCAATTGTGGGATGTTAAACTACAAAATTCACATATTCATTCATTCATTTAGTCAACACATACAACTTACAATAACGCCCAGCATTGTGTAAGAAAAGTACATTTAAATGAAATGACTTAAGACAATTTCTAGAGCACTTACGACACTGCTACCATTTACTTTGAAACACAATGGGAAACAACAGCCTCTTCTACATTGACAAGAGTGTGTAGTCAGCGCGACAGAACGGAAGGAACCGACTGATAGTTGCAGTGTGTTCTCAAGCACTACAAAAGCTTGAGGAGTGTTCTGCGTGTTTTCTCCTTTCTCACAGCAAGGAAAGTCACTTTGCATTGTGTTTCTGTACTTCTCCCCCTTTTGTTGTCTTCCTTTTGCGTTGTTCTTTTCAGGCCAATCCACCAACATTGCCACCAACTTGAAGCAAGCGTTCTCAGCCAACATAGAAAGTGGTTGCCAGAGTGGCTTTTGAATCAGAGGACAACAGCATGAGGGAACAGAAACAAAAAGAAAATAATAGGAGCAAAAAGGATTTCAAAAACAAACAATAAAATAGTAGAAGAATCAAAGAAATAGGATGAACAATACAGGAAAAGGGAAAGGCTTGTTAGGAAGCTGAAGAAGAGAGCTACAAATTGGATATATTTGTTTTTATGTAAACAAAAAAGAAAAATGTGACGGTCAAAGAGTCCAAGGTAAAAGCATTGCAGTTCTTGTCATTTATTCCTTAAGAATATGATGTTTCGTAAACATTACTTTTAAGACAATTATATGGTTTTGCTCTTTAATTGACAAACTGGTTAAAACTGAAATGATTTCTTCCAGTTTTATCTTCGTTGCTTATGTCTTATAGACCACGGCTGCTAACTGTACAGGTTTCACCCGTATTGTACAGGTTTAACAACTCCGGTATGGGTGGTTTTCTTTTATTGCTTAAAAAACAACAATTCGATCATTATTGTTATCATTTAGCAAGTAAATAAATAAAATAAAAAATAGTCGTATTTGCTTACCTACTGTGATCAGAATCACAAAATAAGATACGAACAGAGTAATAACTTTGTATAAGCCAAATAGTAATTGTCAAGCTCACATGCAACCATCAATTTTTTTCCGGTGTTGAGACGTAGTGTCACTATAGCTATTCCTAGCATGAAGTTTCGAAGTTTCTCTGCATGCTTCGTACTCCTCTGTTCCTTTCTGATCAAAAGCGCGGACTGCTCATTATTTTAAATACTTATACTATTTTGTTACGACCTTCGACGTGAAAACACTGTGCGATCTATGTGTGAGACATCTGGGAATTTTAAAGTATTAATCATCGTTATTGGATATTCAGACAGTAGACTATACATTTGTAAAGATTTTGTTTTTCTAACAAATATTGGTAAACATAGATTTTAAAAGACAAACATATACGCATGTATTTAACTGAAATAAGATTCTAATTTAACGAAATTGAATTTGGAGGATTCAACCTGTGAATGTACGGGTGAGCAAATTTGAAAAGTTGGCAGGTCTGCTATAGACTAAGAAAGACGAATGGTTAAAGATGGCGAATGGTCATAAAAAGTACTAAAAGTACTGATGGAATATGAGTGACAGGAAACGGGATACAGGACAATACTAAGTTGTCTACTGGCCACTCATATTGATTGGGATCGATCCAGGGCCCCTCATACCAGAGTTAAGCTCCCCACCAAGCAACCATCGTGTCCCAAATTGATCGATTGGTTCTCATTTACCTTCTGCTCTGTGTATTGAGTCTACGGGGAATGGTCAGCTGCATTTTGTAATATATTTAAGTTTGTTGCAAATTTTCCTTTTTAAACGCTATTATCTTCAACTTCTGCTAACATAAACATAAAATGATTGTCAAATTAGTATTGCTTTATTGTTAAATTGACTCATCTATATACATGAGATAAGGAGATATATTTGTTTTTCTTATTCGTATCTGGTACTCATCTAGGCATTTCTATTTAGTATGTTGCGTTAACCATACGTATTGTGAAGACTCTATCGTTCGTCGTGGTATTTTGCAAATTATTGTGGAATGTTCAGAATAGAACTTTTGAATTTCCTAAGAAGTAGTCGGGGTGTGATAAATAATACGACCTTTTATGACTGTTATTACTTTTATTTGTGAGATTGAAATAGTTAATGTGAGTTTTGTTTTATTTTAGATTTGTTTCGTTATAGTTTACTTTTGTTGTTTTTTTGTTATTTTCGTATTAAATATTTTATTTTATTATTTATTTTTCTAGCCTTTTTGTGACTTGTTTTTAATTTTAATTACATTTTTGTTTTGTTTTAATCTCTGATTTTGCCAAATTTATATTCAAACTATACTTAAATTTCCCTAGAAATTTTATTTTGCATTTTTAATGTTTAGCACTTGTCAAAAATTGGCCATATTTTAACATGGAAAACATCTTTGTCGCTTTTGTCTTCTTCAAATCCAAATGAAACAATCCTTGTGTTTACATTGCAATATTCCTTACATTTTCCATTTGCAACGAATTTAGTAATTTCCTTACTGAACTTTCTCTTTCTTTCTTTCTCTCTCTCCCTCCCTCTCTCTCTCTCTCTGTGTGTGTGCCATTTGCGAAGTTTTCAATTTAGAGCTCTGCATTTGATAGAGCATCAAAAACTTCCTAAAGAAGTGATGGAATTTTTCTCTTCACTCTTACTGTTCCCCAGATATTGGCCAAATAATTCTGATTTTGGGAGATTTAAGGAGCCATATATCGGGAACCGTAATTCATAGACAGATCATTTTCGTGTTGATCAATACCTAAGAAGATGGTGATCATTTTGGTGCCAAATAGTAACCGGTGGCCACTGGCCAACTGGCTACCGTTTCCCAGATATTGATCAAAAATATTCCGATTTCGGGAGATTTAAAGAGCCGCATATCACGGGAACCGTAAGTCATAGAGAGCTATTTTACGAACTTTCCAATTTTGAGCCCTGCATTTTGAGCATGTATATTCGTAAAACAATATATCGTAGAACGTTTTAACAAAACTCTTAAACAGAACATGTGAAAATAATTTAGTACTCAAGAAAATTATAAATGGATAAATATATTACAAGAATTGTTTAAAGAATACAGGGTGGCCCAAAAGTAGGTGTACAGTACCATACTGATAAGCTCATTGCATGTTTTATAATTTCTTATTGTCATTCATCACATCGTAGCTATGATAGCAGCATTTGCTGATATTTATTAAGATAATGAGCATGATTTTATATATTGAACAAAGCAGTTACAAAAGAATTACAAATAAATAAACGTAAAATATTTTAAAGACACTGCTTTGTAAGTGTACCAAAATAAAGAATATAATAAAATGAATTGAAGAGAAGATAATACCTTCTTAATTACGGTTAAATGAAGACAAATACTAAAAGCACTGAAAACAAGTTCCTTAACATTAGGCCTTTCGTATGTTGAAGAATAGTCAGGGCAGCAAAGCCAAGGTTTAATATTGTAAGAAAGGAAACAAAGCCTTGTATCGCATATTTATTTGAGTACATGCTAGACAAATGTCTGTTCTGAGCCGCGGTGGCTCAGTGGTAGAGCGTTCACTTCTGATGCGTGCGGTCGCTGGTTCGATTCCAGCTCACGTTAAGTGAATTTTATGGCTGAGAAACACCGTGTGGGTGAGTTTTCTCGGGATACTCCTGTTTCCTCCCACTTCATTCATTCCACCATTTCATTCGTTTCTCATCGTCACCATGTCGTTAGCCAAGCCGGCGTAAACGTGGTACGTAAAATTAAAAAAAATAATTTCATTTCATTACAAAGGCCTCTTGAACCTTGTGACTGAGACATGCACTCAATACAATCAGACTTCTCTCTCCGGATTCTCTCGTGTTTCCTTCTGTCTCGGCTTGGCTGGCCATTCTCTAGGTAACATGAGGCTAGCCTTAGGAAAGCAATGTTTTAGTCTAATTTTTTCATTCATTTTAACCTATTATGAAAATGGATATTACCATTTAAGTGTGTTTTGTAAGAGATTTGTTTCTAGAATTGTTTTAGTGATTACTAGCAGCGTTCACCCCGCTTCGCTGCGGTCACCCCGGAACGCAATAAACTTTGTTACTTAGATAATTTTTACTTTTTCGCTTTCAAATTGCAGTAAATGTTAACATTATAGCGCCTGTCATTTATGTTAACCCGCCGAGTGACCCGCTTCGCTGCGGTCACCCCGGAACGCAATAAACTTTGTTACTTAGATAATTTTTACTTTTTCGCTTTCAAATTGCAGTAAATGTTAACATTATAGCGCCTGTCATTTATGTTAACCCGCCGAGTGACACGGTCATGCGGGTTGCATATAAATACGTTTATTTTTACCTATGATGAACTAATAACAAAGGATTTGTACGTATGGACACTTGAATGGTCAATTATCTCAAGACACTGGTAATTAAAAATTAAAGTGATATGATAAAAACCATCTAGGGTCCAAATCCTAATAACCCCCCAAAAATAAAAGAAATTGGTTCAGCCGTATTAGCGTGATGAGCTAACAAAGGATTTGTGCGTTCTCTTTTATAATATAGATTATTTCTTTAGTCTTTCGAGAAATATTTCCTATCCTGCAACCAATTCTTACTCCTATGTGTCTGAAACCAACCAAGCTTCTGTGAGAGTTTGGAATCTATAAACAACATGCGATTGATAATTATTTCTAAATCATTAATTTTACATTAAAATGATAAGGTAACTAACTAACTCTATGGCCTGGAGATTTGTCCTAATATCGCCTTCCCATCTTTCCTAGGTATTCCTGATGATCCTTTTTAGTTTGGATTTCTAGTTGTAATTTTGAATGTGTTTCTACTCTCTTTCATTCTGGCTGCAAGACCATCCCAGCTGGGTCTTCTAGATTGGACGACTCTAGCAATGATAGTTAAACGGTATAAATTATACAGTTCCTCGTTATAAAGCTTTTGTCATTCCCCATTCCCGTTTCTCTTGGGTCCGAATATACGCCTCAGGATTTTATTCTCAAATACTTTTAGTTTCCGTTCTTCCTTCAGAGTAGGTGACCATTTTTTCCGAATCATACAGCACAACAGGCATGATTATCATTTTATATATTTTACAGTTCAAATTCCTCGACAGGATTCGCGAAGACAAAAGATTTTGTACTGAATGAAAACACGAAAATCCTTGACGTTACAAAAAGTTGAACAAAGCCATTACAAAAGAATTACAAATAGTTCTAGACAAGAGAATGTAGAGAATGGCCTAAACTGCAAGGGTTTATGTTCCATGGTAGTCTATGAATACAGCAACTGCATTGGATTCAAACCTCGCTCATGCTTAGGAGTCCAGGTTAACAATGGATCCATATCTCCATTGTCCTCCTTATCCTTGATTTTGCATAAGGCAATGAAACACAAGAACTTAAATCTCAAGGATAAATGTAGAAAATTAAAATTTGAAACGACAAATTGTACTATTTATTTTAAATAGTTTGGTTTACTAAAACGTGTCAATATATTTAATCTGTTTGTGTATCTGCCCGTTCGTCCGTTCGGGAGACAAAAATATTCAGAACTACTTGAAGTATCATCACCAAATTTGCCTAGATGTAAGTAATCAAAAGTTAGGATTCAGATTCTTTCATAGACATGACATTCAAATCGGAAGTGGTTGAAATCAAGGTTATAAAGTTCTGGTAATAGATAGGGAGAAGCGGTTTCTTCAATCTATTAAGCATCTCAGGAAAACTTTAATCTGCATCGTTAATTGTAATTAAATCTGAAAGAATAGAAATCCGCTACAATTTATGGTTTCAATATTGATTTTTACATAGAGCAAAAACGAGATAGCGAATAGTGTTTCTCTTTGGATCAATTTTGCGTTTTAAGAATATGTATCACCTCTCTTATTCCTCTACTCAAACCGAAAGTGTCAGAAATCAACCTGTTGTTGTCTACCCCTTCAACTTTTTCAGAACCTTTTAACGTTTATTCAGTTGAGTAAAAAATGGCAATATATTGGAAAAAGCAGTTATCTGAAGTCAATTAAGAGTTAAAAGTATATATTCCCCTCCTCTCTATTTTCTATACTCAAACTGGAAGTGTTAGAAATATACTACTATTTCTGCTTTCTATATTGATTGTGAAAATATCACAGTATACAAACCAAACCTCTTCCCGTGGTGTACAGTCAGAACTAATATTAGTTATAGATTGGAGCTATCATTTCTTACCTATATTTAATATGGTTTATGATTGTACGTGTGACACAGGCACTTGTTAATTTTATATAATTTAATTTGAGATTATCGTAATTAGACCAAGACGTGGCCACTCAGATCAAGACAAATGCCTACAGATCGACATGAGATCTGGAGTGAGATGACAATTTTAAACTGAGACGAGACAGAACAGAGACCCTTTGTTAATAGAAACGAAACGAAGACTGCGTATGATGTCTTTTGATCCAATCCCTGTGGGCAATCACTTTGCTGTACATCATAGGCAAGTACTTTTTTCCAGGAATCAAGCTCGGAGTCATACGAGCGTTGATCACTCAACTATGAGTGGGTACATTTTTCCTTTCTCAATTCTGTGGGGAATAGACTTTGCTGCTGTATGCTTTGTTTTTCGTGCTGCGTATGAATATACAAGTAAATCATTGTAATCAATTTATGTGATAATTCATATCTGATAACACGATTAACTTTTAATTTTACGCAAATATAGTCATAGTCTTTAGATATCTGAAATTGTGTTTTTGTACATATATACCGTAATATTTTTGCGTGAGTAATGGTTGGTTGCACCCTCTAGTATCTCATCAAGTGGATTTTAGCCTCCCATCAAAGTGCATGTAGTGAGCTGCCTCCCTGCAACGTTTCTCATTCGACGACGGAAAAAAGTGCATCCGGGAAGCTTGTTCACCAGGAAGCAATGGGTTGTATAGAGCCATGTTCTCTAATGAATAAATCAAGGGCTGACTCCTCTATCCTCTCTGTAATGAATCAGCTCAATATAGTCGCCCACAGAAATCATCCCACAGGCCAATGAATGGAAGTTGAAAACTATGATTCATGGAGATTAACATTGTTAAGAGTAGCAGGCCTATATGCTTATTCATACATTATATATGTGGATAGAGAGACGAATATATGCATTTATGCACAAGTTATTGATGAAGTCAATAGTACTGGATCATGTATAAGGAGTCTAATTGCGTCATTGTTTTCCCATAGAGACACCTTTTATGTGCGTACCTAGGTTTCGCGTTTGAAATTGATTTCGTGTTATCAGCCGTTAATAGAGACAATACGGAGAATAAGACTATTGAAACTACTATATAAAAGTTGATTTACACATGAATTAGTCGAGAGTATGTTATAGTTAATTCTGATTAATGGAATTCTATGGTAGTACCTAGTAATACAGAGACATATTTTTTAATGTTAAAGATCGAAGGAAATTAAGTTTTATTACATAATCTTAAGTATTGAAGGGTATAATTTAAAATGAGCTAATTACTGCAACATAACATGTAGAAGAACCCAATTATAGTGTTCCTAACATATGCAGTGCTTAAGAGTTTAACCAATATTTAAATATTTTTTACATGCATAGGATTCTCTGTGATATTACACATATCAGCTCTGAACTTTCTCATGGTTTTACCATTGACATCCAGTTCAATCTTAGTTTTCATTAAACATGCTATAGACCCTATGTTTCACTCAGTCTCCATACTACTGGCTTTCTTACGGAACTTGTGTGTAGTCTGTAACTACAAAAGAAAGTGATACTTTCGCGTTATCTTTCATTTGTTGAAACTTGAACTCTTGAGACACAGAATCAAAATAGTTACGAAACAGTTTGTATAGAAGTAACATTTCCTGCATGATTTACCTCTGTTCTATTTCTAGTGTAGTCAAGTTCAGCTTTAAAAATCGGCTATTGGTTGTGCTTCTGTGTTTATTATGTGTATTGCACATATATTATGAGCTTTTTAAAATGTAGATACATTTCAATATACATGTGAAAGCCAAATATTACTACAATAGTATCGCAAAAGAATGAAAACTCAAATGTTTAAATTTAATCTATCCCCTTCACTGTATCATTTGCAGTACGGAATTGAGACGTCTACTTTTCAAAATAACATTTGATTTTCCTAATGACCTTGACTTTCAAATGTTCATTTTTGAAACAAAGCTGTTTTGATAACATAATCCCTGCTGCTTTTGAAATATTTGTTTTGAGAATCTTTAGATTACGGTACCTGATTTTTTCAAACTTTTTCGCTGAAAGAAGTGTGTTACATAACATGATTTTTATTTTCTACGATCCTATTGGAGTGAATCGCCTATTTTCATAAAGCGATCTTAGGGGGATACCCTGCAACTTACATTTAAGTATAAAAGTGAGCTACTTTATTCCCCTTTTCGTAGTAAACATCAATGAAGCAAAGATACGTGCGAACATCGTTCTGTACTGCGCATTGAGTTACTTTAAGAATTAACCACCAAAGAATGAGAATCTTATTCGAGAACGAGAATAATTAGAAATGTTCTAAGCTTGTTATACGTTGCTGGCAAGCATACTAGCTTTCAAAGTGTCATCCTTGAAAGATTTTGATGGAATATTGCAATTTCACGAAGGAAAATAATAAGATGCTTAACATGGTTGATGGTGTTAAATAGTTCAATCAAAACAAAATTCCAATGTTATATTTTATTTAATATTTTTTCTTTATTTATTTACCGCAATTGCTATAGTTGTGGATACGGTTAAACGCAAAAGTCTCTAGAATGCAAATATTTTATGCACTTAGTATTAATTAACAACACCAAAACTAATATGTTCCGTCTATGGGTTTACTGACTTGGTTGTAACTTATTTTCGGTTTCTTGAAACCAAGCGTAGTAACATTTCTAGAGCATCAATATCCAATATCTGATAGGTGTTAAGAGATTACTAATTCTTTCTTCAATCATTGTATTTCAACATTTTTCAAAGAGGTGCTAGGTCCATTTTCGGCGAACATTGAAATTGCGCACGTTTCAAGTTTCCTCGCACTTGTCACTATCTGAAACGAGGTAAAATTTTTAGAAAACATTTTATACACACACTTTATCTTATTTTAGATAGCGGAACGTGTGAGAAAGCTTGGAACAAGCACTTCTTCAATGTTTCCTGACAATGGACTTTTCAGAGTTTGGAAATGACCTTGATATTGATATGTAGGTGTGGAAGTAACATTGATAACTTTTTCTTACTCAATTCTATTGCATCGCTAAAGAGATACTTAACTAAAACTTCTATTATCGTAGAACATCATGCTATATAATGTTTATAATTATTTCAGATGTTAGTTTGTTGTATCTTGTAGTCTGCACATATTGAATATACATATATTTGAGGATAATAGCACATGAAGTGTATTGACACCCTGTAGAGAACGAATAGTACAAATATACTTTGAACTTCTGATCTGAAATTAAGTATTGAGCCTAATCTAACAAGCAATTCAATCAGAAAGGATTCCACATGTGCCCTGAAACAATACAACTATTTCCTTGGAGGTCTAAACCGAACTCCCATTGGAAACATAATCAGTGGAATTGTGCATTACTGTTAGCAGCACTTTGAAAACATTTATTATTGTAATTTGTATAAGTAGTTATATTCCTCACATAGTCTAGTGACACAAATCAAGTCCCTTAGAGATCAGCTGAAAACTATCAGGAGCTATATTGAGAAACTAAGATAGTCGGAGGAATATTCTGTTTAACCAAGAAATTTGAACCAGGAATTCTGGATGAATTGATAAATTTTTGCTATACAAAGGTTTTGTCGTGATACCGGAGAACATTATGATAGCAAGATTAGGAAATTTTGCGAATGGTTTCGACTTGTGGTGTGTTTTCGTAATACAATATTTCAAAACGAATCCAATTCAGCTTTGACTTTCCTGGTTATACACTGTGTTTCTTGACAAAAGACTTGAAGGCATCATTGTCATAAATCTGGTAAATCCTTAAAAAAGATTTCGGTTTTGTGTTATCAACATTTTGGCGAAGTTGAATGCAGTAATAAACCTTATAGTAAGTTATTTCATGACGATTCAAAATCCGATAATGTTTACTATATTCATGGGTCATGGCGGGCAAAAGATAAAAATGCACATTCATGTAAAAGTCCTTACATACTTAGTATTTTTGTCGTAAACAAATATCCCCGAGTTCCTTTGCAATGAGAGAAACAATTTCAAAACTTAAATTTTGGTTGGTTTGGCCTACGTATTTTGTTTACGGTGGGATTCAATGTGGACCTGAACTACTGCTATGAGTTCCATGTTCTTCTTGGGAATCGAAAACGAGAATTTGCGCTCCAAATGCTCGCTACTCTAATCATTAAATTAGAGAGGAGTCTTTCACATTATTTCAGATAGATCATAGTACAAGCTTTTGTATAAAAACGGAAGCTAAATTCAAAATCAATTCTCTACAATGTTTCTACATGTACAGTTTATATTAAAACTTAAATTCCAAATAAAATTACCAGTTTAGAAGAATGTCCCTCAATTACACAAATTTGCTTAAAAGATTATTATGGAATCAATGAAATGTTCATGAAGATGTTTTGTTGGTATTCATTGAAAAGTTTTCTTAATAGGAGCTCAATATCCACTTCCATAAACAATTCGTACGGGATGTGAATAAATTGTTTACTATGAGATCCAAACGAATGATATCTTATTAGAATTAGAAATAGGATTTTGTTCAACAAAGATGAGACCGCATAACATTTACCCGCACGCATGAGCTCATCAGAAGAAAGACTAGAGTAACAAATATCCACTAGTTTTGATCCAGCGTCATCTAGATTTCATTGACGCGCAGATGACTATATCGCGTTTCAAATTTAAAACTTAAAAACACAACTAGTCCATTTTACCAGGAAATATAAACAATTACTTATTCTATCTAAGGACATGAATTAACAACATGAATTGTATCTCCACAAATGAGCTAAGCATTTATGAGTGCATTTGAAAAAAAAAACTACTATTCAAGGATATAATCTACATCAAATAACACAGAATTCACACAGCACTTACAGGCAATATAACGCATTTTTTCGTATTCCAGATGCTTCACACATGACACTCGAATATGCATCCCCAACCTGATTATTTGCTCTCTAATATTATACGCCCATCCAGTATTGATATACACTCCAACACCGTAGAAGGAACTACAACAGGAATTTCAAAACTTAGGCGCTATAACCATTTAAGAACGAATCAGAGACACGCCCATTTCTCAGATCCGTGAATTCCTAGATAAGTAACATTTAGCGGAAGTAATGATGAAGTTATTACAAAGTATATGGCAGAGACTTTACTACTCTCAACATCACATTCTGCAAGATATCGGACTCTCAGAACATTCTTCTAATGTACAAAATGCCAACCGTAAACTAAAAGAAAGAAAACTTTAATCGAATTGAGATAGCTGCATCCCATCATACCACATTTCTTAGCCACTATCATCATTTACCATCTCACATAAGGGACAATAGTTAATTAACAGTTCGGAACTCACACAACACAACTTAGCAAGATCGATAAAGACCGAGAAAAAATACAATAACTTCAAGATATGTTAACGACACAATAGTGCCAATAATCAATTTAGCTTGGATTTTTACTTAAGGGACTGCTTGTACCAGAAATGAATGACAAGCACAATACTACTGAGCCATTGTACCGTTAAGGTTAAATTTCAAATATTAGGTTTGATTATAATGTAGTTTGTAGAAATAAGATACCATTTTAATATGTTTTATAGAGAGCATTCGAATGTAAATGTGCCAACCAATGCGATGTGTTGGCTTTATTCTTTGTACAGCAGAAACTTGATTTGCTTAATACTTTTTGTACGCTTTTGCATTTTGAATGTGTAAGTAGAAGTGTTTTAGTAAAATGGAAAAAGTCAGTGTGGAACGAATTTGAATTCAGGTACTTCTTGGATAATCTCTCTGTATAGCCTCTTTGCATTTCATTATCTTCCTTCTCTCATATTATGTTTTTCTGTCTTTTCTTCAGTTTTGTCATTTTTATCATATTCTTTTTTTCACTTTAATTCAGACACTAATTAATTCTTTGGAGAACCCTAATTGGCCACATCCTGTTATAAGTATGCAATGGAAAAGAAGTGAGGGCCAATGAAAAGATATTACATTGTCTGACATTTTTACACAGTAAAGAAAGAAAGAAAGAAGGTAGGAAAAATAATTTTTGAAAAAGACGAAATTAGTAGTAGAAGAAACGACATTTTAATTAAAATAGAACTACTAGAAAGAAATGAAGAGAGCAAGTCGTACCCAATAAATTAAATAATACGTATTCAGGAGTTAATTTGATTTCATGACAATAACAGTGTAGAACAATGATGTTTTATAGAATGAATTACATCTTTGTTCAAATCATTCTCTCTCTAGGTAAATGAGGCACGAACTATTTCACTATATAGTTTCTTTCGTAGACTTCCATTTCAGCAAATATGGGTGGATTGTAAAGGATCATGACTCCCATATGAGCATCGATTTATAGATCAGACTATATATATCAGAATATTTATACGTAGTCTGGCCTACATAAAATTCGAACACTTTAGCAATGCTTCTGAAGAGTAATGAGACTGAAAATCCTTTTCCCCATTTTTATCGAGTAATTGTTTTTGAACTTTCAATCTCAGCTAGTAACGGGTAGCAGTTTTTGTGGAAGTGTCACAATAAGATTATTTGGTTAAACAAACATATGGATGATATACGTGAGATAGTACGGTATTATTCATAAACACAACAAACAGGAGACACATTAACATTTATCAAGACAGAGACAAATGGTGAAACTTAAGATTAAAACCTAATATTTTAAACTAGATAAAAGTCTACTAAAGTGTATTTTTTAATTTTAATATTTTGCATTCAATATATTTAATTGCTTTTTCTATTGAAGTAAGCTTACCAGAAATTGACACTGTACTATTAATGGACACTTTGGACTTTTGTGTAAATAATAAGCAAATAAAATCACGAGAGCGTTAAGATAAATATTGTCTAGAGTCTACATTCTCTAGTATTGGTTTAGTGAACTAGAGCGCTAACTTCACGTTTGGTGTTACACAGTTGCTTACAGACACATAGCAATCACAGCCAAACACTTGAGCTGTAAGAAGAGTGCTTATATTTTCATTTGTTGCGTCTCAGGTTCAATTCTTAATCATACCATGTTCAGATGAGTGAATACATTCTGCAGAATACCTACGCATGACGAAAACCAGATTTAATTTTTTTTAGCGTCGTTCTAGAGGTTATGGTCATTACTAATACGAAGGGGAACCCAAAAGAAACCGGATTAAAAGAGCGCTGCCGTTCCTAGGCGTAGTAGGGAGTTCTCCTTCTAGGTAGGTCTAGTAGAGACCTTAACAGATCAGTTGGCCAAGCGGCGTCTGCGTTGGAGGTTAACGTTTGATCGTATTATTGTTTTTCCCAACTGTTCTCGTTGGCCGCCTTCGAAATCGTTATGGCAGATTCTTAGGAACAAGGTGTGTGTTTGCTTCCTACTTGGAAAATTGGAAACGAAAACTTACCAAATGCTTCAACAGGCTCTCAAGAAGGATACTATGAACGGCACACAATTTTTTGAGTGGTTTGGGCGCTTTAAGTGTGATGAGATCAGTGTTGAATATCATGCTCGTTATGGGTACTCTTCATCATTTCCAAACAACGAAACCATCGAACAAAACTGCCCAAAAATCAGCGAAGATCATCGTTTCATGATCCATGATTTCAAAACAGGCAGGAGTGAGTTGGAGCTCGTGTTAGCGTGAGGTTTTGCAAATAAGACATTTTGGCGCTAAGTTTGTTTCTCGCTTGCTCACACAGGATCAAATCATTCGTCTCAATTTGAGCCATGACTTGAAAAATCAGATTGAAAGTGATCCAAACTGTTTGATCAACATGATGACATTTTCCGAGAATTAAACAAAATCTAAAAGGAAAATGTTTTGATGGTGTAGAGGCTGTAAAAAGAACTGCACAGAGCGCATTGGATGATATAAAAGCTCCAGAGTTCCAGAGGTGCTTCAAACAGTGCGAAAGAAGATGGGAGAAATGAATCACATTTAATGGAGAGTACTTTGAAGGAGACTGAAAGAATTTTGTAAAAAATGTAATAAATTATTTTTTTAGAACGAAAGTCCGGTTTCTTTTGGGTTCTCCCTCGTACACCATATTGTGGATATGTCACGTAAGGATAATATTGTGGCCAACTATAATCATTACGGCATATTAGACTATTCCTTAGTGCACCAATAACGGCCACTTCATGTCAACAGCTTGTAACTTGCTGTAAGTTTTGGAGGAATTCATGAATGAAGAAAGGCTCAAGTATTTAAGGAGCAAGTTTGCCCGCAGACATGCTTTAGGACAGAGATGGTGCACATGATTTTTTTTTTAAACAGGCAAAATGTTCATTGAAAATAGCACAATCTCACTTTAATTATACATTAATTATGCTTTTAAGAACTGTGATTCTTATGGAGAACTTATCACGAATAATACATTAAAATAATTATAATAGTAAAGAATGTGTTCTTTTTTGATTAACCTACATTCGGATTTGATTTGAGTGCGGGAAACCTAAGTGGATGTAGACTGATTCTGTTTAAAGAGAAGAGGGACACAGGCAAAAGAGTGAAGTAGCCTCATATATATTTGACATGCAAATAAATGCAGAGACTAATTATCTTTTTGACAGAAAATAGATCTAAGAAACCACTTTCGCATATTTTATGGGGGAAAATGATAAATTCGGGAGAGTCGTACTCAAGTTCTTTGGATGCTGAACATCCCTGCCTGAAATGGTAAGCCAAAAGATTAGTTGCTATTCGTAACCTGCAAAAGATAAACAAAATTGCTTTGGCATTTCTGAAAACAAAAATATAATAACGTAGACAGTATGGATTTGCCAAATTTCTTTTTTCAAGCTCTAACTTCAAATAACTCTGACATCGAAATTTCTTAGCCAGAAGGTAGCAGTTACTCTCGACAAAACAGAGAAAGTTGCATGGAACCCGGTACTTTCATGGAAGATTTTGATTTTGATCAGCGTCCCGCTCAGCAGCGAGACTATTTGAGGCGTGGAGATAGAACTTAACGTAGGATACGAATTTCCAAGTTACGGCTAAAGTTGGATTGCAGGGAAAGTTTCAGGTTACAGCACCGTATAACTAACTAAATTACTAACCAACTCTATGACCTATGGAACCCTGAGTTTCAATGCCTCACTCACAAAAGATCTCCATGTATTTCTGTCCCTAGCAAACTGGATCTAGTTTCTATTTTGTACTCCTATTTCTGCGAGATTCATCTTAATATTATCCTCCCATCTGTGCCTAAGTCTTCCTAATAGACGTTTTCTGGTTGAATTGCCAGTTAAAATTTTGAAAGTGTTTCTACTTTCTTTCATTTAATCTACATGACCTGTCCACCTGATCCTCCTAGACTTGATAACTCGAACAATGTTTGGTAAACGGTATAAATTATACAGTTCCTCATTATGAAGCTTCCGTCATTCCCTGTTCCAATTCCACATGGGTTCGAATATTCACCTGAGGATCTTATTCTCAAATACAATCGGTTTTTGTTATTTTCACTGAGTAAAATACCGTGTTTTAGAATCACATAGCACAACAAATATGATTTTCGATTTCTATATTTTAAGCTTCAAATTCATCGACAGAATTTGCGACGACAGATTTTGAACTGGTAATAATAACACGAATTTCCTGCTTTAAGTTGACATATAGTTTCTTTGTAGATTTGACTTTAGTGTGTTAATACTGATTCTAGATATTTGAAAGTATACACATTATCGATAGTATTATTTTATATATGAACTGATCCATAATTTGCAGTATTACGATTCCGGCTAATTTCCATGTATTTAGTTTCTTTTTTCTTTATCTGGATTTACCTCCAAATCCATTTCTCTGCAAGTTTAATAAGGCCTCTGCATTTCCTTCTATTGTTTTCCTATAATCACTTATCAGATTAACATCATCAGCATAGGTCATAACCTGATTAATACCAATTAGTTCTAGGTACTGGTTGATATATTTGATTTTCCTTATAGCAGCGCGGTATAAATGATCTATAAATTATTTTTTTGAAGACCACTTTAAGTAAAGAGTTAATAGTATTCTTTGAACATCATAATTACTTATTTTACATTATGATGTGACATTTTACATGCGATTTTGCAAGAACGAAACACATAAAAGCAACAATAGATACATTAATATTTTTAGTTTTAATTTATTATTACATTCTGCAGCTCACTTCATAGGATGGTAAATACAGCAAATAAACGATAATGCATAACTTACCTGCATGTATCCATCGAGGCACGTCGTGGCGTTTAAGAGTTTCCCGACTTTGAATTTTCTGAAACGAATTCGGAGAATCCAATCTCTTAGCGTACCTCGAAACGGTCTGAAACGGTACCAACACGTCATCGGTTTCCCATAATTCTCGCGTGTCACATCCGGACTGGAAACATCTTCGTATATATCGACTGTTTTATTGCAATGGTCCCGCACTAGACCTACTAAGAAAAGAAAAAACACAGTAATTAATACTTCAGTTTAATATAGTTTAGCAATGCATATTTAATAATTATTAATTTAATAATTATAAGTTTAATATTACACTAAACTGACTAAAGAATCTTTAGATATTATAAAAGCGAGGTACTTAACAACATACAACTACAAATAAACAATATGAAATAAGAAACAAAAAAATGAATGGAAAAGCATATGATATGGCATAAAAAACTAAGTACAAACCCATACGTACAGCTAATAACGCAATAACTTTTATTTAACATCCTGCACCCGAAAACAAGAAAACGCGGTCATGGTGTTGTGGACGGAAGATGGAGATTTCAAAACATAAGAACAATGTTTAAAATATTTATTAATTCTTTCAAATTTCGTTTTTCTTTGTCCACATGGATCTCTGAGAAAGACTGTTAAATACCATTGTATAAACATCAAGTTTCAGATGATGTCTTAAGCAGGAAAGTCGATTCATTGCTTAGATGTGAAGTTTCAAATCGTTTTCTAATGGACATTCTCTTGCAATTTATATACATGGAAGTTAGTAACATTTTATAGAAATAAAGTTCAAAAACATTTTATAAGAAAAGATTTATACTCCATAGGGTAGCATGAGTAGGACTTGGCTCAAGTTTTCTCTGATTTGTGGAAAAACATCACGTAACCTGATCACGTGGTACGACGTCATAGGGACCAAAGTCATCTTGATTTTTACAGAGCACCTTGCCACAGCCCTTAAAGTTTGGAAGTTTGGACACTCAGTTTAAATTTTAGAATTTTACAACTTTAAAAATTTGTGTGCAGCATAGGACCGGGTTTGTACCTCTGTAAGTTTACATGATCGATCTCACTCGCTTCTGTAAAATCTTGTCAAATATTTACATTTCGGAAGTATTGACTAGTTTTATCCTTTTTGAAGAGGCTCTATCACATTATATGTTTATATGGGCAGGTAACCGGACTCATTCCCTTCCATAAAGCATGGGTGCATTGATGCTTCCTCTTAAAGTTTGGAAGGGGGACACTGTACCACTTCTAAAATTTGGAAATTGTTAAAAAACAAAATTTGGTAAACGTTCTCCAAGACCCAAATAAATACCACTGTAAATGTGGGAGTCCATCTTCTTCTCTCTTGTGGGTATAAAATTGTCGAGAATTTATAAGGCTTGAATACATTGATGTTTATTTTCACAATTTCGAAAAAATAGATTGACATTCCTCTTAAATTGAAGAATTGTTAAAATTATTGGCAAATCTTCTCTAGGAATTATATACATGCTTCTGTAAATTTGCTTTCTACTTACTCCCTTTTTATGGGTACAAAAATATCAAGATATATATTGTCAAGATAACACTTTATATTTGACGAGAATCTTAAGAATTGGCAGCAAGATATGGAAAACTGTCGGAATTAGCATGAGGTGTGAAATTTGAATGTTACGCTTAATATTCACTAAGATAGGTTGTAACACATAATCATATAGCTAAATACAAGGTTCCGTAGTCTTTCATTAGACATGGGTACCTTGAAACATTCTTAAATTTCTGCTTTATCCCACTTTTAAATTTTGAAATTGTAAAGAAAATTGTAATTCAACTATAGGAGTTGGGTAAATTTAGATGGTATATTTTATGTCATTTCACGGATAAAAATTGCTAAAGTATTAATTTGAGGTTGTTAAATATTATATCATCTTTACTCTTTGAAACAAAGAGGTAACTCATAACCAAAGGTCATTGGTTTAAAATGTTAAGACTTGGAACTATATAGGTAATTATTAAAACCTATTAATAAGAAACAATAACAATTTCACACTTTGAGCTTTATTTGCAACTCATAGTCTAAGATAATTGTAGAACAGCAATTCTTGACGTAATCCGATTAACCGATCACTTAAAACTCTTTATTTAAATTTTTATAAGGTTTCAAACGTTTTGCTTATAATTGTCTCATCACTGTTTTAAATTTTTGACCGATTTATATATAATTATATCCATTTTTACATTTTGAAGTTTAGTCACAATTCATAGTATACATCATTAGTGGAAAACTATCCTTGGTGCAATATCATTGACTGATCACTTTGAAATTTATAATTTTAAAATTTTCAAATGTTTTGAATATTCTAACTAAATACAAAACTACATGAAGTGACATAAAATAAAAGAGTACTTCTGATTGACGTGGAAAGTTGACACCTGGGATAATTGTAGCTTTCCCGGACTACTCCACAGGAAAATTTTCAAAAGTGAATATTTTTTTAGGGGGTCTAAGGGGGTGATGAAAATTTTCCCCATGTTGTTAAGATGAACGTTTTTGGGGGCCTATACTATTGTGTTTCAGATACTTGGAATTGGAATACAAGCTTGAAATTCGGTATACTTGTACGTTTTTGTTAGCGTTACCTAAGTGAATCACTAAAAATAAAGATTTCAACTTTAGAGTGGTTTTATGTGAAACTGAAAAATCACCCTTATGTTATTTGTATGGGAATCATCAGTTGTGATGCTAAATTAAGCTGAGCTATAGAAAGCTGCTATTATAGAGAAAAATTGCCTGAGAAAATTTGTAAGTATTCATAGTCACCCCAATTTAAACCTACGTACTTTATAATCGGTTAATGTAGTTAAAATGTATTAAGTAAATTGCCATAATAGTCACAAGAAACGACTACAGATTCTAACACAGTATATGGGACAGTTTTTCTGTCACTGTATTTAAACCCAAAATAGAACGAACTTCCTGATTTCTGACCACACCAGGAATAATCGTTGTGGAGAATATTTCCAATTTATTGTAACCAACTTTGAAGAAAGAAGATTTAAAGAAAAGTATAAGTGAAAGGTAAAATACTCATTTGAAAGTGGTGTCCCTTATTTTGGGTAATTTTGTGTTGCGATACTCACACCCCTCAAGTGTATTCTATGTGACCATAAAAATTCATCAGTGAAAGAGCAGCTCTCTACGAGAACGTTAACCCGTGCCGACTTGACGACAAAATCATGAAATGGTGTTTCCACATTTTAATATAATTTAGAATTTCCAACCGTCATAACGGAGAAACTAAAAGAGACAGAGAAACGAAACTTTGCACGAAACAACTAGAAAAAGAACGACATCTGGTCGTTTATCGATAAATAGCACCGGATGAACAGTGTTGCCAACCCAAGACAAAGTTTTGTTTTGTAAATGAAATGACCTAAATTGAATATCATCATTGGAAGCAGCAATGAAAACAGACAAAAGACAAAAGAGATTTTAAACGCAGATCAGTGTTGCAAACTTTTCAAGAAATAACGTGTAATATGTGTTGGCGAACACAGGGAGTGAGATACTTACGTCCTGTACACCTTAAACCAGATATTGATAAGAATTGTTTGGGTTGACTCTAAGTCTAGAAACATCAGCTGAACAGTGTTGCCATCAACAGAAGGGAGAAATTGAGTTTGAAAGAGATACAATAACTCGGAAAAGGCCACTAGTGCTGTATGGTTTAAAACCTATAATGCAAGGCAGAAGAGCATGAGGAGATATGAATTTGTCGCAATGCGTCTGATAAATTTTAACAAAAGAATTTGAAAGCTAGACCATAATATATTCTTCATAAAAATCGGAGAATTTTCATGAAATTTATTAAAATGTATTTTTGAAATTAGAAATGAAATACAATCCCTCCATCCTGATCGTAATTAACGCCAAATCGTAGTGATGATTAAGGAACCTTTAACAAAACATAAGCTGTATTGCACCAAAATGAAATATGTTTTTACAAATTTCCTAGTTTTATTACTTCATTCACCAGGTTATGGCATATGCTGATGATATAATTTAATAGGGGATGATAGGAGAACAATAGAAAGAAATGCAGATGTCTTATTAAACGCTTGTAGGGACGTAGACTTAGAAGTAAATGCAGATAAGACTAAGTACACGGAAGTTCGTCGGGATCATAATACGGCAAATTATGGATGCGTTAAAATATCGAATAATACTTTTGATAAATTGGGTACCTTCAAATATTTAGGATCAATATTAAGAGATCAAAAGCATATTCACGAAGAAATTAAATGTCGACTTAAAGCAGGGAATTCGTGTTATTATTCAGTTCAAAGTATTTTGTCGTCGCGAATTCTGTCGAGGAATTTGAAGCTTAAAATATATAAAACCATAATTATATCTGTTGTTTTGTATGGTTGTGAAAAATGATCGCTTACTCGGATCCTGAAACGAATATTCGCACCCAAGAGAAACGGGAATGGGGAATGGCGAAAACTTCACAAGGAGGAACTACATAATTTATACGGTTTATCAAACATTGTTAGGGTCATCAATGTAGGAGGCTTAGGTGGGCAGGTCATGTAGCCAGGATGGAAGAAGGTAGGAACGTTTTCAAAATTTTAACTTGAAGACCAAGTGGAAAATGACCATTATGAAGACCTAGGCGTAGATGGGAGGACAATATTAAGATGGGTCTCGCAGAAATAGAAATAAAATGTAGAAACTGGATCCAATTGGCTAAAGATAGAAGTCAGTGGAGAGCGTTTGTGAACGCGGCATTGAACCTGCAGGATTCTATAGGCCATAGAGTTAGTTAGTTAGTAGTTTTATTATTATAATATTTAAGTCTGAAGTGAACATTACCTCAATATCTAGTAATCGCTGACTGATTTGTATTCAATCAGTCCAAATAATTGAGGTGCTGAAAAAAATACAAGGTGTGTACCGAGGGTACATGCCATTTTGATGTAGGACAAAAACGCTTTTAAGAAATTTAGTGGAATAGCAGAGGATCGATCTTTACGTTTTAAGATGTAACTGTGCCAAGTAGAAAATCTTTAATCGTAGTATAGTTCTAAGTTATATCTTGTCTTATAACGTTTGTCTTCATGAAGTGAGCAAGTAGTATTCATCATTAGCTCAAATATTAGTGTGGGAAATGTTGAGATAATACTGTTCAAAACTGAGTGGGTGAATTTATAGGGAGGAGGATTAACGAATAATTTATCAAAGATTGGACAACTGAGTTCTGTGACAACCTCTGACAACATTGCCCTTGTTGAGGAACTGGTAATGCAGAACAGGCTGCGAACTGTGGAGGACTTCTACACCCGAATAGGGTGTGCGCACAGCGTCATGGAACGTATACTGACTGACCGCCTGAAACTTAGAAACTTTGTTCCAATTGGGTTCCTAGGGCAGTCCACGGGGCGAAGAAGACATCCCACAAGATAATTGCTAGTTGTCTTCTGACAAGAACTGTTCTCTCAATGGATAATAGTTTGACTTCGTGATCAATGTGGATGAAACCTTTATTCCTATCTCTGAAATCCGGAAATTAAACGGCATCAAAACAGCGGAAACATTCCTCCTCACCTCACCAAAATAACCTCTCATGGTTCCCTCAAACAAAACAAAAAGTTCTCTATTTCATATTATGGGATACAACAAGGTAATTCTAGCTAACCTTGTACCGAAATAACATGCAGTTACTGGGTAGAGCTACGTCTAATTTTCGGAGACAAGATTGCTTAATGCATTGCAATAAGATAGACTACAGCTCTCAAGTTCAGGATTTCATCCGCACACGGACAATAAACAGGTACATAGAGCTGGCATTGCCCTCAAGTTTATGCAGCACAAACTCATTGAATGTCTCACCCACAAGTCCTCAAATATTTCTTCCTGTGACTTCTGAGTTTTCCAAGCTCACAGATTCTTTGAGAAACCGACATTTTTCAGAAGTTGTGTCAGAAGTACTACCACATTGCAGTCTCTCGTATATATATATATATATATATATATATATATATATATACCGGAAAAATGACTTCGGAGTTGCCTTTGAAAGTTATATGTGCAATTTGGGACAGTGTTTCGAGGATGGCGAGGATCACGTTGCAAAGTGACGGAAAGTTCTTTCCAAAGTATTAAATATTACCAGAGTTTTATGTAAATGGAACGTGTGTTTGGCACGTACCTTTTATACAATATTGCGTTAAAATCGAACTTTTTTTTGCCAAACTTATACCTGAACGTTATTTTGTTTTAGTGTTACGTACGGAAACTCGAAACATATGAGGATAGTTACCCAGTTCACTTTTTTATTCTAAGCAATAAACATACTTCCTTGCTTTGCAGGAATGGACACACCAAGCATCATTAATGTCGGATTAATGTTTGCGAAATTTATCTCGAATAGTATAAGTTCACTATATTTGTTTCATCACATTTTCGCTACACCAAAGGATAGAAGAAGTTTGCACATGACAAAGATTTACATGGAACTCTCTGGAAGCAAATAAAGTTCTTTCGAATAAGGAAACTAAATTACTAGTTAATTATGGTTTGATAATGGTGCTATAATGCCCTTCAAAATATCTCATTAGCTTGGTAAAAGCTGTAAGATGATTCTGCTAAAGCTATATTATTGGAGTAATTTCTCAGAAAGGCAATACTAAGAAAACAAGCTTTGCATTCATGTTAATGTTTCCTATTGATCAAATTCGTTTCTAGAAAGTACAAAGCCTTCTGGATTTAAATTTAATTTCTAATTTGGAAAACATAAAATAATGTAAAGTAGCCTAATCTGCTGGCAGAATAGTATAGAATATAAGTTAACTACAATACATTAAATTCTTTGAATAGAGGTTACGATTTTATCTTCTTTCATTTCTAACTCAAATGCAATTTTTAATTTAGTATTTTTAAATACGTTCCTCTAAGTCATAAAAAACTAACTAGAAATGTCATGTCAAATCATTAATGACATAGAAATTATTGCCGTTGTTGCCTTATACTTTAGTTAACACAAGCTTTTTGTAGATTGTAGCTAAGAAAGGATACAAATGAATTTTTGATTTAAAATTGGGCTGAATGAGTAACATATTTAAAACTATCATCATCGTAGTCTAAACATTTTTTAAATTAATGTTATTAAATCGATCAGTTTTCCGTTACCGCTTCTGAATAACATCAAGAATTACAATCCACTAGGTTTAACATTATCTATACTATGAATACTATCTATGTGCAAACAGAGTTTGTTTTTTCTCCGTTTTGACTAATTAAATCTAATATGTGGAATATATCATATGGTAATTCCTGAGAAAATAAAACAAAAAATAAGATCAAACTATGGATTTTAAAAATAATATATACTATAACCCAGTAGTGGTTATTGGCTGAAGTTAAAATTGATAAAAGTAACATTTTACCGCTCCAAACTAAGGAATTTAGCACACATATTATCGCTAAAAGCTGTATGTAAGAATTAATACACGTTTGAACGTTTCTTTCCTCAGATTGTAGCGATAAAATGTATTCTCCAAAAATTTATCCCTAGAAGTAGACGTAGAAGTATTTCCCTAAGATTTGAATCAAACTAAGACTCATAATAAAATAATATTTAGCGTTTTCTTTACTCAACATACTATATTCTCAGATCTCTGAAGCTGACGATGTAAACTATACAGAGGAAAGATCCCAATAGCGTTAATTAATTTAGGAAACACACTGATGTAAAAGAGAATAACAAACGAAGAGACAGAAGTAATGATGTATCATAACACTTCAAACATATTTTAACACAAGGATCTTGGGTTTTACCTTCTTCTCAGCTGCCTCACCGGTAATATATCAACATTTGTTGCAGCAGACAAAGACGAACGGATGTATACAGGATCTAAAATATCAGCATGACCACAAGAGGCCCCACAGATATATGCAAACTACGTCTTCCTTTGTTGGTTTCTTGTAAGGTTTATTAGTAAGTTCTCGTTGAACTTCTGAGCTGGCGTGTTTCATGCGTTGGCACTTACCGGAATATACAGTACTTCCTGTATTAGAGAACAACATACTTTCTTACAACTGTCTCGTGATAACAAATTTTGATCCCATATATTCCAACAACACCAACATAATATCATAATCACGGCCTAACGTTTCAGGACCATTATTATTATTATTATTATTATTATTATTATTATTATTATTATTATTATTATTATTATTATTATTATTATTGAATTTAAGGTTAAAAATTTTTGGACGAAAACTTTTGTATTTGATTCAGCTTTTATTTACCAACCTGATATAAGTTTCACAATAATTGTAAAGTATTTTGTAACTTACGAAAACAATTGAACCCCAAAACAGTAGTAGAATCTAAACTTGTGACGTTATGTTTCCACCTCAGAGTTGTAATATGTATTTCTTTTCGACACTAACTATTTGATTTAGCAATTCAAGACATACGTTTTTATAACTTTCACTAATGTTAATTCTGTTTAAAATAGAAATAATTAAAAACTGGATTTTTCTCTTCGACCAATTATTTTCTATTTTCATCAATTATCAATTTCTCGACAATTCCCGATATTCTATTGCGTACAATCATCATGAAGAGGTTGATGAAACAGATTTCAAAATTTAAAAAGACACGATGATGGAAAATGCATTAGCATTCTTGTGATATTAATGCAACAAGGCGTTTCAAAACATATTTGAGACGGCTGTGAAATAAATCTGTCAAATCAGAGGTCAAAGTAAGGAAAATAAACTTCTGTTAAATACATTAACTCTGCCTGCTGTAGTTCCGTCCTGATTAAATTTTTGCATTCCCAAATGCTTGATAGTCTAATAGTAAATTGAATGCAACCTGTCTTTTAATAGTTACTTACAATTCAATATACTTTATACACGCAAACATACACACATATTATATATATATATATATATATATATATATATATATATATATATATATATATATATATATATATATATATATATATATATATATATGTGTGTGTGTGTGTGTGTGTGTGTATTGAACATCAGTATTGCAAACTGTAATGCTGTAATTCAGCGGTACTTGTTCATTGTTCATTCTGCGATTAGAAAGTTTTCTTTGACAATTTACTTTTGAAGTATTGTTTAATGTTTTGAATAGAAAACATCACTGAAAATCTTAGAAAACTTTTTCCTTAACCTTATGTTTGTTAAAAGGAAAAATGAATTTGAGAATCGCAATGAATTTAGAAAACATCAAGTTTCTTACAATCCAACCTTACATTCCATTTTGACGGCTTTTTTTTTTTTTTTTTTTTTTTTTTTGCTTCAAGCAAATCATAAGGATTGTTTACTGATGAGCGAACGTGAGGAGTTGCGATTTTATCACAGACTGGCCTCGAGATTGTTTAAATTTCAAACGTCAAATTGTTATTAACAACCTAGAAAACTGTTATAATAATTTGTCATAGAAATGTTAGCAAAGGTAGTTGTTACACATATACACACAAAACATACACAATGTTTCACATCCAATTATAGCTGGATAAATATATAAATAAATAAAGTTGAATTTACAATCCCTTTTAGCACCGATTCTATAGGAACTCAACATACAATCCCAACGCTCTGTATCCTACTTAACGGTGTATACACTAACTATATTGCTACAATAAAGCACTTCAAATTCAATCTATTCTTTCATTTAGGAAATACTTCACAACTTATACACATTTTCAGACAAAACATTAAAGCTTGACCTAAAGAAAAAATGAAGAACTATTAGAATTACAACTTGCAAGTGACAGTGCGTGAGAGATTGTGTTTACAAATCTTACAAATATTGTTAGTTTCAGGTATCCTCTTGCTAGTTAATTTGTGTTACCGTGTTTTGCACTGGAAACCTGAATTCAATTCTCTGTAGTGTGATTGAGCGAGCTTTTACCAATCTACGTATGCATATGTGAAACAGCAAATATTAATGCAATTTGAAACATGCATCTATAACACAAACGTGTAATTATATTGGTAAATGTTGACAAATTTAAAACTAAAAGATTTTTTAATTAACATAATTTTCTGCTTTCTACATAAATATAAGTAAAATTATTAGAATGAAAAAGAAATTCTAGTTTTATGTCTAATGATTGTACCTTTAGTTTAAAGAAGACAGGTGATTAGTAAGATAATTGGTGGAATGGATATCTACCACAAAGTTATTTGGCATAGGATCGAGCTCGTAGCACCAGAGATGAGTAATCTACTAGATGACTAGAAATCTATCTCTGAATGTTATTAGTAAAGTGACTTGCGTTGTTTCGTACAAGTTAAGACAATCTAGTGAGCATGATATTAGTGATCTGCATAGAAACTTGAGTTCAATTCTATAAAATACCAGACTTCTCATATACAATAACTTTGCCCGTGGGTTTTTATACATTACTTCGACATCATATTACTATGCATCAGCTTTGTCAGGAACAAAATTGATTATCTTGGTTAACATATACATATGTAACCATAACATCTCTTCGAAAATATTGTATATACAGTAAAAATCGTACTGTTTTATTAATAAATAAGCTACTAACCTCAATAACAAGTAACTTATCGAACTTCCTAGTTATACACTAACAGGTATTCTTTGCGTTTGGATCCCATGTCAAAATACAACGTTCATTACTTCAACGAAAATAATCTCAAATGAAAATGCACTTAAAAACTAAATATTAAATATAGTTCTTCTACGGTATATAAGTGTCCGATATGTAAGATCATGCCCATTAGTACATGGGGAATTCAACAAGTTTTACACAGATGGTTGTAATATTGGTATTAGGTTCAACATTATTATGAAATTTTAGGTGAACGTACTTTAATCCTTTGGCTATAAGACTGTGCCACTAATGTAGCTTCCATCCGCTGTGACGCATGTCGTCCAGTGTCGTCACACAAGATATGAGGTTCTTGTCACTGTAGAATCTTTTAACTCGCAGGCGGATCATCAGGCGACCAAAACGGAAGAAATATGAAAGAGCCAAGTCCGGACTATAGGCAGGCTGGCGCCATCCCATTTTTATGATTTTCCTCTGTCATGTCTGTCATAATGCAGTGTGATGACCTTACTTTACAGCTCCAGTTTCTTGGTTTGAAGAGTACGTAGTACCCTTTCCAGTGATAGACAATAACGCTCCTTGTTAATTATGGAGCCATGTTCCAACAAGTCTAAGAAAATAACACCGCACTGATCTCAAAAAAGGAGACCATGATTTTCTGGCTTTATCTGGAAAGTATTAGTTTTTAAAAACCACTGCAAGCAACGTTGGATGCTGGCGCTGCCCAATTTATGATCGTCATAAGCCGAAAGCATCTTCATATGAGTTGATGTTGCTGGTACATTACCAGCTTTTAACAGGAATTCAATTACTGACTTTTGTCGGTCCTGATGTCTACTTCAGTGTCCATTATCCCTTTGGGGATCCTATGGAACAATTTGTACCATACGCGTTTTTCATGATACATTGCGTTATTTCTTTTCTATTTGAGCTTTTTCGTCCGTTTTTTTTGTTTTCCAAGTTCAGAGGCCTTGTAGAAGACATCACGTATGGTTTCAGACCGTCCTGCGTTCAGACTTAGGAGGTGTTGACGTCATAAGTCAAAAATTTCTTTTCTCATTTACTAAGCCTATGTTCAATATTTTTTGGCGGGCTTACTTTTCTACGTAGAAGATTGAAATTTTGCACAAACATTCAGTTTACCAAGTTGTATTTACCAGATTTTTTGTTCCGATGTCAGTGCTAAAACAGGGGGGAACCAGAGGAGCAAATGGGTAAAAAAGGGATATTTTTACCCCCAAAATCCCGTTTTTCATTTTCTCGCCTTACATACATGATGGGGACACGTGAGTCATACCGTCTGAAAGGCAGTTCCATTCTGATGAGAATGCTGCTCGAATTATCATTCTAGGGTAATTAGGAACGTCTCAAGGATTTTTTGAAAAATATACTTCTATATAGGGAAAAATGGGACATGGTGGGTATATTTTTTTTGGCGGGCTTACTTTTGCACCTAGAAGATTGAAATTGTGCACAAACATTCAGCCTACCTAGTAGTATTTCTCAGATTTTTCTCAGATCTCTGCAATGAAACAGAGGGGGTCCAGAAGGTAAAATTGAAAAAAAGGATTTTTAGACAAAAAATCCCGTTTTTCACGATTTTCCCGCCTCTCATACACGATGAAGACACGTGAGTCATACCGTCTGAAAGGCAGTTCCATTCTGAAGAGAATGACGGTGGAATTATTATTCTATGGTAATTAGGGACGTCTCAGTGAATTTTTTTCAAAATATACTTCTGTATAGGGTAACATGGGGAATTTTCTGAATTTTTTTGGCGGGCTTATTTTTCCATCTAGAAGATTTAAATTGTGCACAAACTTTCAGTCCACCGTGTAGTATTTAACAATTTTTTTTCAGATTTCTGCGTTAAAACAGGGGGGGTCCAGAGGGGCTAAAAGTTGAAAAAGGGAAATTTAGCCCCCAAAAATCCTTTTTTTCTGGAATTTCCCGCCTTAGATACATGATGGAGACATGTGAATGGTACTGCCTGAAAGACAGTTCTATTCTGAAGAGAATGATTGGCGGATTATAGTCCTAGAGTAATTACGGATGTCTCAGGAAATTTTTTCCCTGACATCATAGTGTTTTATGGTAATTTGGGGCATTATGGGAATTTTTGATAAAAATTCTCCCGCCCTTACTATTCAAGATAGAAACTTGAAATTTGGCACACACATTCAGTATACCGAATACTATTTATCAGATTTTTTTTAGGTGGCTACGTTCACACAGGAGGGCGGGGGTCCAGGGGGACCAAAGTTCGAGAAAAAAAATTTCCCTCCGAAATTTTCACTTTGACATTTTTCCCGCTTCTGGTATATGGTATGAGCATGCAAGCGGTACCATTTGAAAGCCAGCTCTATTCTGAAGAGAATGAGGTATGAACCATGAACCTAGGATAAATAGTGACAATACAGTAGCTGCTTGACTGAAAGTCTAAAAAATAGCCCAAGAACCCAGGATCCGACCTTACTTTACGGCTCCGGTTTCTTGGTTTGAAGAGTACGTAGTACCCTTTCCAGTGAGAGACAATAACGCTCCTTGTTAATTATGGAGCCATGTTCCAACAAGTCTAAGAAAATAACACCGCACTGATCTCAAAAAAGGAGACCATGATTTTCTGGCTTTATCTGGAAAGTATTAGTTTCTAAAAACCACTGCAAGCAACGTTGGATGCTGGCGCTGCCCAATTTATGATCGTCATAAGCCGAAAGCATCTTCATATGAGTTGATGTTGCTGGTACATCACCAGCTTTTAACAGGAATTCAATTACTGACTTTTGTCGGTCCTGATGTCTACTTCAGTGTCCATTATGGTTAACCTGTGAATAACAGGAATTAACAATTACCACCATTATAAAGCCAAAGGATCGAAGTAAGGTCACCAGCAATGTATAATCGTATTCTAACTAGTAATAATTGAACTTAGGTAATAAGCTTTGTAAAACTTATTCAATATCCGTTGGAGATGTAGAGAAGTATACATTGCAGGCCTAACCATTTGCGTTAGGACAGCTACTGATATCTCCAACAGTACTATTTTAAATTCAAGTTTAATAGTGTATAAAATCAAATTATATCTTATATATTTATATTTATATAGTTCTACGAATCTATACAAGAAAGATTTTGAATATATACCACTCCATATAACTATGTGACATGCACATAGTTTACTAAAAGAAAAGTAATATAAACTTAGTTTTAAACTCTGCAGTTAACAATAGTGAAACTATGTGTCAATGTATCGAAATTTTCAAGTTAATTGCTTATTTTACAATACATAATTTCTAGTGTGTCTGCAAAATCTAAGATTTTCGCATGAAAAACTCTGAAGTCAAAAGGTATAATTTTCTACGCGAATGCGAATATAAGAAAATAATTCCACAATTTCATTCAAATTACTGACAAGAGTCGTTGTTTTATGCTTTATAATCGTAATTCAATACAAGTAAATGTTTCATTAAGGTACCTTCAATACAAGTAAATGTTTAATAGTTAAAACATATTTACAACAAAATTGAACACACTATGACCAATATCAGTTAACTTTACGTCTGACGAAAAATGACAAAATGTTTCAGTGAAAACATCTAAAGTCTTTCAAATTTAACAACCTGAGAAGACACAGAAGTAGATGCCTCTAAAGTTATAGAACTAACCAAGTTTATTACAATTCCAACACAAGCACAATCATCGGATCAAAACACGCTTTTCTATCTTCCAAATTACTTAAGTAAAAATGTTGCACTAGTGATTATAGTACTCTGAATAGTGTAGTAGAAACAGAAGCTTACAAAGAGGGCAAAATAAATATTTTTGTACGCATTCTGTTAGTGAATTGAGCTTTCGTCTTGCGGAGATTAGTACATTGCATTGGTTTTGTTTCCTTTCCACTACATGCTGGAACTGAAATCCCAAAATTTTTCGCATTGTCTTAAAGAATACGATATAACCTGAATACTTTTGAACATTTCCATCAGTCTTGTAGCTGATCAAATTGTCAGTACGAAATTGTACTCCAGCACATGTGTTGAGAACTATTACTATACCAGTGCAACAGGTTCACGAATCCTGTACAAATCTATGCTTTCTCATAATTGGATTTGATTCACCCCAAGTCTACTATGTCAACAGGTTATATCCAACAATCACAATGAGAAGGATCGGTAAATACCAGCTTTCAACGAGGAGAGAATTGCATTTACTGTTTTGATCATTGAATATCAATGTAGTTTTACTAAGGTTCCATTGTAGATTTTAAACCAAAACGTGTGTTTTCAAAACACTATTAGTGGTTGATAAATCAATTATGGGTTTCAGAAAATCCGCATCAGAAAGTACACTGATACTTTTTTCAGACAAAAAAGACTAACGATTTCTTAAATCTTACTGGATAAGAGCAAGAGCTGAGTCAGAGCTAATAATTCTACAATGTTATAAACAAATAACAGGAAATAATGTCCAAATATGAGACAGATAAATCGAAAGGCCTTACTGAAAAGAACAATACGATATGGGCCAGTTTAAATATCAACACATAGTTTCGTTTTTTAAAATTGATTATATATACTAACCACGTCACTTAAAAAATGAAACTCATATTGGCATATACACTTACCAAAATTTTCAATACAGCACTAGTAAGATGATAGCTTACGGTATGATTAAAGAGATATAGATCACAATTATGATTAAAGCTCTGAATAAATTACATGCCTAATGATAAATTCTTATGTATACGTTTCGAGACGAAACAATGAAAAAGTTTTGTGGTGCTAAAAAGTATGTTTTGCGTTGTCAATCACTGAAGGTGTTTGTTCTACTGTGACATACTGTGAATTTATTTGCGTACTATATATGCAAAAAAACAAAACAAAACAAAAAAAACTTACCTAGCCTATTGTATTGTTGACTGTTTTCTTCACATAGTAGCATACATACTAACAGAAACGAACGAACCACAATGAAACCCTACATATATGCAACCCACAGTCCACTACTCTTATGTTGGTTGCATATCTCCAATTATCTCGCACTAACACATTATGCATGATGTTTTAGTCGCTACTTTACCCGGCGTTATGTCAGAGTAATACTCATGTTACAATATTTATACATATAGATACTTATCAATTTAATGTAAACACCTGGAGTTGGAAAATGAAATGAAATCTTTCAGTTCTACGTCCCACGATTGTGCCGGCTAGGCTAAAAGAGACAGTGATGATGAGAAATGAATGCAATGTTGAACTGTATAAACTGGGAGGAAACGGGAAGAAACCTATGAACATGGTGTTTTTCCATCACAAAGCTCACTTGGCGCGAGCTGGGATCGAACCAGGGACCCCATGTACCAGAGGTGAATGCTCTACTACTGAATCACCGTATCCCTATCTGGAGTTGGAAACACATCAGATGACTGGGTTGTCGAAGTGACGACCGCGATGTTGTGCTGTTCATTGTGATGTTTTAGGGCAAACTCTTTCCTATGTTTCATAGCTGAAGAAAAATTAAATGTTTGTTAGTTGGACTTTAAAGCTTATTTTTGAAACTATTATCCATAATTAGTGTTGGTTTAGGAAATTTTGATTTTATAGTTGTGCAATCAAGGCTAATGTAAACTAAATAAAACATTTCCAGAAATCAAATTTCGAATATAACTCTGATACACGTGAATGTAACAAATATTGATGAATGATTCTATTAACAAATGTTAAACACTTCTTGGAGTAATAGACCTCCCCACTCTTGTATTAGCTAAGGTTCACTGATACACGGAGTCCTGGGTTCTTTTTCCATAGGAAGAGACTTGAAATTAGAAGCATTACGATGATTCGGATTCCGCTTCAAACTTTGAAAGCTAAAACTTCAACCAACCACTCAAAAATAAGTATTTTTTTGTTTTTATGTTAAGTATAAATATCAAGACTACTTCTACGTATTTTAATTAATTGAGTTTAATTTACTGTTGGTTTATGCTCATGCTCTTCTATGCAGCTAACATCAAATGAAATTTCCCTTTCTTGTGACTCAGGCAGTTATTACGTGAAATATAAATTAGTAACCACTATTACAAAGGAATTATTAGTTTCTTTCATGGAAGCATGAAATATTAGACGTCCATCCGTCCATCTATCTGTGTGTCAACATGTATTAGAGCAAGCATGGTAAAAAGGTATCAAGTAACGGTTTTTCACAATCAATTCAGTGTCCCAACATTAGGTTTCATCTTCTCCATTAACTCTCTATTCAATCTCAACGTGGTAGAATTCATACATTTCCAGATTCAACATTTATCGCCGTTGAACAAATACGGTAACAGATAACTACAAGCAGTATTTTGCAATAGATTCTGACAAATCTGTACATTCTCACAAATAACTAATCTGTTTCCAGCGTTACAACTAAGTAGACGTAAACAAAGCGAAATGTATTGCTCTGCGGCTCACACGTGCTTCAGCAGCGAGAGACGTGAACATCAAAGTTGTCTGCTAGGTTACTGTCGTCGCATAATTTCCAAAGTGTGAAGGCTGCAGTTGGTTGGTAAATAATTAACGCACTGACATTGACTACTGCTATGTTGGAAATATGTATTTTCTTAAACCGTTATATAAACGAGATTGCCTTTGTTCCTGTAGTCTTTAGTGTTTTATAACACGAGAAGATGAATTATTGTGACTCATTGCCGCCATGAAACTCTGCATTTTGCAATTTCAAATGAGTGGGATCGGCGAGGGAACGCATACGCATGCGCAGTAAATACTATATGTCTAAGTACGGGTGAGGTTGGAATAAAGCTACATCTGTTGTTAAATATTATATATATATTGCGTTTCTTATCACAAAATGTGGGATAAGTTCAGATTACTTCATTTGAAATTATTATTCTAGTAGGGATTATATTGCGGCAGGATACTAGTGTAGTGAGTCCAACAACCAATCACTGGTCATCGACCCGCTGGTACTCAAGTGACTTAGTTTACATCTACTTTTTTCTAAGGCTGGAAACAGAATACGTTAATACATGTAAGTTCAATGCATGCAGTCTCCATACAAACTCTTCGATAGCAGATCTTCAATAGAGGATAGCCATTCCACTTCATATATAACGTCGAGTATTTCGAGAAAATCACCGCATAATCAGGAAAGTATTTTGACTATTGCCCAAATAACTCCTTAACATAAGACGCACCTTCAGCATTGTTTACACCATAGTCATATGTTATTTCTTTCTAACTGAGAAAATATTTGTATTGATTACAGAAAGAAATCTTCCACATTTTTAAATGGTTTTATTCCAGGAATGAATTGTTTTATCGTGTTTTTGAGTCTTTTTCTCATACAGAAGTGGTTTCTTTTGTGCCGACTTCAAAAAGTAAGAACAAATGTCACTTCGAATCATGCAGCAAAAATATACTCTATAGAAGCTTATCATTCAGCAAATATTCATACTGTCACATGCCCGTATATTCAATTATTCAACGAATTATATTTTAGCCTGGAAACAACAATTTCTTATCTTGTTAGAGTTTAGCGTGATAAATATTATTATTGAAGTCTTTTTTAAGTACTGCTAATTTTCGCTCACTCACAAAGATAACTTACATTAATGCCTCTATTAACTTAATTCTTTTAATTAATCATCAACAAACCAATAATAGAATACGTTTCTATAACGTTTACGTTAAACTACACGCACTTTGGATAGAAGCAACATTAAACGTTTAATTTAGGAAATTAATTGGTTATTAATGGAGTATTTTCGTGTTGATATCTTTTGGTTCCATTATTTGGTTCTATTTTTCTTTTCCCTTGCTAAATTGTAATTTACTAAATTTCCATCATATATATTTCACTACCCTTTTAATTCGAGCTTTTCTTGCAATTTGTTGTATGTTGATGGAGACTGGATTATTGATGCCTTATTTTTTACGGTAATAATAGTTAGATGAAGTTACGTGTACTCGTACTAAATATCTAGGAATTTTTTCCTCGTTAAACTGCCCTTGCAGAAACTTTCTCATAGTGAATAACGTGGCAAAAATTGTCGGATAAAACCAACACATATCCCAACTTTTACTGTGAGTAATGGTCCTGGGGCAGGAAATAAAATTGACGGGATATCTCTTCCCTCTGTCCTCAATATTATAAGTATATTTTTCGATTCCTTTTCTAACATTTATCACATAGGCTACAAAGTATAATACAAAAAGTAATGTATTCAATAAAATATAAATTGATAACGTTCGAATGTATAGGGCCGTAAAATATATTCGAAGATGCATTTATTTCACTTTATTTTGTTGCAATTCCAATTCAAAACCTCACTCCAGCAAGAATAATTATATAACGAAATCACTAGATGTACAATATTAATAAATGTGCAATATTAATAGTAAGTGATGAGAAGATATTTGATGAGGTAATAGACTCCATTTCGCATAACAATGCCATATCCTTCCGTTACAAACTAGATAGAAATTATATCTTCCCCATTGGCGTAGTGACTAGCGCACGCGTCTTTGGTGTGCAGGGTTACGGGTTATATTCTCGGTGAGAAAACATTCGAATTTGAATGCATTACAGATGTTCGGACTCCATCTTAAAATATAGGTTTAGGTTTAATATAGTATTGGTGCTCAAACGGACGCAACTCCAAACAATCAATCAGCAAAACTTTTGGACTGCATAGCGTCCATGAATAAATATTACATATTAAATATAATATATAATGAGGAAGAAGTAATATAACGGACAATACTGCTCACATGTTACATAAAGTAAGAGAGTTACGCGAAAAACGTTGAACTATTAAGATCAACACCGTGTTTTACAATTTGGTTGTGTGTTTTAAACGGTATTTTTGGGAATAACAATTCTACATTGTGTAGTCTGTGAAGAATAAGAAGTAATGTACTTCTGTGTTCTGACATTCACAAAAGTTCAGCTGTAGAATCCAATGCAGAAGGCCCAGTTGAACACCTTGCTCTCTATAGCTTAATACGTTTGTTGGACAAGTGAAAAGATTCTGAATTTTATTTTTAAAATACAACATAAACATAAAAAAATGAATCAGTGATCAATAACTTTCAATAATTAAATATTTATAAAGAATTATAACAAGACCCTAAATGTAAATAAGAATGTCTATAATGTTCGTAGTACCAAGATCGATTCCAAGTGAGGGCTTTGAATTTTATGTACTCACAGAATTCGTGAGATATTTGAGCGGAAACTTGAACCAAGAAATGGAAACGTTTTATGCAGAGTTATGGAAATAGTAGAGTGAATAATAGGCAGCTGTATTAAATAGTCCAGTTGCGCGTGCACTGCCATTTGGTTCGCATGTATATCTTTGTGAGTTGTAGTATCAATCCGATTATTATTATTATTTTAATTTAGCGATTCATGAACAAATCAATGAGATTTGGTATTAAGGTCAATGCGATTATATCTAGAACGATAGCATCGTAAGTAACTGTCTAATAGCTTGTTCGAGTTTTCATGCAATAATATAATTAAATTGTGGTCTGCCTGCAGGTACAACGTAAAACACAGAGAGTTAATACAATATTTAACTCTGTCCCTTTGATTTGTGAAAGACAACACATATTATAATAGATGACAGTGCTTATCAAACACAACATTCGTAATACAAATTCCTAGCATATGGGATACATATACCACAGTTTTAATGCTCTTTAATGAAAAAAATCAGAGTGCTTGCAATGGCCTTTTTGCAAAACTACTTATTGCAACAATTAGTTTTTGCAAAACTAATTTGCAGGGGTAAATTCTCAAACGAATGAACAAGAACTGACAACAGGTACATACACATATAAAGAATTATATATTGCTGTATATACTAGAGTAAATTTTATTTCATTCATTATTGCAGATCTCGGAAGCAAATAAATTTTGGAACTTCAAATTTAATATATACTCTCTCATGACCCCAGAAAAGACTGAATTTGGATAATTTCAACCCAAATACACACATTGAAAGCTCTCATATACTAGCAAGAAATAGTATGTTATCACACTTTTCAATGGCAAACCTTAGTGCTTGCTGATATGGAAAATACGAATACTATTTCTTTTACTGGCACAAATGTTGGAATCTCCAAACTAAAGGGAGAATATGACGTTTTATTAGCTTTACGCATTTTATTTGAACCCTTGAATGTAGGGCATTACTTGTTATAGATAGACAGATTCGACCATACAGAATTGCTGCCGTCATTCAATTGCATGAGTTCCATATGAGGAAAGGATGAAGGGAGGAGAGATCCGCAAAGTTGTGATCTTCGTTTCAATTAAAGTAAAATGAAAACAGAAACATGATCACGATATTTTTGAAATTCTTTGATCAAATGAAATGATTGCCATAGTTGTTATTCTTTAATCACTGCTGCTTGCTAAGAGCAAATATAAATTTTATACTTTTAGAGATTAAGCTTGCGTTTTTATCAACCAGATAACTTTTAAATGGTCGACCATAACAATACACTATTTTGTATTTAGAAAATTTATGTTTTATAAAAATACAAATGCGTCATTCACTTGTACAAACTGAGTATTGATAATGACACAGAGGGCAACAAAGTGAGTAATGATACTCTCATCTACTAACGTTCGCATATCTGACGTAAGGTATGAAATTTGATACTTCTGTGCTATTTCTTTTTAAAAAATAAGGATCTCTTTGTCACTTGTATTGACAGAGAACAAAAGCGGGATCAAGGAAGCGTCCTCAAACACAAAGAATATTAATTATTAAACAGCTCGGCAATAAGACACAAAAGTTTGGTTGGCGTCTGGAGGTTTCCTATTTCAAGAATTTCTTTACACGAATTGAAAGAGTATATTAAAATTCGAGAATAGCTTAAATAGTAGAGAGATAAATGTGTCTTGGGTAATAATTTTCATAATATTTGTGAATTTATCCTCTTCTTGGTCTTGACTCTGGAAACATCTATTTAGATGCGAAGTCGGGAAGATCCATTTCAGTGAGCTAACAATTCCCCCCTTATTTTGTCTATGATATCTTCGTCTTGACAATAACTTGGGAAATGTAACTTAGGAGAACAGGAATAAGGGATAACATTTGAAGCAACTGTTTTCGTGAAATGAAGAGAAACGACTATTTTCATGTATAAGAAAACAAATTAACTAGTTCGTAATCTCGAGAAGACTTTGGAGGGAATATCCGTGTATTCTGGAAATTCTCTACAAGGTGCTTCATACAATTGATTCTAACTACATTTTTGATGCGGAAGAAACAAATCTTGATAGTGTCACAATTATATAAAGAGAACTTTTGGGAATTAATTATTTCGAACTTGAACAAGGCTAACAATTTCTATGGGATATGTGAATCTGTTGTTGTTGTGTCAAAAATGACTAAATTAATTTTCGACTTCATGGAAAATCATAAGGAAAATTTTTAGAAATTCAATGTCCATGTAGTACAGAGATTTCGCCTAACATTTTCTGTCATAGTGAATCCTTTGTTGCTGAACACACAAACATACACACACATACACTTATAACTAAAGATTAAGCTTGAATGTAGAAAGTTATTAAGACTAGACTCAGAGATTTTGTTTCGTTGTTAATTTTGCAATTTTATGAACGGTTTATATGGCGTGGGTAAATTACGAAATATTGAATGAGAAAAAAACAAACGATTTAATTAATTAGTTATTTACTTTCGCAGAAATTATCTAATATCAAACTTAATAAAGAAAATAGTGACAAACATGTTATTAGGAATCTACTAGTTTCAAATATGTAAATACAATTTGACTAGGTATTGAGATGGGGAAAGGACCCCACACTTTTCTTTATGTAAATTAAGTTTCTTTAATTTGTTATGTTTCGATTCTCTATATTTTTCTGAACATAAGTCATAATGGGGACAATAAATCAAAAGCCTTCATTAAGGAGTTAATTATGGTTCTCTATCCACCACTTTTTATTAGTTCAATACGGTTAGTATGAAGAATCGAAAGCTCACACGTTTACGAAATTGAACGAAAGTCATTTTCTCACAGAAAAGGACGGAGTCTTTTTTTGGGTCGATTTGTGAGTTTTTGGATCATCAGGTGTGTACATTTACATCTTCATTGTTCAACCTGATACACAAAGTTTTGATGTTATTCACAGTTTCATTTCTTTCTGTTCTAACACTATTACCTTTGGTACTCAAGTCAATATTTCGTACTACTTCTGGCTGTTCTATTAAATATTTACTGAAGTATTGTATTCTATATCAGTCTTCTGAATATTTTTTGTCCACTAATTCTTTCAGGATTCAATCAGTTTGCTAATTTCGTCTCTCAATCACTCTCTCGTAGTATATTTAATGTTGTTTTAGACAAGAACAATATATATTTGACTTCACTGATAACGACAATAAGTAACTATTTCGTATGTTATTTCAATCATCTCTGAACTAACTTTTCATATAAACACCTTGGACATTAAGTACCTTTCCTTAAAAAAATATTTACTAGTAAGACTCTGAACCTAGTTCAGTTCGTGGTTGACATATAAATTATCAGAATTATTTTAGTTACGCACCAAGGGGAAAATATTAAAGTTTCAAACACTTTAATCATGTTTTAATTTTTCGGACAATTTTAACATTTTAAACTTATATATCCGTCTCATACGTTTTTTATGTCTGTAAACAAAAATGTTGAAAGTCTAAAAAGAGGCAAACAAACTTTTCATTAGAGGAGAAACAAAAGCTTATGCTAAGACATTTCAATATTTACAACGGATCAGAGGCAACTATAGTGTTAATTTGAACCTTTCACGACGATTTAACAAAATTTGGATTACAAGATATTGGCTCCATTAGTTACCGTACTTAGAATATACGGTACATTTATATGTAAAAATGAACAAGAAGTCCATTTATAAATAGTATACTTTCATTTGTCTTTCAAAGTACAAACTACTTCTTGAATTAGTTCAATATAAACTAGGAGAGTAGCACAGGGGTTTGTCAAAGTAAAGGAGTTTTTCTGTTTTATTTTAGCTTTCAACTAGAACAAGATTCAATTGTAAAGTGTGTATTGCACCATTAACAGTATCGCTAAAATTTAAAAAGTAACTGGAATTATTATTATTATTAATAATAAATTTTTCAAGATGTAAAATCTCCATTAAATTAGAACTCTATGGGAATAGCCTTTTGAGAAAGACGACAAACTAAAACTATTTAAAACGTTATTCGCTGACTTTTTCTGTTGTCAAGAGAGAGAACTTCAACTAATATGTTATACAATGACCTTATGTTACAGTTTGCCCTTTCCCCTAATCTAGTATTTAGTGCGTATTCATTTGGTGTACACAGTCCAGAGTTCAATTTCTGGCGGGAGAGGAAAAAAATAATTTAATCATCATTCACTTTCGTTAATCACCCGTATTCTTTAGCCTAAAGAGCATAATTGTGGGACGTTAAATTAATAGGTTTTGTTTCATTTTACTTGTATGCTACAGTATGTATGTAAGAAACATATTCTTGCCATATGTTGCAAAGTAATTAAATTTCGTAATATTCTTAGCGTATTACGAGAAAACTGTCCCGAAATCGAGATATTTTCATTTTAATATAATTATAATAGTTGGCATTCAGCTAAATGAAATGACACTTTACTGGTAAATTCTCATGAATAGTTTTCGAGGAAAAACATTTTTGTGTTTAAAAAATTTATTTGTTGATAATAATAATTATTAGGTTTCATCCAGCGAGAAGAATATATTTATTTATTTATGTGCGTACTATAGAATTCACGCCGAGTCGTAATGCTTGACCTAGATCTACCGATTTCACCACCCAATAGAACACGAGGGTGTGTTCCGGTCGCCAACACCCACCCGTCACATTTTGTCAGTGTCATCTCTCGCGTTACACGGAAAACATCTCCCGAGAGTACAGTGTAGTTGGATTGGTGCCAAGTTCCGTTTTGTTAATTTTTTTTGTTGCATTATATTCTCATTGTTACTATTGGTGCTTTTGCTACCGTTTTAGAATAATTGATATTGCGGTTATTGCTATACAGTGTTATTATTGGTAATTTTAAGTGTTTCTTAATACTCTTTTACACTGTCTTTAAAATTGTGGCAACATTGTTGACGAATTTAAGCTGTTTGATTTTCCCCAAGTGTGCACTCGGGAAGCGGCTCCACGAAGTGTACCGAAGTTTTCCGATGTATCAGAGCTCAAGCAATAATTGGTTTAGAGTCCAAGCTTCACTACTCGGCGCGAGTACTTTATATGTGTAGAAAAAAATACTTTTAAGTAGTAGATTGCATTTATTGTTAGTTGCCATCTAGCAGTTCTTCATATACTTCTTGTAAAACATGTACTTATTTATAACAGTTTAACGTAGCTCCCCAGCTTCGACACTACATGGGCGGAATCTGCTACTTAAAGTGATATTGCTACAAATACTCGGGTTTGTATCTGAGACAAATACTCATATAGATTCGAATACCAAACCATGTACACGGAAACTGTCTTATCAACTTAGATACACAAGAAAAATAAACAAGATATACTAAATCAAAAGATAAAAACTGTAAATAATGTTGTCATTAATTGATAATTATAATGAAAATCAATATACTCATTTTCACTTCCTTACGAGGTTAATTTTATCAACTAAATACACGACTAACTGGAAAATCATCTATTGTCTTGACATCTCGTTTACTTATTAATCATCACTGTGTATCTATATTTATAATCTCTTAGAAAGTTGGCGGTGATTCTTTGCCTCAACAGTTGGTAATTATTGATTTATCGTTTATCAATTTTCATGAATGTCTGGCAAGGATTCCTTCTGACAAAATAGAGAATGAACGAATGAATGATGATATTGTTTACTTCCGGCCAAACTCTAGAAAAGCAACATAATAACATATTTTCAGTATAATAACATATTGACTTTTGTTTACTAGAAACAAAGCAACTACAAGCACTATAATTAAGTAAGAAGAATATACTGTTATATTATGAAAATACTATGTGTTTGTGACTATTTGTCTAACATTGAAACATATTTCGATTTATGTTACCCTTCGTAAAGTAATTGTTTTCAGCTAATGAGGCCATCCACAGGAAAGACGAACAAAGTACGAATAATGTTGAGGTATATTCACACATTATCCTCAACGAATTTGAATCTGAGCAAGAGATTCCATTATTATGCATTAGAGAAAACACAGAGGCATGGGTGCTTATTGCTAGAGCGCTCAAGTTTGATATGATGGATCACTGGTTCAATGCGAGTTTACTTTAGACAACATCATGTCCGCCTGTCTTCTCAGGAGAAAGGAATTTGTGCCACATCAATTTTTTCACTCAAATTATATCTTTCCTCGATCTCATTTGATTTTTAAAATAATTGAACTATACTGTACCATGCACAATCCCCATGCAACTCCAGTAATGTATTTCAATTAACTCAAAATATCAACATCCTAAAGCGATAGAATACTGGTTTCAAGGATGTTTGCAAATTTCAAGTATCTCGGAATTAAAGAAATGAAAACGAGCTTTGTCGGCGTTCTTCATGTATTACATTCTTTTAAATTTGAGGTAGTATAAAATGATATTGGACTAAATATATATACTTTTTAAAGCAATTGAAAGTGAAAATTTAACAAATACAAGTAAAGGATGTCCCTAAAGTAAATCGTTGCATGAAACAGGCCTGTTCTCTTTTATGAAATGATTAATTATTCTCAAACAAGTAGTTTGTCAGTTATACAGCACTAAACGGTGTCCCACATAAAAAACTCCCTATATTTTTTTGTTTCTCCATAATCCATTCAGTGATATGTCAAATTTCCATAACTTATCATTGGATTTTTTTCCATTTTCCCAAAATTCCTTGACAAAGTGCCCCATGGGGCAAGCAGAGCGCTTCATCCGATGCTTTCTCTAATATTTTTTATCACTTTTTGTTATCTCTTTTTATTTTTAACGATTTTGGATAAATGACCACTGCTCATGCTATCTGAGACAATATTTATATATAAACATAATATATCTCCTAAAATATACATTTACTTTCACCAATGTTTATTGCTAGCATGTTATTGTTTTTTTTAACTATGGGGTATATTTGTCGGGGCTTAACTTTTGTAAAGGAAAACTTTTACAAAAGGAAAACTTTTACTTAACTTTTGTTAGTATTTGTATATTGTAATAGGTTTCATATAATACAAATAAATTCGTTATATATACATATATATATATATATATATATATATATATAAATGGTGTTCAAAAAGTTTTGCACAGTGGTCTCTATTTTTTTATTTGTTGCAGGAGGAGAATGATTTTTTTTGTGAACATACTTGGAACATCTAGCTATACACTGAGCCTACTCTATGTAGCCTCCACCAGCTGTGACGCATCTGGTCCAAAGTTCTTTCCATGATGTAAATGAACTTTGGTAAATTTCTGGGGATTGACTTTACACCATCGCTTGACACAGGAAATAAGGTATTTCTCATTACCAAATGTTTTACCACGCAGGTGGGCCTTCAGACGTGTTTTGCTCTCAGATTCGGAGAAAAACAATCATGTTTCATCCTGGGTAATGACGCCGTCAAAACATTGTTTCCACTTTTCAGTAAATGTCGTGATGAGACCCTCGCACACATTCTTCCTCATCTTTTTCATTTCTCTTGTCAATAATCTAGGCACCCAACGTGCACAGATTTTTCTGTACCCTAGTGACTGTACTACTGATACCACACTACCCAATGACAAACCAGTCATTTCAGCAAGCTATCGTTTCGTCACATATCTATCATCTTGGATGAGTTGACTAATGGTCTCCTTATTCACATCACTCACTACCGTCGATGGTCTACCGTATCGTGTATTGCCCAGTAGAGAGAAATCACCTTCTTTAAACCTCTGCAACTACCGCTGGATACTGCTGCGATCCAATGTGTCCTCCCCATAAATAAGGAGCAATTTCCTGTGAATCGATGTGGCAGAGTCATCCCCGGTCTTGAAGAGGAACTCCATCACCGACCATTATCGCAACCTGACATTTACTTCACGGTCCATTATGGGTCACTTGTGAATAAAAGAAAATACTTTTATATACCAACTTATAGCTAAATGTTCCAAGTATGTTCACAAAAAAAATTCATTCTCCTCCTGTAACAAATAAAAAAAAATTTAGAGACCACTGTGCTAAACTTTTTGAACAGCCTTTGTATATATATATATATATATATATATATACGTATATCAGGTCTTCTTATTTAAACAAGAATAAGGAAACAAAAAGCTTATATTGTTTACTTAGAAAACGATGAGTCGGACGTCCATATACTTTCTTCTAAAATCAATCCTCAATTAGTAACACAAACATAGAAAAATATTATTATATGTCCGAGATCAGGAACTTTATTTAACAAGACCTCAGGCAGAAAATTTCCAGTTCCAATCTCTCACTCTTTTCTCTCCCTTTTCTCTCCCCCTCCGCAGCAGGAAAGAGCATGTTCCAAACTACGTACTTCCTACCACAATCCTGTTTACTTGATACAAGGTTTCCCTCTGCTCCCCTCTCACCGTCACCCGGAAAGCTTGGCCTCCATTCGTTTCGAAACTCTTTTCAAATGTTTCCAATCTACTCACTGCAAGCACTTCCGGCCAGTCTTACCGTTCCTGCTGCTCCGACCGCTGGGGGCATCACCCCTTCCCACCGCCACTAACAAACTGCGTCAGTCCAAAAGCCTACTGAAAGATTAACCAACCGGCGAGGAAATAATTACCTGGGCCCCGTAGGGACTCTCTTGGAGAACGCCCCCCGATTTTGCGTCAGAATATTGCGCATGCGTCTAAGGATAGAAAGCAGCCGCACACAATAATTACAAAAATATTTTTTGTCTTTTGTTAATCTAAAAACATGAGAAGCGACATTATTTCTTTCTTCTTTTATTGATGATTGTGTATCTACAGCATTGCATTAAAGCAAAATTGATAAAGACATATAAGTCAAAATTCATACGGGCAGACTTAATCCTTGTTCTTAGTTACCGTCAAAAGAGAAAGATAAAATTAATGAACGTGAAGTTAAAGAAATTATCTCGAAGTACGATATTTAAAGAAGGGATTACATAAATGTCATTACAGGCTTTCTTGATACTTTAGGACAAGCTGTTTCCCTTCTTGCTTGTGTTTAACGTCCCACTTTATGCTTCGAGGCTTTGTGGTAGACTATCAGCCTTATGCATGAGTTTCCTCGCGGTTTCCAATTTATTCGCACTCTCTTCACGCAACCGTTTTGTTCTTACTTTCATCAATGTCTGATTTAGCCTAGTGTCATCATGGGACATAACAATTCTTCTTTTTCTTGAAGTATCTAATCGCCATAAGCAATTAGATACATAGAAACTACACAAAACATAGTTTGGACTACTTTTAGATGTTCGGATAGCACTTCACGTTACCTTTTATGCTATTGACGTCATATTAATTTTTGTGCTGCGGAAGTTGGATGTGCGATTTCCAACGATGTAGAATAAGGGTAAAGACATACCAAAGATGTCTCGAGGTCGAGGTTGAGATTTAAGTCGCGGTCGCTGCCTGGATGGTGGCACAAACACATGGATTCAAATGAGTAAGCGCATGCCGGAGATGCACGTTACATCGCGACCTAGAGATCGACCACGATGGTGAATTAGTGGCCACGATGATCAGCAACAGAGCTTGTTTTCACATCGGTGTTGAGTGAAAGCGTCACTGTGGTTTGTGTTCTTATTGGTTCACCAAAGGTAACGTAGCGCTGACGGATGGATCCGTGTAATAATTATTGTAGTTCTCTTTTTCTATTTTGCTTGATTTAGTTTAAAATGTACTCGAAAGTTTCAATAAACATTTTTATATATTCATGAAATTGTGCATGCTGCATCAATTCCAGGAATAAATAATATTCACCCATTCTTCTCTCCTTTTATTAATAGGATGAGCTCTATAACGCTATTCTGATTATTTGAAAGTAACTGCCATTTTGTCATTGTAGAGATAAAATCATTATGATCACTCTCACGGTTTAGCTACACTTGAATTTATAAAATAAACTGAACAACACAACACCCTCGGAATAATTTCGCACGTGTCCCAGTTGTTTCCAGACCCATAACTGGGACTTGTGTAACCCGGAGCAAACATGAAATTCTACGCCCCCACCCATTTCGTAAGTTTTATAAGAGAAATGTTACTTAGTTACATTATTGGTATAAATTACATTTTAAACAATACTAATGTTATTTGGGTTTGTAATAATGGTAATGGAAATAACTTACTTAAACACATGCCCTTAAATTTATCTAGTGGTTTACACCCCAGGGGGTACGCCCACCTGAGAAGGTATGAAGAAAAAAATGGGTTCAAGATGCTGACAGAATAAACTACAGTTGCAATTACAGATATTAGGCCTACGCATGTTGTAACAAAGAAATGAGTTATTCAATTTAACGTCCCAGGATTAAGCACTGAGGCTAAGGGAGATGGTGGTGATGAGAATTGAATGAAATAGTAGAATGAGAAAAGTGGGATGAAACGGTTAACCCTAAGTAACTTTCGCGCACGGTGTTTCTCCATCACAAAGTCAATTTTCCGCGAGCTTGGATCGAACCAGGGACCCACTCAGCAGAGATGAAAACTACCACTAAGCCACCGCTACCCCGTGCCTTGTAACAAAGTGTCTTTAAATTATATGCCATACAAACATGAAGTAACTATTGAGTAAGAACTGTGGTTTCATTAGCAAAAAGTTTTGAAAAAGACTAACTTGCGAGCTGCATGGTGTGCACTTAAGCAGAAGTCTTGCTGGAAATAATTAGAAATTGTGAGAATATTATTATTATTATTATTATTATTATTATTATTATTATTATTATTATTATTATTATTATTATTATTATCCCTTTAAGATTACCATTTTTGAGGTAAATTTTAGACTTTTACTCAAACACCTACTGCTTTCTTACTATTTATCGTAGGATCATGATTTATACCTCGCTTTTTTAAGGGTAGACTATACTTTGTAATGGTACCACTTGCTTGTCAATATTATACATCAAAAACGGGAAAATGGGGAAAAACGGGAGATTTTTCGATAGAAGAATTTTTCGAAACTTAGCGCCCCTTGGTCCGGGCCTGTGCTCACGTAAGAAACTGAATTTCTAGAAAAAATACGTTGTTTTATACATAATACGTGGGCAAATTTTCAATTTTGTATCTTAAAAACTGAGGTCGGTAGAAATGTTTGAAAATCTGAAGGTGATCCATTTTTTCACACACACACACACACACACACACACACACACACACACACATATATATATATATATATATATATATATATATATATATATATATATATATATATATAAAATACTTCAAAAATGTACTGCGTCATTGCTATTTGACCTAAATGGTTCAAACGTCATTTTTTCAGTATAATACGTCCTTTTCAGCGGTATCACTCACATGTCAATATTATACACTTGAACTGGAAAATTTGGGAAAAAAACGTTTTTTTTTAACCCTGCCAAAACACTTTGCCCCTTTGGCCCGGGCTTGAGTTGACATAGGGATCGGAATATGTTTTAGGAAAATACGATGTTATTTACATAATACATGTGCAAAATTTCCATCTTGTATCTTGAAGACTAAGGGCAGAACAAATTATTGAAAATCTGAATTGAGGCCCTATATATACACACACAGGGTCATATAACTATACAAATTATAAAAATTTACTGCGTCATTACTATTTGGTCATGTTTCAAACGTATATTCTTCAGTATAATAATGCCCTTTCCAATGATACCACTGTTATGTCCATATCATATATGTGAACCGGTAAAATCGGGAAAAACCGGAAATTTTTCTGAAAAAATCACCCGCTCAGAACACTTGCGCCTGTCAGGCTCAGCCCAGGTTTAGATAGAAATCTCAAAAAATCTGAGAAATATCCGACGTGCGGGAAGGAGGGGGAGTGAAGAATGCAGAGTTTACAAGGGGGCTCCGTCGGAAATATTGTTCTGAACACTGCTCTAATTTACTTCACAAGTTTTAATAACGTTTTGCAAAGCGTTGAAGCTTCTTAGTCGGGGTACAGAACAAGGCTACCAGCAAAAAGGGGGAGGAAGCCTGGGAGGGTGTATTTGTAAAATGATTTTCTATCAAGATGCGTATTATATTTTTAAAGCATGACAATATATTCTACATTAATTATTTTTTTGATATGTACTTGAATAGTGTAATTTTAGGCGAAACATATTAAGTGCCAAGAATGTTATCCCTTATAGTGCCCTGCAGGCTCTCCCCTAGTTGTGGCCCTGTATGTTTCTTCTCAAACAGAACTTAGAGCGAGGACGCGATCTACGATATGTGTGCACTTTATCCCTCGCGACCTGGACTTGAGATAGCGACCGTGACTTAAACCTCGGCCTTCACCGAAAGGCATCTTTGACATATTTTTTACCCTAAGAAATACATTTTTGAAAGATTCTCCTACTACTACTACAAAAAAAAAAAAAAAAACGTATGTAACTTAGCATTAGCTCATTACAAAAAATACGAAATAGTCAAATTCAACCAATGTAATTTTAATCATGTTATAGACAAAATTTTTCGATATTAGGAAAATAATATTTAAAATTACAGGACAGTGACAAGAAAGTCACGATTTTCAGCTAGAAATTTATTAAGTAAAAATTCACACTGGTATACGTTTCAGCATCTATAGCCCTACTTTATATGGATTAAAATCTTGTTTGAAATACTTAACTTTCTCTGAGGTTTTTATTTGGAGTTTTGTCTAGTTTATATATTTGCATGGTGTTCATTTGGTATATAGCCAAAACCCACTGGTGAAATCCTCACACCTAAACAATAAGAGGGTGCATATGAAAATAAGGCGAGAAACGCGTTGTTTGAAAGTTACAAGATGCCGAAATCAAGAAAATTGTAAGTTTGAGGCTGCCTAGATCGAAAACAATGAAAAACGTCAACGGCGATTTAAAAAAATATTAGAGGAACTACTACATTGTCTATCTAAACACCCATGTTTGACAGTCGGGACACATCGGCGCAACGGAGTTTATAGTGGGAGCTGCGGTATAGGTTCCGCTTCTCCACCTCTCTCTCTACAATCATGTTCCAACTCTGAAACAGTTATTTATATAGAAAGTGTACTAGTTTCTCTAATATTTCTTTAACTACCTTTGGTGTCTGTATGCTTAGAGGCTGAAAGTGCTGAGAATTAAGCACATGCAATGCGAGACAAGGAAAACAAAAGGAGCGGATGATATTCCAGTTTCTAGGAAGCATTATCAAATACCATATAGTATAGTCTATCAAGTCAAACGTGATATAGATAAATTAGTTGCACAGGATATATGGAAACCGGTGTCTTGTTCTGATTGAGCTACATCTATGGTTGTCGTGCCGAAGAAAAACAGTGAATTACGCTTGTGTGTGGATTATATTGTGACACTAAACAAGGTTCTTGAAAAAATGGTATACCCTCTTCCTACACCGGAAGATATTTTTAATCAATTACAAGGCATGGCTGTCTAAGGATTTCGTATCAGTAAATTCTAGTTGATGAGCGATCCAAACCTTTGCTAACGGTCACAACGCCATGTTGTATGTTTAGAAGCTGAAAGTGATAAGTATTAAGCAAATGCTGTGCGAGACAAGGAAAAGAAAAGGAACTGAATATTTGTTTTCAGTTCTTCGTTTCTCTTGTTGATGTTGAATATTGGGTGTGTTGTATTTATCAAAATAAAAGTGTAGAAGTGGATCAAAGAGTTTACGTAGCAGCTTATCTTCTTGGAATATGCTGGCTGTTGTATAGGATAATGTGGGTGATTTATGATCTTAAAGACATGGAGCTACTGATATGGATTCTAGGTCGTGTTATGATTGGGTTACGGAAAATATCAATGAATAAATGTATGCTAAATCGTTACAGTGGCTTTCATAGTTTTCGAGCTAACAGCCTGAAAGTTATACTTTTCTCAATTTTGCCATCTCGTAACTGAAACAATTCGTTTTTCGCCTTATGTTCATACTGACTTTTTTTTTTTGTTTTGCTGTTTAGGTGTGAGGACTTCACCAGTAAATTTTGGCTACATAATAAATGAACACTCTTCTATTTTGTTACTAGGATCACACTAGTGGTTGTTACAAGATTATTATATTAATATGTCCTAAATATATCCGTTACTCTACATGATAACTCTTTAAGTAAGCAAGTTTTGAATTGTTTCTTTCCAATAGATAGATGATGTAATTCCTGTTCCATTTTTTCAGTTTGAGCGATAATCTCGGCCAAGTTCCTTAATGTTTAATTTTCGATAATTTCTTCACGTGCAACGGTGACTTTGAGGGTGGCAATCTGTATCTCGTTCTTTCATAAGTGTACATTTTACGTAATGTTCTTTATTCATTTTAGCAGAGTATATTCATTTTACCGAGCGAAGTAGCTCAAGTGGTAGAGCGTTGGCTTCCCATTCGAGAGGTCGTGATTTCGATTCTCGCTGCCGACTGCCCTGACTGGAGTTTTCCAGAATTTTCCTCAGTTCTACCAGGCAAATGCCGGGATGGTACCTACTAAACAGGCCCTAGACGACACCTTAACAAATACTTTCCATTATTATTGTTGTTGTGAAATATCCATTATAAAATGGCCTCTGAGCTGTATCTGGTGATTGTTAAATAAATAAAAAGAGAATAAATAAATAAATACATATTTACTCATTTCGTTTTCTCACAATATCCGTTTTATCTTTTTAAAGTTATTTATATTGCGAGATCATACAAGTAGTATGTATATAAAGAGTATGTGGTCATCGTAAGAAAAATACGACAAGCAGCTAGTAGCCAAAATACGAGGAGCAATCAAAAAGTTTCCGAAATTTTATTGTAGTTTCCGCATTTGTTATGTAATCACAATAAACCTTTTACAGTACATTCCTCAGGTTGGCTAGTTATGAATTTGACAAGTATGAACAGGCCATAACGTTCAGCATATGAGAAGTGTAGCTGAACGCAGGAGTGTGTGGTGATCATTTGGCGCAATGTTACAGATCGAGCAACTCGTAAAAATCAAATTCATGTGTAAATTGACGAAAAACATTCAGACACTTTGATAGCCATAAAACAGTTTATCATCATCAGATATTTGAATCTCCCCAAAGCCAAAATTAGGTCTCAAAGGTACCCGTTTTGCCACCGTCGAAGAGATCAAAACTAACGTAACAACTCAACTTTGGAAGATACGAAAAGAGGACTTTCGTCGGTGTTTCCAGCAATCACAGGAGCGGTGGAGCCAGTGTGTGTGTGTTTCGAAGTTGCCTACTTTGAAGTCGATTAAGTACATGTATACATATAGTGGTAATAGAGAGCTATAGCAAAATTCTCGGAACTTTTTGACTGTCCCACGCATATATAAAGGGGGCATAAATGAATAACAATTTCGTCCAGCAAAATATATTTTTATTACCAAAGAACGATGTACTTTCTAGCGCCATGAAAGTTTGGCCTTTTTCTATTTTCTCGGGAACTAACAACGAAAATTTACCCTAAGGTATAGTATCTTGTTCATCTCTGTATATACTATCCACCGATAGATACCGCATATTTGGACAGCGTTTTAGTTAAACAGAAATTAATTTTTAAATATTAACCGTCGCACTACCACGGTGTTCACGTGTGGACAAATTTAAAAACGTACATGTTATATTAATTTTAGGATGTTGCACATAATGGAACTATTTTTAAAGTTATCGGTATATGAGGTCACGAAAAATATTATCCGAAATTGCAGTTTTTAGTTATTTCTTATGGCAATGGAGTGCTTCTGACCCTACGGATGGATAAGTTTGTAAATAGATTCATTGGATTTGGCATTCTCGAATTTGCATAAAATGTGCAATTAGGACTGCATTGAAGAGTATGGGCCTTTACCATCGGCATAAGCAGTACTCCCAATGCTCAAATTTGAATTCATCTTTCTCTTGACCCGATGGACAGATAAGTTTAAAATTAGTTTCATTAAACGTAGCATCTCAAAAATTAGTATATAAAACACTTTACAAATTTATCCACACATGGCCACCTTTTACTAGTGACATGGTGAGTAGTTGTTCTTTCTTGTGTACTTTGACTATCATATGTTCCTAGAGTATCGAGAAAATTAAACCAATCCTCACACTTGTGTTATGGTAATCATACTTGGCATTGTTGTCTCGGAATATGAATGACACGTGAAGCTTAGCTCTGGTTTTCATTCAGAGAAGTATGACTACTGTGCTGTGCATTCATGATGTAATCATCCATGTGCTGCGATGTTATTTGAACGTTTTGAAAAACCTCATATTGCAGTAGGATAAAGAATGCCCCTTTATCTCCAAATCAATCCAAGATGCGCTACTCCGCATTTGCCTTGTAGAGTGGCCTACTTGGTCTCTGGTCTTAAATCATACCGCGCATGTATGAAATATGGTAGAACATTTCGTACCTTCAAAATGTTCTGTTTGTGTATTCTTACAAGTTCTGAGAAAGATTTTACCGATCTCAACATTCCATACAACTACTACACATGTGGTGAGCTCCCTCGTGGCTGTGTTGAAGCCTACGCATTCTTGACGCGGAAGAGTTGAGTTCGGTTTGTGGTAAGAGCTCACGTGGTTAGCCCATTAAGCTATAGTTCCACGTATCATATAGCAACGCTGTTGAAAGTGGGCTAAACTAAAATGAAATCAAAATTTTATAAAAATACACATACATTATTTGGATTACATTCTTCCTATGAATATCTGATGCCATTTTCACATTATCATGCAGACTTAATGTCTACCATTATAAATACTTATAGGAGCAGCAATAGAGGTCGATGTTTACTTAATCTTCTTCATTCAGCTTAAGGATCAGAAATATGAAGTAAAAGTTTGTCTTCAATTCAGTAAATCTTGGCAGAAACTATGGCCAAGAAAACTATATCAATATGCACTTGTATGTAAAAGATATCACAGCTTCTCAACAAATGATGTTTTTCTTCCTTTTTTATGACCGATCGATGAAGTTTGCACTTAACAGGACTTATGTTGCATTTACACTTTAGGTAAGATGCATATCGTGATCTATAATGAGAGAAAACAATGACTACCCATTAATCACACATGCAATCAAGGTCGTTCTTGTTGGAGTTCAAATTTATAATAATTAACTTAATTCTATATTCCTCTTTATCTTTTACTTCTATTCCGTTTCAATATACGTATCTACAGTAAATTATCTTCTCTGAATTCCAAGTGGATTTTTTAAATCACTTTTATATTTTAAGCATATTCATTCGAAGCAACCTTCATCATGAGTATAACTTTCTTTTTTTGAAAAAAATATATATTGTGCCTTTCTGGATGAAAAATTGCAACCATTTCCGTTTGAAAGTCTTGTTTAGCTATACCCTCCTCTCTCTCCATCACTCTTTTGTCACTCTTTATGTCCCCCCTCTTCCTCTAAATAGAATGCCCTTTACCACTAGAGAGCGGTGTTGCCAGTTCCCCTTTGAAAACTCGTGTTCCGCAGCCATGGTTATATCGATCCCAAAACTGGGACTTCCAGCAGCGGCAACAAGTACAACTGCAAGCAAAACTTCTCTCTCTCTCTCTCATTCTCTCCCTCTCTTTTCCTTACGCACTCACTGACACAAACACACACAAACATGAATACATCTCTCTCTCTCTCTCTCTCTCTCCCGCTCGCTAGTTTATTCTAGCCTTTCTATATACCTTGTGAGGAAACAACTTTGACATATTTCCTACATTATATTCACAAATTTTTCCAACCTGATTGCAAAATTAGGTTAGTGGAACGTATAAACGAAACAAAAGAAAAATATAAATTAGTAATTTATTTTTGTAAAACTGCAGGCTTTATTTAAGATAATTTACATAATAATGTTTCAGAAGATTCTTCTGCAAATAAAAGATTTGAATAAAATATTAATCTATACTGGAGTCTAGGAAGATATATTTCTGGTTGACCAGACGACTAATATTAGTTTTGTAATGTGTACCTACTGCACACGTTCCTCGAAGCCATTTCTTGGTATCACAAGGGTAGGCTAGTCCGCTGGGCAACCGAGAAAATATCTGGTGTGTCCTTTTCTTTATAGAGACCTCAGAATATATTTAATGACGAAAAAAATGAATAAGATTTCCTGAAACATTTACATGTCTTTTCTGGAGTAACACATAAGATATTTTCCTCCCCTTGTGATTATTTGTTGTTAACAATATTTCAATACACTATTTCAACAACAAGTTGGTTAACCTGAAGTTACAACTATATTGCTGGGCAACGTGGGTACCTTCTACACTCAAGATTTTAAATTCAAAATAATGTATGGCGTCAAAGTTAAAATCATGTGTGTTTATATAAATATTTTTTTTTAAAAAAAAAGACTGGTTCTGTAATTTCAAAATTGAAGTAGTTACAACAGGTTATTGTGAATTATGACGAATTATGACGGATCTCATTCAAAATAATCTCCTCTGGACTGACACACTGACTTAAATAGTGTCATCACTTGGGGAATCATTCCTAAAATTTTTAATTCTCAAGTGTTTCAAGAACATTTTCCGTATTTTCCTAGATACCTTCATTGGAGTCAAATCATTTTCTATTCATGATTCCAATTCAGGAAATACTGTAGATAGATACCCTTAGCTTATAATATTGTATTAGGGGAGTTGGGAATGCAGAAACATAGGAACTTGAAATTTGGCCAAAATATATTGTGATCGAGAACGGATGATTGGGCGCTATCGTGGTGAAAGATCCAATTCTCGTCTTCTTACCAGAGTGCAAGCATTTTCTTCCGTATATTGATTGACTTTGTGACCCTAGTAGTAATTCGTGATGCAAAATACTTGTAGAATGAGAGGAAGGTCTTCATATTCTTCTGATTTTGTCATGTTTTTCTCAGTCGTAGCAAACTTGTATCCTTTCATTGCGATGATGATTCCTTTATTTCTGACTATACCCACGAAACTATTATTCTTCGCCATTAATCACTCTATTTAAAAATTGTTGCTAGTTTTGGCCCGATTAAGCAGTTCTTAGGACACCTCATGTCAGCCATATTCATTGCTGAACTGAAAATTTCAGAATGAATGTCACGGGCAATCGACACATGTTTAAATCCTCAGTCAAAATTGCCTTCATGGCTGCGAACTTTCACAATGTTTTCATTGGTTTTTAAGTAGAACAGTGGCCGGACTAGAGTCCTCGACTATTTTGTGGTCGGCTCAGATATTTATCTAAGAAAATTGTGTTTAAAAGCTATGTTTATTCATCAGTCACCAAAGTTGATTTCCTTGCTTTAATGTACAATTTCACACACGGTTGTTTTTCAATGTCTTCATCCATGTTGCAAAATCTGTCGATCACAAAATACAGGTATTCACTATCTAGGCTATTATTCTACACTAAATAATTATCTCGCAGTGGATTTTGCAGGAACTTTCCTTACTGAAGAAACTTCCCTTACACATTCACAGGAAAATTTAATCCATCTTATCATGCAGTGACATTTCTGTTTTAAAACGTTCTAGTCACATCATAGATAAGATGTCACAACAAAGTTATTTACAAATATCATAGTACCTACCCCTGTGGACGAATTGGTAAGGCGATCTACCAACATCCCTACAACTACCATTTTCATAACGCACTGATAGTATTGATACCATTGCCTTTTTCATGTGGCCAATCTTCTTCTGGGCTATTCAATCAAGCATTTTTATTCTTGATTCAATGAGCTCCTACTTGTAAAATGATAGTGAGTCACCACTGAAAAATTCGGCATTCTGCATTTATATTACACATAAATAGAAATCAAACTAGGGGCAAAGATAATCTAAAGAAAATACTTAATTGCTATTCAGGCGCATTGGAACATGCAATGAAAATACCAGCGTATAATACTTATAGTAGGGTAATCTATTAATAAAGACACTTCAAAATATTCTGTTTGTTCCTGTGTTCCAGAATGGCAAATTGCTAGTATTTGGTAGGTATAATAGCTGATTTGATTCTCAGTGGGCCCGAAGAATTTTTAGTATACAGTAGCTAGTCAGCGTTGAGAGCCGAATGGAGAGTAATGAACCCGGCCGGTATTGAAAGACACAATTATTGGTAGAGATAATTAATGTTTTACTATACATTCTCCAACTGAATGGTGTTTTACGAGCAGGAACTTTTTATGGGAGAGTTTTTAGTCACTTTCTGCCATTGTGTTACAAGTAGAATTTCCATCACTCTTAAAAATGTATGTGTCGACGATAGGAGATGATAAACACTGATAGATACAATCTACTACTTAAGAGTATATCTTTACGTATAGAGCACTTGAATAAATAAATAATCTCGTGCACCAGAATGAAAGCTATTAATATTATTTGCAATTAAAGACATTAATGCCAAACAAATTAATTTCTCTCGATTTTATCAATAATTACGCATGAGAATAACCCTTAATCTCTTTTCCTAGCCCAATGTCATCTATTGACTGATAAACATATACCTGCTCTTTGGACAATGTTAAAGTTTTAAAAGACATTAAATTTTAATATTTATTCATACTTTTATCCTTATCTTATTATTTATACTATGTAGGTAAACCTTGTTAAAAGCATGGTGTCAAAAAGCGTAATGAGCAGTTCTGTAACAATTATCTGATGAAGCTAATATGTTCAATTAGTTGGCGAAACTGTCACACATTTATTATTTTTTATAAATAAACGTTTCTTTACTCAGCGATTTGTATTTTTAGTGTACGTTATTCAAGATAACAAAGCTAGTATGAATCAGTTACTATTATTTTAGAATTTTCCCCGTAACACATTAATTGACTAAGAACTCTGTCATCTCTAGGATGAAGCTTGCACCATAATGACAAATCCGTATATTGCATTCATTACATACTTCAACCTTCTCGTTTAGATGTAAGGACGTTCCTTTTTCAAACAATCTATCAATTTTGCGTTTTTCCTCTTTCTCCTTCCATTATGTATACAATTACAAACTTCAGAATGGAATTCCAAAATTTAGTACTGTTGCGGTTTCTCCTGAACCTAAATTTAGTACCTGTTCTTGTTTTTCTGAACCTAAACTTACAATTTGTCTCAAAGGAATTTCACTCCAAAAGTATGGGCTTACAAAGTTGCATTTTCTCTGTGATCAACCAAGTATAATTATCAAAAAATTTGATATTACCATTGTGTGAGCCAGCTGTACACGAAATCTCTGTAAAGGCTAAAGAGATGAAAAGCTTGAAACAAAATAAAAATAGTTTCTGATACGGATAATTATTCGGTATTATATTTAAGATATAATAATTCAATATATGTCCTTCATAGCTCCAATTAATGACATATATATTATTAATGCATGTGTAGCATATCTGTTTTACAAAGTAGATTGAAGTTATAATTTTTCTTTATTAAATTATCCATAAAGACGTACAAAATGTCGTTTCATTCTTGCGGTAGTGAATTGCAGGATGTACTTTAGACGCTGTGTTTGTCTCAGTTTATAGTAGACATCAAATGTGGAGGAGAGAGTTATCTAGAAGTTAGGAGAGAGTAAAGGTTCGTGGGTTTATCATGCCTGTAAAATATACAACCTTTTAAGAGGGCTATATAGTAGTACTTTCCAACGTGCACTTACCATAGACCAATTAAAAACAGTAAATGAACAAATGTTTGAAAATGTCGAATTATAAGGCACATTTTCATTCGCGTGCAAAGGATAGAGAGCGCGGTCAAAAGCTGCAGAAGAATCAACCAGCTGGCAACGCACTCATTGCTAAATTACGGCAATATGTGACCAAACTTACGGCAATATGTGCTCAACGTGTAGTAGCACGACGTGTCCGACAGTCATTAATAGTGGTTATTTGGATTATCCGGCAGGGGTTAGCTCTGGAAACGGCACACAAACGCCAGGTCAAAGCTCTAAAACTAATGTATGTCGCCCGTTTGAGGGCGGCATGCTAGCCTCTGGCTAAGTGCAATATAGCGGTGATAAAAGGCGTTATTTTATGACCAAGATGAGATGTGGAACTATTATCAGGAAGTGTGTATGATTTACGACTGTCCTATGCATGGAAAAGATCACTTTCTATGGGTTCGCACGTGTAGGAGAGTTTCCCCGTGATTAAACGTGGGAGACACAAGTTTGATACCCGGCGGGAGCTCATGTGGTTCAGATCACGTGTTAAATTCCATGTGCACGTCTCATATAGTGATGGGCAGTGGGAATATACCCGTGGGAAGGAATTTTAAAAATGGGAATATTCCCGTTTTTTCCCTGACCTATAAATTCCCGGGAAGGAATTTATTTTCATTTTTCTACTTTATCTTCCAAATTATAAGAACCATATGACTAATTACTTTATTTTATTTTATTATGATTTACTTCTAGGTTTTAAAGAATTTGGAGGTTAAAAAATTTAAAATTATTTGACGGTACTTTATATAACTAATAATATGAGTTTTTAAGTTCCATTTCCATTTGCACTAAAAAGTAAGGTAATTGTTTAGTATTGGGGGGCCAAAACTAGCAAAAAGTAGGATGATTTACGGAAGAAATGAATTGTTGGTGATGTTCAAGTAGTTAAGAAAGTATCGAACACATTTTTTTAGGGCAATAGGCGATTTATACAAAACGGCAATAGGGCAATAGGGAATTTATACAATACGTGTTATTTTCACACATATTTAATTGATAGAACATATAGTAAATAAATATACATTTATGCGTACTCTCTAAATATAATAAAGTGTTAATAAAGTTCAGAATATACATTTTAAAGAATCCTCTGTGGACAAGAGTAATAGTATGCTGTGATATAAAAATTAATTCAACTTTGAAATCATAATATAGTAATAGAATGCAATTTTCTTTCTGATTGTACATAAATTCCCGGATAAATTCCCATTTTGGGAATCTTCCCGAGAATATTCCCAGGGAATATTCCCGAAAAATATCTTCCCGGGAATTTACCCATCACTAGTCTCATATAGCCTCATTTTTGAATGGCCGCTAAATTTAAAATCAAATCAAATCAAAATCACATGTTTAGGAGAAGGTTTTTCCCAAAGGATTTATGATAGCCGTGGATTTCTTCATCAAGGGAAATAACCCATACATAAAGTGGCATGTAATGCGTGTATGCTGCTTACTGGCTGTCTATAGCACCTTTTAGATTCCATTTACCGAAAACATGATTCTGTTTTGTATGGAATAGGACTGCCAAATTCTACATGCACTAAAACAGTACCAGCAGTCGTACCATCAATATAACTGTAGTTCACATGGAAATGGAGACAGGTATCAAGGTCATCCCGTTTAGACACATTCTTACTTAATCTGGAGATACATCACCAAAGGACTTTTGTTCTTTTGGCCTACTAAAACTGAAAATCACATAACGTCGAGCTACGTGAGGGACTGTGGAAAGTATCTCTCCTAGAATAAGGAATGAGCTCTGCTGAACAGAAGTCACCTTCAATGAATGTCATGCAAATGTTCATCGCCAAGGACATCATATTGAATATAGTTGGTGCTGCGAAAGGGATTTTATAGTCTAGGGAAGGCGGAGGTAATTTACCAGTTTCAGGATGAAACTATTTTCTATATTATTGCAATGAGAACTATGCACTGTTGAATGCAGTGGCTCTTAAATAATCCTTGAAGTACCGCGTACGGATTATAGATAGTACTCTGAAACTTAAAATTCTAAAATTAAATACTGAACTATTCTTATTTTGCGAAGTTGGAGAGTCATGAAAAAAACCACTAACGTTCTATCCTTTAAGATTTCCAGTAAGAAATGTCTCAACATTGTTTAATCATGTGATTTTTAATACGACGGACAAAGTTCACATCCCAATAATAGTAATTCATATTAAATTATTATAACTACTTATAATGCTACATCAATGTTATTTCAATATGTAAACGATTTTTTCGTGTACGAAATTGTAGTAGTTTAACAGTTTGTTACGTTTATCAACGAACAGTGATTTTAGAAAAAAATCAACTGCGAAATGAGGCAAAAAGATTTGGAAATCACTTCTTTAACTCATATAAGTTTTATCTGGTACATTACTGATATATTATTACTGATAGTAATATAGGATTCATGCTCGAACATAAATAATATCCAATAAAACAAAGTTAATTTTTAACTCATAAAAATGGGGAAAAATAAATGTTAAAAAACCTCTTAATTTAAATAAAGTTGGAGATAGAGAAAGCCTATACCATTTGTTTTTCAAATCGAGAGTAATGAACACTATTAAAACTTTTTAATTAACTAAATCCTCTTCCTCCCTTCATGAATCCCAGAGGCTTGGTTGCAGAAATCAAATATAGCCACAGAATAGACAAACTTCTGAGCCAGCTAAATCCAATCTGCATTCTCACAATCAATTTCCTTAATATTCAACAGAGTACGATTTCTCCCGTCTATATTTGGGCTTTCCCTGGGGACTTTCTCCAGCCAAGTTGCAACAGAAACGACCCAACGTTCCGTAAGTTTACCCCAACTTGAGCTTTTTTATATTTAGTTACGTACTAGTAGCACGTCACGTAAGCTTAGTTTGAAGTGGATGTTGATGGTTATAAAACAATTCATGATCAGAATAAACCGAAGCAATTGATGATAGACTTTATGAATATAGCCTTCTGAATAAGATTGTATCACTTAACTACCACGAGCGTTTAGAAGGTAGTGGGAATTTTATTTTATTGTACTGGATACAGAATAACAAAATTGCTGTAATGTTAAATTCATAAATTAGTTTGTACTATTTCAGGTTTTCTTTGGAGGGTTAATTAAGTAAGTCTCTCTACCGACATAAAGAGTTTGACATTTTTCATTAGTTTTAATACCATACTACTAATTAAAATGTATATATCCTAAATTCACAGAAGCCAATTACGACACAAATGACGTACCTGGAAATTATTTTAACTTACTTAAGTTTATAATAACTATAACAAATCAATTTACAAACTGATGACTATAGACATATCAGAAAAATGTAAGATGAAATAGAAGAGTGTTAGTACAGGATAACGGGACTGCCATTTTTTTTTTTTTTTTTTTTTTGCGGGAATCCGAATTTAATATTTATACCTTGTAGCGTAAAATAGCTTGAAATAAGGTAATACATCAATTTCTCACAGAATTTCTGATCCTTTAATTTTGAATTGAAAGACATCAATATAAGATTGTATGATTTTCACTCGTGTGTCACTACTGTTTAACTGTGGGCTTGAACATTACATACAAAACGAGAAAATGAACACAAATATATCATTCTGCACCATTGGGTTCCATTTTTTATCCGTTTAGTTTTTTAACCGGACACCTCTCTATGAACTAAATTCTTTCTTTAACATATACAGGGTACTCAACTCGTTCTTTAAGAACCAGTTTTGTTGGACAGTAAAAAGTAGTGTAACTTATTTTAATAAGATAGATGAGCAGGATACATTTCAGTAACTAGTAATAGATATATTAGTAGAGAGAGAGATTACAAGAAGTTACGTGTTTATATGTTACATCGTCAGGGAATTTTTGTGAATCTTAGCATAGGTGACTAAGTAAACAAGTTGATATGACCATATGTTCTATCAATCATTTCAGCACTACAAGTTGTGAACCTTTTCTGATGTTATGTTGCTTATTGCTCAACTTCTAGTAACTTTACAGCGGTCGGCATAATGCACTTGAATGATGTTGAAGTGACATTTCCAATGGTATGCAGCACGTGGCATTGATGCTTTTGGATGAGAAATTACTGAGCGACATTTTGAAATCAGTGTTGTCAACCAAGCCTCTTAAATAACCTCAACTTTCCCCAAATTATCTCAATAACTTCCATTTTAAAGATAGCATTACCATTAATTGCATATCGTTTGAAAGATCGTCTGTCAATGCGATGTATTTTGTTTTTTCTTACCTCAGTAGATTAGTTACAGGGTTAGCAGTACGCTGCTTAAGGTTAACAATAGTGCACAACCTGTAGGTCTCAAGTCGCTGGGAATAGGAGAAGTGGACAACAAACTTCTTTATTTAGAATCACCCAACCATTTCCAAAACTATTTCCACTTCCTCCCGGGACATTCTGTATGTGTTGAGTGTATGTAATTAACTTAAGGCAGAGAATAGATGTATCACGCATGTATCTAAGAAGAGAGAGTAGTTTCAATTAATGAAAAAGAGGACAGTATGTGTGTATTTATCATTGATTTTCATTGAGATACATGTTTTCTACGTTTAAGATTTAATCGCATAATAATTTCGTTTGGTTTAGATTGTAATTTTAAAGTAATGCTTCAAATTTCAAAAGTACAATTAGCAATTTATCAATGTTTCTGATAATTAATGTAATGTTAACGTTATATTGCTAGTGATACCTTGTTCCGAGCAGAGAAGTATATACACTTGCCATGAGAAACCTACTCACATTAGTAACTAGTTAATGTTCTTAAAGTTTACTACACATTTCCTATTAACTTCAATAGTATTGAGATATAGTGAAAACAAGAACATTGTCACATGTACTTCACATGAATGAGCTTGTTTTGCATGGCAAGATATTTTATCAATTATTATTGATACCGGAAGTGTTAGTAGACTTCTACGAATTTCGGATTTTGTAGGGATTCGCGCACTTAAATGACGGCAGAGAACGTCTTCTTGGTATCAACTACTGTTCTCAGCCTATTTCATATGTGGTTGATTTTGGCTACTTTCGGTATGAATAGAGAGTTAAAAGAAAAGATGGTACATATTATTGGAAAGCTAAATAGATTTACCGTAAAGGAAAACAGATTACTGTTATCTCTTTTCAGTATTGCTCTATGTAGATCAATATTGAAACCAAAAGTTGTATGAATTGCCATCACTTTTGGTTTAATAAAGACTTAGGAATGGAGTTTAAATATACTGTATTCTGGTATCAATATTATAAAATTGAAAGTGGCTATGTTTGTGACTCGAAATCTCTTGAACCACCCGACCGATCTCGATTACATTTTCGACATTTATAAGGTTTGGACCTGGAAGTGCTTTTATCTATTCATTTTGATTGTATGAGTTAGGGGAGGGAGAGGGGAGAGATATAAAAAATAAATAAAGCTTAAATACTCTTTAACCACCAGCCTGATCTGAATCAAGTTTTCAACATGAATGAGATTCAAGCTTGAAAAATATTTTGTCATTTCATTTTGACATTAGTACTTAGGGAAGTGGAGGGGACATATATATATATATATATATATATATATATATATATATATATGAAGTTTCGACTTGACATGTTTTTTTACGTTCAACAAAGAGGAGGGTGAGGGTAATGGATATATATAAAAGCATATAAAACTTAATAGCTCTTGAATCACCGGACCGAACTCGATTTAATTTTCAACATGGATGAGGTTCGGTCCTGGGGCCGAACTCACAGTTTTCTGGGTTTCTGAGTTTAACAGTGACATATTTAATCCCGTTTAAATCAAAATTCAGCAACGCAACTTGCGGAAGGGACGGAGAAAATACATAAAACTTATAAAAGAAATGAAAAATGTTAGCGTCGAATCCATAGTTTTTGGGGTTGTTAAGTTGAGCAGTGACACTTACGATCGCGTTAACGCCCCAATTCGGCCCCACAACTTGAAGAGGGGAGGGTAGATACATAAAATGATCAAAAATAACCAATATTAGTGCCAAATCCATAGTTTTCGGGGTTGCTGTAAAGAACAGTGACACTTCCGATGCCGCTTAAATCTAAATTCAGCCACACAACATGGGGAAGGAGGATGGAAGAGAAATATAAAAATGATCGAAAATTATCGATATCACAGAGCGCTTTAGTGGTAGTAAAAAAGCGACTGATTGACGGAACATATTACTATTTTTCTTAATTTAATCCAGCAAAGCGGGTAGTTGATGCTAGTACTTAATAAATTGCTGGAAGCCGCTTCTCGCTAGCTATTAGCATATTTGCTGTGCACTGCGCAACGTTGAGATTGAAAGAGATTGTTTTCTAGCATTTCAATTATGAATCACCTTCATCAAAAACCTCGATTCTTAACTTTTGATCCTAGACGTCCTACACAAAGTTGATGATGTTCCATTAAATAGTTCATCTTGAGATTTTTGTCTTCCTAACGTGCGGACAGACGGAGAATATATAAAGTAGTTGGTAAACCAAAGTCCTTAAAAATTGAGCTTAGCTTAGCTTAGAAAGGACGTATGCGAACCGTGACAGCTAGATGTTTATGAAGATTGGTACCATGACTAATTGTGGATCACTATTCATCGTGGTGATAGTCAATCGGTGCGAAAATGTCTTGTTTACTCGCTATTTATAATACATATACAAGCAGTGACTGGGTGAGGCTGTGCCGAGTTATATCCGAAAAACGCCAGAAAAAAGGCAGAAAATGAAAAATCTATGCAGGTGACCTGATAAGGGAGGGTGACACGTGACCATAAACATACTTATAGTGTCACACAATCAGTGTTGCCATCCCAACACAAACTTATAGTTTTTTCAAATATTAGAATGTACACCATTTTATACCACTAAAACAATTGGCATAAAACGTGAAAGAAAATGAAAAAGATGGGTTATCAGTGTAAGGGAGATATGAGGCTATAAATTGAGAAATTATGAGGCTAGTACAATGAAACGAACAAATATACAACAACAACAAGACTGCAGAAGGAACAAATGTACAATAAGGAGTAAACTACAACATACACAACCTCCAGTGACTAACGGGTTTGATACAGGATTCATCCAAAAGGGACAAATGTTAGAATTGCCGTAGAAAGACGATAGACGCTTGTGACATAATGTAGAAATATGAACAGTAAGTCTTCGTGTAGTGCAGCAATTCCAATGGCGTTTGTATAGAATCGAAATTTCGAACCGTTCTCGAGAGCTATAAAACGAACTGTCTTGGAGTTGCAACACTGCATAAAATTCTGCGTGCCTACTAAACCACATAAACGACAGCATAGCGCCTGAAAAGAGCACAGAAAAACTGTGTCACGAAAGGTAACAAATCTGACAAAAACGTTCATCAGAATCGATTCGCAAAGATTAATGACCTATGATAGGTGTAGGTCGAGAGTATAGGAAACGTTAGCTTGTGATACAACAATGAAAATAAAACATACTGCATTCAGGTTACCAGTAATATACAATCGAAAATTATTTTAACATAATACACCAATACATGCAACAGAAAAGTCATAAATAGCGTGGCAAAACTTTTCTCGTCCTAGCCATACACCCAATATGACATATCAAATCGGTTAGTCACTGATACTGTGGTTTACTAACTACTGTGTATTTATTCCTTCTGCAGTCTTGTTGTACATTATTGTTCGTTTCATTGTACTAACACCGTAATTTCTCAGTTTTAGAGCCTAGTATCTCCCTTATTTGGCAACACTGATAACCTACCATTTGTTTATGTTTTTTCACGTTTTATGCCAATTGATTTAATGTCATAAAATGGTATATGTTCTATTTGAAAAACTATAAGTATGATGGGATGGCAACATCGCTTGTGTGACACTACTGCTGTGTTCTTGGTCACGTGTCACCCTCCCGTTGGTATGAGGTTAGTTGCATACATTTTTCATTTTATGCCTTTCTCCGGCGTTTTTGGGGTATAACTCGGCACAGTCTCACACAGTCACTGCTTGTATATCTATCTATCTATCTATCTATCTATCTATCTATCTATCTATCTATCTATATATATATATATATATATATATATTATAAATAGCGAGTAAACAAGGCATTTCCGCACCGAGTGATTATCACCACGATGATTAGCGATCCACAATTAGTCATGGTACCAATTTTCATGAATATCTAGCTGTTACGGTTCGCATACGTCTCTTGTTACCACAGTTATTTTCAACTATGTGCTGCACTTATGTAAGAGTACGTCTTTAGGTTTAGAGATTGAACATAGATAAACGTTAAGAAGCAAGGAGAGAATGGTGCACGACGTAAAGTAAGTGTTAACAATAAAAGACTTGCAGAGCCGTAGCTACAGAGGGGACAAGCTGGGCGGTTGCCCCGGACGCTGATAGCAAGAGGGCACCAAACGTGCAAGAAGGAAAAGTGTTGGAAATGAGTAAACGATGTGTTGCCCCAGGGAATTGTTGGCGCCCTATTAAGTTAATATTATCGGTTTGCTAAGAAATAAATTTGTTACAAAATTTCTTACTCGCGCCGCTCGCAACTCAGACGTTTCAATATAAGTCATAACAATCTTTATTTATTACTTAAAGAAAGTTATTATATATCATTTCTTAATAACGATGTGCTATACAAGGTGCTAAGTAATGACTTATAGTGTACAGAGGAGCGTTTTCAAAATCAGAAACGATCAAAGTGTGAAATATATTTTCGACGTTTTGATGGTAATGAGTTTGCTTAATTCATCACGCTTTTCTCCACAATGGGATTAATCACGACGGTGAGAATGAAGGTATGAAAATGAAAGAAGTGAAGAGACACACTAAAACACGAAAGCTGCTCTTTGCGCGGGAATATTAAAAATGTAGGTCAACAAGAGAAATAATAAGATTTTAACGAAGCAGTTTTATAATAGGGACTTAAGGGGTAGGAACTTAACCCAACGAATTTCGCCTTTTCTAAAGACTAATCACTACCAGTGATGTTTTTTATTCCATTGACATATGAAATGCTTCCAATTTGAATGAATTTATTGGGATGATTTCAACAGAAAGTATCTATATTACCAGATTTTTTTTGGTGCATGTATATCTAGTTGAGTGATAAGTTTTGTGTATCTACCTACATACAGTATATACAAAACATGCACGTATAGGTATACATGTATGTATATGTGTTAGGGTACTTTTAATATGTTAATTAATAATTTGTAACCTTAAATTCAGAGCTTTCGTCAGAACTTTTATTCATTAAGAAAATAAGTAATTACTATAACTTCAAACATATGCAGCAGCAAAACTATATTTATAATTTAAATACAAACATTAAACATATTTTTCACCTCCATCGGTCAATATTGAGAAATTCACAAAGGTTTCTTCTGAATTTCCGTTATATTTCACAAAATATATTTTACCTTAAGAGAATCGAAATTAAAATGCTCTGGAAATTAATGCTGTTGCCCATTTCAGACATTTTAAAAGAGCATAGATTCTGATGCATTGAAAATTTATTTATTATCGATAGTATGAAACGTTGTAAATAGTTGTAAGTTTCCATAACTGTTCTCCAAATGGATCTGTGTAGAACCAAAGATTGTTTTGTCAATTTTAACAGGAAGTCCAAAATAAGTCTGTTGAAAACAAGCTTTAATTTGTAAAAGAATGTAACAATGATTGCTTTTGGGTACTGCACCGGTCTATCCAAGCAGCTTGGTAAAAATTCAGCTTAGCATAATAACAAAAGATGCTTCTCTTTTATGTTAAAAAAATGAAAAGCTTGGTAAGGTGAGTGTACAAGGCGCCGGATTCTACTTCGCTCCGGGCGTCGAAATCTCTAGCTAAGGCTATGAAGACTTGTCATGAATCCAGGAAAGATGTCATTGTAAGACTATGAATTCCATCAAAATATTTAACAAAGAGAGGGGGCAAAGGAGACTACAATTAATGAATGATATCAGAACAGAAAAATCGTACGTGAAGTCGAAGAGGTTAGTGGAAGACCGTGGAGTATGGTAGCTTCTCAGTTGTAGCAAGTGAGCTATTAATATTGCCAGAATACCTATGATGATGATGATATAACTCCTTCGTGAACGTGAAAGTTCTGAATCTACTTATTGTGTTTGTTCACTGATCTACTGAGCTTGATTGAAGTATTGTACATAAGGACGTTATAGAGTACTCTGTTCTAATTTCGTTAATGTAAGAAAAAGAAGGTGAAAATGTAGTTGTTGGTATTATAGCTGTAGGAATGTGTACAGATGGAAGTTGAGATGCTTGGGTATTATAAATCTACAATGCCTGCTTCAGGAGATAGAACAATAGTCATAGCTTCTGATTACATCCTTGTTAATTAATTAGACAATGAGAAACTGCCCTTTAGATATTTACAACTAAGGAGATCAACATGCTATAGTTTTTATGACAGCATTGACGTAATTTAGTTGCTTTTTGATAATAAAGTTAGGTGTGAGATTTGACCTCCACAGCCATTAGATCTGATACCACACAATTACTTTTTATAGTGCTTTTCTGCAAAACTGAGCTAGAGAAAATATAGTAGTTTGTATCCCTCTATTGTAGCTATTCAAGAAATTTAAGCCTTTCTTGAGAACGTACTGGAGAAACCTTCCAAACTTTTACACATTTTACTCAACCATGTTAATCTTGGTTATTTCCTACAAGTGATATGATGTAATTTAATTGCACACATTTTAAGTTTTTTTTTTTAAATTCTATTACAATATATTATTGTTAAGTTATTGACAAAATGATGGATAAATTTATCAAGTGTTTCTCCGCGCGGTTCTAACCTATGCGGTACAGGACTCGATGAGAAGGCATCAAATAGGTATTTCTTATTACTTTCTGCAGGATATACGGTCAGCTGGAATAATTTATTCATCATTTTTACAGACGTTCACGTTTCTCGTAACATGAAGTGGATATACTTTGCACTGAATGTTCAAGCTCAATATGATTTCTTACTTGGATGTTACAGTATTCTGTTCTTACTTGGTTTATACAGTAAGAAAGTTTGATTTGTTTAATCTCTTTAAGTCTTGAGAAGTACTTACTTATATCCTGTTCTGGTTGTTGTTGTATCTTACGTATGTGATGATTTGCTTTCAAAAATCGAAGTAACTTGTATCAAAATGTAACATTTCATCATTACAAATTTGTAATATCTGTACTAGTGTGTACTCTTTGATGTGAAGCTACAATATGTGTAGTGAACGTTTCCACAATTAGGTGTTACAAACACTAATAATTACAACAGAAGAATATAAAAATAAGCATAATTTGTAATTTTCATTATTATTGTTCACAATGCTCTAAAAGGATACATAACGTTTTATGAAATAAGATATGTACGCCGATACGTAATATGACATTAATCATGTAGATACTGGTACGTATACTGATCAAAAACATAATTTTTCTCAGGAAATCTTGTGTTATGGTTCGTAACACAACTGTAACGAACAATCATCTCTTCTACAACTTTACTGAATCAATGCGATACGGAACTGTATGCTTTTATATACAAGCATAATATAAAATATACATCCATTTCATACATCATAGCAATTCGGTTCATTGCACAGGCTAAATATTTTCTAGTTCTGGAATAGTATACGTATCCCAACTTGAGATCGTCTTCGAGTGTTGACAAAGCTGATAAATCTTCCCTGAAATAGCCCAAAATATCTTTATCAATAGCCGTCCATTTCTAGTGTCCATATACTTCTCGATTTTACCATGACTTTAATAATAACCTTGATCAGGAAACAGTTCCCCTTTATATGAAAACACAATATATTCAACTACTGAAAAGCAAGTTTCTTCAAAGGTTTTCAGTTGTTATTCATGCTGGAAGAGTTATACACGTTATCGTAAAACATCTCCATAGTTGCAGCATTTTTTAATTTATATTTGTTAACTTCATTGATTCATTATCTGTTTCACTAGTGTTCAAAACTGACTTTTTATTATCATTATTATCTTTTATGTTTGGAGGTAGAGTCATATACTTTTGACGTACTGATACTACTAGTAGTATATCCAGCTGTTGTAAATCATCTTGTATCACACTCTCTCCAAGTTCTACACCAGATTACTTTGCTACATGTATATGTTTTATATTTATCTATCTGAGTACTTTCAGAAGCTGGTACCGGTAAAAAAATAATCTGTTTCTACATTTTAATATTATGGATTTTTAACTGAACTACACAGCAAAAGGGTGGTCCAAACCCAAATGCAAAAATCAGCTTGTTCAAAATAATTCTCCACAAGGCTTATATTCCCCCCTAGTCATAGGCTACTTACCTGCTAAATTTCAGCCCTATTGCTCAATATTTACAGGTCGCTCCATTTAGACGTTTTTGTTCATGTACCAATGATCTAATGCGAGTTTGGGAGGTCTACAGTGGACCGTTTTAAAAATATAGCGTATCCCCATGTCCGCATATACTCGTTCATACTTGAATTTAAGGTAAATATATGCTGCACTTTAAAAATATTAGGTGGGTAATGGGTATACGTCCCATTATATTCCTGTATACTGCAACATTATAGATGTCAATACTACAATGTAATTTAACACAATATCTGTGCTAATAGCAGAATAGATATAAGATCGTGGCTTTCATTATGTTGGATCGAAAAATAGTATTGATCGTATAGCTATTATTGTAACAGAGAGTGGTAAAGAAAATTTTCTGGCAATCTCTAAAACAAAGAGAACAACAGGAGAGAAGCAAAAAAGGCTTGTGTTGAAGCACTTCAAAAATGAAATATTACGTCACATATTAGAGGTCCCCTATTTGACACAATAGCTAGCAATACAGGTCTACATAAAGGGGCATGCATTAGACTTGAAGATTATTTATTAACTGAATTGATGTGGATTGCAAGCCGTCATCAAGTTATGAAGGTAGTCCTCTCAAGTCTCTTCAAACATTTGTTTGGTCCAACACCCTACCAAACAGTTGATGGACTTCATTATTCAAACTATTTACCAGACAATGGTGATCAATAAAGCAAGATGATTTTGCAAAGGCAACTGACGACCTATGTGAGAAGCTAGTGATGTGCAGATTGCGATATGAGATGTTAAAATATTTGTGCTCTCGAAGTCCAGGAGCCTAGAGATGATTATCAGAACTTCTGCGTTTATCTCTAATACCTCTTGGTAGGTGCAACAACAATCAATCGCATCGAGCTGCAGGCTCATAACATCACGCTAGATGGATGCGAAAAGCACTTATGCTTTGAAAATTGTTAGGTCTCAATTTAGGATGACTGTGTGCGAAACCAACATTATCGTCCGTTTAGCACTGTTTGTCAGCATTGTTTATGTGAAACATTGGAATGAAGCCTCACTTGCGAACTGAGCACCCCTCAATGACGTTAACTTTTTGTCAGTTGTGAAAACTTACACAGACTAATCTATTTCCAGTATACATATGCAGCATTTTCAAGATATCTCTAGTTTCTGTTTAAATATTTATCAGGATTCGCATTTTTTGATGACACAGTATCAGAAGAAACAAAGGAAAAGATCGAAAGAATGCAGCGGCCAGTTTCCAAACATTCCACGACGATTTAAGCTGAAAAGAAACTCGAAGAACTTAATTTGGAGGATCTGCTAACAGAGACAACACTGTTGATGTTTGATGTCCTAATGGAAAATGTCAAAGAGGAGTCACAGACTTTTCTTAAGCAAACTCCACAACATTGGCGAGCTAATTCATTATTCCAAAAATTTTGTGAATTATCAAAACAAATGGCTGTGGTGAATGATGTAGCTGAAAGAAATAAAAGTCTCGTCAAAAAGTGAAATGAAGCCTTGACGAAAGAAGAGGAACAGAAGCAGTTTATTGACGACTTTGTTCAGTGCACTCGCAATAGAAACCTGACCTATAAAACACGACTACATGAATTCCATCGTAAAATGTTTTGCTCCACTGAAAAAAAGCGTTTTTGTAAATTCATACTGTAAGCAGTGACATTTTTACTAAAAGTTTTAACAACTAAAAAAATGCAAAATGAATCGACCTGTAAATATGACTTAATTGTACTGAAATTTCGTTAGTTATTTGTATAGATCAGAAGGAATAAAATAACCCTTGTAGACGCCCGGCTACAGCTAGTTTTGTTTCTTTGGACCACCTTAGTACAACAATATTGAATCTCGCTTTTCTATCGCCTTGGTAAAAGCAAATACTCACTTTAATATCATCTTCATAGACGTAGAAATCAAACTTAATATTGCTTCATAGAGGCTAAGATGAATGTAGACTTATTTGGACTTATTTGTTGTGTTAGTAAGTTCAGTAAACTTTACTCTACTCTTACAGAGCAAGTAACAACTCAACTACGGACGCAGTTCTTTTAGGTAAATTCTACGTTACCGTCTACGATATCGCATCATTACTTCGTTACAAAATACAACAATGTAGTAAACACACTTGAACGAAACATTTTCATGTTCGCTGGAAAGTAGTTCCTACTGTTGCTAAGTATACGCACTTTAGGGTATTATTGTACTTTACATGATCAAGTCCATTATTTTACATGAAGTAACATTTTTACTGTAATAAATAATATCGATCTGGATGATCATCGTCTTACATAGGCCCTAATTGTTCCGAAACGTAAACGTGAGTTAGGGGGCATGGCGGCTCAGTAATTGAGCCTTTTTCTCTGAACGTGGGTTCCCTTGTTCTATCCTTGGCCAATATGTTTGTGGTGGAATACGTGTCCGTGGAGTTTCTCGAGATACTCCAGTTTCCTCCCACGTTCATTCAACTAATACTTACATGATCATTCACTTAATCATCCTGACGGGCATAGTCGGGGGACTTTAAACTGAAAAAATTAATTATGGTGAAAGTGAGTTTGTTTTTTAAAAATGATTTATCAGATGAAAGATTCATTACACGAGATACGATTATATTAAAGTTAAAAACGATCGCACGGTATTTAAGGCTTTAATACGAGAATTTGCCTATTATGGCTTATGTCCAGAAAAATGTGAAAAATTAAACTATCATGATTTCAAACAATTTAACGGAAGTTACTTTATATAATAGAAGTGGGAAATCCTTTTATATTTCTATGTTTATTATATAAACACATGTAAGAGCCAATTACCAGCTCATAATTTATCATGTCCACAGCCTTATCTGTATTACTAAAACCATCCGAGCAATATGTGTCAAAAAAAGCATTATTTCTGTGAGTTGTCAAATAAACTATGATACTTTTCTAATATTTCATTCAGTATTCACAATTAGTAATCTTCATACGAAAAAAAGTTATGAACTTCTCGAAATTATACACTCCAATCATATAATCAGTGTCATTAAACATTCGACTTTGATATAAAGCTACTTATCCAAAATACAACGACTTAGAACCTATAAACGTTCCATTCAAAAAGTAAAAATACTATTTATTTACAGTTTGTGCGACTACCGAGCAAGACAGGTTTTTGATCTCATTTTTAATCTATTGTGTTTCATCATTCAACAATAGTGAGTGAAAATATAGAGTGCCACATTCTTTAGCCTTGAAGAAGGAATACCCTGAAGATAGTTTGACACTAGCTTTTGCGTCGAAACGTTTTGTCTCACCCTGTGACAAGGAAACTGTGCCCAAAATTATTTTCACGCTGCTTATTACCGTAATTAAACTTGGTCTGATAACGGTTTTAGCAATATTGCATCAAACAGCTTTAAAGAGATCAAACAACATCTTGTCAGAAAGTAATAGCGAGAATCCTAAGAGAGTTAGTGGGAAAAAGCATTACACTTTCTCCGAGCAATCAGATCTCAATTGTTTGGAGCAGCTAAAGGTAACGCAAAGGAAGAAAAGACGGTTAAAATCTTTACCTCGTCAAATTTAATTCTCTTTCCGTGAATCCATCTCTTATCCCCTTTGCTCTTCAGTTCTCATCCTCCTTTGAGCGGCTGTATTAAAGAGAGATGCATTGGATTAAAATCGCATAAAAGCCACCAGAGATGGTATTCTCATAGTCACATTTCAAACATTTGAAAGTCGAGAAATAGAATTTTCTCCTCTCTTTAACACCCCCATCCTGTGACGTTACTCTTCCCTCCCTCCAACTCACTCTGTCTCTCTTTCTCTCGTAGATTTATTATCGTCAAAGGAACAGTTAAAACGTTCCTCTGCACGTCATAAGCAGCCATCTTAACCTCAATTGTGAAGGCATTTATTTTATAATTTCAGTCATATTTTGTATATTTGTAGATTCTGGATGAATTTGAGACAAGGTTATTTTCTAAATCTCTTTCTTGTTTTAAATACTATTATCTTTGTTTCATCTTCCTACCAAACTTAGTACTTTCGCATTGAACATGGAACTGAAAATGTTACTTATTAATGCAAATTAGAGAATTACGTTAAATATATTTTCTTTTATGCTGACAATATCTTATTTGTCTCTTTTGTAATACATTATATTACTAAATGATAACTCGAAATCAAGACAAAATTTGAATAATTACTTGATTTGGAATGCGGAATACGGATAGTTCAAAGTGTTACCGAGCATTCTGACAAAATCTTTGGTATTTGTGATCTCATTAATCATGTACAGTAACATTAAGATTTACTTAACTAATGCCTTCCATAAACCTTTATGTAACTACTAGGGTTGCCAACTCTGAAAAATAAAATTACTGACATCTGCTCGTTGTCCTCAAAGGAAATGAAGAATAATTGTATAACCTGAAATACCGGTCAACCAGTTTGGGGAATCTGACAAAAGCACCGATCAATCGGTTTGTCGAGTCTGATAAAACCGCCTGTCAACCGATTAAATGCTTCTCAGCTAGAAATCCTAGAAGCTAGAGAAGAATGTTGCCTAAGTTAAATTTATACAAAACTTGAGTGTAGCTTCGTAAGAAACTGTAATATTTATTATATTTAAAATGAAATGTAGTACAGTAATATTTATTTGGATTTTATATACAAGCATACACGAGTATATATATAATCGTTGCATACTGTAATGTATTCCAATACTTAAAATTGATGGCACAGGCTAGCAGTTGTAATGTTCGAGAACTGCGAATTGACATATCAAAGTGTCATAGCACACACACACTCGAAAAGCAACAATTACTCGGTACTGCTAGTGACCGAAGAAAGCTCGCAAATTATTTAAGAACAATCTTATCCTTTGAATTTACCTACAACTTCAGAGAAACTTATAGTTTGCCATACTAATACGTTTAAACATAAGGATAAACAAAAGGATAAAAATCATGAATCCAAACCATCTCTCTTTCATGAAATCCAAACCACATGACCTCCTGCCGAGAATCGAACCAAGGTGTCTCATGCCAAAGACGCTTACGCTGACCGCTTAGTTAGAAAAAGAAAAAAGTTACGGTATTAAAGTAACGGTTGTATTATAAGTGCTAGTGACTAGTTTCTCAAAAAAAGAAAAAAGTGTCATATATATGAGAAATACTAAAGAAATGATTTGTGTTTGTGTGACTTAACAAACCATTAACTTTAGTCTTTCTTTTGTGGAATTGATTCTTTAAAGTATTTCCTCCAGCTTTCGTTAGTGTTCAGCTGTAATCCCTATTTCTTGCCGGTAAACAGACGCGTAAGTACTATCGTCCCAACTCTTATCATATTTTCATAAAATGTCGTTAAGAGTCTTCACTACAGCGAAATTAAACTACCGCTAATTTTAGAGTTTTCTGTAATATCTTCTAAACTAATAAAAATATTCGAAAACCGAAAACGTAGTGAACTAGACAATACGATTTTGCATGTGATACCTTTACTACAATTCATCTATCTGCTTTTGGTATGCCACTATTTACAGAACCCGTAAAAAATGCTAAATCTATCTACAATTGCAAACCGAAAGCAGATAGATGAGTTGTGATAACGGTATCACATGCAAAATCGTATTGTTTAGTTCACTACGTTTTTGCTTTTCGAATATTTTTATTTGTTTTGAAGATATTACAGAAAAACTCTAAAATTAGCGGTAGGCTAATTTCGCTGTAGTGAAGACCCTTACGACCTTGTTTACTACAAGAGCGTCATATAGAGAGGGCAGGAGAATATTTGCTTCCATGAGTTTGAAATGCATATACGTTAAATTAACAGTATAATTAAATACTAATGAAAAACATGATTCTCTATGTATAATGGAGAACTTCGACCAACACCCCAAGCAAAAACTCAGTTTGACGCTACTTTGTTGCCGAAGTCATGCTCTCATTAATATAAATATTTATCTTTAAGTTTTGGGGCGCTGGTGGGGGCAGAGTACTTACATCTGGTATGTGGGTTCGATACTCGGCCAAGTAAGTTTGTTGTGGACAACATCGGGTCCGTAGGCTTTCTCGGTCTACTCCTGTTTCCTTTCACTTTCTCATTCCACCAATTCTTCGGTCATATTTCACTTGCCTTAATCATGTCTCTCTTAGTCTAAAGGGTATAAACGTAGTACGTTAAACTAAAATATTTCATTTGATTTCATTTTCTCTTTAAGTTTTATATATTTCAAAAACTTTTTATAGCAAACGTCGCTGCACTCTTACAATTACAGAATCGACTAATAAGTGAACTATAAACTGTCTCATTCCTAAAAACAATGTGCACAATTCTCCAGTCTTTTCTAACTTTAAAGGGAAGAAAAATAGTATATTTCCCAATACGACATTTTTTTTTTTCACAATGTCGTATCCTAAATGGTTGTCGTTACTAACATCTTTCCTTTCAGTTCAGTTGTAAGTTTCTAGAAGGAATATAGAAGAAGAATTCTAATTTACAAATCGTACTAAATGAATTGTTAGTTTTCTCTCTTTGAAACTAAGAAAAGGAAATTACGGTGGCTCAGTAGCAGAGGGAGTACTTCTGATGTGTGGGGGTCCTTGGTTCAATCCCCGCTAAGCAAGTTTGTGGTGAATAACATTGTGTCAGTAGGTTTTCTTCTAGTACTTTCGTTTCCTTCCACGTTTTCATTCCATCAATTATTCCATCATTATTCACTTGCCTTAGTCATGCTTCTCAATTAGCCTAAAAAGAGTAATCGTTGGACGTTAAACTGAAAAAAAATAATTTCATTTGGAACTAAGAAAGTTAGTGTTCCATTAACGCATCCGACCATTATGACATTTCTTTTAGTTTTTTCGTAAGTTTTGTCACGTGAATTTTGAGACAGGCTGTTGAAATATAGACTCAGCCCGGATCTCTTCTAACAATCTGTTCTCATATTGCACTGTTGTACCCATTTTGAAACAACTTCACAGCTTAAAGAGACTTGACAATTACATGATCATTCTTTGCAAAGAAATACTTTAAATAATGAGTAACTAAAATGTATATGACACAGTACTTTTAAATCAGTTATTTAAATACATTGTATTGTTGTTCAAAGGTTTTGAGAAGGGGCTTTTGACCATGCTCTTTATCTCGTCCACTATTGAACATCTTTCCCATGACAACTATTTGCAACTGCACGTTTGTGAGCGGAGGAAAACGATATGTTTGAACCCTAGCGAATAAAACGACTGTGACAGTTCTTAGCGTATAGCTTGTTAGCATTGGAATCTATTGGATGTTTACTCTTTTGAACGGCTTTGAAACCACATCGACCGATCCCAAGAATTCCATATGACTGCAGAGAAGACAAGTAGCGTTCAAATAGATCTAAAATGGATCCAACAGAACTCTGTATAAATATTTGTCTACATTTCTCCAGTATTTCTGTTATTTTTCCTGGTCTGGATTCATATGTTCCTTTTTTCCCCTCTGCTTCAGGAAATTCCGCTATCGCGCAGGTAATAATGATGCCCACCTATATTAATAAAAATGAATGTAATTTTCCTTATGGTCACATCACGGTCCAAAAACTGAAACGATGAACATGAAATTTTAAACATATGTAGTATCTACCTACAGTTCAGTTTGTGTCATCCTACATTCATTAAAGTACGTTTTGTAACAAGAATAGCCGGAGTGCAAAATGTCTGGCCTAAAGCAGAATATTTCACGCTGAAATCAGTAGATTCAGCTTTTATTGTTACACGTCATAAAATATTTTCAATTATTTCCAAAGTATACTTTCGACATAAATCACGAAATAGAAGCGAATAAATAACCTTCATGGGAGAGAAAATAGGCCAGACGTTTTTTCAGAAAAAAAAATGTTAAGGGGGCACTCTTAATATTCTGGGGGCACTGCTGGTAATATTCTATTTATTATTATACTATTATAGACGTATTATTTTGGTGTCCTCCGGGAGGCACACTCGGAGCTCCGAGGGGGGCAGTTTTCCAGAAAAACATGTCTGGAAGAAACACTGAAATAGGCCGACCGGCTTGCTATGTCCGACGATATACTTACAGCGCTAGAGGAAGAGGAAATCAAGGAAGAGGAAATCAAGGAAAAGGAAGGAACTGAGAAACAATAATGATATTGCAGAGGAATTTGCTAGCTATTTTAATTCGGTTTATAATAATGGCAGAGCGCATTATGATTAGAGATGCAAAAAAGCCGGCTTTTTAGAATCGATGGTTTTTTTTACATAAAAAGTCGGCTTTTTGGGGGAAAAAACGAGAATTTTGGAAATTTTGGCTTTTTTCAATTTCATGATTTTTCTATCTATATAGCTTTCTTGTAGTATATTCTATAGTTAGATAAGAATTCCATGACATAAATACCATATTTCACTCTGAAATTCACCATCAAAATGGATGGAGCACATGTTTTACGAATTAAAGCTAACATGAAGAATGTAGTATTTGAGGGCAATTTTAGAGGCTATTTAACCTTATTTTAACTTTTGAGTTATCGACATTTTTTTTTCCTCTAGATCATTTTAGTTTGTCATTTGTGTTTCATTTCTAAGAGCTTAGTACTCTAGCTTCTAGCGCAAAAGTTAAACTGACTTTTTCTATATATCCGTCAAAACGTACGTTTTTCAATATATCCGTCAAACCGTACTTCCACATTTCTGTTATACTGTAGCTGTGCATTGATTTAGCAATAATTTTCCGGATACAACCTTGAATACCAAATTATACAAATAATCAGTAGCGGATTTAGAAAAGTACGTGGGAAGGGGTTTCTCTGATTGTTTTGTTTTCTAAAAAGTCCTAATTTTATTTGGGAGGTGCTTGAAGTTTACGAATACAGGCATAACTAATGTTTTGTTCCCTTTATATATTTAGCAATAATCTTCCGGATACAACCTTGAAGATCATTTTGTACTGAGAATCAGTGGCGGATTTACAAAAGTATTTTGGGAGGGGTTTTTCTTGCTAATGTTTAGTTTTTGAAAACCTTCGTAATTTTTATTTGACGGGAGCTTAAAGTTTATGATTAAAGGCATAACTAATAAATATTTCGTTTGTTTTAGACATTTCGTAACTTTGGGGAACAGGCTTCAGTCCGAAAGACCGCCCCCCCTAGCCTTCGCAAAACGGTCACTGCTGGTAATTAGTAATAATAACGATTTAAAAACCATAAGAAAGGAAATCGGCCAACTCACAGTACATGCACTATTTCTACATTCACAGATAGAATGAAGAAAAGCTTTGTCAGAATGGTCGAATGCTGGATTGAATCCCGGACTTCCCGATAGAAGCGCAAAAGCTAAGCACTCAGTCATGCTTGTTGTGCAGTTGTATTTAGCTTAAATATATTCCGTAGTCCTGGTTTTTTTTTTTTTTTTTTTTTTTTTGTAGGGGGGTACTTCCGTAATGATATGTTGAATCCCTCTTGTTAAAAATTCAGAAAACTTGAGGATTGGATAAGCCGTGATGGTGGTTATATAAAATTTAACTGTAGAATTTCAAGAATATACAGAACCAAAAGCTCTAGATGTGCAGCCTTTAAGTGTATCATATAAATCTAAGTATTATTTTTATGTTAGTAGTCTTATGTTTTAATTTTATTTTGTTTCAAAAAGAGGGTATGGAATATTTTGAAGTGCAAATACTACATATAATTTTGCTAGTTATTTGTGTATTTTTTAAAAGAAGTGTTTACTTTTAGGGTTGGCTGGTTTACACCAGCTATTTTTTAATAACTGGTTTATACCAAAAAAATAAAAAGAACGAAAAATGCGAATCGTGTGAACTTCATGGTGACGTTTCCAGATATCAAACCATCTGCATTAGTTTTCTTTTCTTTTCACCTTTTAATCAAGATGTCCCATGTTCAATTTTTCAGTCGAACCACAACCCTCCTTTCATGCGTAAACAACCAAGTAGCGGTTCGGATATCACTTTAAGCGAAAGTCTTCTTGATAACCTCGGTATTACGTAAGGATGTTAAGCCTAAACACACGAAACGAAACCAAATTGTATATTTCTGCATGCCTGAATGTCTGTTTTATAAAGAAGCCAAGGTTGCTTAAATACATTGATAGAAATTGGCAAAATTTATCGATTGCCTACGTAGTTTCCAACGTTAGCTTGGATTGGACTTACAATGATATCTACATACTAACTTTGTAATTTAATTCCTCAGTTTTAGCGTACTGACCTTTAAATTTTACATGCAAAACAATAACAGTATTTTCCCGTTATTGTTTTACATTTAAAGTAATGACAGGATTTTCCCGATGGCTAGGGCGGGAGTTTCTCAAATTAAGAAATTTACTGACCGGACTTCTTTTAGCTTATGGGACCTCTTCCAGCGTAATCTTGCTGTTGCATAATAACACCAAGGCGAAACAAACTTATTTCTGTGAATATGTAATATAAATTCATAAAGCAAAATATCTAAATCAAAAATCCTGGTTTAAACCAAAAAACCTGGTTTAAATTCCTCCCCCCAAAACGGGTTTTTGACATTTTCAAAAACAACTATGGTTCTTGCAAACCCTACTTACTTTTGTATATAGGAGGTTAAACAATTCTTATATAGGAGGTTAAACAAATTTTTGAAATGTCTTTTCGAAATTCATGGTTTATTTTCTAGGTTTTATATTATTATCGGCATCAACCACTAATTAAATGATTTTTTGTGTTATAGAAAACAAAACAAAGTCTGCTTTATCAATTTAAAACAGAATTTTGAAAAAAGCCCAAAATTTCCCAAGCAGAAAAGCGAAGCAGAAAAAACCGAGTTTTTTTTTTTTTTTTTAAAAAGCCGGTTTTTTCCGAGCCCTTGCATCTCTAGTTATGATACAAATAGATGCATGCCTGATGGGACAGTTTACAAAACATTAGATATGTTTTTCTTAAATGAAATCGCTCTAGAGAATGTTGAGGAAGCCATAAGAATGTTGAAACCCAAAAGATCGTGCGGATCGGATGGTATACCACCGTACATTCTTAAGGGTTGTATAGATATTCTTAATGGTCCTCTACATACAATTATAAATATGTCATTAAAACAAGCGTGTTTCCGGACAAGTGGAAAGAAGCCATAATTTGTCCTATCCCTAAATCTTGTGATGCGAAGAATGTATAGAATTTTAGGCCTCTTTCTATTTTATCAGCATTTGCCAAGGTGTTTGAGCAAGTAATATTAAAGAGGATAACGTGTCATATAAAACCCGTCATGTCAGTATGTCAGCATGGCTTCTTAAAGAATAGATCAACATCCACTAATTTAGCCATTATTACAGATTTCATTGCAAATGAATTGGATAGAGGGAGTCAAGTGGATGTGATCTATACTGACTTTTCAAAGCCTTTGATTTGGTAGAGCATGATCTACTGTTGCAAAAAATAACGACTTTTAATTTCTCTATGCAAGCAAAAAGTTTTTTCGCATCCTATTTGCAAAATCGTCAACAGGCCGTCATGTACAAAGGATATGCATCTAAAAAGTTCACAGCCTTATCTGGAGTCCCCCAAGGTTCAAATCTTGGTCCATCCTTATTTCTATTAGACCTACCGCCTTATATTCATTATTCTAACACTCTTCTATTCCCCGACGACCTTAAATTATTCTCCAAAATTAATTCGCTTGAAGACTGTGAAAAACTGCAAATAGACTTATGTAATATTAAGAACTGGTGTGACAATAACAAGTTTAAGTTGAACATAAATAAATGAAAAACTCTTTCCTTTACCCGCAAAGAAAACACCATTAAATATGACTATTCTATTGAAGGAATTATATTAGAGACACCTACTTTAATTAAAGATCTAGGAGTGCTATTTAATCCTAAATTAAGTTTTACTAATCATATTGAAACAATTGTTAATAATTCATACAGAAATCTTGGCTTTGTTATGAGAATAGGTAAGGAGTTTCACGAATATGTTAGAATAGGTAATGATATGTTTGAACCCTAGCGAATAAAACGACTGTGGCAGTTCTTAGCGTATAGCTTGTTAGCATTGGAATCTATTGGATGTTTACTCTTTTGAACGGCTACGTTAATGAAACGATGCTACGTTAATGAAACTCTACATTTGTTTTGTGAGATCGCAATTAGAATATGCGACTCTGTCTTGGTCACCAAAAACACAAAAACACATAGATATGATTGAAAGAATACAACCTAAATTCTTGAGATTACTTGCTTATAGAAAAACTGGCATGTATCCAAAATACGAGTCGTATTCAGAAATAGTGCAAAACTTCAAAATGAACACGGTGAAACAACGGAGAGAACATACGGATCTTCTATTTTTACACAAATTACTACATAGTAAAATTGACTGTGCCAATCTTACTTCGAAGGTTCAATTGCATGTCCCATCAGGTAAAACCCGCGTAGGAAATAGCAGCACATTTTACTGCAGAAAGGCAAGAATAAATATCCTCGCTAAGTCTCCTATATGGAGAATAAGTGCTTCCTACAACGCAATTAAAAGGATAACTTCTATAGATGGTTTTGGAATGTCGGAGACAGTATACAAGAATAGCCTTAAAAATATGTGATAATGAAAATATATAAATGTATAACCTTGTTTAAATATATATATAATTAAGGATAAATATATTAGCAAGGAACAACACTGTAACTGGGCCTAGAGCCTGTTGCGTTGAATAAATAAGTAAATAAATAAATAAAATGAAAGTGATTAGACAACCAGAAAGCAAGTAAACATATTTAACACTTGGATTGATATATGTCTTTCAAATTAAGAGTTTCCTTAAACCTATTACATACGCGTGAAGAAGGAGTGTTCAGATAGTGTTTATTTCAAGAATGGAAAATCCTCAAAGGAAACATACATATCGAGTAATTTTTGCGAAACTTATCATGAAACTTTTCATGATGAATCATGGGCTTTAATCCATCCTTTATTATTTCGCAATGTTAGGTCCATTCAGATGAGAGGAATCGGAATACTTAAAGAACGTATTCGGCATATGGCGTCAAAATCAAGTAGATTTAACTTTTTAAAACAATACTTCCGCGTAACATATACTTAAGCTTAGCTGGGGGACTCAATCTTTCATTACTGACAGGTTCTAACCAAAAGCTGTGGGAATCTTTGGATCCTCCTTTAAAAATCCTGTACAGTACGTTTTATCCAAATCAAATCATTTTTGCATAGATTATCCTGCGAAATTGATTTGAATGCAAATGTCCAAACTTGTAACATGGGACGATTTTACTAATTTATTCTTCATTGATTACAATCTCAAACAATAGGGCTATTTGTACACGTTCAAGGATGCCCATACTAAGTTTCGTTAAAATTAGTTATTTTTCACGGAAGTTACCATGAAACAGACGGACGGACAGATGGACAGATACACAAATGTCAACCTAATGGAATGTAGAAGCTTCACTAACCCTTTTTTCAATTACAATGACTTGAAAATGAAATGAATTCGTTTCTTGAAGTTTAATATGTCCTTTTAGTACCAAGGCTACATAAGAAGTAAATCGAGGGTTTAAGATTCAATCAAAACCAGCATAATGCATGGAAATGTTTCACGGCTATCCAACCAGGAATCAAACCTGGGACTCGGTGCAAACGTACATAATTGTTTCTTTTATTATTGCACTTCATAAAATATTTTACGTTGTTTGCAAAGTATACTTTCAACACAAATCACGAAATACCAGCGAGGAAACAAACCTACGTAGGAGTAAAAGTAAGCAGACACCGCCGTGCTATGCCAAACGATATACTTACAAGGTACATTCGCGAAGTGTCCTCTTGTGTAAAATTAATTCAAACACAAAATTCTCAGCGACCCAAGGTGTATTGTACTAGTTTTAGCCGCCCATACCGGTAATTTGTATATTTATGGGCCTTCATATATCCGGAATTCAGTCATTTACTACTATTACGCTCGGACACAAAATTGTTTTTAGCTTCTTTAGATGTAATTGGACATCAATGTGGGCATATGCAAAATAAATTGGATCAAATACTACTTCTCTGTCATGTGTTACCCACCCCGGCCGCCATCTTGGATTCACCACATTGGATTCAACTCTCGACTTTTCAAATGGGTATAGGTGCAAATGATACGTCAAATTCACACACAATTTTCTCGGAAATTCACTGGTGTAGTGAGTCAATACAAACATGGTAGATATTCACCCAAATCTGGTGATATCTGGATTTACATTAGATATTTTGACCGTAATACAACACTTCCTTGTTTTAGTATAACATGGAGGCGATAACAATCGCTCACAGAAATGTAATAAGATTATTACATCACCGTTGTAAAGAGTTTGTTTATACCTACAGTATTGTTTATACCAATTAGAAATTGTTTTGTTTTGCGAACATCAAAAAAACAAACGCAACTGATATTACTGTGCAATGTCTATCCGCGAAGTGCCTGAAGCGATTTAACATGCAATACCTTCCAAACTGTATAAGCTACGGTAAAATATTCTACACCAGTGAATTTTCGACAAAATTGTACATCAATTTGATGTATCACTTGCTCCTGTGCCCATTAAAAACCCGAAAGCTGAATATGGCGGATCCAAGACGGCGGCCAGTGCGGGTAACATATGTCAGAGAAGCAGTACTTGATCCAATTTGTTTTGCATATGCCCAAATTCATGTCTAGTTGTATCTAAAAACAAAAAGAAATTTTATGTCCGAGCGTTATAGTAGTATATGATTGAATTCCGGATATATGAAAGGCCCACAAATGCAAATTACCGGTATGGGTCAGTAAAAATAGTACAATACACATTGGGCTGCGAGTAACTTTACATTTGAATCAATTTTACACGAATCTTGTGGGGACACTTCGCGAACGTACCTTGTTAGAACACTAGAGGAAGTGGAAATTAGGCGAATGTAATTAGACGACGAGGGAAGCGAGTAAACATATTTAACAGTTGGGACGAGCTGAGGTCTTACCATTTATTTCGGTTAAAATACACATTCTAAGGGATGAAAACATGAAGGGGGTTCAAATACGTCTTCAAATATATAAGAGTTCTCTTAAACCTATTCCATCCGCGCCAAAAACGAAAGTTCATATACCGATTAGTTTAGTCGAAACACCTGGAGTTAGAAACATGTCATATATCTGGGTTCTCAACGGTCAGGCAGATTGCTGTTGCTGGAGGTGTTTTCGTAGGGTTGCCATATGTCCGAAATTAGGCGAGGCATCCCCAATTTTAAGAACGTTTTCAGCGTCCCAAACTAAGCCTAAGAGGAACGAATTAGACGTATCGTGGAACCACTAAATTACCAAAACGCAAAATATGAAAAAGAAGTTCTTTGTAACATTTGTGAATTTTGCCCTAGAGTGATTATTGAGATATTATCGTGAATCTTTTATGTCGGTGACAGTGAAATCATTACCAACGAAGTTATTCTTTATTTGCATCCGTTTAATGATTCATTAGTTGTGTTCCACTAATCGCCAAAAAGCTAAAGTTACGAGTTTTCTGTTATGTGTGTCCTTTGTGTAGATTTAAATGCAATTTTCATTCATGAATATAGGTATTTTTTCTTACCTATAGGTATAAGAATATAGGTATTCTTAATAAATTGGTAGATGTACAAATTTGGGTACGAGAAACCGGCTATCTGTTATGCACGATAAGCATATCTCGTCGTAGGTCTACCAAAATGCTCCAACACTAGTGTTGGGAGAAACTCCGTACTCCTTAAGAAACAGTGAAAAGATGGCGTATAGTAAACTGAGGACACAATGATAGTGTACAATGGATAGCCTCTCAAAGAGGAAAAATTTATGGCCCTCGGATATACTGTTGTGAGGGTGACATTGCGATTGTCGCGAGGAACAATGTTCAAGTTATAAAGGCCTACAAAATTCATTGCAAAACCGTATCTCCAAAGAGAAACAGTAGTTGGAAGAAAGCTCCCAAGACAGATCTCGTCAACCATTAAAGCGGATTGGCATTCAGAACAGAGAAAAAAGTTACGCAGGAGCTGAAGCAGCACCTCTCCTCCTGTGTCGACAATCACAATCCGCCACAAGTTACATGACATTAACATACACAATGGGGTTACATGGGCGAAACAGCTGATATAGATTTTTGCTACGGATAGATAGAGCCAACTATCTCGGGGAACTTCGTTAATGGTGTCAATCTATTAATAACTTAAAGCATAAAGGCGACTTTAGTGGTGGTAATCTATAGCCCATACATGTAGGAGAATTTTTGATTTCTGTTTCTTACAACATAGAACCAGAATGAATACCTCAACCAAAATCATTAATAAAGTCAATCAGGTAGTATAGTAATGGACAACAGCGATTTTAACACTAGCTATCTACATCACATATAAGATACATATAAACGAATTCTTGAATTCTACATTCCTTTTTGCAACAAATAGCTAGAACAATTACCTCAACTGATTTAGTTAATGTAATTAGTTCATTCACATCGTTACTAGTACCGGAGACTTTAATGGTGGCTATCTGTAACAACTATCCGATACATGTAAGTGATTTCTTTTAACTCAGGTTTCTTGCATGAGATCGCTGGAGCGATTACCACAACGAGTTGTTAATGGAATCAATCAATTAACATTTTAATGGGTAACGGGGACTTTAAGAGTGGAAATATATATGGCATATCTCACACATGTAAGCGAATATTTGAATTATGTTTTTGTAATAGATAGCTAGAATGATAATCTCTACCGAATTCGTTAATAGAGCTAATTCCTAAACATCTTAAGAATAAAGTGTGTTTTTAATGATGGTTATTCACATCCAATTGTTTTCAAACTCCACCTAAGATTTTTTTTTTTTTTTTGTAATTTTACAGGAGAAGCGAAAAACGTGTATCGCTCTTGTTTTAAATTCAATGAAAAACATTTGAACGATATCTTTCATGTATAGTGGTACATAAGAACATGCGAAATTTTAAGAAATGTCTGATTTTAGATTTAGGCCTAAATGGCGGGAAAATGTTTCATTTCCGTCCAAAAACCACTTAGGTCATATGTTTTCTCTAAACAAAAAAGACTGCTCAATGATTACACTCTACTATCATTATATCTTGTAAAACATATAAAATAATAATAATAATAAAAATAATAATAATAATAATAATTTATATTTGATTATACTATTTGCTTATTTACACTAAGATTAACATGATTTTTGTGTTTTTAATGAATTTTTATTTAGTTTGGTTCTAAGATTTATATTTTAAACTTTTATTTTTTAGTGTACTTTTATATTGTATCATATTTTATTATTTCTTTGGACATTGTATATTTGAACAAAACCAATTACATAATAATTAACCAATTATACAATAAGTAACCAATTACGCAAAATTTACAAACATTTGAAGCAACAGCAATGCTCGTACTCAGTACAACTAAGAAGAAACATTATAATGTTGTTACTTATGAAGAATAAACCTTTTTTCCAGACATTCACACAGTCTTTATAAGAAAGGTTCTTGAAAATTTTCGTATAGCAGTTCATTGGCAATTTCTGCGCTCTCCTTATTAAGCGCCTCTTCATAGAGAGCTTGGTCGTCGTCACTGAGCTCTATAAACTAAAAACTATAAAAGATTCTTTTTTTTACGTTTTCTTTCTTTTCTTCACTTACACAATTTACACTGGAAACAGTAGTTGCTTTTCTGAAGCTTGGGATTTTTGTAAGGCTTCTCTTTAAAACAGCTGACAAGTAAGGGACCATATGGTTGTCGCGCAAATCAGATGCAGACATAAGCCATCTGATTGAGCATGAAAAGATATGGAGAACACAGAAATTTCAGGTGCTAACGGCCATAGGGAGCGGAGCGAGGAAAGAGGAAACATTGAATGTCGGCAAAATTGAAGAAAGTCAGGAATGACGGGAAAAGTTAATTTCTTGCAAACAGGGAAAGAAAGTCAACCAAAAGAACGAAACTAAACATAAGAAAGACATCAAGGACGAAGAAAGATCATAATCAGGGTTGCCATCCGGACCGCAGTGTTGTCAGCGCTGCATAACATTGATATGGAAGGTATAGCACAGTATAGCAATTCAAGCAACCCAATCTTTGGTGCCGTAGGTTCAGTTACCGCAACGACGCATTCCTATATGTTTATGCCGGTGATTGGGATGGACGGTACGTTGCTTCCACACATGTATGTTCTTGTTTCGAAACCCAGTATTAACTTTCCAGCGCGCTGGTCGCTGAATTCCCCAATGTAGATCAACGAATATGACCAAGCGGGATTCGCAAATTTTCCTGGAAGAAGGGGTAAGGATCGTGTACAGAGGATCAGGGTAGGGATCGTGTTTTGCTTTTGGTTGACTCCTGGACTCCAAACGAGAATGACACTCTTTACAACATGACAGTTTCTGACGGTGTTCTGTTCTACAAAAAGCTGATTCCTCCGAAATGTACAGGCCTTATACAACCTGCTGATGTGTTCTTCTTTCGTCCATTCTAAAACATGGTGAAGTTCATCACAGATACGTGAGTGTTCTCCAGTATTAATGTGTGGCAACGTGAGAACTTTCTCCGCCTTCAGTCACTTGTTCATTACCAGTTTTCCTCCAGGCGATTCCAAAAGATGATATGCTTTGGGTTTTTCAAATGTGGCTACTCCAATGAACATCCTGCACGGTTTAAAACACCTTCTGTATATTGCTTTGAAAAAGGACTCACAGAGGAATGCTGTAGAGACGCGTGTGACCAGCTTGCTTTCATCCGCTGTGCTCACTGCGCGAAATGTTTGTGTGTTGACCACGCATTCATTCGTGACCTTCACGACAACTGCAATTAAACTACAAATGGTGCTTACTGTTCTCTATTTTCCTCCATTTGTATTCACACGGGTGTAATATTCACTCGCAACTACGTTAAACCTTTTTACACACGTGTACAGAGTCTTTTCAACTGTCTTTTGTGTTAATAGTATTTTCCCTTGTGCATGAATTGCTATACTGTGCTATATCTTCCATATCAATCTTATGCAGCGCTGGCAACACTACGGTCCGGATGGCAACCCTGATTATGATCTTTCTTCGTCCTTTATGTCCTTCTTATGTTTAGTTTCTTTCTTTTGGTTGACTTTCTTTCCCTGTTTGCACGAAATTAACTTTTCCCGTCATTCCTGACTTTCTTCAATTTTGCCGACATTCAATGTTTCCTCTTTCCTCGCTCCGCTCCCTATGGCTCTTAGCACCTTAAATTTCTGTGTTCTCCATATCTTTTCATGCTCAATCAGATGGCTTATGTCTGCATCTGATTTGCGCGACAACCATATGGTCCCTTACTTGTGAGTAAGAGTTTGACTCTGCATAAGTATTTATGTGCCCAATAAATTTACATACTTTGCAGAACCTAAGTACACGCACTTGTGACAGTTTTATTGGCATCGCTGATTTCAAAGCACTTTTGGAAAATCTTTTAAAGTCCTTGCACGCCCAATGCTACCCATACTTCATTACTTGTGCGAATTCGTTCAAAATCCGATAGTAATCCCCTGGACTGTTCGAAATTTCATGCTTTCTATACTCCTCTTCAATTAGCCCGAAATACTCTATCTGCAGGCAGATAAGAATGTCCCCTAATTGGAAATATTACTTCAATCACATCAAATAAAGCACTTTGTTGGATATAAGATAATAAAAACATCATTACTGATCTGTTTTCATTTAGCCCAGGGCAAGAATCCGTAAATCATTTCAAAGTAGTGTAGTGCTTGGAGTAATATTTCTGCTCTACTAGCGTTAACAATTTTGACAATGCAGACACCACCTCGTTGGATCCGTTTGGAAGTTCCTTTTCAGTTCAGGTATAAAAGAAAATATTGTTTCTGTCAAGTGTACAGTCGTGAACCGTAATTGCTATGTTGTATGGGCGTAGTAAGCCTCACCCACATTAAGTTTAGGTAATTGTTTATTCTGCAGCATGTCTAAAACTATTTTTAGAGTTGACGGCTCATCTGATTTCATTATTTGATAAAACTTCTTAACTCGCAGACGATCTAACTTGAATTCTGTTATTAGTTTTACATCACGTTTTCGTCTGTAGTTCTGCTAATTTTTGCGCTCTTTGTGAACAAAAAGAACAAACATCTGTTTTCGGGGAACCAAATCTAATGTTGAATTTATTCATGAAAATTCTGTAATATTTTGTGTATGAACACTTCATGCTAGAGTTACGTTGCTCTCTTTCCACATATGGTACATTTTTCTAATGTTCAATGTAGACGGAAAATATAAACGCGCAGTTTTCTCCCTCGAATAATGTGATTCTACAGTTCTAAGTTTCTTAATATGCTTCACTACACCTTTTGTGATGAAAACATTAGTTTTCGTCAGTCTTGAACCACCTTGGGTTTCTTCTCGTTCCACTCCGTGACGTGACTGCTTAAATTTCCTCAAACCTTTCAGTCTGTCAACAGAGATACCGGTTATTGACAGAAAAGATTTTAAACAAACTGGAACTTAATCACCATTCTCTTTCTGAATTGTACACTCTTCGACTATTCGATTTCTAGAATTCTGCTTCATTGCTCGTTGTTGCTATTTCTCTTTTTGTCTTATAAATCTCAATAAGAAGTTGTCCTGCTCAATCTTTGATTTATGAGCATATACTTGATTTGAAAAGTACGACATGTCACCATTTGTTACTCCATGGTCATACTGGCAACTTAGTTTAGGCGGGACGACGAGCTTCTTTACTACTTCTGGCTACTTGCTGCTCCTTCTTTACCCAGTTTCCGGAATCTCTTAATCGCTTCCTTCCCCTCCTTTCTTTCACAGGCTCCAGCAATCCAATTTCAATTTTATAGTACAGGTGTCTTGTTTTCGGCCAGTCCTAATAACAACGTAGTAGTTTCTGTGTACACGGTATATATTCTTCATTAAATACCTTCTCACTGGTTGTTAACTGTTACAGTAACTGACTGTTTTTAAGCAAATTCTAAACAATAGATAAATTTTCACTCCAAATCTAAAAGTAAACACCAGTCAGAGAAATGATAACAATAAATATCAAACTTTCAAAGTAGATAAATAATACCGACGTGACTTAAGTGAAGAATGGAATTAATATTTTTAATGACTTAGGGGATTTTTTTAAAAATGTGATTTTTTACATTAAATTTTAAGACGACGTACGTGAGTTTTGAGTAGTTATAGTCAGGCATGTATATCTACTCCTAATACACAAATAAAGCGCAACAACCGAAAATTGAAAAAAAAAAGTGATTCAGGTGGTGTTTGGAAACAAGTTCCTCATCGTGTAATCCTCTCCATTGTCTTTACCAGAGTTTATTATTGAGGTACATCATAACTTTATAGTTATAATTCTTAGTGGCTAAAATTAAAAATTTCTATATTTATTTGAACAACGTTAGTGAGCCTTATAAGATTGTAATGTTAGTTGGTACACACACATGTCTGTCCGTTACTTCACACGACAATTTCTGAGGGTAATCAAATTTTTGATTTCTTCTTTTACAATACAAATTTAGCGCTATTGTATCGTCCACATTTATTATTAGTTTCAATTCTTTAATATCTCTACGAGTAACGGTGGCTATCCATGCAGATGTATGTACGTTACTCCACATAATAACTTATGAACAATAGCGAAATGTTGAATTATCCGTTTGTTTGGCAAACAATAGCTATAGTGATAATTTCGACCAAGTTTGTTAACGAAATTAATCCGTTAACATCTGTACGGGTAATGCTTTTAATACTGCTATTCATATCGCGTCACCCAGACATATACGTTTCGCGTGTTAGTGTTCAACCATCTAAAAGTTACGATCTGCATAAGTATCTATGCGAAAATATTTAGATAATCTTAATCATCACTATAAACACAAGTTTATTCACCCATAAATATACGATTTGTGTTATTTTCCTTTCTGATTTTTGCACACTTTGTTCTATTATACATTCACTTTAAGAGCAACGGTGATGCATTCGTTAAGTCATCTACCTACGAAATGTAGCCAGGATTCGATCTCTCATGTATGTAAGAATCATTTACTTGTTCTAGCCTCGTCCTAATGAAGATCAAGGCTTTCTCACATCCTCTGTTAACTGGGTAGTTGGAGAAATCGAAAGGATAAAAGCAGCCGTTGCGCGACGCTGATCTTCTCGTTTCTAAATCTTGTAAGTGCAAAGGCTTACCTTGTCTCATCTCATGGTTCTCAGATGATTCACTTCGAATTGGGGAGCGCTTTACATTCTTTTTCTCTTAGAGCTATAATGCTTATTGAAATTAAGGATTATAACGTTTCTTCTTTAGGACTCATGATGTAAATTCTGTTGAAAAGTAACCTCTTGTTTATGTTGTTTCTTTGAATCTTTGTGTTCTTCTTTGATATATTTCTTCTCTCAAATGACAAAACCAATGCTTAAAAGACAATTTAAGTTGCTTGAGACTCGAATCGTTAACAGTTGAATGAAAGTTTACAACTATAACGACTTGAACACCTCGATTTCAGGTAAAAGAAACTGCAATTGGTGATTATTGTGCCAATTTTTCAATGTGATCTGATTCTTTTGTGACTACTATGCTTATTAAGTTGCTATGATATTTTTTGTTCCTTCTCCTGAAATATTTGGATGTAAGAAACTGTGTATTAGTTTGGAAATTATCCCGTCCAAAAAAATCTTTATAAAATTTCTAAAAGGTAATATATTCTGCCAACGCCGATTAAATAGTGTACAGTTGTATACTTAAGGTTAAAATAGTCTCCTTTGAAACTACGTTTGCAAAAACGATCAATTTAGAAATGTTGTTTGTAATCCATATGTAATGAATCTCCTAAGATTGTTCCTTAAATTTGCTACACTGCTACGTCTTGGACATACATTTTATTGATATTTATACATCATCACACATATAAAATACATTGTCGTAATCCCATTTGAAAATTATATGTGTACCGCCTTTCTATGGCATTCATTAGAATATCTATGGAAAATGCTACCAACATTTTTCACAAAGCAATTAAATAGATTTAATATATTTGAATCTGTCTTTAAAATATAGCGTTTTCTGGATTCATGTTCCTCTACACAAAATAGAGTTTGGTTATGTATAAAGTAGAGCTTGTTAGTTGAGCTATTTGTTTACATCGATGAGGATATTTATTCCCCCATTAATTATTACTAATACCCATCAAAGCTATAAATTTGTAATACCCCAATATTAATAGGACTACACACAAAATTAATAAATATTTATTTATGATACCTATAACTTACTAGCTTGCCAAGTAATCAACATGCAGTGTTTCTAGCTGAATTTAAAATCAACGAAATAAACCTGTTGTAGATTTAGTTAATTGTTACAGTTTAATTAACTACAGTTAAGTAAATCTACAACAGGTAATTACTTTTGTTTATTTGAAATCCAGCTAGAAGCATTATATAATGATTACGTCGCGAGCTAGTAACTTATAGGTTTCATAAATAGATATTTATTCACATAATTAGATATTTTAAATACATCGTCTGCATAATATATGTTTTACTTGTAATATACGCACACTGAACTGCAAACATTGAATGAGATATAAATCTCAAACTTTCGTTACAATTAAAACAAAGTACCCCCCTAATATACAGCTTCTAAAATAATAATAATACACGTAATAATGTTACGTATATAGTCCTATACTTCAGTATGTGTGTTGGTAAATATCAGATAAGCATACGTAGAATGATTATATTATTGCCTGACTGGATGATTGAAAGACATTTTTATACATTTTGCAAATTTCAAAATATATTTTATATTTTGTCTTGACGTGTCAATTTTTCAATGTATTGTGAGGAGAACAAATGTCTTGCTACGCTCCATAATCGGTGCTACTGTTTCCCTTAATCTAATCAATCTGCTTTAAGCCATTTATATACTAAAGGGAAAAGATCATATCACTCTTCTCTACATGGCTGGTACATTACTTCTCGTAATTTTTATCTTGATAGGTCCTCTGATTCAAAAATTGGCGCTAGAATATCGCAGTGCGTATGAACAAAGGTGCTTTTAAAACAATGTTAATGCATTTGCAGTACCATCATTTTTTGTTTGTGATCGATATTCTTGCCACCTTTTGTCAAATTTGACAAACTTTCAACACTAACTTGTACAAAATTAAGGATAGATGATTTCGCATAGTTATCCATTTCCTATACAATTACCAGCAAGCAAATTTTATGTGTCACAACACTGAATTCGTGTATTTGTTTTTAGGGCGGTTATCTAAGAGTTGTGCCCAAATGCGATCAATACACTTTAGTAAGATCTTTGTTAGTACATATTTATTTTACCTTCTTGCCTGAGATTTCCGCCCTTTCCTTGCTCTCAGCAGGAAAGGGAACCGACGCCACCTTCTGCACTAAAATAACCAAATTTTGCTAGAGATGTATTATCTTGGAAGAGTAATATTAACATATATAACTTGAAAATATAATATTAGCTTGAATATTGTGGGGTCAACGTCAAGTGACAGTTTTTACACCAGAAAGGTTTGGGATGGGGCTCCACTTTGCCATAGAGCCGTAAATCATGTTTTGGGGTGATGCAGCCTCAATCTGAGGGGAACCTAAACATCTATAGTTATATTTGTACAAAGTTATATTTCGAGATATGATATCCAATATAAATCGTTTGGTAATTAAAAGGGTTACAAAGGGTAAGAATCACGTATTTCTGCTGTACAAGAGTATATTGTTCAATATCGTTTCTTCCTTTGCATATGATTGGACGAAATATCAATCCCTTTCCCCTGTAAGCACATCCGTATTATAATTTACTTCAAGTGGGAAATATTTTTATGAAAAGTTAAATAATACTTAAGGTTGAAACGCAAGCATAAAAGTTTATATACAACAGATGCGTCACTTAGGGAGGGTGCGGGAAAAGTTTTCAATTACTTGTACGTAAATAGTCAAAGCCTTTGTCTATGAAATGCTTATAGCCTATATACATTTAAATAAATCGATCTACATAATAAGAAATAAGGATTATGGTGAGCCTGGTAACGTACGCTTGTCAGTAGGCCAATTTACTTCGAAGATATTGCAAGCACAAAACGTCACCACATTCATAAACTGAACTCAATCATTCACTACCCCAGGTTTGAAAAAGAATAGTTATAGAAAGGCGACGCAACGACATTCACGACCTTTGCTTCATTGTATATTTTGGACTACATCTTTTCTTATTCCTTCAGATCGTATACCCCATACATTTATCTCTGTACTACATTAAGGGAATGAGTGTTGAGAAAGCAGGTAAGATTAAAAAAACTGACCTACAATCTTATAGACCCTACAGATCACCCCGCCACCTGCGAAGAGTATGTTAGACAATAGGCAATGTTATAATCAATTGTAGGTCAGTTAACATGGTGTCTTCGGGTAAACACTATATTAACTGTGGAGCAGTAGAACTGATAAGATTATGATAATGTAAATTGGACGACCTCTCCGATTTCCAAAAGGGCAAAGTGCTGGTTATAAGTAGCGAGTGTAATGAAAGTGCAACTTTGTGGTGTTTCTCAAGGTGACAATAGACAACAAACCTCTCAGCAAAACAACATAATTGAAGAGGTATAGTGGTCGAAACAAAACCCTCAGTGACAAGTTTCGCTAATGAACCACTGATGATAGGAAACGTATGATATGATCATCATTGTTCCCTTATTTCAAACCATAGGTTATGTTTATATGTGACGGACGACAGAAGAAGCGTATGATCTGCAATGCTTCCGCCCAACCGTTTTAACATGCCAACGGATCTATGATGTTTCGGGCTTCAATATATTGGTTTTTAGTGGTCCTGGGAAGACGCTTACCGGTCCCATCGCTGCCCCTGATTGTTACCAATTTAGGGTACCATGGTCCAGATGTTGTTTCCAGTCAATGGCACCATATTGCAGGATGATAATGTACCCATTCGTAGCAGCCGGAGTGTGGTTTCAGGTACGTTGGGATGAAGTTGAACTCCTACCCTACTTCTGCCTCCAATCTATAGACCTGAACATAACCGAACATCTGATGTTCATTCTGGAGACAAGAACCCAATGTAGATTTGCGAGCTTGCATATTCTCTCAAAGAGTTGAATAATGCACTGCACGTGAAATGGTGTAGTATTTCCCTTGCTGCCATTCAGAAACACGGTATGACACAATTCCACGTTGCATCAAAACTGCTTTAAGGGCGAAATGTTATTCAACGCCATATTATGCCCTTGAGTTCCTAGTGTCATTTTCCTATGTTCGTGCTGTAATACCAAGTTTTTGTTTTCGGTTAAGACTGTTTAGACCGTTATATAGGGCATAGTTATTCTGCAAGAGCGAAGATTGCATTCACATTACTGATAAAAAAGCTTTTGCATTGTAGAAAATTTGGACTGTAAAAGAAAAATGATATGACATCTGTATAAGTATCACTGGAACAGGGATTAATGTGTCTAGTTTTAATTATTGAATTGCATCCATTAACTGGATAATTATCTGTATGTCTTCAGATCTCTTGCGGACATATATATGGTATTTATTACAGGAAAAAGTACAAATATCCTAAGCATATTTTTTTCTCTATGACTGCTTTAATTAGACTTAAAATTTCTCCATTGAGGATTGACTTCGGGAACAATCGATATTATATATATATATATATATATATTATAAATACCAAATTTAATTTTATAATAGATATTTCCCTTTACGTCATTTATAGAATTAGCGTAAGAGGAAAATTACAATTATTTGTTACAGCCATAACTTACCACATAAAAGATGTAATGTGCATTACTGTGAGGCAGCTTGTGATTGAAAAAAAAATTGTATTATTATCTGTGTGTATTATTATCTTCTAATGTGATAAGCAAGTCCAATAATTCATTGAGTTTATATTTCTACTAGTAAGGTAAGTTTGCAAAATTTGGTGAAAATGTTTGCTTTTACTTTTTAAAAAATAAAAAGAATCGGTTCTCTCACCACCAACCCAGAAATCTATCACATAAGAGTATGTTGTTACTGATTTGATGAGTTTGCCAGTATCGGTTTTTCTTTCGTTTTAGAAGTACGTGTTTACAATACTTATTGTAATTGTATGACCAGTTTGTTTATATGTACTCGTGTCCTGATTATGATGATTATACTATATGTGTACCACTTCTGTGATTAACATGTCTAGTAATTGTATGATACCAACTAATCAATCGTTAATTGCTTCAGACACAATAGACAAATCCTGTAAGTAAAGTCACAGTAGATAAATGAGAATCGCAAACTAAACAGAGAGATCATCTTAATTTAGATATTGTTATCAATACAGAGAAAAAAGTTAAAAATGTCGGATGCAGCAGATTTTGCTTAGATTTTATCTATGTGGAAAGGCACACAGAAGACGGGTATGTGAAACACAAAATGTTTTCTCACAGCAACATCCGAAGGCGTAGTGGCGCCTCTATCGGTGTTGGATCGTAACCACTTTGCAAAATTAATTTTCCGCTTCCCCTCTACCTCCCTTCTCGTCTCCTGCTCATCTCACTTGAGCCTTTGCACTTGACCTGATGAGACTCTTGGTGGATAAAGGCTGCAAGAAATCTCTCTCTGTGTGTATTGGAGAGTGAGAGAGTTTTGGTGGAAGGGTTGAATTAAGGGCAGAAAGGTGGAAAATCAAACTCACCATCGCCCTTGTACTTCTAACGCCACCAAAGGAGTCAAACCCCGAACTTGATTCTCTCTTCTCTTCACGTCGTTCACGTTTTTTTTGTGTGTTTGTGTGTGTGCATGTGTGTGTGTGTGTGTGAGTGTATTTCCTCTGTGAGTGTATGTGTGTGTAACTGGCTGAGATGAGGAGTAGATTTTTCTGCGTTCATTCACACGCACAAACTCTCGACAAAGAATGGGATCATTCGATGCTAATTCTACTGCAATAGTACTTAGTACTATTACATTGCGGTACTTAAACTAAATGAAACAAAATGCCATACGATAAAGCAACGACGAAAATTTCATGTTGATATTGGTTTAGAAATAAATTCTAAAATGATCTTTGGTATTACAATTTATACACATTTCTATTTCGTAAGATTTCCATCCATACGAATAATGTGCCGTAAGTACGATAAATTAAAATGTGATTTTGATTGACGTAAGTGTTGCAATAATAATAATAATAATAATAATAATAATAATAATAATAATAACAATAAAATACTTATTGAGTTCATGCTTATCCAAATTGATAACGTAAGAGACTTATGTTTGTATGGACTCTGCTCCTCCTCGTATTCTTCTTAGTAGCATTAAACTCTCCGATGTTGGCCCAGTAAACCAAAACTAATGCTGTCTGTAAATCGATGCGTTAAGCACACATGAGTTAACTGAACGAGGGTAACTTGGCCGTCGTAGCCCTTCAATTGCTATGGGCAAAAGAAATTAGTTTAGTGATCCCTTCTATCAGTTGGATAATTTCATCAATATTTCAATACAGTGTAATTAAAGAAAACTAAAGAGAATGTGCTTCTAGGTGGCCATACGGTGCACATTTTAGCCGGTGGTATGCGGTCAGTGCGTGCATGTTTGTGCTCACAAGGAAATTATTAATGTCCCATCAACATGCTTCTTACTACGATACCGGGATGAGCAACAATGCGATGAACTGTACATTATTGGGAAACTGAGCTCCGACGAAAACTCAAGAAATGGATGTAACGGGAGAGGTCACAGGCGCCAGTTGACGTACATATGTGGCGATATTCCGCGTGTTCGTTGCAGTCTTTGACAATTTGCACTTGTGACAGTGGCTTGCTTGTATGATCAACCTTCAACTTGGAGTAATGTGGCTCCTATGAGATGTGATGACAATGATATTCAAGGTAACACATTGTTGTCTTCTTTAGAAAGAATTTTCCCCGAACAGGATGAGTATATACGACCACAGTTCCATTCACCACACTTTTCGGGAAAACGAGAGTGTTTAAGTGAGCACTCAGAGATAATTCGTATGGAATGACCCCTCTATCGTCAAACTTAAACTCGATTGACTATCTGTGGGTTTTTATGATGCAAGAATAGGAGGATAAGCATCTGGACAGAGACAAGCGTTTGTCCAAAACTATTTCATGCAATTATGGCAGCATGTCTGTGAAACTATGTCCTTTTTATTGAAACTTGTATCTAGAATTCCCTCTAGACTCCAAGAAGTTATTGATGTTAGAGGTAACCACACCAAGTATTAGGTATTAGATTTGCATCAATATTTACTTAAGTTTAACACTAGAACGCCCGGAAATTCGTTTCACCTAGATCGCCCGTAGGGACCAATTTGATCCCTAGCTTCTTTTTGTACATACCTACCATTCTAACAAACACAATATATATATATATATAGTTATATATATATATATATATAACTATATATATATATATATATATATATATATATATATATATATATATATATATATATATATATATATATATATATATATATATATATATATATATATATATATATATATATATATATATATATATATATATATATATATATATATATATATATATATTATTATTATTATTATTAGCGTAACTCCACCGACAAACTTTGGGAGGTGATTCCTTATATGAAATGAAAGAAAAAAGTTTTAATAAACGTGGGACGAAAAACGTCTCCTTTCAGAGTTATGAACCCCCGAAAATTCGAAAATTCACATTTTGAAACGCTCTGCCTTAGAAACTACAGGATCGATCCCAAGCTTTATAAGATATTACAAAGGAACTAGTATGCGCTCTATCCCAATATCTATGTTCTACCGTGGTCCGTAATTGGCGAAACGAACTGTAGAAAGGAAATTGAGGTATAGGTATACTCCTGTAAGTTCTAATAACGCGTTCGTTTCGCTGATAACGGAGGATGGTAAAACGTAGATATTTAGATAGTTTGCATACTAGTTCCTGTGTAATTCCTTAAACCGCTTGGGATACGTCCTATAGTTTCTAAGGCAGGGCGTTTCGAAACATGATTTTTTTTTTAATTTTCGGCGGTTCATAACTCTGAAAGGAGACGTTTTTCGACCTATGTTTATAAAAACTTTTTTCTTTAATTTCCTATAAGGAATCACCTTCCAAAGTTTGTCGGTGGAGTTACCTATCACCCTGTATATATATAAATACATACATACATATATTTCATGTGAATATATATTTTGGTGTACAAACATTTTTGGTGTGTTCACCACATAAGTACATAGTAGCCATTACTTACATTTTATTACAAAATTTATTTTGGAAACTTTATAACTACTTCTGTTTATAGTTCTGTTTAAACTTTCATTCATCTTTGTTCACGAATATGGTACTCAATACTGCGCCGGTATCACCGTGATTACACACATTTTCTTCATTTATAAGTTACTTTACGAACACATATTTCACAAACTGCCTTTTTGCAAGTGTTACAGTTTGCAGACGCCTTGTTTCTCTTGCGGTTTACAAAGATTTGGCAATTACGTCGTTTACGCGGTATTTCTGAATTCTGTCCGGAGTTCTGCTAGCTTTTGAATAAATTCTTTTCGTTATATCTTCATTCCAGTGACTGCTCTGTATATTACAACTGCATTAATTACTGCAAGATCAAGTACATTATTAAAAGTATGAATTGGCCATCTCCATGATGACGATTTCACTGTATATTGTTTGGCCATTTTGTCTACAATGTCAACCCCTTATTTCGTTTCATTATAATAACCAATGGCTTCAGGAACACCAATGGTTTTCTTATTATTGTCGATTATGTCCACGGTATCATGAAGAGAACTCAATACCAAAACATTCTTACTTTTCTTACCTTGATAAACGGTCATTGTTACGTCCTTGCTTTTGAGAATCTTTGTCGAGTACAAAGGTGCTTTCTCTGATTTAATTTCTTTCGGTATTTCTCTTCTACTTTTATTCACTGTCCTAACAATGGTAGATGACTTTGCTTTCAAATTTTCAGCGAGCTTTAGTGACGTAAAATATTTGTCTGTAGTAACGTTTCGACCTTTGCCAGAAAATGGCTCCATAAGACGAATGACAACGTACTCCAGAACTCTTTGGTTTGCAGGGCATTCTTCCTCCTTAATAACGCAAAGGAAGCCGTTCAAAATATATTTCGCATCTACATCTACAGCCAGACAGAATTTTTGCTCATAGATTTTATTTACTCATAGATTTTATTTGTCACACCTTCGAACAAAGTGTCAACTGCTGCATTGCACCAAATACGTTGCCACGTGACTACCACGTAATGACAAATGACGCTTTGACTGCACATCCTAACTTAATAGTGCCCAACAGATGTCCTGGTACCGGGAAAGGAAGATTTTGTAACGTTTGGTTTGACAAATTAAATCATTTTAACTAAAAAATATTCAGGGAAAAGCAAAATAATAGTTGATGCGAGAAAGTATAATATTTTCAACTGCAGGATCAATTTGATCCCTGGGTCGCGATGGTTCAGTGGTAGAGCGTTCACCTCTGGTGCTTGGGGTCCCGGGTTCGATCCCACCCCCGCCAAGTGAACTTTGTTGTGAACAAACACCGTGTACGTGGGTTTTTTCGGGGTTCTCCCGTTTCCTCCCACTTTCTTCATTTCACCATTTCATTCATTACTCATCATCACTGTCTCCTTTAGCCTAACTGGCATAAGCGTGGGACGTAAAACTCTAAGATTTCATTTCATTTTTCAATTTGATCTCCTGGGTGTTTAAGGCAAATCGATCGATATCAGATTATTAAATTGCACAACTACAATATCACTTTTTTTCTCTATGCGACATCAACAATTTAGGAAAAGTCAGGTAATGCCACCTTTCAATTCCTTAAAATGTTGTAGATATCAAAAAATTAATTTCGCAAAAGAATCAAATTAATCCCTTTGGGTGTTCTAGTGTTGTCTTTTAATATAGTTTCTCAAAAGTAGATACTAGTTCTACGTGTTTCGTGTTTAACTATTTATCATATTAGTTACTTCAAAATTCCATGGAAGGAGAGCTCGTCAAAAATATTATTTATACATTTATTCTTCAAATGATGTTATCTTAACATCTTTGGCAACTCATATCCTTTTCTTCTTGTAAGAATTTCAAATTATTTTAACTACAGTTTGTTAATAGCTTTACTTGATATCACCGATAATAGCATTTCTCTAATGTTCAATGATCTTCTAGCTTGATTTTTTTTTTTTATGTGAGTATTGTTAAAATTTGAATTCATAAGTCACATATTGTTTATTGTGACATCTCAAACTGAAATAAAAAAAGTTTAGGCGTTATAATTTCATTGCTTACATTTGTTGAGTTGGGTTAATTTTGAGTTTGACATCCCTTTCAGCAGCAAGGCTATATAAGACGGGACCGATCGCTGGTAGAGAGCTTATTTCTGATGCGTGGGAAATCTGATTCGATCCCCAGCCAATAAGTTTGAGGTGGACAACATCGTGTTCTTGGATTTTTCGAGGTACAACCGTTTCCTCCCACTTTTCATTTTACGAATTATTTTATAAAAAGTCCCTTTTAATAATCATTCGATCATTTTAACTTAAAAGAACATAATTGTGGGATAACCTTGGGTCGAAGCACGAGATTTTGTTTCTAAGTGGGGGACGCCGTGGCTCAGTGGTAGTGCGTTCACCTCCGGTGCTTGGGGTCCCGGGTTCGATCCCAGCTCGCGCCGTGTGGACTTTGTGGTGAACAAATACCGTGCTCGTGGGTTTTATCGGGGTTCTTTCGTTTCCTTCCACTTTCTTCATTCCACCATTTCACTCATCTCTCATTATCACCGCCTCCTTCAGCCTAACCGGCATAACCGTGAAACGTTACACTTACAGATTTTTTTATTTCTAAATACGGGATGCTTCCAATGTGAGGAATTATTGTAATATACATATATTCAATACATATTTACGAGATTTTAGTTTTAGAAATCAAGTGTATTTATATGACTTTGAATAATAAAAATATTACCAAATTCTAACTTACGTATACCCGATTTTATTACTACAGGATTTGAACACTCCATTGATATATTACTCGAATTGCTTGAATGTTTCTTAAGTCTTCAAAAGTTTGCTCTTAACTTTTCTATGAAATGCTTTCCTCATCCACACTTTCTTTTGTACACAAACATACACTACTGAGTTTGTGGCAAATTCTTGAAAGTTACAGTTCTTTTAAAGTATAAATGTATTTGCGCACAAGTTACATTTTATTTCATGTCATAAAAACTTATGTGAAACAAGTCAAATTCGTTACACACTTGATTGTAAATGTTTTCATACTTAAAAAGCTAAAAATGCAAACTTGGTGAATGAGAGGGAGTACTTGATTGAAATGGATTACATAAAATCCCTACTTTCTCAAAATACTGCAGTGTTTACTGTTTTACCGTAAACGCTTAGTTACTCCGTTTCTTTGATAGGAGTATGTAAGAAGGTGCTAAATTTATTAGTGTTGATTTATATATTGCAGACTTCAGTTATATTACAAGAAAAAGTTATATTGTTCATATTCTCTTCCTTAATTTATACTTATTTCTTCACAACCTCTAGAATACGTGTTATCCTTCTTAACGATTGACTTGATGTACACACACTTAATTACCTCAATATTAACTCTCATATACCTTTTACCTCATGTATGCTTTGCTACTTAAGCTGCCACTACTATGAACAGTTATTATATTTTCAGTAATTTCGTCTTCTTCCTTCCGATATGTTCAATAATAGTAGATATTTACGATTCAATCAATTAACCTCAGTTTATACATTGAAAGGTTGGATTTTGTGGTTTTATATCGTGTAATACAGTGTTCGTTGTGCCCAGGAGTCCTCGAGTACTTGTCCGTTTAGACAACGTATCTCTCTTTAATAAACTACTGAATTGTACTCAATAACTTAAGAGTGTTTAATGACTTTATTCAAATTATGAACAAGTTTTCACTCCTCCTCTTCACTGGTGTAGTGGCTAGTCCGTGTATCTTCTGTGCACGTGGTCCTAGGTTTGATTCTCAGTGTAAGAAAATGAAAAAGATTCACAATCTAACATTTCTTAATCATCCGCCTCCCTTAATCAAAAGAGCGTAATAATTTGATGTTAAACTAAAGAAAGTTTTTACTGGTTTAGGAAAGATCAGCACTGTTAAGCAGGGTTGTTTTGTTTACAACAAACTATTTAAAACAAGTGATTAAAACTTGTTTTAAAGCATTGATTTTGTTTAAAACAAATTTTATATACGTTTTAAACATTTTGTTTTAAAGACGTGTATTTTTAAGACTTGTTTTAAACATAAGTTTACTTTTATTTTGTTTTGATAAAGAAATCTTTCAGACAAAAAAAAAAAGAAAATGTCTAAAAGTGCTTCCCATTCAGAAGACTATCTTCTTCTCATGTGAACGTTTTGATTTCTCGTGGCTACAGGATGTCAATATGGTGATCTACAATTTATTTCGTCTCTCTCTTCCACTTGTTTTTAACGTTTATTATATTGTTTAAATGCTTATCGGTTAAATTGTGTGTCGTAGTTGAAGGTTAGACTACTTGTAGAACTGATACTAAAAAATAAACAAAAGAAATATCATGGAAACAAGTTTTTGTGTTGTATTTAGAAAACAACAAAGGGTTCTGTGCTAAATTGTGCTTCTTGTATTAAAATATCGCAAGCATTCGTTGATACAATACATGTTGGTTCTCAGTCTCCATACATACATAATTTCGAGCAGGGATGCAAATAACCATTCGCCCGGGGCGAATGGTTCATCGGTGCGGGCGAATTTTTAATATCAGTATTAAACTACCGAAGTGAGCTAGTAGCTTTTCTCTTGGGTTAGTAAAATTTTGTTGCTTATTTGCATTCCTGTTTTGGAGAAAGAAAGAATCCGAAATGAAAGAAAAAACTAAATGACAAGGTGCAATCTAGAGTTTTGCATCTTGAGTGACAAGATGCAATAACTGCCACTAGAGAGGAGCATCCGTCAGAGGTCATCAACCCTCTAGCCTCAATTTCAGATTTTGAGAGCAGTAATGCAGATTTAGAAACGCTTTGCTGACCAAAGTCAACAGCAAAGATTTGAAGTCCTTACACCGAATAAATATTGACTTTGATCGCTTATAATTATTTTCTATTGGCCGTAAGAATCTATAGACCTATATTGTTCTCTTGTATATTTTTGGCCTAAGGGTTCCAAAGGTTCGAGTTTCGAGCCTGCTTAAAATTCTGGAAATTGGGTCTTAGCAACTTTTCAGTTTTGATAATCTATATTTCCTCCGTATGTATTCGGTGTAAGGACCTCAAACTTGTTCTGTTGGACTTCCTTATCAAAAGATTTCTAAAACTGTCTTACTGCCCTCAAAATCTGAACTTCAGGGTAGGGTTTTGGGCGGTTGCCTCTTCCCCACTGACGCTCCTTTTTAGCGGCTGTCATAAAAAATATCCTACGCCATTTTACGTGGTATTAGATACATCTATTTCAGACTCTTGACTGCGAAGATACTACATTTTGAAATAGAATTCATTTGCTGAGCAAAATTGAACCGTACTGAAAATGGACTTTGATCTATTGTGCTCTGAACGCCCCAAATATTACTTTTCTTCAGTAAATTATTGACTTGAAAAATCATCCAATTACATAGGTCTCAGAAAATATTGTAAGCATGAACTGTGTTTCAAATATAACTTTTTGAAAATTTGTTATTTTAACACAATTTTAATAGCATCAGTGTTCTGAAATACTAATCAAATTTTGCAACTAAAATCTCACCCGCCTCCACGAAACACGAGCTTTTTCCGCAAGGGCATAACTAGGAAACTTTGAGAAACAGTAACTCCGAAATGACTTACGTTAGGTTTAAAATAGCTGCACAAGCGTATTTCTGCGAAACTTTTAGCCTTAAAACATGTAATATGACTCCCTTTGCATTTGAAATTTGGAATACCAAACAAAGATGTTCGCCATAATGCTGGATAGCACCATCTGATGTGTTAGACCACTTTCCAGTTTCATCATTACTCCTCAACCCATTCTCAACACACAAGGGTGGCGAGGACTTTATTTCATCATTTATATTGATAGATTGTGTGAAATCTTCATAGTAGATAGATTTTAAAATCTACCTAAAAAGCTTATTACAATCAAGAAAGTACTTAAGAGAGTCACTGGCAAGAGGGTGTGATAAAAGGGGGTCCTGATATAAAAGAAGTTGACAATTACTAATCTATACTGAAATATTCTGTACCCAATACAGTGTAATATTAACCAGGATAACATAAACGTAAAGGTCGGTTGTAAGCAGTGGCGCTACTCAGCCGGTTCGGACCGGTTTGATAGAACTGTTTGTTAAAATATTTTGAGTTCGCAGAACTGTTTGTTATACCCAGACATAACAGTAAGTTTTACCCAGTTATACCCAGGGAAAGTAAATTTTAATTTATCTATCTTTGTTTTTAGAAATTCTTATAGCTAAAGGATTAAACATATAATTCCGCAGAACAAAGTATAAACGATTTGTTTCTTAATCTTAAATGTACAAATATTAAGAAAGAAAAATGAAATCACATGAGTGTAATGATGAGGATTATTTATATTATTTTAATTATTTATATTTAAAAACCATTACGTATCATTATCAACACTTGTCGAACAATTGTTGGATTAAGGTCTTTCCAAATACTTTTTGACAACCATCTATCTTGGGTAATTTGTTTCCATGATATTCGCAGTAGTACCTAAACTCGTCACACTATTTTGTATTAGGATGGTGTGTAGGTAATTTCTTGTAACTTGTGGAATCCAGTAAAAATTTTGCTTTTGTCTACTTTGCACAGTTTGTTTCCTAAAAGATTTATATCTATTCATCTACTTTCTCTTTCGCTCTCTCTCTCTCTCTCTCTCTCTCTCTCTCTCTCTCTCTATATATATATATATATATATATATATATATATATATAGATATATATATAGATATATATATAGATATAGATATAGATATAGATATATAATCCGTTGTTAAACAATTAGAATAATATCATTGTTTGCTGGTAAAGAGCAAAAATCTTAACAAATAAGTTATTACACGATTTTGAAATATATGTTTTAAACACATGTTTTGTTCTTTCTTTCTTTTTTTTTTTAAAAAAAAAACTTTTTGTCAACGCTGCTGTTAGTATATGAAAACAGATGTATTTATGAAATCACTTGGGTTTTGAGAAACCTTTCAGAAAAAAAGTCGTCCCAAAAGTAAACTATCTCTTATAACTCTTTACGTAAAGTAAGTTGCCCTACATTATACGGTTGTTAATGAGACATGTATTTATGAATTTGAATAAAGTAATTAAGAAAACAAGTTTTTTTTTGTTTTTTTTTTAAGGAAAGTGACATACCATATAGGGTAGTTGATCAAATATTCATTTATTAAATATAATCAAAACCGTTAGAGCTGTTTGCGAGAAACTTGCATTTTATTTTATTTATCTTCAGTTCCGCAGTAAGTTTGAAATTTATCCGAAAATTTTGAATAATACTTCTTTTAGGCAAGAGTACTACATTGGGGTAAACGGACGAACACATACAGAAATAACATTTTCAACATATAGAGATCGTAAATAGTCTAAATGCGTTAATAAACTCTCAAATTCTACGTATTCACGATCATCATACTTTCTTCTCTAAAAAATCCAAAAGAAAAAAAATATAATCATTAATTTCTTATGTTTAACCTAAATAGCTTATCTGACCCTGCTTAAGTATACATTGTCTACCTGAAAGCTAGCTGGATTGTGCTGCTTTTATTCCCATTATACTACTCGACAACATTTAAGAATCCGGAGGCAACATAGAGAACTGTCAATCAGTTATCGTCCATCTAGTTTATATGGAGCTCCGTCGTCGCTAAGTGGTTAGCGTACGCGCCTTTGGCTTGGGTTACTCGGTTTTGGTCCACGGAGAGAACTCAAGAAGTTCGGATCTCCCATTAAGCCATAGGTCCACGTCTCATATAGCCTCGCTGCTAAACGGGACGCTAACCTCAAAATCAAATCAAATCAAATCAAACTTCCGGGTTATCAATTAAAGCTTATGAATTTCATAATTCCACTTCTATATTCTACTTAACGATTGATTTCGGATTCAACAAAATACGCAAAATAGTATTGGAATATTACATGACAGTGATAGGATGAATATGAACAAGAATAATATTCTCATTCATCAATTGAAGTACATTGTAATTCTTTAAACCTATAAACATAGTCCTATAGATTATGAAAGAAATTAGAACAAAGAAAATAAATTAGCAAGCACCTACAGAAAAGTCTTCTAATAGGATATATTTTACTTTACAGAAGTATGACTAAAAGAAGATGACGTAGTAGACTCGTAACCTGTTCTTAACTTTGAAAGATGAGAGGCAGCTGATGCTTTGAGAGAGGGAAGGGGATAAGGACTAATGTCTAAGCTAGTTTCCCCCACCTTTTCTTCATCCTTTTTGCCTATACATATTCACCAAAACGTTAAGATCGCTGATGAAAGACCATAGCATGTTGAGAGAGAGTGAGAGGCGTGCTCCGCATTGAAAGGCTTCTTGTAGCACCAGTAAGGGAACGAATGAACTCAAAATGAAAATTTAGCAACCAGATGGGGCGGAGCTGGGGAAGTGAAGGGTGGATTTGGAGAAATGATGTCGGAGGAAATAGCAGGTGAATGGTTTTGGGGTGTAGGGAACAGTTTGAGTCAGACGAGTAATTTTACACTAAATGTTTCCAGCTCCTGTAGTTCTGATTCTCTATCTTTCAGATACTGTACTCCCTCCCTTTCTGGTACTTTTAATTAAAATCCCCTTTTCCTCCAGCCCTTTGCCTCGCCCACTACCATTAGTTCCGAAACTTCATTTGTAAGGAATTCGTTAAATGGTAACAAATATTGAATACCGAATCTGAATTCACAAAAAGAAAGAAAAAATATTCTCCAATGAACTACATAAGTTGTACATTCCATGAGGGGGATTACCCCTCTATGTGGCCGTAGGCTACAGATAGTATCAAAACTTTCAATGAGATGAGATGGGAAAAGAGGTAAACCAAGCAGAAAAGAAAATATATATACTGTATATATATACTAATGATAATTATGATTAACAAAAATAATGGGTGTAATTATAACTTCGTTACGGAAACCATGAGTCTGGTATATTTTCCAATTTGAAACAGTTTCAGCATTAACTCAAATGTAGACATTATCTTCATGTACTTGAAGCTCATTGACTAGTTTTAGTACTTTCTTTCTTATAGAACTGATATACATCAATTGCTGGGCATTATACAATATACGAGGGCTATCCAGAAAGTAGATTACGTTTTCGTCTGTGTCCGCTAGGGGCGGGGCTAGCGCGGCCATCTTGGGGTCAGAGCGTTGCGCAGCTCAGTCGGCATCTAGCCGTGCTAGTGAGAGGTTCGTGCTGTGCTCCGTTAAGATACTGTGACGGTTTGAAATGTCTGCGTTAATTGAAAATCCCGCGAGCTGCGAGGTGCGTGCAGTAATAAGGTTTCTGACAGCAAAAAACTGTAAACCGATAGAAATCTATCGGCAGCTGTGTGAAGTGTATGGGGACAACATTATCACTGAAGGTGGAGTGCGACAGTGGGTCATAAGATTTAAAAATGGCCGAACCAATGTTCACGACGAAGATCGAAGTGGGAGACCCAGCAAAGTGACTGCCGAACTTGTCGAAAAAGTCGATGTTAAAGTCCGTGAAAATCGAAAGTTCACAATAACGGAACTTTCTTTGAGTTTTCCACAAATTTCGCGAAGTTTGTTGCACGAAATCATCAGCGAAAAGCTTGGTTACCACAAGTTTTGTGCAAGATGGATTCCAAAAATCTTGACAGAGGACCACAAAAATCAGCGAATGGCTGCAGCGTTGCACTTTTTGGACGCCTACAATAAGGATGGTGACTCTTTACTCGATCGCATCGTTACTGGTGACGAAACATGGGTGAAACACGTGAACTGTGAAACGAAATTGCAATCAATGCAGTGGGGGCACACAGGTTCTCCCCAAAAACCCAAGAAATGCATGCAAACAATGTCGGCAAGGAAGATGATGGCGACTGTTTTTTGGGACAGAAAAGGTGTGATTTTGGTGGACTTCCTGGAAAGAGGCACTACAATAAACGCTCAAAGGTATTGCCAAACTCTGCAAAGCCTCAGAAGAGCAATTCAAAACAAGCGCAGAGGAATGTTGAGCTCTAAGATCTTGTTGATTCACGACAACGCCCGGCCCCACACGGCAAATGTCACGCGTGAAGTTCTTGAATCTTATCAGTGGGAGTTGTTTCCTCATCCGCCGTACAGTCCCGACCTGGCACCGAGCGACTTCCACCTATTCCCAGCAATGAAGAAGTGGCTGGCTATGCAGCGTTTTGATGACGACGAACAGCTGCAAGAAGAGGTAACGAAGTGGTTGAAGTCGCAGGCGGCCGAATTTTTCGACGAAGGAATTTCCAAGCTCGTACATCGCTACGATAAATGCCTTAATTTGAATGGTGACTATGTCGAAAAGTAGTATTTGTGTGTGGCTTTCATCTGTATATAATAAAATTTGTTTCCTATACTTTGTTGATTTTTTATTCCAAAACGTAATCTACTTTCTGGATAGCCCTCGTAGATTAAAATCGTACGTAATTGAGAGATTTAACTGTTTGCATTTTGACTTTTTTCTTTAGTTTGTCAACCGACTTACTTGCTGTTACACAAATATTAATTAATACTCAAATTCGAAACCATGGTTACATCCTTTGTATTAATAATTAGCAATAAATCAATTTCAAGTTCAGTATTATCACTATCCATTTTCAAATAATTATGATAACTTGAAACAATACACTTTAAACTCCAATTAAACTGTCACAATATGTTACTGTAAGCATGCACAAATAAGCGATTAATGTTCGAATCTAAATAGGATACTGGGCTAAACAATACAATTGTTATTTAATCTCTGCAGTAGTTTTAAATGGGGGAACCTGCTAGGAAAAAAAGAAATTTGGAGAAAGTCTGAGGAGATAGAGGCCTAAAATGTAGAAAGAAAATAGAATAACTCAGTTCAACGAAGAAGAAAGCAAAGAAGTAAGTCCACAAGGGAAACGATTAAATTAAATGAAAACCTTTAAATATTTAGGCTCAACTGATGCCAAGAATAGCGCTTTTGACGCGGAAATGACAAATCGAATGCAAGAGGAATTGCCAAATTAATAATAAAAAAAAAAACAAGATGTGTGGAGTACTGTGTGAAAGCAAAATCACGATAAAGGATAAAGGAATGATTTACAAAACAGTCAGAACGTATATACGAAGCAGAAACTTTGCCAGTATAGAAGGCACACGAAGAAACATTCAGTTACCGAATTGAAGTTGCTGCACTGGATGTGAGAGATAACAAGAAGAGAGAATGAGGAATGTGAGAGTAAAGAAAACAAGAAGAGCTATAGAAATATCTTGGAAGACCCAAGAAAGAAAACTAGAATTATATGGCGATCTAATGAGAAGAACAATCGACTATGTTGTCAGAAGAGTGATGGCATTTGAAGTGGATGGGAAGGGAGGTAGAGAAAATTGAGAAGAGTATAGATTGAAGTGGTAAGAATGACTTCAGAGAGAAAGGTCAAATATAGTAAGAATACGGGATAGGGCTTAATGGAGAAATCTCATCTGAGACGTCGACTATAGGTAAGTGAGGAAAAACGGAGAAGAATAATAAGAAAGTGTTTTAAATATTGAAATTGCCAGCACGATAGCAAAATTTATTGGCATCAGTTTGTCAAGCAGAAGCACCTAGCGACATCTATTAGCGTGGCTATTTACTACTAGGAATAAGCTTGTTGCATTGATATGTTTCTCTTTATAAATAGGATTGGTAACAATTACGTGAAGTACCTTGCAAACTTTACGAACAGACGGTGGAAATATAACATCCCCAAAATAAGGAAGTTTATTCTCTACATAGAAAAAAAGTGTTCTAACGAATATGAGTTAAAAAAACAAAAGTCTCTTTCCACGTTTAGGAAACCCGAAGAAGGAAAAAGGCAACAATAGATTTTAGAAACTCCTTGGAACAAGTAGCTTCGGAAGTCTGTGCCAAATTATTTAAACATACCTGCTTGTAAACCACACTAAAATTGCATAACGGGTTTTACAAAACTGTTGACTCTAATTAATATTACAGTTCATATTCTGAGTCTTACAATGTGACATCATTGACAACAGTTGGGAAATGTTTATAGCAGATAAAACATTTTAACACCATGGCATTGATACAATTTTTAAGATAACTTGCGAGAGTTTAGTGTAATGCGGCAACTTTCTAACACCAATCTGCCTCAGAGCACATCAGTTAGTCTTGATCAATAGGTTACGAATAATTATTCTACGATGTTACTATATGTGCTTACTATTTTAAGTAGTATCCCTGATACCTTGTCTACTCAAGACTTAAATCAGAAAAGTAGATGCTTTAAAAAAACATATGTGTATTTTATTTAAAGAATCAATTTTATTATTACTTGATTCAAGAATTCAAGTTTTCATGTAAAGGAAGTGTTTAAATATTTTGTCGAATATTTACATATAGAAACGAAGAAATCCTGACTGAGTGAGGGACTGGATGATTGATTTACCAACATCTTAGACACTACATAAGATTTGGTAGCACAAAAGAAGGAATTAAGAAATTCGACTTGGTACAGAGTAATGGGAGTTGAAATTATTATTATAAGATGTATTCATTTCGGAATCTCTAAAGCTGAATTACATTATAGTTTATATTTGTACTTTTCATTTAAAAAATAATTTAAGACGTGTTTCAGTGGTTTTCGATATTACATCAACAAGGAGAGGAAAGAGGTGGGAAGGAAATTAACACGGAATTGCTTGCAATTATTAAACTTCCAAACTATAATATGCATAAGTGATTCTCTATAACATGCAATAAGAACTCTTATTGAATCGCAATACCTGTCCGTTCGTCTGTCCGTGTGTTTGTCTGTCAAAAGGTATCCAAGCAAAAATGGTACGATATATCAGATTTTTTCCAATCGATTCAGCATCCAAGAGTACATTTAGTCTCTTCTGTTGACTTTATGTTCAAACCGGTATTTATCAGAAATCCTCCATTTCCTGTTTCAACATTGAACTTCATAGGACACAAACAGTCAAATATTGTGACACACAGTTGATTCGTTTCAAGAGAACATACTACAACGAACCGAAACACACTACAAAAAACAGAAATTGTAGAAATTTACTACTACTTCCGGTTTTGTTTTCATTTTCATAGAACAAAAACAGTAATAGATATTGAAAAGTGTTTTCTTGTCTTCGATTCAGCGTTAAAAGAGTACCTCCTCAGTTAATTATTGTTCAAACCAGAACTGGTGAAAGTAACCATTTCTGGTTACGGCCTTCTTCGCCATTGAAGCAAAATGTTAATATATAGCGACAAGAGATTTTCCTATTATACAATCGATTCAGTATTCTAGGAGATCATACCATTCCCACCCTCAACAGTTTACCGAAACCAGAAGTACAATACTTATTTTCATGTAACAGAAGCAGTAAGGTATATTGTAAAGCTCTGTTTCTTTCTGTCATTTATTTATCTTTTATTCGTTTCAACTTTTGTCTATTTCTTCGGACTGGAAGTGGTGAAACGCTACGATTTCATAATGGATAAAATGGAAATAAGTAGCGATAACCAGTTTTTCTGTATGTATTCAATAACACAAGATCATGTTTTACCTCACATGTTATTGTTCTATTGCATTTCAAAATAATAAACACCAATTAGCACTTCTGGTTTTAATATTAATCCTCATTGAGCTAAAACTGGAAGAGTAGCGAGTAATGGCTTTTTGGTATGAAACTTGTTCTATCTTTGATCTTATTCTTTTATTGTAACCAGTAACTATAGGTGTACTAATTTAAGGTTGAGTATTGAATTTGCATGGTTTGAAAGCCTAACGTAGTTTCACCCATTGAAACGAAACTCACTTGTTATATAATAAGAGGATCACATCTCCGAATCCCTAAAGGATAGATATTCGACATTTAGTATTTGAACGTTTCATATAAAATAGAGACATTTTTCAGCATTTCTAGATATTTGACTTAGAAGTAATGAAAACTCGGCGGTGGTAGTTCATTTGGATGCCCCTGCAATGCAAAGCTTCGAGTTCAGACGAATTAGTATGAGATGTGCTAAAGGAAGAACGGAAAATACTACCCTAATAACACATAAAGGCTTTTGCTAGTATTATTTAAAACTGAAAGTAAAACAAACTAGGAAATAATATATTAGGTCAGGATTGAAGTATATTTTTATTTGTTTCTAAAGTGACCAATATTGATTTTACCGTTGCAAGTTCATTATGTACAAAGTATACTAAAATCTAAATGCTGTGTCATGTGTATCACGTATATTGCAAATTTTCTGCACATAATAGTAAACGAAGCTTTGCTGAAGGTTTATTAACATCGTGGTTATTACTAATGAAGATCTGGTAATCTCAAAATAATTTACCTGTTGGCAGCTCTCCATCATCAGAGTCGCCCATAAATCAATTTGATCCATACCTAATGAAGCCCGCCGATAGAGTGTAGAATGCTGATTTCATAACACATTGTAATATATCACCATATTTCATGTGATTATTATATAGTGGTAAAACTGTACAACGGACATTCATGTCTCTTTTAGGATACTGGATATAGATTTTGTGATTTTCATGGCAATCCCAAGACTGATGGATCTGCAAAAGGAGTCTTTGCAAGATAACTCTGATCAAAAAAATATACAATGATGTGACACTGCTAAAGTGTGTCCACACTTAGATGGATTTCGAATTACATTTCGTACACTGACTTGAGGTTGCTGAATCCAATGAAAATATTTTAAAATATATCTGTTCATAAGGTCGCAAGAAAACTGACATCAAGTTTGGAATCTGTGCTGTATAGCTTTTGCCAATGGTAAAGGTGCCAAAATATGATTACATTCCTAATTGCATTTCTTGTACTCATTTGAGAACGTTGGGTACAATGGATCTAGGATTAAACCCACTTGTCCCATGGGACCTTAGAAAAGTGTCACTAAATTACTGATATAAATAAGTACAATTAACCTAAATTTGAGGTATTTTTCCCCTCACACCCTGAATGGATATCTGGATATCTTTGAAAATAGCCACATTGGACTTAGGATTCTTAAGTTAATATTTATTTTATTTATTTATTTATTTATTGAACAAATTCCCAGATACAGCATAACTTTGCCATTTTACACAGGGACATGCCAACAAAAGAAAGAAAAAAAACAGGACAACAATAACAACAACATAGAAAAAAAGAGTGTAAAAGTAAAAATATTCCGTCAAAGCTCGTTTAATTGCTCTTTCAAACACTGGGTAGCTCGAAAAAATGTCCACATCAGTTGTTACTTGATTATAACAGTTTGGTATTCTATAAAAATGAGACCTCTGTATAACAGCCAACCTAGGACGGGCAAGATGGAATAGGTGGGTATTCCGGGTGATGCGGGAAGGGACACGTAAGGATAGTTCCTGAAGTAATATTTCCGATCTTAAGCTTCCATTAACTATTTTATGTAGATATTTCAGGTCAGAGATAATTCTGCGTACTTCAGGACTCTGAATATTAAGATCTCGCAAGAGCTCCTTCTTAGATAATATTCGAAGTGCAGGAACGCGAAAACGGACTATAGCGATGAAGAAATTGAGAACAGAATCAAGTCTGGAGAGATGTGTAGGTGCTGCCATGGCCCATATGGGAGAGCAGTATTCGATCTTGGGCGCTATTAAAGTCTTATAAAAAGTTGCTAATGAAGAAACAGTGCGTAGTTCGGTGAATCGATAAAGAAGTCCCAACATGCGCATTGAATTCTTTAGTATTGAGGAGATGTGGTCAGAGAAGGTGAGTTTTGAATCAAAGATGACACCAAGATCGTTATGACTAGCAGAATGTGTGATAGGGGAATCGTTGATATGGTATGTGGAGGGAACAGGAGACTTTTTCAAAGTAATAGTAATACTGTCACATTTCTTACTGTTGAGTTTCAAGTGCCACATTTCACACCAGCCTGTAAGATAATTTATGTCTTCCTGTAGAGCAATTGTGTCATGGAGACACGATATTTCTCTGTATAACTTACAATCGTCAACAAAAAGCAGAAGGCCACTAGGTTGACCTGATAAGTGCGTGTAGAGATCATCCATATACAGGACAAACAGCAGAGGCCCAAGTACACTTCCCTGAGGCAACCCTGATATCACGGGTTGGTGGTTAGAAGTCGCCCCTGAAAGGACAACTCTCTGTTTACGGTCCTTCAAGTAGCTTGTGATTAGAGAGAGAAATTTGCCATGTACTTTAAATCTATTGGAGAGTTTATGAAGAAGATGAATGTGACTGACAAAATCAAAGGCCTTCGAGAGATCAAAGTAGATAACATCTAATTGAGTATTGTTATTCATACATTTGACTGCACAGGAAAGAAGAGTACTTAAGTTTGAGAGACTTGAGCTTTTCGGTAGAAAGCCGTGCTGAGAACTATGGATGTAAGGTGAGGTGAATTTAAGTAGCCTGTCTTTGATTATTTTTTTGCAGATAATTGATATTACAGAAAGAAGAGATATTGACCTATAGGAGGATACATGATCTTTAAGTCCTGATTTATATATTGGGGTCACGTGAGCTAGTTTCCAACTGGTGGGATAATACCCTTCCTTGAAGCATCTATTGAATAAGATAGATAGAGGAACCGCAATAACTGAAGCAGTTTTGTTGAGAAAGAGAGGACTAATTTTATCACGTCCAAGTGATCTATGTGGAGATAACGATAGCAAGAGAGCCAGAACTTCGCCCGGGGTGGTAAAGAGAATGGATAAGGTGTCCGAACAGATGGGGTGGAGAGAGGGTAGATGGGTTGTAGAGGGAAGGGAAGTAAATGTTTTGCAGAAGTAGTTATTGAAGAGGTCTGGTCTTTGATCATCACTCGCTTCAGTATTTTCATCTTGAACTTTTGCCGGTATGCCCTGAGATTTTGTTCTAGATTTAATTACAGACCAAAAGACTTTAGGGTTACTAACAGTAAAATCACCAATTGAGTCCATGTATTCAAAATATTTACGCCGCTGTACCTTCTTGGCAAGACTTCTAATTCTAGCAAAGTGTTTGTATGTGTAGTCACTCGGATGTGATTTCTATAGAGTCCAGGCAAGCTTTTTGTTTTTAAGAAGTTCACGAAGTTCATTGTCGTACCAGACCGGAAACCTGTTCGATTTTGATGCTTTCGCCGGCACAAAGTCCTTTATGGCTGAGTGGACAACAGATGTAAATAAGTCCACAGCGTCGTCAACAGTTCCTACCTCTAACAAACACCAAGGAAACAGTTCAATAGCCTGGCAGATGTCACCCCAGGGGGCTTTCTTCCAAAGAAGTTGTGACCTACTTTTGAGGGGCTGGTTTGTAGTAGTGGAGGGGAGGAAATCGAAAGAAACATCCAAGGAATCGTGATCCGAGGGAAAAAATTTCGGCATGGGACAACACAACGAGGTTCTAAGTTAGAGAGAATATAGTCAAGATTGCTATTATTGCGAGTATTATGCATATTATGTTGACCTAGACCAAGTCCATGAATAAAATTGTCCATGAAATAACTGTCATTTCCATCTTTAGCGACGCCATACTTGCTGTCCTGCCACTTGATGGAAAGGTTGAAATCACCCAAGAGGATGACGTCACCGTGTGACAACGCATGTAACAGTGAGTCATGGCAAGCTTCTAAGATGTGCTGGGGGATGTTCTTGTGAGGCCTATAGAAGCACCCAATAAACACAGAACGACGCTTTGGAATAAATACTTCCACCCAGCGATATTAGAGATCCAATATCCAATAATAAATGTTAAAAGCGATATTTGAGATGTATCCAAGCATGAGTGATTTTACTATTGGCATAAGCAGGATCTAAGATATATATATATATATATAAATCTTAGATCCTATATCTTAGATCCTGCTTATGCCAATAGTAAAAGCACTCATGCTTGGATACATCTCTAGTAGCACTTTTATTATTAACTTAAGAATCCTAAGTCCAATGTGTCTATTTTCAAAGATATCCATTCAAGGTGTGAGGTGGATAAAATATTTCAAATTTAGGTTAGTTGTACTTATTTATACCAGTAATTTGGTGACACTTTTAAAGGTATATATATATATATATATATATATATATATATATATATATATATATATATATATATATATATATATATATATATATATATATACAGGGTGTTTCAAACTAACACCGACAAAGTTTGGGAGGTGATCCCTCAAGATAAGACGAAAAGTATAGGCCAATCTGACTGAATAAATACAACCTTTCGGAGATATAGACTGCCAAAAATATGAAAAAATGAAATTTATAGGTCCATAGCTACAAAACCATGGAACCTACCATAGTCCAGTCAATACTTTATTTAGAAACTAGTATGTGCTCTATCCAAATACCCATGTTTCGGAATCCTGCGGTACTTCCGCAACAATTTTTATAGATGTAGTTTTTGAGTACTTTAAATTATATGACCGAAGACAAACTGCCTCCATAAAAATTGTTGCGGGAATGTCTTAGAATTCTTAAACATGTATTTTTGGATAGAACACATATCAATTTCTAAATGAAGTATTGACCCGACTACAGTAGGTTCCATAGTTTTGTAGCTATGGACCTTTAAAGTTCATTTTTTTCATGTTTTCGGCAGCCTATATCTCCGGAAGGAAGCATTTGTGCATCCAAGTTGGTCTATACTTTTACTTATCTTGGTGTCAGGAATCAATCACCTCCCAAGTGTTGTTGGTATTGTTTTGAAACATCATATATATATATATATATATATATATATATATATATCCAATTTTGAGGTTATTTTTCTCCTGACATCACGCACGGGTATGTTTTAAAATAGTTTCATTGGGTTCAGCATCCTTGGATTAATTGTGGAATAAGAAACAAAAAATCAAACAAGATTTCGTTTCGTCAGCACACTTAAATTCTGATCGCTTTTCTTCTAAAAAAAAAAAAAAGAAAACAAATTAATATTTATAATGTCCATTTAACAGTTACTGACAACTGGTATTGTGACCTCAAAGATGATACACTAATTGTGTTTCTTAGTTATAGGCTTATGTATGCAATTTTATATTAGCATATAGTCAGGGTCATCGAGTGGATTGCAAGCGCCTGGGACGAGAGTTCCAAGCCGCCCCCGACTGTGTTATGAGAAACAACCAGAGTTTATTCTGTAAATATGAATTCAGATTTAAATATAGAATGTGAGATCATAATGTAAGATAAAGTAAATTAGTATTATGTCATTTTTTTAAAGTGAATGGTTTTTGCAATTAAAACACAAAAGTTAATGAAAAAAGCGCTTGAGTTATTGAAATCGAGTGCTATTCTTGTTTCTTTTGAACTTGATACACATCAACACAGTAATAGTATAGAATATACAAATAATGATACAAATATTAAAGTTCATGATAAAAAAAAAAAAATCTTTCTCACAGAAGGCTGGAGAGAGTTCCAGTTGAATAATTCTAAACGATGTTTTACATTAGTGGTAATTTTCAAGTTTAGTACGCTATCAGGAGTCCCTCATGGATCTAATCTAGGTTCCCTATTGTTTCTTCTTGTTATTAATGATATTTCTTTGTGTATTAAAACTTTTCAAGTTCTTCTCTTTGCCGACACTCTCAAATTATATTCCGAAGTAGGTTTAATTGATGACTGTGTAAAACTTTAATAGAATCTACGAAAAATTCAAATATGGTGTGATAATAAACTAGTCCTGAATGTGTCCAAAATGTAAATCTGTATCTTTCACGAGGAAAGAAAATCCAATTAACTTTACCTATATAATCAGTGGCACTTCCTTGTCTACCCCACATACTATAAAAAATCTGGGAATTATAAGGTTGGTTTATTATACGGTTTGTAAAGATTGATATATACTTCATAGTAGTTATAAAAATCGTATAAAATAGTGGTTTTCAACCTTGTTTATCTGGCGCAAGGCGCGCACACAGAAAGTTTTGTTGGGAGGAGTCCATTATTACAAGCTACTACGTCTGTCTAGTTTTGGACGGGTATTATTCTACACCCAAAAATTCGGTAAGTAATTGTAAAATAATTCCACTTATATTTTCAGAAAAAAAATGATAAAACTGAATTGCTTTTATAAGAGGAAGAGTACAGAAGAAGAAGAAGATCAAATTTTCGTGCTGGATCATTATTAAGTAAGTATGCTTATATTGAGAAAGTGTACAATGTTGAGTTAGGAAGGTTTGTGGAAAGGGGCCTCACCATGAGTGGGTCCCTACCTGGTGTCCCCATTCTATAACAATACATATTTCATCTCTTGCTTGCTTCTCATTGGTAGGATCCCTTTCGTGATTTTAGATGCAATCTTGAATTTCCAAATTTTCAATAATGATAATAATAATACTCCTCACAATTTCCGTTTATTTCCAACAAACCTTCTGGGTACCAACGTAGTGCAAAATGAAGTGAAATTAAAATTTAACGTCTTTTAATTGTGCACCGAGGCTAAGGGAGACGATAGTGCTGATAGTGGATGAAATGGTAGAATGAAGAAACTGGAAGAAAACGATAAAACACAGACTATATATATATATGGCCGGATTTAAGGGGGTGCAAAGATGTACGTGTACTCACCCTCCGTTGTAAATATACACTACCTAAAGTGAGAATGTAGCAGTGAGTTTTTCACAATCAATAGTTTCAGTCAATTTTCTGAAGGTTGAAGGAAAAGAATTCATCAAAGAGCAGACACTTTGCATTTCCAGAGCATTTCCTTATTCATAGCACTTAAAGAACTCAAGTTTAATTCAAATGTACTTGCAGTTATTTGGTGCAACCCCCCAGATAATCCTGGATCCTGTCATATATTATATACTGTTTGTCGGTTATAATTCCTTCATGACACAATCTGGGATTGAACAAGCGACATAGATGATTGCTTCACACTAAGCTATCACGTCCGAGATTTATTACATTTCTTTTATCAAGTTTGTTAATTCAAGCACGTTCTTACTCAGTAGTTATTTTGTATATGTACTGTATTCATTTAACATTTTGTAACAAAATTCGTGATATTTGTAATTACAAGTGTAGACTTTTTTGTCGGTAGCTTGCGTCTCCTTTGATCACTCTTCCCGGCCCCCAGGTTGCGAACAAGTAGTATAAATTCAAGATTAAGTTTTCTGTATTGCATAAAATTAGTTTTCAGATTCTAAAATTTCGAAAGACACGAGTTGGAAATGTCGGGTGTAACACACCTGTAGAAATAGAAATGACATTTATCTTCCTTAAGTGGGGTTCGTCTTGTTACGATTGGGACTGTTTCAGCTCGAATGTTCTTATCCAGGTGATCCGCGGTTTACATTTTGCCCATGTTTTCTGTCGTGATAGCCTTTTAATCACTTTTAATGTAACACATCCTCTTTCCTGTACTCTAAATACTATATTCATTATCATATACTTGTATGTTAACAGCTATATAGCTATGTAATCTTAATTAATAGTAAACTTGAATATTGATATCAGTGGCGTATTCACGATTTTGTTTCATGGGGGCTTTGGTGACTTTATCCCTGGAAATGTGAAAATTATGCAAGATATTTCATTTACTTTAATATAGTAAATAAAATTTCGGGGAACTTAAACCCGGAATCCCCCCTAAATACGCCAGTGATTGGTATAGTGCGTAATGTTGTGGTATATAGTTCACATTTCATATTTGAGTCTATTGTGTGTTAATTCCCTAATCATCATAACTGATACATGTAACAGAAATTAAATAGAAGTAGCTATTACACTGGTTAGTAATTTTCTACAGACGGAACGAGCGAAAGTAAAACATTCCATTGGATTGTGTCGATTTCGATTAGCAGAAATATCGTAAACGTACCCATAAGCCTCATTACTCATTATAAATATGGCTGATATTTTCTCCCTTTTGTCGTTATAACGTTTCTTTTCTCAGAAAAGTTTTATTCATGTTGAGTTACTTCAATACCACTATGAGGATAAGAATGATTCCGAATAACTATGTATTGTGAAATTACCACGATAAAATCCTTAATGAGCTGCTTAAATTATTTTTAAGTTTAAATAATCTAAAAACCTTTACTAAATCCTATTCTGCTTCATAAACCTTTTTTCTTTACTGAACATTTAACAGATAAAGTATTTGTAAAAGAATTTGTATCATTTTATCATCTTGTAAAGAAAAATTAATAAACAACAGGCTAGATTTCCTTTCTTAATCAAGCCACATTCATTTTAGTTTTATCAAGCACAAGCATCTGAAAGGTTCACGATCAAATATGTCTTTATTCTCTCTATACAAAATCGTGTACGACTTCTCTATGTGGATTGTGACAATGGACATGCAAGTTGAGTACATCGCCACACCAAGTACATTAGACGAAAAAAATTGTCTCCGGGCCGAAACGTAAATCAAGATCTGTGGAAGTTAGACCAAGAAATAGCATACTTTTATTTACCCCAAGTTCACCATAGGCTTTGTTATGTGATTAAGATTACCCATAGCCTACAGTTTTCAGAAAGACTTTTCTTAACGTTGGTATGTGGTGGAAGTCAAAGTAATGACGCCATCAACGTGGCTGCCGCCGGAATTCATAGCACAATTTTTAACAGGATAACTTCCCACTCAATCAAGGTAGAAACTTCGTTTGTGTATCAAATTGAAGGTAATAAACGTGTCTTAGATCTGGTTTCATTTCCGTTTATTTATTTTGCCGCGATCTTAAAGTATGGCGTATGGTTCACTCAAAATTTAGTTTCATTCGCGTTATTCTAAACTTTTATTGGCAAATTTCTATGAAACCATTATAGACATGAAAAACCTATATGAAACAAACGTGATAGAGCAGAATTTAAGCTTTCCAACGACGTCTGTTTCATTACTGTATCTTAAAAATTTAATGAGTAATTCGATTTTATATATCATATGGTGTTGTATATTTGACCTTTAATATTACGCAAAGCAAAACGCGTAGGCCACTTTTTTCCCCTAAATTTACCATAAACTTTGTTAAGTGCTTAAGATTTCACATAATCTATAGTCTTGAGAAAAGTTTCTCTCAAGGTTGATGAGTGGTGGGAATCCGAGTAATGACATCATCACTATGGCTGCCGCGCCAACGCATGATACTTTACTTAAAGAATATAATTCTACAACGAAGCATCGTAGAGAATTGTTCCTTTTTTCTAAATATTCGTAATCAAGTAACCGTTGTTTTTAATCATACCAATATATTTCGTAGCTCCAATAGTCTTCCTGATATTTAGCCTGAAATTACATTTCACGATCTTTTTGGAACATAATGCATGTTTCAAACTCAACAACATTTAAACGTTAAGGAAATAAAATTCATGAAAGCACAAAATGTTTCCTAATATTGTCGAATATGAAATATGTCTTGTGGATGGACAAAGCAATAGTAATTGCAGTTATGGCTTTTTCTGAATCTCCACTGTCTATATATTGCATTAAAATTGAGCAGTTTTCCCATGAAGATCAGTCCGTGTTCTTTCAGCAAAGTCACTGTAATCATAGTAGAATTTCACAATTTCTGGACTCTCCAAAAGTGTCTGAAGCGAATTTGGCAACAAATAGTTGTTCATATCTGCCACTAGTTTTCTTAGTGAGACCTTAGTCTCCGTATTACTTTAAAAATGTTTGAAAATGAAGCTTTTCTGTAGCAAGTGACAGAAGAGTCCGTATTCTTTTGCATCTGTAAAATGTTTACCCTTCAAGAAAGCCTGTATGTGAACCACAAGCTAAAATGTCACTTTCAACAAGAATCTGATCCTTCTATTAAATATCCAATGGCTCCGAAAAAAGCTAGTTAAATATGAAAAAATCATAACATTTGAATTGTCAAAACGTGGTTTCTCCTGGTTTTCAATTAAAATCACTGATTTTGCAACAGCGGGGTCGTAATGAACAACAACACATGGATCTCCACACTCATTTGCTACTTTTTGAGACGACTTTAGTGTTTCTAGAACCACATCATTCCGGGTTGGAGGCAAACTTTTGTACCACTCTACTGAAGTCATCCAGTAAAAGTCTGTTATATGTGCATTTCCTCATACATTTGTCAGAGGAAGCTTCATTGTGGAGCAAAGTGTATTGGACCAGTTTATGCTTTTTTTAAAATTTGCCTCCAGAGTTTTTAAGTCAAATTGGTAGGATCTAAACATCCTTATACAAGTGCTTGCAGTTACTGTCTCTTCAGTGTTGCTAGTGTCAAGTTCCGCTACTAGATTTTAAGACAACTTGTTTCGAAAACATTTCAAACGTATCGTTTAAGGTACCTTTAACTGAGTGGGTTCCAATATTAGAGTCGAAGTTATCCCAGGCACATTCAGTAGCAAGGCCTGGCATGGCAGTCTTTTTATATTCTCAGGTGCTACACCCATTTTTTTTTCCAAGTAAAACTGTCAAGTGTTAAGTGTGTCTCTACCTCTTCAGCTGTATGGTAACATACAATGTCCCTAGTGATTGATTATATCCATGAGTTTTCTACTTCCAGTTAAACTTTTGATTCCAAGTCTTAAAATTAAACGCTTCTCAATTTTCACTTTACCATTTGTAGTAATGAAAATTGTATTTTTTTGCACAAGAGCTCACGTTTCTTTCTAATCTCTCGTTCTTACGTTTTGCCGAACTACCAGTGTCCTAAGAAAAGGTTTCCAGCAATTCCAGTATTTTGCTTACACATTTTATGATACACTCAATGAGTGTGGAAATTTATTACCTTCAGCCTCGTTTAGAATCAACCTTCTCAAGTATGCATATAAAGCTACATCTTCTACTTTAGACTCTATGGTAGATGAGTACTGTCTTGCTAACGAAAGAGCTTCAGTAGATGATAGATCATTACTGTATACAACAATTTCTTCTTTATTATTAACTTAAGATGAATACAATTTTCTGAAAAAAAGAAGAGGAAAGTTGATCACACAGTTTTGAGGCGAGTAATTAGAGTCATGTATTCTTTCTTCGGCTAGATAGGTTGAGTGTCTATCTCGAACAACACTGAGATACTGTGCTTTTTGTGGTTTAATGATGTATGCTGTCAAATATTCTACTGTTCGTTTAAATGCACTGTCGTGTTTTTGTTTGTAACTGATACTCTCCTTTTAATTTCGAGATTTTACTTTGTTTAATTCAACCCTTTTTCATTAGATAAATTAAGGTATTCTCTTCGACATGAGTTATGGTAAGAAACTTCCTTGGCAATAAAGTCTAAATCGTGCGTTGATAACTTCTCATCTTCCAAAATATAAGCGGCATTCTTGATATTGTTTCAGAGTCTCCTGTCTCAGATGTATTTAGTTCATCTTTCTCTTTAACTTTTCTCTCAAATTTCCACAAAATATGTATTTTCTATCCTATACTCTAGTGGATAATATTGTTTGAGTGCTCTGTTCAGGAGAGACCGAAAACCTCAGAGTATGCTCAATTTTTGGTGATTCCATATCACTATGAAGTTTCGGAATACTAGTAAATTTTTATAGCACACACTGTGATAGCAATGTTTCATTGAATCGTAATGTTCAGGTAGATTTCGACAGATTCCGAAACACCTTGAACCTACTTGTATCTTAGTTTTTTATCTGCTGCTTCTTTATTCCTTGCCAGATTTTTCTGGATACTACTTCTGTATGCATTATGCACTGTTTTCTTGCATCTTACATTTCTTACTGCTTCCCTTCAATTACTTTCAAAAAGCAAATTTGTAAGAAAATAATTTGTCATTAGAAACAAAGACTTTATGAGAAGAAGTTCAAATTAAAAGACACAAAAACACGCAACTTCGTGTTGCATCATCACTCACCAGCATTTGAAGACGCGACCTTAAAACAGAAAATTATTCAGAACTTCCACAAATATCTCTTAATAATAAACTTCATGACATTATTAAATACTCCACAATATTACAAACTTTAAATGTTTTCATAAATTTTATTCCCTTAAGAGTTCAAAAGTTGTCGGACTTCGATCATTCATTATGTTACAAAAAGATCGTAAAATATTACTTTCAGACTAAATGTCAGGAAGACTATTGGAACTACGAAATATATTGATATGACACAAAACATGGGGCTACTTCATTACAAGTATTTAGAAAAAAAGCAACAATTCTTTACGACGCTTGGGGGCGCGGTGGCTCAGTGGCAGAGCGTTCACCTCTGGTGCTTGGGGTCCCGGGTTCGATCCCAGCCCCCGCCAAGTGGACAAACACCGTGCTCGTGGGTTTTCTCGGGGTTCTCCCGTTTCCTCCCACTTTCTTCATTCCACCGTTTCACTCATCTCTCATCATCACCGTCTCCTTTAGCCTAACCGGCATAACCGTGGGACGTAAAACTTAAAGATTTCATTTCATTTTTTTCTCTACGACGCTTCGTTGTAGAATTATATTTGTTTAAGTAAAGTATAACACGTTGGCGCGGCAGCCATTGTGATGACGTCATTACTCGGATTCCCACCACTGATCAACCTTGAGAGAAACTTTTCTCAAGACTATAGATTATGTGAAATCTTAAGCACTTAACAAAGTTTATGGTAAACTTGGGAAAAATAAAAGTGGCCTACGCGTTTTGCTTTGCGTAATACTAGAGGTCAACAATACATCATATGATATATAAAATCGAATTACTCATTAAATATTTAAGATACAGTAAAGAAATAAATGTCGTTGGAAAGCTCAAATTCTGCTCTATCACGTTTGTTTGATATAGGTTTTTCATATCTATAATGGTTTCATAGTTATTTGCCAATAAAGGTTTACAGTAACACGAATGAAACTAAATTTTGAGCGAATCATGCGCCATATTTAATGATGGCGGCAAGATAAATAAAACAAAAATGTCATCAAATTATAGATATGTTTATTACCTTCAATTTGATACACAAACGAAGTTTCTACCTTGATTGAGTGGGAAGTTATCCTGTTAAAAATTGTGCTATGAATTCCGGCGGCAGCCATGTTGATGGCGTCATTACTCTGACTCCCACCATTTACCAACGTTAAGAAAGGTTTTTCTGAAGACGGTAGGTTATGGGTAATCTTAACCATATAACTAAGTTTATGGTAAACTTGGGGTAAATAAAATATGTTCTATCTCTTTGTCTATTACAGCATGAACAGTTTATCAGATGAGGCCCAGGCCACCATTAGGTTATCATCATTTGAGTTAAGCTACAATCATCTATTTTCTGCCCCTTGCGGTTTGATGGGACAGGAAGTCAGTTTATCAAGATAATCATTATTTTTTACATTTGCACCAGGATAATTGCGTTGCAGTTTGAGAAAATCTTCAAATTACTTTTAGGACAACACCAACTGTGAAGGACAGAAAGTTTAAACAATGCAAATACACTTTTCTATCCAAAAGTTAAATTCCTTTTCCTCGCTTTCCAGCGTTTACTTTCTAGTTCATCTAGTCTAAATTTCATCATTTGTAATCGTTGAGTTTGATTAGTGCATTTGAAGCAATATAATTCTAGTTGTGTAGAAAATGTCTGCTTCCATTCCAAATCTACATCTTTTTAGTAATTCCATAATAATTCGTGAGTACAATGTGTAGATAATTTTTGACTTGATCTTCAAAAATTATTTATTTTTAAAAAATATAAAACCACATGAGTTATTTTAGGTTTGTGCGAATTATCAATTATTTCACATCAAATGGTTGAAATCCTTCTTACACGGATGTAAGCGAAAGTATATCTTTGAAAAATATATATACATATTTGCTTTGATGTTTTTTATATTTGTAGAAAAAAACGTTGAAAAATTCAACATTTACGAAAGAACATAAACTATTTAGTTCAACACAGGCGTGATTTAGATAACTGTAATAATCATTTTAAACAATGAATACATTCTCTAAAAGTTTACACAATTCCTTTCTGCTATTTAATGCATGCTCTTAACACCGGAAGCAAGATACGAAAGAAAGATCCCAAAGTTGTATTTTCACATTAAAGAACAAGGAAGGGAATGTCAAATGCTAGGGAAACGGTAAGTGTACTCGTAGAGAACAATAAAAGAAAGTTAACAAGATGAAGCGACTAATGGAGCATTGATGAAATTTGAGTGCGAAACTTGATAAGAAATAAAGTAAAGAATAGTAGAGAGAGAAAAAAGGACGAGAACTAGAAACAACGAAGCAGAGAGCAAAGTGAAGATGAAGAGAAAGTGTTTGAAACTATTCATGTGCGAAGACACGTAGATATTCTTACACGAAAGATAATGGAAGAGACAAGAGCTGAAGCTTACGAGAGGCGGTACAGCTTAACTTTAGTAGGAGGCGCGAATTATGTCTTCCGTTTTACATTGAAGCAAAGAGCAATTCATCCGGTTAAAAGAAAAGGAAAATTTAACATAGCGAGGAATATTGGGAGAACTGCAAGAACTATTGTAACTGTGGAATGGGATTTCGGTAGGACGAAAGTTGAGAGGTGGCGCTTTGCCCCTTCTTCTTCCTCTCTTCATCTCTGCTTTGCTCAGAAACGAAGAGAAACTACCGAAGTTTTGAAGAGGAAATTCATGTCAGTTATTTTTCATTCCCGTTTTTCTTTTCCTTTCTTTCTTTCATCTTTTTTATAACCCTTTCTGTCCCGAGAGAAGAGTTTTTGGTAGGAGGGCTGGAAATTGAATCCGAAATCGAGTAGCAATAACAGAAAATTCCATTCCTCCCTCCCACTTCTTCTTGCGCTATTCCGTTCAAGTTTTACTTAAGAAGAACCAGCAAAACTTTTTTCTTCCCCTTCCCTCTCTTTTAAGTTTATGCTTAACATATATATAAAAAATGGATTCGAAAAATTACAAAAATATATTCAGAAGGCGGGAATAAAGCTGTACCTATTTATTGAATTGGAAATAACGAAAGTAATTCATTTTTCAGAAGAAAAGAGACTTAATAGATTTCTGTTTAAAGATAATTTTAGATTGAGGAAAAAGTTTTGGAATTATATATACAAATGTTTTACTCGATATTGATTTAATGCCATTGAATAATAAACGTGATATCTTTACATATTTTAAGTTTTGACTCTTGTTGAATTCACCTGAATATTCAAGCATCATATTAGTAACTTGAACAATTGAAAGGTATTTGAAATAAGATGAAACAAACGTTGATCTAGAAATGAGGAATGGGATAGTAGTACTGACCACAAGAACACCTTTCAACTATAAACCGATTATAACTTTTAGTAAAGTGTCGCGTTAGGAGCGACTAATTAAGATGAATGTTTCTAACGAACTGACGCATCTAGATAGTTCAAACTGATACATTACTGTTCCATAGGTGACACTATATGTCATGAACAGGGTATTACCAGTTCTGTAACATTTCAATGTCAGGCTGGAAAATTCTAAAAATATAATTGTACATAAAGAATAATGTTCTGTTTTCTTTTTAAACAAAAACATTTCTTTTACTTCCACTCCTTTTATAGAAATTTACTAACTAACTAACTCACTCTATGGCCTATGGAACCCGGAGGTTCAATGCCGCGTTCACAAAAGCTCTCCACTGACTTCTATCCTTAGCTAACTGCATCCAGTTTCTACTTTGTATTTCAATCTCTGCGAGATCCATCTTAATATTGTCCTCCAATCTGCGCCTAGGATAGAAATTTACTAACCAGGGAAAAAGGAATTTTAATTTAATTCATTATGAACATACCAGTTTTGGTGATTAGGAAAGTAAAATACATCTTACATCGGAATATTATATGTAACTGCATGATGAGACACCCCGTGATCGACTCATACTCCTTCGTACCATAGCCTAATTTAAATTTAGCTTTTAATATAAAAATATGTATTACAAAAATATATTTTAGAATACTACAATGATGTTGGACACGCATAAAAGGTGTGGAGATATTGCCATGACTACAATTAGTTACAAACTTTTTACTGATACTTATGGATTATATTTTTCAGGGTGAGATTACTTTAGTCAACGCGTTACGTATGGAAATCATATACCAAAGAGAACTATACTCAAACTGATTGAATCATTTTGATTTTAAATATCTCGTATGATGAAGGGATCCAGTTATAATGCTGATCATACACACTTGTTTGAGAAATCAACAATTTAAAATGTTATTATGAAGTTAAATTCAATCTGTATATTATTAAATGCATGTACTCATGGAAGGAAATTTAATCCATGTATTAAATAACAGAAATAATGAGCTGTTGAATCTTGCAGAACATGTCAACAATATTATTTTAATAATAATCCTGGTATCAGTTTTAGGTAAACAAGGTAACTGTTCAAAACATACGTTTAGTATAACTCTATGCTGATCCCAAGATTAATGTCAATATTATCCTTACAATACAAACTGTGAGATAAAGTATTTAACCATGTCTGGAAAGTTTTCCTTTTGAAAATACACTGATGTGCGCCTTCTACGATATATTCCCATACCATAGAAGTTCAAATCAAGTTTATTTTCTCAACGTTCAACATCACACTGATAAATAATATCGTTTTAGCTCCAACAAAAATACATTTTTGAAAAATATCCTGGTAAATATTATTTTTGAAGGGAAGAAGAAGAATGTTATAATCTTCTTGTATATTTAATGTTGCCATTATGTTCCACATTTTCCCTAGAATTGCTATCATGAACAGCATAAAAATGTGAAATTCATCAAGCTTTAGAATTATGTTACATAAAATGTCTGTGTACTCTCAATCCCACTGTCTAAGACGGCTTGACAAGTAACTTTTAATTAAACTATTATCACATTACAACACGTGGAACACTTACTTGTAATTACATTTCATTAGTAAATATCCTTTGGATAATGAAGAAATATGTGTTAATATTGATGACTGTCATTGCAGTTTCAAGAATATTAGTAAACAACCTTCCTGAGTGCATAGAAATTCCTATAAATTGTCAAATGTAAAAAACTTTAAACTTTTTAAACTTGTCAAACTATAATGATTTCATGAACTTAAACAAGATATGAAGGCATTGGTCAGTTGGTGTCAAAATGAGAAAACCTGATGTAGTTGGGATGAGTGCACTAACTCATATAGGTGTAGTACATAAGTGGGACCGTGGTGGTACAGTGGAAGTATTCATCTCTGCTGCATGGGATTCCTGGCTCGATCCCAGCTCGCGTCAAGTGATTATTGTTGTGGACAAACTCCATGTGCGTAGATTTCCTCGGAGTTCTCCCGTTTCCTTCCACTTTCTTCATTCCACCACTTCATTCATTTCTCATTATCACCGTCTCCTTAGGCCACATGGAATGACCGTGGGACATAAAACTCAAATATTTCATTTTAATAGAAACTTCACATTTAATACGCACATTGATAACATAATAAGCGAAGTGAGTTGAGATCTTATTTTCATTCAAATAATAAGTAGAGTTTAGTGAAACAACCAGTACTAAATAGTGTATTAAATTTATGTTCGCTCCAAACTTGAATGCTTGATCCTTGGATGAAACCCGGACATAAAATACAACTCCTTAAATTAAATAAATGCTATCACTCATCTATCAATTTATAATAATAATAATAATAATAATAAAGAGGAAAAGACAAAATTGAACATTTTGATATACCACAAATATAGGTGGGGCCATCTATGAATGAGTTTTTTTTTTTTTTTTTTTTTTTTTTTTGCAATTAAGCGTTCTCCTTATCCTATATTCTCCATCCGTGTACTAAATTTCAGTTCAATGGAATAAGTATTTTAAGCTGCTACAGCGCAGTACTACTGTATTGTTACATTTATCATTCACTGGGAAGATTCTAATTGCAGTCGAACCAAATTTTCTTTATATACTATGCGGTTAAAACCATGATCAATTGAGTGAAGTTTTTAAATTTTTGCTCTTGAAAATGGGATTGTTTTAGGATTTTAAACTTTTGGTTCTTAATAATGTTTCATATTGTAATATTTTGAGTAGGTAGAGTCAATAATGGACCAGGAACCTAACCCTTCACCGATATAATTATGAAAATATAAAACAGTCTTTGTGGTTTAAAAAGGTAATATATAAGAAGTTCCCTTATGATCTAGGTTAAAGGAAGTAACGTTTCATACGGAATCCCCTTCGCTCATGGCAGCCACCGGAGCGTTTTGTAGTGATTTCAGGCTATGATACTAGGAATCCTCCTCGGCTCATGGCAGCCTCGTGAAGTATGGTTTGTATTGAGGAATCCCACTCGCTTCAAAGCAGCCGCCAGGGATTTTAGGGTAGGTAGAGCCAGTTAATCCATTGCGACCTCCAGAGCTGCTGTCGGTTGGCGAACAGTGGTCAACTAATGTTTCCTTCCTTTGTGGTTCCTCTTTTATAAGCCCTCTTCAGGGGGCACGTCCAGTTTCGGTTCCCATCTTCGTGTCATCCTTTTATATATCGTGTCATATATAATAAAAATGGGAATAGCAATGTATTTCTGTTCCGGCTGAGCAGAATCAAATTGCCATTATCACTTCCCTCAGAGCAGGTAGAAAGTGCTCTAACTGTATTTAATAAATGTACACTAGTTCAGTAATTGTGGATATTGGTCGAGATTTCTGTTCACTAAGATCGGTATCAATGTTTATGTCGCATTCGGTATTTTCACTCTGAACTGTATGATCATCCATTTTAACAGTAGCCGCTGATGAATCAGGTCATTCCAATAGTAATGAGATGTCTAGACGATTTGTAAAGCTTTTGTCTTTATAACGGGACTTTTTAAAGATGAGGCACAAATAAATTATTATTATTATTATTATTATTATTAATAATAACAATATAAAAGTAAGGAAAGAAGAAGGATAGGAATCAGAATCCTGAAAATTCTCTTAAAAAGCAAGAAATAGAAAACGTAAATATTTGGTAAGTCTGTAATACCTGATTTCATGAACACTCTGTATAAGGAAAAGAAAAATGACGTAATAGGTGATCATGCAATTCTCATTGAAGAAGCGATGTTAGAAACAAGAAAGTATTGTATTTTCTTCTTGCATGGATTAATGACTTTTGAAAGTAAAAACGAAAGAAAAAAATGTTGAGTTTGCAAATACTGATGCCGTGAAGTTAAATAACAGAGTGAATGAAATAAAAAATGCGATGTTGTCTGTGATAGTGCAGCTCTTCTGTTGTTTCTTTCTCCTGCTTTTTCTCCATATCTTCTGCTGCTGGTAAGTAGTTGTAATTTTGATGTATTCCTTTTCTATTTGTACCCATGTAGAAGTCCGTGCTGACAAAAATGATGTTGTTCATTCGGCGTAGAATGGTCTTAGACAATCCACCGGAATACCCTGTTCCTTTTCCAGAATTTGGAAGGTAATGTGACTCACTACGAATTTCGATTAAGTTGTTGTTTTACTTCCGTCGGTCCCTCGTAGTTATCGGTGAAACAGTCTGTGTAACCTTGTTTTCGTGTGGGGAAATAAAATAAAACAAGCCCTCCTGGCTTTTAGGATGTTTGTTTATGGTGTTAATCATAAAATTTCTTTTGTTTAATGTATACCTGTTAAAGATTGGTTTGCATCTTTTTCCTAATTAGCGTCATTTCATCTTTGTCAACTTGTATGTTTTGTTTAGAGCTAAACGTGCATTCCGTTGGAATTCTAGGTCCATATCCAAATAGTAAAAAGCTAGATGAGTATTTGGTCCCAAATTGTATATAAGTTTTAATACCGAAAATGGCATGCAGTAGCAATTTTTCCCAGTGAGTGTGACGCTCCTGCACAAAAAAATTAAGACAATTCAGTATAATTTTATTCATTTGTTCTACCAATCCAATCGATACTAGGGAGTATTTGAAGGTGAAGTCGTACTTTTGTGCAAAATGCTGTAGACCAGCGTATCCGTGTACTGGACGTTGGTCTGGGTATAGTGTCGTAAATGTTCAAATTTTAAAATGAGTTCATGTTCAAAAATTTTTTCTGTTTTCGGCAGCTATTGAGTCCACTATCCTTGCGACTACATAAAGTGTGGCTTATTCTGTTGTTACTAATTTATACTTATTTCGTCCTTCTTCACTTGAGAATGGTCCACGCTCATCATAGAGCCAAGGTGTCGCAATGTCTCCCAAAGGATGATGCAACAGCTCAGCCTGTTTCTTCTAAGGTAGTCTTTAATTTTTGACATTCTGGACACGTACGTATCTTATAACCCAGATAATTCTTAAGATGCTGCATATAGATTTTCCTTATAACATTTTTACATAATTTTGTGAATCAGAAATGTGGACCGGTAGGTCGCCTGTAAAAGGTTGTAAACCACAAGCTGGTTAAAGATTTTGTTATACATAAAAGATGTAATAGTTCGTAATCGGCATGATTTTGTTTTCTGCAAAGTATACCGTCTTTAAGACAAAAAATCTTACCGATCTAACTGTAGACAGTTTATCCAGTTCTTTTTCTTCTAAGACAGAGATATCTTTATAATTATTGTCTTTACACTGTTCCTTCGCTATATTAAGTAAAAGATCGTTATTTTCCGTTTGTAAAATATTGACCTGAATGCTGTTGGATCTAAATGTATGACAAACTTTGCTTTCTTCTTCACTGTTGTCTTTATTCTCTCTTCGTTTAAGATATCTTTTGTTTGCTCAAATCTACTAATAATGTCGGTTGGGTGTTTAGAACCTGTTAAATACTGTATGTTAAAGTCATAGTTGGCTAAAAATAATTTTACACCTCGTATATTTCCCAACCTTATCTGGTTATGTGTTTAGTGTAGCTAGGTATTGGGCGTCCACATAAAGATTAAATTTTTTGTTGAGTAGAAAGTAACAAAATTTTCGGAAGGTACATATAAAGGCATATAATCCTTTTTACCAAATACTAGCCTTCTATTCAGATTTCGTCAACCTCCTGTTGCAATACGTCACTACTTTTTCTGTGTCAGTTTCTGGGTTATAACAAGCATGTACACCCCCTGCCTGGATCTGGCTGCTATCAGTATATACCCTATTATCTAAGGAATCGTCGAAATGAGAGAGAGAGGGTGCTTGAAGAATGTCCTCCTTTAATTGTTCAAAGAGAGTGTCATGTTCCTTTGCCCACTTAAATTTAGAGTTAGGAGTTGCCAAGTGTTGAAATGGTTTGATTTTTGTTGTAAAATATTTAATATGTGCCGTAAAATATGAACATAACACAATAAAACTTTTAAGAATTCGTTGTGTAGTCGGTTGTTTAAAATTCCTTACCTTCTTAGCAATTTTAGGTGCTATTTTGATGGATTCTGCGCTGACAATACATCCCAAAACATTGAGATCGTGATAACACAAGTGTGTTTTCTTAGGAGAAGCACGAAAGTTGTGTTTTCTAAGTTTCTTGAATAGAAGTTCTAAATCCTTTAATTGCTGCTGGAAGTCGTAACTCCCGCAGACAATATCACAAGCAAAACAGATAATTCTATTGTATAATCTGTATAAAATCATTCTCTTCGTGATTGGCCATTGTTTTATGTTCCATAACGCACCTCAAAAATTCCTATGATTTTCTCGTGTGATTCGTCATAAATTTTCGGTTTTTAGGATAAAACAAAATTCTGAAATAGCTAGCCCGTAAGTCCAATGTGTTTATGAAAGTTTTTCCTTGGAGAGAGCTTAAAACGTCTTCTGTAGATTGGAAAAGAACTGATAAATATTTGGTGTAACTATTACATTTTTGCAAGTTGAGCACAATCTGAAATTCTTGTGTACCTGTTATACGAAGAATCAGAAGTGGGGATCTGAAATTACTATTGTATCTGGATTTAATGATCTTCGCATTGACTAGTTCTTGAATTTGTTTATCTACTTGGCCTAATATATGGAAAGGAATGGGTGGTGAACGATCATGAAATGCAGCTGACTTTGAAATTCTGATCTTGTGAATGTATCATCAGGAACATTGTAAAAACGTCAATATAATTGAACAATAAATAATAAACTGTCTGTTTTTGAGTTTTGTTTAAGTTAGGGTTGACGTCAAAGAGCACTTTCTTAAATTTTTTAAAGTGTATTTTAGTCGTTCCTCAATCTCGTCTTTTGTTGTAAATTGCTGCGCTTTTTCTAGAGAATTTGATGTTTCTAGAGATTAAAAGAAAATTTCGCGACCTTCCTCAAGAACCGCAACTGGTGTATTTTTCTTTATAGTGATGCTATGGCTGTTTTGATTCGAGATTAAAATTGTCATTTTGTTGATATCAATTTTCTGGTCGGGAGCACATATTCTATATTTGTCAAGTGCTCCTGGAAGCAAAGGCACATCCAAAGATTCTGTGTCACCAATGTGTTTCTTTGTTACAAAAGCAATGAATATATGTAAGCGTGGAGGAAGTGTTATTATGTTCTTTGTGAGGTTAAAACAATATTGATGAGGTGCACTATGACTCGAGTTGTGAGCGTTGATAATATATCTTCCTTCCTCCCAGATTGTAGTGTTGGTTTCCGTATATATTTAAAAAAGATTATTTTATTTTAAATCGATGGTGTCATAAATACGTTGGATGAAATCAATTTCAAAAATGAATGACATTGGCCTATCAACTACCGAAAATAGTGACTGAATGTTGTTTGTAATATCTTGAATTTGATTAGTGCTATCTGTTTTAAATAAATGTTTCTTCCTGATACACCTTTCACTACCGTTTGGAATGAAATTAAATCCAGTCCAGGTGGTATACTATCCAAGAGCTAGATTGAAATTGTGCTCCCTGTTTCGACTATTGCATTTTGTAGTATTAATTTGTTATTGATTACTAGGTTCGATCTATTGGTCTCATATTGTAAGGCGATGTTTTTACGCCGATCTGCGAAATTTTCTGATTGGTTTTCTGAAGCAGAGATATCGTAATTTATGTCGTTTGACTTGTTATTGCTAATTTCTATATTTTCTTCCTTGGAATCTGGATAATTTTGATTCTCGGCCCTCTTGGCAAGGGGCAGCCCTATGCGTTTTTGACGCCTAAAACATTTTGAAGCTCCATGTCCACGCTTCCGACATACGGAACTAACTAATATCTGGTTCCCCGTAGGTGTGGCCTATTGATTGTTCTGGGAGGATCCCTTTTTTCCCTCCCTTTATTACTATGATATTGATTGTTCTTTTTCCTAAATCCTTGTTGATTTCTATACATTGATTGCACTATTACTAATGATAGCTCCGCCATTTCATTGGCCAAAGCGGAAAAATCAGGTTGAGGAAATGTTGCTCCTGGTGGGGAACGTCCTTCGGTACTTAATTAATTTTAAGATGTTCTTGCGGATTAGGTGCTAATGGTTGAGCGGATCTTAAAGATAGGCTAGACTAATAGTTGTTAAATTGTTGTGGTAGTACAGGAATATAACTGTTCATTGGATGTATAGCATGTTGCGTTTGTACAGGAAAAGTATGATGACAAGGTTGTTGAATGGGATATGTTCTCTTTGGTTCGTTGGCTAATATATATGATGGATAATGCGGATTAGATATAGGGTTTTGGCCGTATAACGTATGTAGTGTCTACGATAATTCTGCATGATCTCGCTTTAGTGAAATATCATTGGCGGCTTTTAAGGTATTCAACTTTCTTTGCAAAACGTCAACCGTCTCAAATTTTTCTAATGTAATTTTATTGAGAAAATCTTGTTGAAGTTCTAGATATAAGTGGTGGATATCCTGCTCCTTCGACGCGTCCGCAATTCTCTAATTGTACGAAGTTTACAAAAGACGTATGAATCTATAGGTTCCCCTGGTCCCTGCTGAACTTGAAATAATTCTTGTTCTGCCTTATATGGTGGCATCTTCGCGCTTGCGTGTATGCGTGTACCAGTTTTGTATTGATAGGCGGAATAGATATCACGAAAAAGCTTCTTTGTAATACACGCTTATCCCTTATACTTATTCTGTGTATCTATACAAAGTTTGGTACAAACATTTCTTATCCCGTATAGTATTCTTTTAGATACATTTGGATTGCGTGCTTTTACCCGGGTTTACTCAAGAGGGGTCCAGAGTTGATGGGAGGGATTTCTGGAGGGAAGTTTTCCGACATTCTCCCAATTTTTCCTGTTCAAGTACCTTATGAGACCCAATACGTAGCACCTCTGGAAAGCTTGTTTCACACTGAAGAGAATGAATTATATTCCATGACTTTCTAATAAACAGTGTTAATGCAATAGCTATTTCACTGCGAGTCTACGATTTTCATTACACTAGCAGGGTTATTGGCCCCTAGAGACTTACTCTGTTGTCCATGGCACATAACTTTTGTGTAAGAACATATCTTTGTTATGTTTATCGAATGGACTTGGTTTGATTCATATGTCCGGACGACGGGTTCATGTCCGTTCCTTGTAAGTTATTTGAGCCCTTTAGCTTTGTCTAAGGATATACCACAGAATATTATAATAATTCTAGATGTAATGAAAATAATTTGAAGTTCATCTTACTATATAAATAAATCAGTAATGTTATACTTAAAAAGCAATAAATGTCTTGAAAACATTTGCTATTTTGTATCAGGTACAATTCATCAAAATGATATGTTGTATAGGTTTTAAATATTACTTTCCACATTAATTGAAAACTTGCTATAAAATTCATTGTACATGCTTGAGTTTTTCAGTACCATTGCCAACTCCCTTTTGATAAGTACTATCAAGTATTCATAATTACTTTTTCATTCAAAAATCAATCACATTCACAATCAATATTTTAAAAAATCATATAAAAAGATAAGATACAAAGAAAATAGTAAGTTATATATTTTCTTTGTTTATTAGTCCTTGCCTTCTATAAGTGTTACGTTCTGTTAGTTTTATAAGTTTACAGATGCTTCGCACAGCCATGCAGTTTCCCCATATTGTGGCTGAAGCGTTGATATATTTGGAAAGTGCGAGAAAAATAATATCGTTTGCTCACTAAAGAAAACAAACATAGCTTTCCGAAGGAAAGAAAACCATAAAAGCGTTACCACAAGAAAGAAAAGAAAAATTTATTACATTTGATTTTATAGCTTTTAGGTTTTGATAGGATAATTTATTCATTTTATCATTTTCAGTACAGTCGCCAGCAAATATGGGAAACATCCCTTACGTGCTGTATCGTCAGTAACTTTGGGACGAGTTTGAGAATTTTTACGATTTTCTGTAGCCTGAAAGAGAGTGTAACATTTTCCAACGTCTCACGCTTATGTATTTTACTCTAAAAGGGACGAATGATTAATGTAAGTAAATGATCATGTGAATTAAATATTTTGTGCATTACCCTCGGAAACAGACCTCAGAACCACGTGCAACAAAGACACACGTCCTAGGTACTTGACTAGTGGGAAAGACTCATAATCAATTGCACGTCGCTGAAACCTGTATTAGAATTACAAACCTTTTAAGGCCTTACAAAAGAACCGCTAGTTGGCTGCCCTGGTATTTGCGCATTATTGACACAGACCTTTTCGGTGTAAGGAGTTAGGCTGCTTATTCCAGGAAAGGTACAGTATATTATAGGTTGTATTGCCGCTCAGGATATAAATAATCTTACGTAGTCCTTTCAACATTTATTGTCACCATTCATTTCTTATTGCCTCTGCTATCTGAAAACGGTGCCTGGCATAAGACTGAAAATACCAAAACATGTCGCGGTTTCGAATTCATCTTTTGAATGTGTGTATGAAGTACTGTTCTTCACCACTAATTTAATTATCAATATTCATTTCTTATTGTTCCTGCTAAACGATTTAAACCAGATCGGGATCTAATATATCTACTTCAATTTTATCCCAGTTTCTTCCAATGTTTAACTTGTTTCCACAAAATCATTTTGTTTAGAAAATAACATCTCAAGTATATACATTAATCACAATCTATTTTACATAAACTACATAAAAATTCTAAAATTGATCACAATATTAGACTTCACTTCATCCAAAAAGGTAACAACAGAACATCACCTACAATCTCTTTTCTAACTTAAAAGCAAATTTCGCCCGACTATACCCTCCCCATAGTTTTACTTAATAGCATTGAAATGTTATACAGCTCAATGGTGTAAACTTGGTTTCTTCTTTAGTCCAATGATGAATGATTTTAGACATGTTTTTTCTATCTTCTCGCTTCTTCTTGGATTCACCATTGTCGACCACCTTGACCACCATCAACTTCTTATCAATCCCCAGTCATATCCATCTCTTATCGATTGACTGTTGACCCCTTGACGCCACTTTCTTTGATCAGCGTCCCATTGGCTTCTCCGTTAATCGTGTGTTAACCTTCTCGCCTACTATCTATCTCCTTGCTGATCTCCGTGGCCGTTATTACCTCCAAATTCGCTTACACTGGCCTACTGAACCAATGCTTCTTACCTGGTGCGTATGAACGACACTGTGTCCCATTATGTAGTCGAAAGCCAAACTCAATATACTACTGCATCGAGATCACTATCAGTTGGTTAAGGAAACATTACACCTAATGTAAAACTGATAATCTATAGCTTCAATAGTTCACAGTATTTCCATAATAAAAACAGACAAAATAGTATATTTCTTCGCTAAAGTAAACTAACTAAAAATAGGAGATAATGCTAAACTACAGACAGATATCTTCAATACATATAAAAAAATAATTCACTTATAAATATACTCTAATCTTAAAAAGTAATTACTAAAGTAAAAACCATTTCAGTTACAAGCATAACAGAATATCACCTAAAGTGTGTTTCCAACCTACCAACAATTACCATCCATTTATGGCATAACTATACTTTAATTTACTAAGAGTTTTCATTAACCAAAACAGCCAGTCATATTTCTATTATATTATATCTCTATCTCTGAAATATTTTTGCTTGTTAAAACCGTATTAATTTTAATATTTATTCAAATTTCAAATAGTTATCTAAAGAACTAATAAATAATAAACTCATAATAAAGAAGTCAAAAGTTTAATTCACCTATTGTTTTGCTTTTCAAAATTAAGGATGATTTCATCGTTTCTACCATTATATTTATTATGTTGATTTTTAGAAATTTAGGACTTTAGAAGCAGAAAAATGTTTCTGAGATATTTTTCAAGTTAATATGCACTTCTACGTTCAAGAATATAATCGTAAAAACAACAACTGTACACACTTTCTATTTACTTAAATGTAGTACTTACATAGCATTCAAAGTATTTTCAACATCAACTTAAATCTGTTTCCGCAGGTGGTACTTACCACCTACAAGAGAAAGAAACAAACATTCAATTAGTGACAATAATGAGTTTAACATCGAACACGTTCATGATACAATTAGAATGTATTTGATTTCGTAGTGGTACTATACTCAGAAAACGCTATGAAAACCAATAATTTTCGAAACAACTTTTACCATCAAGTAGGTTGAGTAATAAACATTATGCCGTTACGCACTGTGATTTAATATATATATGAATCAATGTGAAACCTACAGTAATCTTGTTACTATGGCATACGGATATTTCAATGATAATAATGAATGTTATAATAAAAACTATCAGTAACACTTAGATCATAGTTTGTTTTAATAACAATGATCGCATTTGTCACTAGAATCTTTGATGGGGTCACGGTGGCTCAGTGGTAGAGCGTTCACCACTGGCGCATGGGATCCTTGGTTTGATCTGAGCTGCGCCAAGTGAACTTTGTGGTGGACAAACATCGCGTATGGGGGTTTTCTCGGGGTTCTTCCATTTCCTCTCACTTTCTTAGTTCTACTATTTTTCATTCATTTCTCATCATCACCATGTCCTTTAGCTTAGCCTGCATAACCGTGGAACGTAAAATTTAAAGATTTCGTTTCATAGAATCTTTGTAATTAAATATGTAAATTACGGCAAAATGTTCGTGAAGTGAATTGTAATTTTTCGAAAATATTCCGTGTATATCTGTCTCATAAGCAGTACTGGATATACATAAGCTCTTAACATAGCTTCGTAAAATATATTTGGAACAAAAAATCTTAGATTTCTTTTAAAGTAAATAACATGTAATCTTCTATTTCTATGTTTGCCATATTTTCCTATCAAAAACTCGGGAGGAGTTTGAACGCGTTATTTTTGTATCATAGTTTTCACGTATTTTCTTTCTGCCTCTAACATTCTTAGTAAATCTGTCCTTGAAACGATTTTATCATAGTAATATGTACATGATGTGTGTCTGAAGTTATACGAAGATATTAACATCAACTTAAGTTCTAACATTCAAGTTACTTCACTTATCTCTACATTGAACATTCAAAATTTAACTAAACTCTGTGACTCCTATTCAAGTTCCATTTATAATTACGAATATATTCAGGCATAGTAACAATTTTCACATACCAACTCAAGGAATATTTTCTGGTACACAAGCGACAAAATGTCATTATACTCCAGTACGTGTGTATATGTAATATAACACATGTAACGGCAATAGACATACTGTAGTAATAAAGAAATTACTATTTACAGGGTATTAAGCACACATTTTCAGAAAATTTTATGTTGATAAGTGCACTGGCCTTACGAGCATATTTCTAAAACACTGACAAAAAGTTACTACACGAAAGATGAAATGACACCAATTCAAGATAAATAGTCACTTAAAAAAAAACACTTCAAACATAATAACACTATAAATTACTGACATTATACGATTTTTTTTTCGCAAACACTGTTCCTTCTACTTTTGGAACTATATATAACTTAAATAGAAATAAATTCAACCAAAGTAAACACTTACTATTACTAATCTGTGTGCCAATATATCATATATTAGATAACGTCTCGGATGAAGGTAATGACATTCTACCGAAACTAATATAGATTAGGAATAGGTGTTGGTCAGGTTAGTCAAATTTAATTTAATTTAAGGTTTTCAAAGCGCACAAAAATTAAAAGTTAAGACTTGAAATGATAAAAAAACTAACATTCACTTCACTACGCACTTGTAGATCTAATCTGCTTTCTGTGTTATTGTGCCTCTCAACGAAAGCAGTGGAAATTAAGGAACATTGAAGATTGGAATTTTTCTGTGTTGGAAGGCAAGTAGTAACTGAAAACAATTTAGGATTGTGCAGATGTGGTCACGCCGTAAGGGAACAAACTAGTCCCTTGCACTGATTGAAAGAAGTGCCAAAAAAAGGAAGAAAATAAAGAAAAAGAAAAGAAATATCAAAACTGCTTTGAATTAGTAGTGCTTGATTACGTACTCATGACATTGAGCTATATCCAGGGCCGGCGCGAGGGGGGTCGAGCCATGCCACCGCACAGGGCGGCAAGTCTAATGGGCGGCAAAATTTGAAAAATAAAAGAATACTATCAAAATATAATGCTTCGTAATGGGCTCACATGAAAAAATAAAATTGTGTGAAAATTTAATTGAATTTACTTCACTTACATTCAGGAAAATACTCACTCAGGAAATTCAGAGCATCTCTCCCACTCATTTTCAATTACCAAACTACTAACCAGATATATCTCATTCAATATTTCCTTTGCAGAGGAGTAGATAAGATTTTCAGCTAGAGTGGATAAGATTATCAAGGTATCTTTTATATATTTTTTCTATTCTGCAATGTTCTAACGCTCTACTCCAAGTATGCAAAAGGTACACTCCCACTTGAGACCAATAGAAGGATAAAATAAATACCACCATTACTTAGGAAAATATGTCCAAAATGGAATTATTCAGATTCTTAGTGAAAAAATAAAAAGTAAAATACTGTTCTTATTGAAAGCTGCAAAATATTATAGTATAATACTAGACTATACTCCAGATATTTCTGGTACAGAGCAAATAACAATAATTGTTTGTTTTGTACAAATTACATACAGTAATGGAGAATGCCTTGTAAAAAATTTACGAACATTTTCTTCTCTTCGTAGCGGTAACAGACACCACTAGTCTAGGACTGACAGAAGTAATAATTAAACAGCTAAAGGAAATTAACTAATGGGCCAAGGATATGAAAATGATTCCAATATGAAAGGCAAATATTCAGGTATTCAGAAGAGAAGTTTAGAAATAAATTCCCGAGCCTTCTATGATCCTTGCAGTAGTCATTCACTAAACCTTATCTTAATGATGCAGCCACAGCATTTCAGTACGCCGTTCCATTCTATTTGTGTGTGTGTGTGTGTGTGTAGCTAAAAAAGTCTGAATTTTTCTGCATCGGTTCAACATTAGGCCATACTAATGGAACATATTAGCAGTCTCACTTTAAAACCATTAAGCACTACAAGGGGGGAAAGTGGAATTGAGGCTCTGACTCCAATTAGATCAGAAATAGGGGAAGTTTATGATGCCTTGCTTCAAATAAGTAACAACAGTAGAACAGATAGAATGGTCCTCCTCGATGTTCTGTGTATAGTAAACCAGGTGCACAATTTTACTTTCCTTTTCTCACTCGTTATCTGGTATGATTTTTTGCTCCACATAAACACAGTAAGTAAAAGTCTTCAAAGCATTGATTTTCATGTGCTGGATGCAGTCGGGGTTTCTTGACAATATATGTGAACACTTTGAGAGGAGCAGAAATGATGCCATGTTTCAATCTTACTTAGTTGATATGATGGAGTTGCCATCAGCATTAGATATGGATGACCCGCGGATAGGTAATACAGTGGAAGCTTGAAGTCGAAAGAAGAGACAGTTTCAGTATGAGGCAGTGGATGAAGCTACTGAAGATCCACAAACAAGATAAAAGATCGATTGTTATTACAAAGTTCTAGACATGAATGTGTTAGCTTTAAGATAAAGGTTTGAGCAACTTAAACATCACAGCGAATATTTCAATTTTCTTTACTATATAAGTAATCTTAAAGATATGCCACCTGAACTTTTGTCTGAAAAGGTACTAAACTTGCCGGCATTTTAACACACGAAGAATCGAAAGATATTAACCCCAGTGGTTTGAAAAACGAACTGAAAGTGTTATCCGCTATAATTAAGCCTAAACGTTCACCAAAAGAAACTTTAAAATTAATTAAGGAACATGTTTTTGCCCTAATGTCAGTGTTGCACCTAGGATTTTATTAACCTTACCGGTAACCGTGGCACATGGAGAAAGAAGTTTTTCCAAACTTAAGCTTATAAAAGCTATTTACGTCTTCCATGTCTGAAACGTGCTTAAGTGATCTAGTGATTATATCAATAGAACACGTATTGGTTGAAATATTGGACTACATGAATATGATAAAGGAATTTTCTCATACCAAGCAAGAAAAGTTTTTTCAATTAAGATATGTTAAATTTATGTATCACTATTATGTTTTAGTACATCATAGGGCTCAGACTAATCACTTAGTTTTGCCGTAATATCTCATTCACTATGTTATTTTCATGCTCCATACTCTGTTGAAAGCACCTTTTGATATAAAATAAATTTAAAAATTAAAATTCTTAGTCGTGACTAAAGCACATTAAAAAAAAAAAAAAGTATTTTCTGTATGCGGTGCTGTGTATCACAAATATACAGCGAAATCGAGCATACTGAATATTGTCATGTGTAAAGTTGTTTAATATTACTTAAGCACTCGAGAGAGGAAGTTCAATTTTTTGTTTACTTTTCCATTCCACACATGTTTTTAAATGGGGCATCTTACTTTTTTTTCGTGACACTTGTACGTCTTCTGTCAAAATAAGGTTGCAGATTAAGGGGGCGGCATGTGGAAGTACCGTCCAGGGCGGCAAAACTGCTAGCGCCGGCCCTGGCTATATCTTTATGATATTTTCATGGAGTTTTCTTTTTACCATAAGAGAATATACTTTTATATTTCAACGTTTCAAAGATACAGCCCGCTAATATGGATAATATAGAGATAGCAAGAGTCATTATTTTTTAAAATTAAGTTCATCGTATCTTATTGCACTGCAGTAGCTATTATTTGTGGAATAAGACTAAGTAATTTAGTTGTTGAAGTATGAATGGTAAAATATTTAAATTAGTTGAGAAACGGTTAATATGTAATGTACGAAAAAAATAACTTGCTATGTCTCCCAAATAGTTAATTATTATTGTTACAGAAAGGTTTTACAGTACTCTGTATTACAGAAAACAATTGCAATAAAAAAATGGGACATTACTGCGATAAAATAAAAGTTTTATAGTAGAAAGTGACTCATTAATCTTTGGATACACTTTTATTTTGAAATATGAGAGTAAAATATGAAATATCACACTGGAAGATGGTAGTGGAATGATGGCTGTAACTTATGTTACATGATGAGGATAATCGCCATACTGAAATACGCCATCTTAAACGCAAGTTCGAAATTTCAAATTGGAAGAGTGGCATGTCGCATATAAAATAACACTGATATGAGCTCAGAAATCCAAAACTACAGTTGCTTCTTTTATACTTTGTACATATAGTTTGCACTTTATGAACACTCAAAAGTTGAAAACCATCTACCGACAACACTGTACAACATAAATTTTCGTAAAATACGTAATTGAACACGTACTTCACCGTTTATTTGATATTTGTCCCAAGAGGGAAGAAAGTAAAGCGGATGAGGGTTGCAAGTATTACAACAATATGTCCATATCTTTGAATCCATTAAGGCTAGGCACATTAAACTATATTTGTATTTTCCGTTTGAAACAACTAGTACGCGTTTCAAGGTATATTAATGCTTAACATGGAATGGAATAAAATAAAACATGTCGATTCACTAAGATGCCCATATTAGGTGTTTGAATTTCATGCGTGACTTTGAGTTCAGACGAATTTAATATGCAATATAGGGAAGGAGGTACGAAACATTGCTCTCGGTAGCATGTGTCATTTGCTAGTTTAAAACATGTAACTAAATTTTAAGTGCCTGGAGAATTAAAACTTATACAGGCTATGTATTACAGCAAAATGTAATATTACATCAGAGTGTAATACGATAAGTTTATCTTTTTATACCGGATTGAGGACTCCTATACTGTATTACAATTGGTCAACACGTTGGGCCTTTGTTGCAAAATGAAGATTTACAGAGTATCTACTAATTTCTGCTGGTGACTGAAATAAGATGGCAAAAAGTAATACCAGAGATCCCTGGTATTAATACCTTTGCTCCCCCCCTGATGGCGAAAAGTAATACTTCTGACCAGCACTAAACAATACGAGGCTGAATGCTTGATAGTTTCCATGCTTTAACTATTGCTTGTTTCATTTGTATTAATATAATAACTTGGTTTTATTTATTTATTTTGTAGAAATTTCTATTCGCGTGGCAACTGCTACAGAAATGTAAATGTTTGTAAGTGTTGTTTAGTATTTTCGGTAGCAACGAAAATATATTATTCAAGTATTTATTTGCTTTTAATTACTTATTTTACTGTTTCACGTAGACATAAAGTAATAAAAATAAACAATGTTTGTATAAGTATATACGGTAATGGAAATCAAAATACACAATAAGCAATAACAGTACTAATTTGATTAATCTATATTTGATTAACTGGTTGCTCCTGTTGCTATGTCCATGTTACTCGTTTATTAAACGTCGCGGTAGTAGCACTGTCAAGAACTGTTGTTACTGTGTCCGGGAAATGTATCGTTACTTTTGTAACAAAAACACGTTTCATCATTATAAGAAAGCGATTCCGCAAAATTCTGGAGTGAGTTAATCAACTGCTACTTTACATTTTTGTGCATTCACTTAAATTTACACAAATGTTAATCTTATTCATATTGTAGCTGAAAGGTCCTAGGGTTCAGTTTGCTTTCCCATTTTAAAAACGTTACAAACCGAACAATTATAAACCGAACCTATTTTTCTTTTAGCTCCACTTCATTGACAAAAAGACGTCGTAGTAAAAATAATAATCCTAGATTAATGCTATGAAACAACATTAAAACATCTATAATCAGACATAAATATAGAACATATATTTCCGTGCTTTGCAGTGATTTAGTTTTAGAGAAGTAATTGGGTTCTTGAGTGTAAAGCCCATTGGAGTCCAATATTTTCAGATGTAATAAAATATCAAAGTGCGTATCATCTTTTTCTTGTCAGTTCTAAGACCAGTCTCCAGTAATATGATGTATAGTACAGAGAGGATTATTTTCTGTTATTGGAAACGTAGGAGGTATGTAGGGAAACGTGAAGAATCAAAGGGGTCATTTGTTGCTGAATCTCGACTATAAGGAAGATGAAAAGAAAACTACTCTGCTATGAAAGGAAGACAATGATCTATTGTCTTTTACCTCAAAACTTGAAGCAGTAGTAAACTGGCTTCATTAAAAGGGTAGTGTTACAGAGATTCGAAGGGCGACATACCAATTGTTCGAAGAGGGGAGTATTCTTGTGTTATTATTAACTTCCGTTCTTTTGGTTGGTTGTGTTTGAATATAGTACCCCTTTCAGTACTCAGGCCATAGTTATGGTACAGGTAGTAGTGTATAGCTCCATTACTGAAGGGTCCATTTATGTATATTCAGATATAATTTTAGCTTTGAAAGAAGAAATAATTTTGAAATAAAGATTGTTCTAACAAAAATTCTTTAACTTCATATTTGATTGCAGAAGATAACTCCTGCAATATAGCTGAAATTTAAGGTTATGCAACCCTACATGCAATCTGAAAAATTATTATCACAAAATACGTGAGATATTTATTCGAGACAAATAAATGTAACGAGTTCAGAGAAATTTATTCAATTTTCCTTATTATATACATTTTGGAGGGCTCCATGAATAAAAGGACACTCCGAACCTTTGCCCTGTCGCCTAAGGGACTATTCCCTCTGCCTTTCGTAAATAATTTATGATCACAGTTGCATCGGAATTTACTGCCCAATAATTTGTTTGCGTTGTGCAGAGTGCTCAAGAAAGACTAAACATTGCTAAGGAATGATATTTGAAAGAAGTGTGAGATCGTAGCATTTTTGTTATTTCCTTGATTCCCATTGGCAAGAAAATTGATTGACTGATGGTGAGATGCTGTTTGCAGGTGATTTGAATATGATGTACTCAACTGGTGTATTTTTCAGTTGCAGATGATTTGAATAATTGCGTAAACAGTCTAAGAACATGTGTTTCGTGTGAAAACATGGTGTCAAACAAACAGTTCAACAAACACACCAAAGAAATGGACAGGGACATATAAGAATTGTCCAAAATCATCCGAGTCAAAAGGAGTAAACCTGGTTCAAAAATTACAAATAACTGGTTTGGTTTCAGATTCACAGAAAGGACATGTCGGTGAACAAGAAATAGCGAGGATAGCAGCCAATGTCGAAAAAGCAAGGAGAACGCTCTCAGAAGAACACTCAAGATCAACAAGTAATATATTAGTCACTCAATTGGTTGTTGGCTTCAGACGTGCGCATTCAATTGCCAAGAAAGACTTCCGGTTATTCTTGTGCAAAATTCAAATTCATCGACACCTAAATGAGGGATCCATTGAAAAGTGAAAAGGGTTTCTGAACATAATTTCAGATATGATCGATAACAACAAAGTATGTTGACGTAAGTTCTGTATCATGGTTCATGGGCGAAGTCCAGTTCTCGTTACCAATATACGTCAATAAGCATACATATTGGCTATTGAGATCTGATAAGACTGTTGTATGTAAAACTCGTCAACTTCATTCATCCAAGGTTTCCGTTTGGGCAGCTTTGAGCCGTGAAAAGATAGTGGGTTTATTTCTTCGGCTGCTTGGTGACGAGCACAGTGTACAAATTTTGGAGCTAAAAATCAATTTATCCTGCAATTTGCTGCCTAAGATCAGTCTCTGATTTCTGATTTATACAAGATGGAGTATCACCGCACCGGACTATCAATGTTTTCTGGTCATCAGTTAACATTTTGGAACACACTTACTAGTTCAGCAATATTCCAATGATTATTCTTGGGCTGTCAAATGACATTCATATTGTGTCGACGCAAGTTCTTGTGACTTCTTCCTTTGGCAACACATTAAGAATTGGGTTCACACATACTGTTGCTCGGAATGATCCCAAAATTGCTATCCCTAAAGCGCTTTTGATTATTATTCTGGAAATGGTATCAAAAGGTTTTGATAAGTTTGAAGGTTGAATGTGCCATCTTTTGGTGCACAATGACTCAAGATTTGAAAACATTATCAGTTTATGACACTTTGGACACAGTGCACAACTACGAAATGATTATATTTATATATTTTGTCTTTACAGATTTATTTGAAAACAAAAAGTTAGGCATTTTCTTGAACCCCCTGTAATTTGATGAAGCAAACTGAGATGCGAATTTACTTTAAAAATTTACCTGTCTCCCACGGACGCCTTCTCTTCAAAGTCTGCTTTTGCTTTCAATAGGGCAAGAGAAAACAGAAAACAAACAAACAAACAATAGCTCAAAGGAAATGAACATTAAAAGTTCAAAGTTTGTAGCTTTTATACTATCTTTTGAAGGGTCTGCACTCTCCAACACTGTTAAGAAAACTGTAGAGGTGAACTATTATTTATACATCTGGTAAAAATTCAGCGAAATGCGACATTAAACGCTAACATTTTCAACATCTATGATATGTAAAAGATGATATAAAATAATTTATCGAGTGCTTTATCTATGTTAGAAAGACAAAAGCAACAGTGATTTTTGTAGAAATTTAGAGTAACTTTTCAGCCTTGAGGCTATATGAAATATGGACATACAATTTAAGGTGAAATCCAAACCACCGTAATCGGCTCAAAATTTTAATTCTCTCCCAACGGAAATTGAACACTGATCCACGTGCACCAGAAGCACATGTGCTAACCGCTACACATGTGAAAAAGACAAATTGTGACTAGAACTGTACGGTTGGTATCAATTATAGAAGTAGGAAAAGAGAAAGTACAACAAAAAATTAGTTTTCAATATACCATTGTAGTACTATTAGTCTGGACATGAAGTGAGAACGTGAAATAAAAGCAAGGCTAGCGACAGTGAACGAATCATTTAGAAAGAAGAAAAGTCAATTTTGTGAGTCTTTGAATAATAAAGAGTTATGGAAAACACCTGTGTATATTTTTTTTAGTGTGCAGTATTGTGCTCTATGGAGACATGAAAACTATGAAAAAAAAAAAAAAAAAAAAACGAAAGAAGATTTGAAGCATTCAAGATTTGAGAAAATGAAATGAAATCTTTGAGTTTTACGTCCCACGGTTATGCCGGTTAGTTGATTGATTGATTTTGAGTTTTACGTCCCGTTCAGCAGCGATGCTATATGAGACGTGGACCTACTGATTAACGTGGCATCCGAAACACATGAGCTCCCGCCTATGCCGGTTAGGCTAAAGGAGACAGTGATGATGAGTAATAAATGAAATGGTGGAATGAAGAAAGTGGAAGGAAACGGGAGAACCCACGCTCACGGTGTTTGTCCACCACAAAGTTCACTTGGCGGGGGCTGGGATCGAACCCGGGACCCAAAGTACCAGAGGTAAACGCTCTACCACTGAGCCACCGCGGCTCCCGTTCAAGATTTGAGTGTGGAGGAGACGTTACCTGAGACGATGTAAATCAAATAATAAATGTTATAAATAGTACTCGTAAGGAAGAAAAAAATAACGAATTTAGAATAAAAAAGGAAGAAAAGTTTGTTGGGAAATTGTGTATGAATGAACTGTATAATGAAGAACGTGTTAAAAGATAGGAGAAAGATACAAGGACAAAGAGGCTAAACTGAATGGACAGTATCAAAACAGACAAATTTTAAATTAGAACGAAGATATTAAGTAAAGACTGGTGAGTGAAATCTCGTTAGATTCCAGCATGTCACCTGCCATAAATGACGAAACACAAATTATTATAATGATTATAGGTTGTTAAAATTCCTTGAAATGGTCAGATCTTCAAAATTTAATGTAAACAATTATTCTAAAGAATAATTAGTTGATTTTACACACGGAAATAATTAACAATAACCTAAACACCATTCTTCCCACGGAAAGAATACGTTTTTGGTTTTGGTCTTTGCAAAATATGTAAATCTTGTTTCTCCTTAGAATAATATATCAGTCAAAGAAAACACATGTCAGTCCAAGTGCTAAATTCAGAAATCGAAGTATTGAAGGACAATTGTCCGACTGGTGAAAAATATCAGGATTAAGTGAAGCTAACTATGTTCAAAAATTCATTTCGCATGGTTCACCATTATTCCAAGATAATGAGATAGAAACTACGAAATAATTTTCATATATTGAGGAAAAAGTTAAAAAATTGCCCACATTCTCCCATTACAAGTGAAATTTTCAGAAATGCTGTGGCACATACCCACTTGTATCAAATATGAAGTTTAAGTACCAAATTTCATCTTCCTAATATGTCTCTAGCCTTAACGAACTTAAAGATCTGGCCATGTTATTACAACATTTGCAATGCTCACTCTTTTTTCTTCCAACCTTTCTCTCTACTTAATTTCTATGGCAAATATTAAGAGGCCTTATCACTGCGAAATTAAAATACCGCTAATTTTACAGTAATTATGTGATATCTTCAAATAGATAAAAAAAAAGAATCAAAATGTGGAACAAGATCGCTCTAGACAATATTATTTTACACGAGGTACTGTTATCGCGAGTCACCTAATAGCTTTTCGTTTGCAGCCATTTAGAAACGCGAAAAACATGCCGATTTTTAAAATGGGTGGAAATCAAAAGTAGATAAGTGACTCATGATAACGCTATCTCATATAAAATAATATTGTCTACGGAGCTCTTGTTCCACTTTCCGATTATATTTTATCTATTTGAAGATATCACATAATCAATATAAAATCAGCTTTATTTTAATTTCACCGTGATAGTGCCTTTTATGAAAATACGCTGAAGAAAATAAAATTTTCAATTTTAAGTAACATGATTGTGCCTTAGGCTAAATGAGACAATGAAGATGAACGACAATGATGATGAACGAAATGGTAGAATGAAGAATGTCAGACAATAAAGAAGAATCCTGAGAAAAACTACGTAGAATGCACTTGTCCACTAAAAAGCCTACTTGGCGTGAACTGGGATTAAGCTAAGGACTCCCCAGTGGTAGGTGAATACTCTATCACGGAACAACCGTGCCTCTGTCTGTCTCTCTAAAAACACTGCAATATTTCTTTCTTCCTTGAACCTTAAATAAAAAAGTAGTCCTACTTTAATGGTATGTTACGTTACTAATCCTACGTATTGTTTCAATTTAATGTTTCTAGCTTAAGAGACTTGACCTGGCCGTACATCAGTCAGCTAGCCACTTAAGATATCTTTGCTAATGTTTGTATAGAGATTATCGTCCCTAAAATGAAGTTTTGTAGAAGAACGATGAATATTTTATTACCAATGAGAAATTAATATTTAGTTTCCAAATCCTGGACATATTTGAGCTTAATTGGTTTTCAGCAATTCTTTGTTACGATCACGGAAGAGATACGTATGTCAGTTCGTTACAGCACACGATAACTCTACAACGAAAGCATTTTTAAAAAATATTTTCTTTAATAAATAGCTAGAGCATTTATTTTCGCAGAGTTCGTTTATAGAGTCAATCCGTTACATTTTCACGGTAACGGTAATTTGCGTCTATCCGTTACTCTACACGACAAATCTTGAACGACTGCAAATTATTTATTTTTTATTTATTTATTTGTAATAGATAGCTAGAGTAATTATCTCAGTCGAGTTCGTTAATGGAGTCAGTCCATTATAATATTCATAGGTAACCATGGCTATCCATATCTCATTCATTTATAAATGTACTTTCCGATGATCCCCTTTATTGTCTTTGGAGAAATTGGTAGTATTATAAGTATTACGAGATTTACTATATATATATATATATATATATATAGTAATATTGGCAAGATTGAGAGCAGATTTTGTTGTTTATAGGTGAAATTAATGGTGTGACAGTCTTGTCAGAGGCACTGCTTTTACGTGGAATTTCTTGAAACATAGTCAATATCCAAAAGCAAGATACTTATTTTGTTTACATGCACACGAATACTAAAGTTGATGTTATTGATAAAGTGATCCGAAAATACATTCTTTGAGAAAGTGTCCTATTCTTGGGTTTTATAATGTATTGAAAATGGCACGATAAACTCACACATGATTTTCAAATTAGTCATGGGGTCCAAATTTCACGACAAGCCTTCATTCTGAAAGTTGTAGAAATGTTAACTGTGTCCCAAGGAAGGAATCAGCTATACGATTTCTATTTTTAAGTCCAACAGAAGATAATTCCAGATTGGGATATGTAAAAAGAAACGAAACAAGGAAATATGCGCCAAGCGTGATTTATTGATTTGAGAATATTGTATAAGAGACAATATTATCCAAGTAACTTATATGCCAATGCAACACACTTGCCCAAAAATCCTTTTCAGAAAGAGCAAACCAATCTATGAACTCTATTTTATAAGATTGCAATACTATTTGTAAATTTCTTTTGTTTACATATCTAAATCAAAATAGTTTATTGTTTACATATCTAATTCAAAATAGTTTATTGTTTAGAGAGAGCAAATAAATAATCATTAATACATTTAGTAATTGTTTAAAATAATGCAATATTAAATAAATAAACTAAGATAAATATTAAAGTAAGTATGGGGACAGGCCCGTATCCAGGGGGTCTAGGGGGCTGACCCCCTAAATTTTTGATTCCCCCTAAACTTTTCACGGTAGGCTTGCAAATGAACTATAATATGGTGATGAATAATAATATGGTTGGATCGGCCGCCCCTAACTTCAGCCCCCCTACAATTTTGGGCTGGCTACCGGCCTGTATGGGGACCCATCAAATGATGGTCGCTGGGCTCCAACAGGAATACGATTTCCGGGCTTGACTTAATTGTTTAATACCGGTTTTCATATATATTTTAATTAATGAAGCTATTTTATTGACCAACTTTCGCAATTTGTTTATTTTTAACCAAAAGGAAATTTCAAATGAAATTAAATCATTTATGTGTAATGATGGTGTCATACAGGATGGAAAAACCAGAAGAAAATGAATTATTACGAAAATATATTGATGAAATTAGAATGTGGATCAAAATGGGAGATTCTGAAGAACAATCACGGACATGATGTTGTCCACTAAAAAGTTGCATTGCTTGAGAACGAATCAAGACCCTTCGAAACAGGGATAATGTTACACTCTGCCACTGAGCTATCGAGTCCTCGAAAGAAAATGAAAGCTTTAAGATTCAGTTTTTTTTTTTTTTTTTTTTTTTTTTTTTTTTTTAGAGTGGTGGGTAGTGACAGTACTTTATTTATTGAGTTGGAAGGTGTTAGGCATCAATTTAAGTATAACATTGGTTGATTTGATTGCTGAAGAACTTGGAACGAATGGGTATAAAGAAACGGCCACTAGAGGGTTTCGCCCTCTCTCTTGGCCAGGGGTGTGGGAGCATCAATTATTCTTTATTAAACTCATAGCTGGTCAAAGAGCTGTGAAACAATTATTGTTATTATATTATTCACTAACAAAAATCAAAAAATAAAGATATTAAACAACAATAACATTAATAATATATGAATAATAACAAACTAGTAAGGAAAGGTGCACATACAAAAGATAACAAAAGGTGCGGAAAAAACTGAAACTAATAAATAACGTAGAAAATGCAAAAAAAAAAAAATGGAAAAATGATTATGAGTGAGGTGCTCGTAACGCCACAACACAACATATAGATGTTAATACAAACAAATGCAGATTAATCTTCTGTCCTGGGGTGAATCAGGACTGATGAGAAACATGGGGTAAGCCCAGATTAGTGTTGTAGTGAGACAAGTGCTATGATGGAAAAAGATGTGGAAGATGTTGACGGATGAGTTGGTGACGGAAGAAAGTGGCATGGTGGTGATCTGCTGGAAGAGTGCGGATGTATATGGAAAGCAAAACTCTGAGTGGTGTATAGCAGTACTTAGATTGAGATTCTTGCTGTAAATCTGTAAATATGGTGTCAAGAAAGATATCCTTACGATCATGGAGACTGGTAGTTATGAACTTCTGACGCAGTGTGTTGAACAAGCGGAGGAAAGGTAATTTTGTCATACAAGTCAGCATTATGATACGGAAGTTTTATCCTAAATGCAAGACGAATGGCATGTCTCTCAAGAATTTCAAGTCTATTGTAAAATTTCGGAGGCGCTGAACACCAGGCTATGTGTCCAAATGTAAGTATACTCCGCATAAATGCTTTGTATGTGTTAAGCAATAATTTGGAATTTAAACCCCAGGTCTGGCCAACCAGACGACGAAGAAGTTGTAAGCGGTTCTTTGCTTTGATAACAAGTTTCTGAAGCTGGGGTGTCCATCGCAACTTATCGTCAAAAATGATTCCTAAGTATGTTACAGTTTTAGCTGGCTGAAGAAAGTGATCTCCCACACGTATCTGTAGTAAATTTGGATTTCGTCTACCTTTGCTGCGGCATTTAGGAGGTAAAATAACAAGTGTTTGTGTTTTGTCTTCATTAACTGAAAGTCTCCATTTACTACACCAATTCAGAAAGCTAGTAATTGTTGTCTGTAAGTTTGTATTAATCTGCTGTATCGTGTTTCCCAGTGTAAGAAAAGCTGTATCATCAGCATATTGAAAGAGATAAGTGTTCGGTGATGGAGATGGTAAATCGGAAGCATAGAGTATGTACAAAAGAGGAGATAGACTAGAGCCTTGCGGTACTCCTGTGTATGGGAAGACTGGATAAGATTCTGTGCAACAGGAGTTTATAATAAATCATGAATTGTGCTATATCATTAGCGTGTAACGGGTAAAAAATACCAATAAACAAAACAAACCAGTGGATTGATATAATTGAATTGAACTCTGTCACTATAAAAATTGATGTGTAATTTTCGAGAAAATCGAGAGAAACTACTGTCTTTATATACCTAAGAATTGATGGTATACAAGATCCACACCGCCTGCTAAAGTGAAACTAATACCGAAGTATACCGTTATCAGCCTCTTCATTATGACTCTAGAAAGATGCAGTACTTGCAATGCATAATGAGACAAAGCCAAAAATTGTAATTAACCCTAAACTGTAATTTCTGTTAAAATAAAATATTGTTCAAAGATTCAATGTATAGAAGTCGATAAATTCTGTCTAGCTGAGTCGGGAACGTCATTTGGGAAGGATAGGGGGAGCAATTCCCCATGAGTTTGAGAAACACGTTTTTTAAAAATAAATTATATACTAATAACAAACGTGAAACTCTCATGTCGGTAAGCAATCATCCTCCAATCCTCTCCCGACAAAACTTGAAATCTCATACTGAACTAAACAAAAAGGCATACTTTAATCCTCATCCTGGCAAGCTGGGCCTCCCAGGCCCAGTAGCTTCATTTTTCTAAAATTTCTCAATAACCATACATATTTCGAAGACACAAAATACTGAATTCTTCTATCTTTCGTCGAAGTTAAAATCATAAACATATAGAGTTGGTAAAGCTAATGTTTTTTTTTTTTTTTTTTAATTTGAAAATATTTTCCTGACGTAACCGGGCAACCGGAGCCTAGGAGGCCCCGTATAACTTTAGTGAAATTCCTGTCAAATATTAGATCAAATTGTCATATAATTATATATTGAACACGTGACTATTGTAACCTTTAGTCGGAACAGTATGCGGCAACAGACATTGAATTTTGAGTGTTCTGCACTTAAAATATATACTGGACCTGACAGGCCCCGGTTGCCCGTTTACGTTACAAAAATGTCTTGCCCGGATAAGGATTAAGGTAAACTCTCATGAATAGGTTTCGAGAAAATGAAAGTAAGCTCATTGCTATAACGTTTTAAGTACATATGGTTTGTTGTCAATTCGAGGAACCTGATAGTTTCTAATCTGCGGAATAGATTACTTACTTATACCTGGTACTGTGTATGAATAATCTACGATTTTACCCTATTGCTTTAATTTCTCATAACACTGCCACACATACTGCTTGTAGGCCTATATAAACAAATAAATATCATAAGCAGCCCATACACGTAAACACATGCCTGAAGAAACAGCCCGACTTGTATGAAAAATGATAAAACCACAGGCAAGTTGATCGTGTATGGCCTCGTTCATTCATGTTAAAAGTTTTCAAAATCTTCTGAAAACATGTTTGATGTTTTTGCCGTTCTGCATGCATGTTTACCGTGTATGGGCTCGTTCATGCAAGGTGGCTGTTTTATATTTTGGTCCGCCAATCACGACAGCGGAAGAAATCACGTGAGTCTCTCCTCCGTCGCATGCCAAGGTCGTGCAGTTGCAGAAAGAAAAAGCACGCGTTTCCTCGTCCTCCACATTTCTCCAACTACTTTCAATATGTTGGACAGCACGTTGGTACGTGTGTGGGCAAAAAATTCTTTCAAAATGCTTGATGAAAGAAACCTTTCATACATGTTGGTAATGCAAGTGCGTGCGTCTATGGCGCGCTATAGTCTTACCGCAAACACGTAATAATAAACTTACTTCCATGCAGGGGCTTCCGCAGGATAATCTTCAAGAGGGGGAAGAAAACGACCGATTACCAAGGAGAGGGGCAAAAAACCAACAAACGAGTGTAGTTGCGAATACACACACACTTTGATTTACGCATGCGCGTAATACACCGTAGAAGTCAGCAATTTTTTGCAAAAATAACTTGATCAACTACAGTGAATAAGATATAATACTCTAGTATTTAATACAAGTATATTAAGTATTATAGTATGTGAGAAGAAATTAGAGTGTTTTTTTTATGTGTTTGCAAGAACTGGACACCTTTCGAAAATCCAGGGGGCAACTTTTGAATTTTCCCCCGCTGCAGGCGGCCGTGCTAGCATGAAAAGTTTTAACGGTGTCTGCATTCCTTTCTCTGCATTATTCATAATATAAGAACTCACAGATGAAAATGAATAAAAGGAAATAAGTGGAGACACACACACACACACACACACAGACAGAGAGAGAGAGAGAGAGAGAGAGAGAGAGAGAGAGAGTAGGAGAAAGAAAAAACAGACACAACTTAAGAAGAAACATTTTGAAAGTCAGCTACTTTGTAGAGCCCTCTTGTGAAAGGCAAATGAAAATGAAGTCGGTGCTGCATTTACTTGTTATTTTATTATTAAGTTGAGCCTTTGCCAACGCAGACGTTCTTCTTTTATATTCCGTTAGCATTGCCTTGAAAGTTTTCTCAAGAAACAATGCGATAACAACCATTCATTAAAAGTCATGTTCTCGCATTCTGCTCGAATCATGCTCCAATTATTACTAAGAGTATGCTTACTTCTTCACAGTGTTTCTTTTTACAATGTTTTGGGTCATATACAAGTTTAAAAACATTTACTAACATGCTAATTTACCATTCCGAGAATTCTTTTTGTATTTCTTGGAGCATGTGTTGTCGTTCATTCTAATTTTCATATAAATATAATGACATTAATTTATCTGGATCACTGAATAAACGGTACTTAACAAATGTTTAAGAATACCTTACCTTGCTAATTTATAAATGAAATCTTTGAGTTTAACGTCCCACGATTATGCCCTTTAGGCTAAGATAGACGATGATTAAGCAAGTGAACGATGGTGGAAGATTTGATGCTATGAAAAAGTGGAAGGACACGGAAGTACATCGAAAAAACCCACGAGTACGACGTCGTCTACCACAAACTTATTTGGCCGGGGACCTGCTTTTTTAGTGGCTAGTACGCGTACTTTTGGTACATTTCCAAGTTTGATTCCCGATGGAATACTCTTGAAAAGTTATTACAATAGTTCCAGTTCCACATTAAACATTAGGTCCACTTCCTATATATTCTCGGTGCTGAAAAGGTACACTAAGCTTAGAAAGAAATGCTTAGAATAGTGTATTGTACTCATTGCCGGTTCTTGAGGGAAGTCAGGTGGATGAAAATTGCGATTACAGTATATTGCTACAAGCTAAGAAGAAACATCTAATTCCCTAAGACTTGTTTCTGTGAATTAGAACATTAAGTAATGCTTCCTCCTTTAGCTCAAGAACCGCTACTGATTGTACTATAGATAAAATAATATGCAAGATTGTAGCTAGAGAGTGATTAGGGAGGATTAACTCCCCTGAATAATATTATAAAAATATTAACTTTAATATTTAGTCTCGATATTGAACAGTATGATCCCCAGATATATATGTGTATATGTTAACACCAAGACGAACGGTCTGACTGACGAGTAGGATTTTAAAAATTCTACAATGACATATATAAATCACGAAATGTTTGAATCTGTAGAAATTAGGAATGCGATTACCATACTTAATTTTCTCGTATTATCGCTGCAAAGTAAAAATCTTATTAAATACTTCCCCACACAAAACAGTCTCTCCAATATTACAGTTTTACAAACATACATCTTGGTTTTCTTCTTACAGTAACTGAATGTATGCAGAAATAACAGTATACCAAATCAGCTGGCAGTATCTTCAGTAGAGTACGGAAAATGGAACTAAAAGAATGACTGCTTTAGTCATCAATTTTTATTAAGAATGTGAATCTAAATAGTACATTTTAGATTATCTATACTGTCGGGGCCGGTGGCAGGAGGCGATCAGAACTTTTGCGGCCACTGGTGAGGGAGTCCCACCACAGGTCACGAACATAAAAAGAGATTATTAGCGACAATATCTCTACCAAAGGTAGCCGAAATCAAGCTAACAGAATAGTTAATAAAGGACCACGAAAGGTCTCAAGAATGTCTGACTTAGAGGGTTGCCTGACATTAAAATGTAATGGAGCTGAGCAGTCTATGGGGCTCGGCAATTTACTAGTACGGTAGGGAGGAGGTCCGTCCTGTTCAAACAATGTCCGACTAACCAGGCTGTCGGCAAGGTGAGTTGATAGAGAGAGAGAGAACAGGATGAGTGCCTATGTATGACAATAATTAATTACAAAGTTCAAGCACGAGTTTACGAGATTATAAGGGAGCCTTGATCCATGAATGTCCCGCAGGTAATTGCCAGCACTTTAGGGCAGTGGCGGCTCCAAAGGGGGGTCACTAGTTAACGTGAAGCCCACACAACAACGAGATTAATTAGCACTCCAAAATAATAGACAACTAGGACTCGTGCAAAGAAATAAATATTTGTAGCGGGACGACAACTTAATAATTAGGCACGTATTATACAACAATGAATTTGAAAATAAAGCTAATGCAATGGAGACAGGATTATTAACACACTTAATGGACCTCAAATACATAAAACTTCACAAGACAAGGTCAGGCTTGGCTATACTTAAATAATTCAGCCTAATAACAATTTAATCGATAAAACAATAAAATGGAAGAGATAGTTATCGCTAACAACCTTAGTTGTAGAATCACTTTACACAAACACTGAAATCGGATATTGGGTGCAAAGAAGTAGACGTGATTCTGAGTCGATGCGAGGAATCAAGATGCACAATTAAAATCACTAAAACAATTTAAATCACTCACCTCGCAATTCAACACCTACACAGATGAAAGAGTTCCAAGTGGCCTCTGGAGATATCGTCGAGTCCTGTATAAGTCCAGTTGAGCTTAGCGTGGTAACAAGATGTTCGTTGCAACCAAGAATTCCCAGAAGATGTCTGTATTGGTTCGAGCGGTAAAACCAACAAGATGCTTCCACTTCCTACGGAGAGTGAAGTTCTTTCTCCAATCGGAATTCTCACGGCGAATGCAGGAATAGTACTGGAGTCGCAGAACACACACAGAAGGGTGATGGTTCACTCAACTACAGAAGATAAAGAGTTCGGTCCTCAACAGGCGTGACTGGTGTAGTGGTTCACGTAGGAACCAGAGAACGAAAGAGATGTGATAATAATGACTTCGACGAACGGCTTCTTCGGAGGTACTTTCTGAGAGAATATGAGTAGGTGAGGTCGTACTTTGAAAACTTTAGATAGGCGTTTTAAATAACTGGAACGCCGAGTTAGAATAGTATGAGTTTTATTGTAAGTTGCTTTTGTACAGCGCAGAAGAGTTGTTAAGCAATAAGTTGTTATACATCAGAGATAATTTTAGATGACGCACAAGTCTAGTGGCGTATGCGTGAAACTTGAGAGGGGTCAGAATATGACCAATGATAAAAGAGAAACAAGGGCAGTTCAATGAAGAGATTGAATTACGACTGCCTGCAAGTAGTAGTAGTAAACTTACTAGAAACAATGTTCAGCACAGTAACAAAGTTCTTGCTGTATTGCACACACGAAATGAAAACAGAGATGGTCCTTGGTAGGAGAACGGAGATGACGGAGTTCTCCACTAACACAGTGTAATAACACACTCTGGTAATGCACTAAGTTCTTCTCTCTATGACTCTAACAAAGTCAGAGAAGAAACGCAAGTCCGGCGGGCGAAGGACAGAAGCCTGAGCCCGAAGAGTGGGCCGGAGCCCCCGGCGACGAGCACGAAGCTCGTGCCTCGTAGACACACAATGATTTCCCCCTGAGAACAGCTTGTACAGCTATTTTGTATTCAGGGAGTTTATTCACACGTTACGTACGTGGGAGTATAGTAGGGTGGTATCTTCCCAAAAAGGGCGGATACTCGTGTGCAATGAAATTAGTCTTTACGTTTAGATTGGGTATTGATAATCTAAACGACTATTTAGGGTGTTAACTAGAATAGTCACGCATGCGCGTTATTACAAACAGTATAAGGCTTTAGCGTCATCTGGTACATAATATCCAAATTAAAAGTCAAAGGTTAATTTGATATTACAAAGAAAATCAAGCTTTATCCAGATTTTACAGGTTTCTTAATCGTTTCACAATGATACCAAAAATACAAGTGTTCCCAAGACACTTATTTTATACGGTGTCAAAATAGACATATTTAGTATTTTCGAAGTGTCAACTTCGGCGCCAAAATGTTAATTATACATCTACCATGTTTTTGAGAGCATCTGGGCTTAAACAGAGGACAATGAGAGTATTCAGAAAATAACATCAGACTCTCAGATAAGACACAAGGGTTAGATATTCCCTTGCACGTGCAGCGAATCGAAGGTTATAGGTTACCAATTCAGATCTGTTTCTCAAGATGCAAAGAGGGGAGAAAAAGATATGAGTTTCCTCTTACGAGAAAACAGCTAACTTTAAGTATTCGTCTGGCTTAGTTATTCCACAGAAAGAACAAAATATAAAGAGAGAAATTTAACATTGACTAATACCTGCAATAATTACATGGCAATAAAGCAATTAAAAGGTTTTTAAATAGTAATTATGAATTTAATAACAGTAAGAAAAGCAAAAAATTAGGTCGGCCCGAAGGCGCCTCAGGTCGGCCGCTACAGTCCTCCCGCGTAAAATAAAAAAAAATAGACGAGGGAACTGAGGAATATTTTTTTTTTGACTACTTGGGCTTAAATTTTTTTTGAAAAAAAAAAATATTAAGTGGCAATATTGTTTTTAAACTTTAGAGTTGGCAACACTTTTTAATCTTTAGGATTGGCAACACTGCTTAATACTCATACATAGATATATTCAATTAAAATTTCTTAGTCCTAGTTGGCAACACTTACTAATTCTTTAAGTAAAGTTCATAAAGGTAAAACATTTTTGTTGCTTATACCAGCGAATATTATTTTATACACAATTATAGCTAAATAATCGAAGTACTTAAATCCATAAAGTAAAAACCCATTGAAATAATTATATAGTATTAGGTAACACCATAATTAAATAATATGACACAAAAGTAATTATATCAGTAGTACCGAAGTATTCACTAGAATCCCAAAATAGCTTAAGTATATATATATATTTTTTTTTTTTTGTATATAAGAAGATATACAATTATCTAAAGGTCTAATACCTATGTCATACTCAAACAATTAAAAAGTTAAAGAAATGTTTATATATATACATCTATAACTAGAATTAAATATGAGAACCCCAAAATTATTATTAAACTACGTTAATAAACAAAGTTATCATTAGACTACCAATTATTTAGATATAAAATCTCGATTGTGAGTGAATCACAAATTTAAGAAATTACTACATGGCTCTACCAATGGTTATATACGTATAATACAAAGAGTTCCCTAGTTGGTACGATTTGTTCCTACATATTTACAAAACTAAGCTTTGTCTATAAAAATATACAAAGACTAACAAGGCCAATACAACATGATTTCATATAACTACTTTATACCTCAATTATGTACAGTACACATTTGAAATATTTTTTTTTTTACTCAGTTTTTATAGTTATTATTATTATAATACGAGTTCCTATATATACAAAGGATATACCTATATGTAAAGGAGATGGATGACCCATACTAAATTAATATAGTTAGATATTAAACCCAAGTAACATGCAATTATGCTTTACAAATCAATTATAACTACAAAGGAAATATATATAGATAATAAATATTTACACGCATTTTTTTTTTTTTTTACTAATTTACAATCATTTACGGTAGTTGGATTCTTCATCTCTCTAGACATTCAAGGAACTGCACATGTCCTAAACGAAAGTTCCACTAGGTATATATATATAGAATTACTAAATTTAACAAAGGATTTGAATGACTTCTATATTATTAAAAAGTACAAGAATCAACTACTTAAAATTCTAGGGATTATACACACTACATAGAATCGCAAGACTACCGTATACAGAGTATAACTACATTAGTTAATGAAGTATTTAATTCATGATTTTTTTTTTATTATTATTATTATTATTATTATTACTATATGTAAATTTTTCTTTTTCTCTACGTTTTGTTTTTGGATACATTAATTAAAAATTTACACTTTATCACTTACTCCAAAATTGTCAAAACAAACCATTAGTTACACGATAAGAAAGGGAGCCAGTTTTTTTTTTTTTTTTATTATTATTTTCTTTTAGTCTTTACCAAAATTGGGTTACTGGGACTCCCTGAGGTCGAAGGTTATCCACTACCGGAGGGTAGTTGGGAATTGACACTCAGATGTTTTCTCTTCTTTTTTTTTTTTTTACTACACTCCACGCTGAGGTCAGGGTGGTGTGAAGAAAAGAAATTATACTACAGCCCTGTCTGGTAAGGGTCTGGTTTTTCTTTTAAACAGAGAACGGCCAAAAGAAGAATTTCTATGTTTTCATACAAGCTTTCGAATGAAATGAAGGCTGATTTCTTTTAGCGCGAAAGGGATAACTAGAACATATATATATTCTTTAAACACTTTATAACATTCATCCCTTAAACAATTAGAATTCAGTACGGGACAGCGTATGAAGGTTTCAAAATGAACCCTTTTTAAATAGCATTTATATGGAACACGACTCAATACAAGGTGTTCATAAACTAGATGGCAATTTTATAGTTACGTCTAAAAATACCTGAATTATAATATGACGCAAACGACCAATATACAAATCAATTATTGTCTAAACTTTCAACATTTTCATTTAACAATATGCCAATTAACGCGTGGTTCAATATTATTGTTTAGTGACTATTGTCACGCAGTTGAACAGACGCTTAACAAAATCAATCAAATAAATCATCTCAATTTATAGAATGATCTACCACAATTAATCAACGCAGTTGAACAGACGCTTAATAAACTTAATCAAATAAATCGTCTCAATTTATAAAATGAACTGCTACAAATAGTTAATCGATAAGAGAGGTAGAGTTACAATATAGAATTTTAAATCAACATATATTTAATTGTACTATTCGCACAAAGGTACTTCGATTTTACGTCATTTTATTAACAAAGGAACCAATATAACTGAAGTACTGACGTTTAGAAATTAACAATGAATTTAAATTATAACTTCAGGCAATTATCTTGTTGCCTTACTATAATAACAACTACCTTTTACAGTAAAATATTAATATCATTCAATTGGTAGATCTTAATTTTTGAACCTGGATATTCACCAAAATTCATATTAATTATAACATATAGAAGATATCAGAATACAATTATCATATGCATTATAACGCATAATATATCAAATACCATTATCATATTTATTATAATGTATATTCACGTTAGAATATTATTAGAATTACAGCTTAAAATGTCTATTCCTGGTAAATACAATAATCAATATATCCAAATGATAAAAATAGAATGTGCCGCAACCTTATAGAAATACAATCAAACGGGAATAGACTATAATTACTTAAATACATTTAAGAACAATTAATACAATTCAACGAGAATTCCTTACAGGAGACATGATGTCGACTCTTAGATACAAATTAAGTTGGCACTCGGACGGCAGGAGGCAAGAGAGGTATAATAAAGATTACTTTTAGCCTATTATCTAATATTAACTCATATGACCCTGGGACTTACATTTACTTCGCATTTATTAATAACTTTAACTTTGAGGAATTTAACCGCGTATTTACATTTTAGAGACCTTTTCGAATATCTATACGCACAAAAGAACGATTTATCATTTCAAATAGGAGACAAGAAAGAGTTTATATGCAATTACAAAGTGATCAATAATGCACTTATTTACTAAACAGGGCGGCTGTATTTGACATTTAGGCCCGATAAGAATTTTATTCTAGAAAATAACTCGATTCCTGGACTTGCAAAAGCATTTCTTTTACTCATGATATTATAACATCACTAATTTACGCGGAAGCTACAAAACATAACAATACTTGATACATTGGACAAGCGAATTTAATTATCTCTTCGGACAACCTTAGATTTTCTTAAGGACTCGTGCTTGGACTCATTAGGGAGCAAGAGTGCTCAAAAGGATTAGGTCTACACAAACGCACCTTTGATTAGATTAGGCACTCGCGAGCAAGAATATTTATGACCATTTAAATACAACATTAGCTTCCATACATATCATTACCATCTCGAAAGGCACATAGTTAAAACTTTAACACCATAGGGTGTCTTTCGAACGAAACACTGGGCTTCCTTCCGAAAGAACCAAACATTCTCTGGTCGTTCGTTAGTAAACAGAACGATAATAAACAGCTGCGGGACCTAGGGGTCCATAGCGACCTGGGATGTAATAGGAGGGTCCCGTACCTTTAAGGGGGTAAGCCTTCTCAAAGATCCGGCTTAACTTCCTTACAATTACGCGGACACACCATTATACAATAAGGTCGATATAACAGAGGATCAACATTAGAGATTGCGCGATTCTCAGCTAATACAAGCGATAGAAACAAGCGGCAATTCTCTGAAACGACCAATTTACGCTTTGGGGCTGATAATTGTAGTTAATTATCACGTTTGATGGAATTGGTACAATAAGATCGATTCAACGGAGTATAAACATCAGAGATTGCACGATTCTCAGCTAATACAAGCGATAGAAACAGGTGGCAATTCTCTGAACGACCAATGTACGCTTTGGGGCTGATAATTATAGTTAATTATCACGTTTGATGGAATTGGTACTCTTTTTAGGAAAGGGAATTGACACATCCTAACCTAATCTAGACTCCATGAATTACTGCTGGAACAAGGGAGAGGTATGTTCACTGTCTCAATATTTTCCGACAGGGTGTCTCCCAACGATACGTTCCAAAATTAGATAGCTCGCTAAAATTTACAAGATAATTATACAACTCGAGGCATTAGCGCTCGACAAGGAATAGCAAAATTAATAACAATACTACAGAGCACGGTTTTACGTCCTGAACAAATGAAATTATTAACACAATGACTACGGTCGAATTTATCGTGACCGGAAAGTGATAAATTTATCGATAATTCAACTTCTAACATAATGAATAAGAAAAGATTCATTGATTAATAATGTCTACTAATAAATTATTTAAACGTCTCCTTAATTAATAACAATAGTAAGCACAAACGGAATTGTTAGGATTAGTCTTTCTACTACATTAAGTTCACGTATTTCTTCCTTAATAAAACAGCCTTACACTGGCAATTAAAATTTACAAGAGCTTTATTCAAATTACAAAACTTTGATGCCATGGACTTCAAAAGCAATAACGCATATCCTAATAATTTACGCTCTTATCATTCAATCAAAATACAAGGGACTTCGCGGTCTTAGAATACAGGGTACTATACTTCAGGGGTGTCCCACATTAGTGTTGTCTTTATTCAAACACGACTTAAAATAATAAAATAACGAGTTAGGCTTAATATTACAACAACTTATTAAGAATGGTCTCTACTTAAAACAAATTACTAAACTGAATTTATTGCCCTTTTAAACTTTCAATCTTGGTATACTTAATTCTCTCATAATTAACAAAAAGCACGTCCATTCATAAACAATAAAATTAAACTGGCCTCCAAGAAACTTTAAAATAATTTGAAAACTTCAAAATCACAGTAATGAATCTCATTATGAACTTTTACTGAGAAACGAAACATATTAAGGCTTTAGTTCGCATAGTTCGTGTAAGGAATCTCTTTAGCACCTAACATAATATTTACTTTACCACTAACGCTGAGAAGCCAGTCGTGGAAAGATCAAGAATTTACCCACAATCAAAGAACTAACAACGCGTGAGTATAAGGACTCACAGAATGAAAATTTCAAAATAAATTTCAAAATTTCAATGATGTTTGTTTTGACTGACTTGTTCATTAATCACACAAGCAGAATTTGAATACTTGGAGTTCCTACACCAGCCTTGCGACTGATGATTCTTGAAATGAATCTCGCGAAAATCCATTGCAAGAATCGAACTCAGAATACGTTGAGAAGCTTTGAATACAGAACGGAATAGCTTTCATCTCGATAGGTGAAGAAGAAAGTATCCGTCCCGCATTTGGCGCCATAAACCTTCTCAAGGTATTGTGTTGATATTTTTCCCTACAGTTTCTTTTTTTTTTTTTTTTAATACTAACGCATTACACAACCGAGGAACACTAACCAACACACTTCCTTTTTCTCGCTTTCTTTTTCTTTTTCTTTTTGTTTTGTTTTGCCCAGCTGGGGAAACTAACAGAGAACAGATGTTTTCTCTCTGTGTTGAAGAAAAAGGAACGAACTATTCTTTTGATATATGGACTGTTTCTTTTTCCTTCCCTCATTGACTTCTCTTGAACAAGCAAAATGATAGTTAAGCTTTCAGGGTAGAAGGGGGCATTTGCCCAACGCAACATATCAACACAAAATGTTTACTTTCAAGCAAATTAATAGGAAACCTGTCCTTTCAATTAACACAATTTAAACATTAAATTATACGAAACTCATTTAGAATATAAATGTGACCCTAAGAAAACTACTTAACACAAATGAAAGTAATAATATAAATAACTCCTGCTTTGTCATTTACAAAAGCAACATAGGATTCTATAATCAATATCAATTAACACATTATTAGATGACGAGCTAATGATCGAATTCCACTGCTGAACACCAAATTTATGTCGGGGCCGGTGGCAGGAGGCGATCAGAACTTTTGCGGCCACTGGTGAGGGAGTCCCACCACAGGTCACGAACATAAAAAGAGATTATTAGCGACAATATCTCTACCAAAGGTAGCCGAAATCAAGCTAACAGAATAGTTAATAAAGGACCACGAAAGGTCTCAAGAATGTCTGACTTAGAGGGTTGCCTGACATTAAAATGTAATGGAGCTGAGCAGTCTATGGGGCTCGGCAATTTACTAGTACGGTAGGGAGGAGGTCCGTCCTGTTCAAACAATGTCCGACTAACCAGGCTGTCGGCAAGGTGAGTTGATAGAGAGAGAGAGAACAGGATGAGTGCCTATGTATGACAATAATTAATTACAAAGTTCAAGCACGAGTTTACGAGATTATAAGGGAGCCTTGATCCATGAATGTCCCGCAGGTAATTGCCAGCACTTTAGGGCAGTGGCGGCTCCAAAGGGGGGTCACTAGTTAACGTGAAGCCCACACAACAACGAGATTAATTAGCACTCCAAAATAATAGACAACTAGGACTCGTGCAAAGAAATAAATATTTGTAGCGGGACGACAACTTAATAATTAGGCACGTATTATACAACAATGAATTTGAAAATAAAGCTAATGCAATGGAGACAGGATTATTAACACACTTAATGGACCTCAAATACATAAAACTTCACAAGACAAGGTCAGGCTTGGCTATACTTAAATAATTCAGCCTAATAACAATTTAATCGATAAAACAATAAAATGGAAGAGATAGTTATCGCTAACAACCTTAGTTGTAGAATCACTTTACACAAACACTGAAATCGGATATTGGGTGCAAAGAAGTAGACGTGATTCTGAGTCGATGCGAGGAATCAAGATGCACAATTAAAATCACTAAAACAATTTAAATCACTCACCTCGCAATTCAACACCTACACAGATGAAAGAGTTCCAAGTGGCCTCTGGAGATATCGTCGAGTCCTGTATAAGTCCAGTTGAGCTTAGCGTGGTAACAAGATGTTCGTTGCAACCAAGAATTCCCAGAAGATGTCTGTATTGGTTCGAGCGGTAAAACCAACAAGATGCTTCCACTTCCTACGGAGAGTGAAGTTCTTTCTCCAATCGGAATTCTCACGGCGAATGCAGGAATAGTACTGGAGTCGCAGAACACACACAGAAGGGTGATGGTTCACTCAACTACAGAAGATAAAGAGTTCGGTCCTCAACAGGCGTGACTGGTGTAGTGGTTCACGTAGGAACCAGAGAACGAAAGAGATGTGATAATAATGACTTCGACGAACGGCTTCTTCGGAGGTACTTTCTGAGAGAATATGAGTAGGTGAGGTCGTACTTTGAAAACTTTAGATAGGCGTTTTAAATAACTGGAACGCCGAGTTAGAATAGTATGAGTTTTATTGTAAGTTGCTTTTGTACAGCGCAGAAGAGTTGTTAAGCAATAAGTTGTTATACATCAGAGATAATTTTAGATGACGCACAAGTCTAGTGGCGTATGCGTGAAACTTGAGAGGGGTCAGAATATGACCAATGATAAAAGAGAAACAAGGGCAGTTCAATGAAGAGATTGAATTACGACTGCCTGCAAGTAGTAGTAGTAAACTTACTAGAAACAATGTTCAGCACAGTAACAAAGTTCTTGCTGTATTGCACACACGAAATGAAAACAGAGATGGTCCTTGGTAGGAGAACGGAGATGACGGAGTTCTCCACTAACACAGTGTAATAACACACTCTGGTAATGCACTAAGTTCTTCTCTCTATGACTCTAACAAAGTCAGAGAAGAAACGCAAGTCCGGCGGGCGAAGGACAGAAGCCTGAGCCCGAAGAGTGGGCCGGAGCCCCCGGCGACGAGCACGAAGCTCGTGCCTCGTAGACACACAATGATTTCCCCCTGAGAACAGCTTGTACAGCTATTTTGTATTCAGGGAGTTTATTCACACGTTACGTACGTGGGAGTATAGTAGGGTGGTATCTTCCCAAAAAGGGCGGATACTCGTGTGCAATGAAATTAGTCTTTACGTTTAGATTGGGTATTGATAATCTAAACGACTATTTAGGGTGTTAACTAGAATAGTCACGCATGCGCGTTATTACAAACAGTATAAGGCTTTAGCGTCATCTGGTACATAATATCCAAATTAAAAGTCAAAGGTTAATTTGATATTACAAAGAAAATCAAGCTTTATCCAGATTTTACAGGTTTCTTAATCGTTTCACAATGATACCAAAAATACAAGTGTTCCCAAGACACTTATTTTATACGGTGTCAAAATAGACATATTTAGTATTTTCGAAGTGTCAACTTCGGCGCCAAAATGTTAATTATACGTCTACCATGTTTTTGAGAGCATCTGGGCTTAAACAGAGGACAATGAGAGTATTCAGAAAATAACATCAGACTCTCAGATAAGACACAAGGGTTAGATATTCCCTTGCACGTGCAGCGAATCGAAGGTTATAGGTTACCAATTCAGATCTGTTTCTCAAGATGCAAAGAGGGGAGAAAAAGATATGAGTTTCCTCTTACGAGAAAACAGCTAACTTTAAGTATTCGTCTGGCTTAGTTATTCCACAGAAAGAACAAAATATAAAGAGAGAAATTTAACATTGACTAATACCTGCAATAATTACATGGCAATAAAGCAATTAAAAGGTTTTTAAATAGTAATTATGAATTTAATAACAGTAAGAAAAGCAAAAAATTAGGTCGGCCCGAAGGCGCCTCAGGTCGGCCGCTACAATACAGTTACTTTATATAAAATCAATAAATCAGATGTAATGATTTTATCAACTGAGTGATAAGTTCCAAACGTCATGCTGTCAAATTTACAATATCTTTTACTGATTTTATCTATGTAAATTAATATTGAAATTGGAAATAGTTTATGTTTACCATTTTGAATTTGAACAGAGGATAACAGAGGAAATGGAACGAATTGTTCGTACGATGAATAGATTATAAGGAACGGCTTTTCGATATTTTTAGTTTTTACTGTATGAAAATCAGTTTCGAAACAGGAAGTACTAGTGGGTTTCAACCATTTCCGGTTTCGGTAGAATGTTGTGGATGATGATAAATGTTCCCTTGAGACACTGAATAAATAGAAAAAAAGAAAGAAAACTTGTCACTATAAAATTCTACTTTTGTTCAATAACGATAAACGTTGAAATCGAAAATGGTTGATTTCTACATTGTCGAATGGAACAATAGGGTTAGCGGAGAAGATGTAACCTACTTTTGGAACACTAAATCGATTACACAAAAAATATTCTTGATATCATTTACTGATTTTACTCTATGTAAATCAGTATCGAAACCGGAAGAAATATTAAATTTCAACAGTTTTGATTTTGGTAGTGTTGAAAGGGAAGATGGTATGGATTGCTAAACTCCACTTATAGCTATCTATTGTCGTTTTTGTTCCACGACAATCAATGTTGAAAATTAAAATGTTGATTTATACTTCTTAATTTTTCAATAGATTGTATACTAAGAAGATAGGTCCAATTCTTGAGATGCTGTATCGATTTAAGCGAAACACTTCTCGATATATCTTATTGTATAGGACATCCGACACCTATGCATGGCATAATTTGGAAATCTACCAGTTTAACGTTAATAGGCACTGGTTCCCATTTATCTTAGCCTCTGTTGAATATTTAATCAATAACCATAAATGACTTTAGTCGTGAGTGTTATCTGGCTGTTCAACATTAAACTTTATAGTGTAGAGAATTTTTTACATCATATGCCTAATTTATATAAAATGAGCGTATTATAAATACAAATAAATAAAACAAAATAACTGATAGAAAGAAGTAACAAGAGGAAGCGAAAGATTCTGACACAAAGCAGATTTTTCTGTTTTTAACCAGAAGACCATACAGCTTGCAATTTAAAGAAAACAGTACTCTGAGGTACTGTGATTTCTGATCTGTTTTCGTATATGAAATATTAATCTAATTCATTTATTATTATTTCATTTCCTATCATTAAATATATTTGAAAATGTTTAACAGAGTATTGGTAATCTGAAACAAACATCTTCATTGGTAATTTGAAATGTATGGTGCTTAAACTCTCTTTCTTTTGTCGGTTCCTGTACAAGAATTCAAATTTATTTTATGTGTGCTATTTTCCTTAAGTACTCTTCTGTTCGCTGCTTCAATACGTTGTTATTATCTCATTCTTCTGGTCTATTGTGTGAAGCTATTGTCTTTCCAGTGAGTGACTTTATTCTTGGTTTTGTCTTGCAATTCCTGGCATCTTGTGAGAACAGTTTCGTCTGCCTTTCAAGTCCGATGAATACCGTCTTTGGGGAAAACTGGTGTACGAGTAGCAGGCTGTATTTGTAGTAATGATGTTAATACAAAGTTTTGACATGCCTCCTTATCGTTGCAAAGCAGTTATTATGTTCTTGACAAAAAGCGAGAATTTTCATTGTTGTTGGTGTTACTGTATTGCTGAGGCTGCAGCAGACAGATGTGTTGGCCCTGCTCCTTCATAATTGAAACTTTGATTAATTCAATCTCCCCTGTTGGCAGCGTTCTAAGACACTTCATTTACTGTACGCGGAGACTGACAGACAAGGCGGCTAATGAAGGCGGTTGATGTTGCGTGTACGGAACAATTTCGAGATAGAAGAGGATTAGATTGAGAAACAGACAAAGATTTCTCCAACAATTTCCATTCTCTATTTTAGTTTAATATAGTTGCGTTTTGATACTAAAACTGTATGGTCTGTTAGGATAATGATGTACAGAAATAAATCTGCGTTTAATGAAAAATGCATTTCTTATCCACACAATGTAAAACTATTAATGGTATCCTGGGTACAACTTGGTGAGTATCCTTTCCAAAATCTGAAAGGTTTGTTAGTAGCATTTAATAAATATGCAAACTACAGGGTAACCTGTAATTCAGTTGGTAAAACGCATTTGAAATGAATTATTTATCGAGTATGAAACTTAATGGAAGTTGTATCATAACATGGCCGGATTTCGATATAAAGGTGGTGGTATTGGCAATCCCATGGTACAATTTGTACCATGCGCGTATTTGATGGTACATTGCGTTATAACTCTCTTATTTGAGTTTTTTCGTCCGGTTTTTTTTTGTTTTGTTTTTGAAGTCCAGAGGCATTGTAGAAGACCTTACGTATGGTTTCACACCTTCCTACGTCGAGACATAGCACGTGATGACGTCATAATTCTAAAATATATTTTTCTTTTATTATTTTTTGGCGGGTCTATGTTCATTATTTTTGGTGGGCTTATTTTTGCACGTAGAAGATTGAAATTTTGCACAAACATTCAGTCCATCGAGTAGTATTTACCAGATTTTATTTTTCAGATTTCTGAGTTAAAACAGGGGGATCCAGAGGAGCAAAAAGTTGAAAAAAGGGATATTTTTTTACCAAAAAATCCCTTTCTTCGGGATTTTGCTGCCTTAGATACATGATGGTGACATATGAATGGTGCCGCCTGAAATGCAGTTCTATTCGGAAGAGAATGATGGGAGAAACATGACCCTAGGGTAATTAGGGAAGTGTCAGGTAATTTTTATCAAAATATACTTCTGTATAGGGGAATTTTGGACATTTTCGGGATTATTTTTTGCGGGCTTATTTTTACACCTAGAAGATTGAAATTGTGCACAAACATTCAGTCCACCGAGGAGTATGTAACAGATTTTTTTGTATTTCTGTGTTAAAACAGGGGGTACAGAGAGGCTAAAAGTTGAAAAAGGGAAATTTTTACCAAAAAATCTATTTCACGGAATTTTCCCGCCTTAGATACATGATGGAGACAAGTGAATGGCACCACCTAAAAGGCGGTTCTATTCTGAAGAGAATGATGTGCAAACCATAATCCTAGGGTAATTAGGGATGTCTCAGGGAATGTTTAAAAATATCCCTCTGTATACGGGAATATGGGACATTGTCGGTATATATTTTTTTGGCGGGCTTACTTTTGCACCTGGAAAATTGGAATTGTGCATAAACATTCAGCCCACCTAGTAGTATTTATCAGATTTTTTTTAGATCTCTGCGTTAAAACAGGGGGGTCCAGAGGGGCTAAATTTAAAAAAAGGATATTTAGACCCAAAAAATCCCTTTTTTCGGGATTTTCCCCACTTAGATACACGATGGAGACACGTGAATGGTACCGATGAAAGGCAATTTTATTCTGAAGAGAATGATTGGAGGATTATAGCCCTAGGGTAAATAGAGATGTCTCAGGAATTTTTTTTACCTGAGATCATGGTGTTTTACGGTAATTTTGGCATCGTGAGGATTCTTGATAAAATTTCTCCCGCCCTTAGTATTCAAGATAGATACTTGAAATTTGGCACACACATTCAGTATACCAAGTACTATTTATCAGATTTTTTGAGATCTCTACGGCCCTTCCAGAGGGGCCCAAAGTGTGAAAAAAATCCCTCGAAATTTTCCTTTGACATCACTTTTCCCTCTCCTGGTATATGGTATGAACATGCAAGTGGTAGCATTTGAAAGCCAGCTCCATTTTGAAGAGAATGAGGTATGAACCATGATTTTAGGATAAATAGTGACGATGCAGTAGCTGCTTGACTGAAAGTCTAAAAAATACCCCAAAAACCCAGGATCCGGAAAGGATGCTTGTGTATTCACACATTCAGAAAAATCTACTACACACTTAATCTGTTCAAACATTTTATTGAAGTTATAGATTGCTTGTCGAATTGAGGTAAAAATGTTCAGAAAAGCTATATCTTGGCAATTGTACTCATGTAACCATACCATGTTCGAAATACAAACACGTATTTATTCTATGATAACTTTCTATTAATTGTAAAATTGATTATTTACAAACCGAACAAGTTTAAATTCTTCATAAAATCACTTCTTAGAATGTATTATTTATGAGCAACTCGATAATGTATTAATTACGCAAAGCAGCTGCTAATCTAACCAATGGAGAAAGAATAACTGCTAACGTTAAGTTACTAATAGCTAATACTGTACATGTAATTTAGTGTATATTGTATATTAAATTCCTATAAGCCATTCATTGCCCCATCTTATACGCGAGAATAAAGAAGCTTACATATGCTAATACAGCAATACTTATTTGAACTTGTACTTGAAGTATGGATCATCATTGTATTGTTGAGTTAATATTGTTCTGAGTGTTCTGATTGCAATAACTTTATATTTGTTTATTTTGTGAGTTTATTTTCTGATTTAATTTGAATAATATACTGACCATGAAATTGCATAAAAATTCCTTAATTTGTGCGAAATCTAGGTAAGCCCTTAATTAATGAGCGAAAGTAATACTCACAATTGCCCAAAATAAAGCTATAAAATGTATTCGAACAATATCAGGTATCATGATAACTTAGTAATGAAACACCCAATTCCGGTCCGGTATATTTTAGTTAAAATCTCAGATGATGAGAAGCTGGTAAAATTGTTTTCTGGGTTTGTCTGTTTTCTTCCACTGTATCATCTCACAATTCTCCAATTTTTAGTTACTATATTTACGCATCTCATTGAATGATACGGTAATTAAAAAAAATACTGACTTCAAGAACAAATTCTTACTTTAAATCTATGTCCTTAGCCGTCAAAATGCTATAAGTAATAAGATTTGTCCATGTATACTAGTGTTTCTTTCTTTAATTTTATAAGTAAAGATACAGAAATGCTAATTGTCCATATCTATAAAGGAAACGCTGTGAATTCATAAATCATTTCCAGGGTCAAGCTTCATTTATGTTGATCGAGATCAGTTGGGTGGTTCAAGCGATATGAAGTCACAAACATAGTGACTTTCATTTTTGTATATATAGATTAGTTCTTCTTTGTCATTACGTTACGTAATAAAACAATCTTTATACGTAGACGATAGAAAACAATATGTAACGCAAAGCAGAAGATTAAACGCTAGAAATTCTTTTGATAGAAAACATTGACCTATCAACAAATAATAGCTCTTTGCCCTTGACAACCGACCAAATAAATGAAAAAAAAAATCATCTAGTGTTTGATCATTTTTAATCTTTCTTTTGTTTCAATACAAAATATTAATCATTTCTGCCCCTCGCTAAAGTAATCTATTCGCTTTTGTGTAGAAAAAAAGAGGGTGAAATTACACTGAGCTTAATTGTTTACTGCTGATGTTTTCCCCTCAAACCCCTTACCCGCGTGCGCTAACGACATTCATTGGTATAGGAGTATAGGGTCTTTTTTTTCCTTTTTTTATGAGAGAGGGTGTCGAATGAGATAGTAGGAATGAAGGGGGAATAGGTACAATATGAAAAGGGGAAAAATGTCCAACATCAGTCGTGACTGGGAAAGATTAAAAAGAAAAAAAACTAAATATTACATTTCTGTGAACATACCATAAATTTCACGCTCGATATATGTATATAGGTAGAAAAGGCAACACACAAGTTGTGTGTCTTTTATAGAAATACAACAAGGGTTGGTTTGCCAAAAAAATCAACATATTTCAGATGAAAGAAAAGTAGGGAGTGGACTATAGATAGACAAGAGTGGGAAATTTGGAAGTGTGGGGGAAGCCATGCAGGAGGAGAATCTGGAAGGCAAACAGCCAAAGCAATTAAAGTTTATGCCAATGTGACTCTATTTATGCGCGATGTCATAAATGTGATTTGTGATCTCATATTCTGTATCTAACCACTACCGCCACCCGCGTACAATTTTCTCTCTCTCCGCACTCTTGAACACAAACAGCAATAATAACCATGACTTTTGTCTGTTTTCACTCCCTCCCTCCCTTTTAATACCTGATATATATATATATATATATATATATATATATATATATATATATATATATATATGATTATTTAGTCTCTTTTTTCTGGTGTAAACCATTTAACTTGTTCGCTGTTGTCCTTCCCTCCCTTCCACGTAAAGGTTGGATGAACACTAAATGGTAATTCTTATAGGCTTTTTCATATCGTTCCCTCCATCTCTTGATTAAACGGTTAATGGTTTCTATTATGAGCGAGAATAATTGGACAATGAAACACAAAACAAAACTATAAACCATTTCAGTGGTTCCACGTTAGCACTAGCAACATTTTAGTATTTGATCTAAAACAGCTTTTGCTGACTGCGAAGTTTAACTTTACCTATAACAGTGTGTAATTCCAGCAACTGTTCTGTATCTAGTGTAAGACGTAAATACCGTTGTTTCTGGTATCACTGAAATTGTGAAAAGATAGCATTTAAACTTTATGGTTAACTTTGAAATATACAAACTTATAATCGGACTGCATAATAACTTGCCGTAAAATATAAAAACAAAAGACTGAACAATGAAAAAATGTCATTGTTATTCGTTTCCCACACACGCAATCAATAGTTTTCGTAGTTCAATATAGTATAATCACTGATTGTATTCTGTTTAGTGTTGGGCCAACCAAAAGGAAGTACTAAATTCATTGTAGATTGGTGGTCATTCCAGTTCCCACAAGCGAGAAATGAGGTGATATCTACCAGTACTGCTGAAAGTTGTATCTGTATCAGTATGCATTTTTTTCTTTTATCAGATAATTGAAATATGCAGCCGGGTAAAAAAACTTGCAATCATACCTACAGAAAGGACACTCATTATCTATTGAGTCCTAAACTGACCACTGAACATAATTCAGTACCAAATAAACAGAATTTCTAATTTTACATCCCATGGTTATGCCCTGTAGACCAAAGGAGACGAATTATTAGTGAACATGAATGAATATAAAGTAGTTGGTGCCACAAAATGTGGGAGGAAACGGGAGAATCTCTAGAAAATCTCTAGAGAGCACAATGTTCCCCACAAACTTGCGTGGACCCAGTTTCGGAGTTGGGTAGAGAGAAAGATGATCATGTAAAGAATTTGTGAACGGTTATTAATTGGAGCCTCAGCGTAAGAGCGTGACAGATTTCATATTAGATGGAAATGTCATTGAAGTTCTTAAGGATGCAACATGTACAATTGACCAGATGGTTTACCAGTAGGATTGAATTTTTTAGAAGTGTTTTTTTTTTATTTCTGCGGCGATGCCTAAGCAATTAATTTATTTTTTTTTCTCACCGGCTTTAAAGTGTCATAGCAAAAATTAAGATGTACAGCTTAGAGACCCTTCTTCTCTATACCATTGATTAAAATGTCCTGTGATTATTAAATGCAAGATTGAATTGCAAGTGAGTGTCACATGGGTCAATTACACTACTACAAATGCCACTATTACAACAAATTACACAATTATGCATCGCATCTACTCGACGTTTCGAGTTGTTATCCTATTGTAATATAAATCAAATACTATAAGGGCTTTTTTCCATATATTTAGATGATTAGCCACCTATATTGCAAAGGATAGTTTCCTAAATTCTGTAAAGAAGACCCGTTCTCTTCACGAAGAAACTGCTGTTCTAATAGGTGTATAGCAAAGAATATTGAGGGCACCTATTAAATTTTTCATAATATATTTATTGTAATTCTATACAGTATATATAGAGTGGAAAGGAACTAACTCACTATTGAAAATTGTTTATAACCCTTATAATATTTAACAACTTTTTATTGACCAAAAAGCATTTTGTTCCTTATAATATTTATCACTGATCACTAATTGGTGATAGAAATACATAATACAAATAGATCACTGAGACATGGACATTCTGCAATTCTTGAGATAATAATCGTCTTTTCAGGTTTTTAGGTTTTTATCATGGCTTGCTTTTGTTTACTGCTCCAACAGGAAGAATGTTCCAATCGACTATAGAAACAGTGCAATGCGGAATCAAATACCATATTCTGAAAATATCCATCTTACACATACAAGCTTTTAAGTTTCAGGAACTTGATTCTTATTCGTTTCGAATAAATTGAATTGTTACGGAAGTTTCTGAAGACTTCTATTCAAGTTCGACACACTGCCATGTCTCGCGTTTGTTGATACAAGTTTAGAAACAGTTAGAATCTTTAAAATAATTTTGAAAAGATAAATGAACGTTTGAAACAACGGGAGGGAAAAGGGCAAAGAACAAAGAAATCATTAGTGTGCAGCTTTACGCAAATTGAAGATACGCTATTATATTTTACGAATTAAAACGAAATGACAATGTATAGTTTTACGTCCTACGTTAAGATATTTTAGGGAAAAGAGTATGCATGGTTAAAGAAAGTGAATGATTTTGAAATGACAGATAGAATCAGAATGTGGGAGAACACGAGAAAAACCACTGACACGATATTGTTCACTATAAACTCACATGACCAAGGATCCCTTGTACTGCAAGTATACCACTGAGCCATCGCGTCCTCTGACTTACAATATAATTAATCAAAGTGTATTTCACAAAATTGTACCGGAGAGAAGCATAATTAAATAAATTATGCTTTTGGTGTTACATCCGCCAGACAGACTTTTCAAGGGCAACTGACACCCTTAATAATCAGACTTGCATCAACTTAATGAATTTTGTTGTAATAACTTATTTATAAACGCAAATACGTTGGTGAGTCTCGCCAAATCCTAAAAGTGAAGTTTTACCGTACGCCAAGAGTTATAGCTACGTGCAGTATCATTTGCTTCTCTGACGCTAATAGACATCGCTACCTTCAAGGTAATTTAAAATTCTTATGATAGTTTTACTGCAACTTAAACTGTACTATTTCAATTTAATTAGGCTATGCTAAAAGAATACGGATGATACTCAATATGAATGGCTGTTCATTATTTATTATTAGGACAAGAACCATAACAACCACAACAAATAATAATTTTAATTATTATAATTTTGTTTGAAAATGTTTATATTCGTTTGCGAATGTAAAAGGTTATTAAAAGAAGCAATAGAAAGAAACACGCGTTATTGCCCAAGGACTTTATTTGGGAAGGCAGGGGGCAATTGCTCCATTCCTGAGTTTGATAAACATACGTTTTTTAATAAATTATATTGGGAACATTATTATAATAAAAAAGTTGAAGGGAAATAAATAAATTTAAAATGATCATAAAGAAAATACAAAATATTATAAATTTGAATTAAATTGATAATTATATCAATATTTCAGTGTTACATTTTATATTTAAATTTATAATAACATAACAATTAAAACTAGACTAAAATAAGTGAGTTTCTTTTCACAGTGAAATCATGACAGTCTTCGAAACTATGAGAATTCAATGCAAAACATGAAGTAATACATCTGTAACTATCAGTTGCAATAGTGTAATAAGATCAAAGACAGGACCTGTTCCTTGGATGGTGTATGTTTAAGCCATCAGGTCTACTCGCTATCGCTCACTCTTTTTATTTTATGGCGATAAATGTTGAAATCGAAAATCGTTAATTCGAATCACTTCCGGTTTGAATAGAAGATTAAGTAAGGAAGTAGAATTTACTATTGGGATGCTTAATTGATTAAAAAAAGACATTTCTCGACAACTCTTACAGTTTTCGCTATAAGAAAATCAAGTGTGAAACCGAAAGCACTAGAAAATTTCAAAAATTTCCGGTTTCGGTAGATTGCCTTATCTCTTAACCAAATTTCAAAATGATGTTACTTATTATAGTTAATCCATCTGTGAAAATATCGTGTCCAGCACGATGGTGATTTAATAACAATATTATGAAGTTTTAGAAGTGATATGTTAGATTTAAAGTTTTATAAAAGTGACAAACATTATTTATTTGAAATCAAAGACAGTGAAGTTTCATTATCAGATTGATATTAGAATTATATTTTTAATTTCCTTTTTAAATACTGTACACATCTAATCATCATTCTAGTAAAATTCACATACCAAATAGCAGTCAGGCTACACTGTACAATTTAAATGTGGTATGAGCAGTGAAGACTGTTTCTGTTTAACTTTTGGGATCACTGTTTCAGGTAGGTGGGTTCCATCATACGCCCATACAAACATATCCAGATTATCACACAAAATATAAATTTATAGGGGCAGTGTAAGTAAATTTTGGGATCCGCCCGCATGATTGGTGGCCTGGTTACGAGGCAGGTTACGTAACGAATACTTAAAAGATCAGAATATTGTCTCGCATAATGCTGCATATGAGTATTGTTAAGTAATTATTGAATTTTTGACGTGGGAGTTCGCGTCATATCTTATAGTCGATAAAAGATGATTTCCTCTTTCATATGAAAATACGATTTTTGCCTTTTCCATTTCAGTGTGAAAATCCATGGGGGGCTTTTTTATTTACAATAGCCACATCTTTAGTAAAGAAATTCAATTTTCCTTCCGATTGCACACGGAAGAAGGATAAAGCAAAGAAAGAGAGTGGAAAATAACGAGGTAGAAATTGAATTTTTCTATCTCACAGACTTTCTTTTCTCTCTCTTCTTTTCTATTTCAAGTTGACGGTGTGTCTGATGAACCAAAAAACATCTATTTTTATATTAACTCTTACATCTATATGTATATTTTTTTCTCTTAAAATTTTCACTTTTTCAGTATTCGTATATTTACATGCAAATTTTCTAAATTAACATCTGTATTTTTTGCTCTTAACATTGTGAGAGCATATTTGCTTACTTTTCTACTTGTAATTCTATGGTAGTTACCCTCCATATCATCACATACCTTCCTCTTTTCCTTTTAATAGAGAAACTTATATTTATTTCTGTCGTTATACATCTGAGGACGAATATAGTTATAACTTTTAGTAATAGTGTTATGAACTATATTTACAATATTAATATCTAAGATTAATTTATAAGTACAACACAAACTATTTGCATATATATTGTGTTTGGGCAATAAATTTGAAATGTTACAATTCAGTGTCACAATATTCGAGAGATTATTATTATTAAATCAGAATACTCGCAAATGCTTAAGTTAGTTGAATCCAGTAGTTAATTCAGTTGAACAACTTTGTCTTCGAAGTACGTACTTAAAATTATTATTAGTGGAGTTCTAACTTATTAACCTTGGAAATAAACAATTACTTTATCGGTACAGAAACTAAACACTGGAGTGCCCAGGCGATTTTACATAGTATTTTAAAAGAAATCAATGAAACTGTGTAACTGAAATAAGCCCCAATTTATAAAAACAATAAATAAGCAGTTTTTCTAGAAATACCATTAAAATTTCTAGCATAGAGGATCGCAAAGTAGGATTATCATATGAGCTCGATTCTTTCTTTTTTAAATCTTTACCTAAAAGAAAATAAATACTGTGACATGGTACTCACAACACTGCAGCATACATTTGAAAAGATTTAGCACATAAAGAATTTATGAATGAACTCTAGGAAGCTGAACCCTGGAACTGGATTTATCTTCCAAACCTTGGTCAAAATAATTCACAGTTAAGTGCTCAGGGTCCTAAAAATTGCATTGTGTAGTTGCGAGATTAAATATATTATTGCTAAAAGTATTCTGTCGGATATTATTTGGTTGGTACAAATGAAGTGTCCTCTTTACCGTCTTGTGGGAAACTCTCCTCATGAACTCTACAGAGGGATACACTAAGATCACGCTTTATTCCGGGTCACAAACTTTATTTCCGTCAAGCAATTAGGACGAGGAACCCAAACATCGAGAAGGCAGTGCGTGTTATACACGACCGTATGAAAGTATGCCGTGGAGAACACAAAATTGCAAATGAGTTTTGTTTACGAATTCAAGTTGGGATATTCTCCACAGCAAGCCGTAAGAAACCTTAACATAGAAATTGAGCTACGATTGGCGAAATGAACGCACCACTTGCCCATGGTTTGTCGAAAGTTTGTTCCAGTGACAAGTTGAGCTCAATGGACACCGAACAACATAATGATCGGAAGCATACTCTCGGAAAATGATATATCCGTTCCAGACGAGTTAAACATACACCATACCACTGATCCATGCAAACCATGGGTCCATACAAATTGGTAAGGATAAAAAAAAATGAACTCACAGGTACCATGTGAGTTGATTCCAGCCAAAGAGAATAGCCGTCTGGAGGTGTGTAGTTCTCTAAGTATAAGAAATATCCTGAAAAGTTTCCTGCATCAAATTGTTTTCTTCATAATAACTAACTAACTAACCCTACGGCCTATGGAAGCCGGAGGTTCAATGCCGCGTTCACAAAATCTCTCCAGTAACTTCTATCCTTGGCCAACTGGATACGGTTTCTACTTTTTATTTCTATTTCTACGAGATCCATTGTCCTTTCATCTGCGCCTAGTCTACCTAATGGTCACTTTCCGGTTGGTCTTCCAGTTCAGACTTAGAAAGCGTTCCTACTTTCTTCCATCCTGACTACATGACCTGCCACCTGAGCCTTCTAGACTTGATAACCCTAACAATGTTTGGTGAACGGTATAAATTATGTAGTTCCTCGTTATGATGTTGCCGCCATTCCCCATTCCCGTTTCTCTTGGGTCCAAATATTCGTCTCAGGATCTTGTTCTAAAATATTTTCCGTCTAAGTTCTTCCTTCCTAGTAAGCGACCATGTTTCGCAACCATAAAGAACAGGCATGATTATCGTTTTATATATTTTAAGCTTCAAATTCCTCAACAGAATTCGCTACGACAAGAAATTTTGAACTGAATAATAACACGAGTTCCCTGCTTTCAATCAGCATTTAATTTCTTCGTGAATATGATTTTCATCTGTTAATATTGATTCTAGATATTTGAAAGTATCCACTTTATCAAAAGTATTATTCGAAATTTTAACGCAACCATAATTTCCCGTATTACGGTTCCGACGAATTTCCATGTATTTAGTTTCCTCTGCATTTACTTGTAAACCCATGTTCCTGCAAGCGTTTAATAAGACCTCTACATTTCTTTCTATTATTCTCCTATCATCCCCTATTAAATTTACATCATCAGCATATGTTATAACCTGGTGAACTCTATTCAACTCTAGGCCCTGGTTGCTATCTTTGATTTTCCTTATATCGTATTCCAGAACAAAGTTGGATAATAATGACGACAACGCATCTCCTTATTTCAGGCCATTTTCTACGTGAAATCTCGTGGAGAAAAATTTTCCTGCCCGGACTTTACTTTGGTATTCATTTAAATACTAGGTATATCTTAATTAAACTAATTAGTTTTTACGATATTCCAAGCTCTGTAAGAACGTTGCATAATGTTTCTCTCCTAACCGAGTCGTAAGCCTTTCTAAAATCAAAAAATAGTTGATGTACCGGGGTATTGTATTCCCACTTCTTTTCGAGATTTGGCGAATGGTAAATATTTGGTCGATAGTTGATCGATTTCGTCTAAATCCGCACTGATAATCCCCAATAATTTCATCTGCGTATTGGGTCAGTCTTGCTAATATAATGTTTGAGAAGATTTTATAGGACGTTGACAGAAGAGAAATGCTTCGATAATTATTAAACTCAGATTTGTCGCTTCTCTTGTGATTTGGAACAGTGATTGATTCTTTCTCCTCTTGGGGCAATTCTTCCTTGTTCCAGGTAATAAGAATGAGTTTGTGTATATTGTTTCACAATTTTTCGCTTCAAGCTAAAGTTAACTCAGCCGGAATTTCGTCGACACTTGGAGATTTGTGTTATTTTAATTTCTTTATAGCGATTTCTATTTCTATTCGGTTAGGTTCAGGAATATAAGTTTCTGTGGTGTGTATTTCCCTTTCTTCACACACAATAGTTTTGGCTGTGTGTTAAGCAATTCGTAAAAGAAATCTTTCTATCTATTTAAGTTGCTATCCGTATGAGTGAAAGTGTTCCCTCAGCTTTCTTTAATATATAAGCACGAGGCTGATAGTCTTTTTTAAATTCGTTGATCTCCTTATACATATCCCGAATGTTTTATGTTTATATTATCTTCAAATTCCTTAATTTTAGCTTTCAAAAAATCGCTTTCCTTTGTTCTAAAAGTTTTGGACGTTTCCCACTTGCTGTCTACAATATTTTGTGTAGTTATTTCATTCGGATTTTGAAGACAACGTTATTTTTCCTGTTTTCTATTCTCCGCTAGTTGAATGCATTCCTGATCAAGCCATGGTTTGTTCCTACATATTTACACGTGTCCTAATTTTTCTTTTGCTGAAATTTTAGTGCTATCTCTAATTTCAATCTAAGTATCCTCAACACTGTTGCACTCCGAGTCTTCTAAAACCGCGAATCAATTCCAAACTTCAATTTGATATTTCTCTTTTACTTGGCTTTTTAAAAATTTCTTTAAATTAAATCTCTCAGACATTGAATATTTCCTTTATTCAACGATAATCCCTTTCTTATTATCGCTGCTAGCAGATAGTGATTAGTGTCACGATCAGCTCCTCTAAACGACCGAACATCAATTATGCTAGATTGTCTTCTTCTCTCTCCTAAAACGTAATCGATTTTATTATGTGTTTTTCCGTCTGGTGAGGTCCAAGTATATTTATGAATGTCGCGATGTGGAAATTTTGTACTCTTCACGATAAGGTTTTTGGATGTTGGGAAGTTCACGAGTCTAACTCTGTTGTCATTACTTTTCTGTTTTCTTTTTAATGAAAATCCATCTGCTATGACAAACGTAAATGGTAAGGAAAGTGATTGGATCTTGATCAAAGCTCAAAACCTTATTTCCCATGTAGTGCAGAATGTACATTTTCCAAACTCTTATATCCTTTAGCCTAACCGGCATAAACGTGGGACGTAAAACTTAAAGATTTCATTTAATTTTTTTTTTCAAACTCTTAGAAAACGTTATTGCAATGGTGATTTATGAGAGAGTAGATCTATCATATCTATCTCCATCGAGGCGAAACCATCACTGTGGATCATTACAATACTGAACTTAATGAAATAGAATGCAATTGTAACTACAAGTATTCAGAAATGTTTATATGTATATTCATGTCACACGCCACTATATGTCCATATGTGGAGCAAAGGATGCTGCTGCATCCCCTTCTCATAAGTAGGATTATGAAGCCCTTACTAGTCCACCATATTCTTATGACGTGTCTCTAAATGAATACTGTCTTTTCCTATATCTCCAGCTCTTCTTAGGAGAAATTTCTTAATGATTAGGTAGTTCAGTGAGTGGTTCAGGATTTCTTCGCCTCTCACATTTCATTGTTTTTTAGCTATGGAATCTAATCGTTAAGTGAACGATGACAAAAAAAGCTGTGTTTAAGAACGGCGGCGACTATTTTGAATAAACAGATATTTTAGTGTTTGGGAGGGGGATCGAGGAACCTTCAAGAATGTCTCACTTGGGACTAGCATTTCATTCGTTTCAAGCTAATACGATTTTCATTGACATACCCACGTCTCTAACAAATTTATTTTCTTTTTGTTATTGTTGTTCTTTACTTGTATATTGTTATTTTCTTTTTTCTTGTAAATATATTTTGCAATACTATTGGTAACAATACAGATTAATAGATCTTATCAAACTGAACAACAAGATGTGAGACAATGAAAAACACCATGCGTGGTTTTCAAGGCAATCTAGACCAAAGCGATTCTTGTAATCCTAAAAATTGAAATTGTGGGGCAACTATGCCACTAAAAATTGTTGTCGTATTTGTAGAAGCGAAGTAAAGCCAGAATTGTTTTTAAAACTTTTCACAAATACGCCATTTTTAACAGCATAACTATCTTTATCAATGTTTTTAATATATCTGGAACAATTTGAGTTATTAAATTACTGTGAATGGCATTATACAGTATATTCACATCTACTGAGAATCATCTATAAGATTCAATGTGTTACCTATATAATATTTTCGAAATAAAGTCCTTTGAAGAGAGACAAATTTTTAATTCGTTTGTAACTTGTTTCTCTTTCTTGAAGTACATCATATAAAACCGTAGTATTTGACAATAAGGTATTTTGGATTTGCATTGCACTTTCCATCTCAGGTAATTACCGTTGTAAACCTCCAAAGATGGGTTGTTTTTGACGTTTGTGATATTAGAGCATTCTTATTTTATAACACTAAGTAATAAATGTTGTATTATAAGTTTCATTTAACATGCACTATGTAGTATATTTGAAATATGTAATATCTGAATGTAGTGCCAGTTTTTTTTATAAATATAATTTTATAACGAGTTCACGACTGGTGTCAAACAATGTCCCTATTTTTATATTTGCATGCTGAAAAAGAATCTATATATATAAATATTCATTGTGAAATCTAGTTTAATTAAAAGCAAGCAATCAGGTTGCTACAGGAAAGAAATACATAGAATGTAAATTCAACAATATGTATTTTATTACTAATTTCAGTTTTATAATTGATTAATAGCTTTTTGTTACTCCTATAATGAAACTACAATTTTAAGTTGATCACATTTTTTTGCTCAGTGCTGGTACTAAATAATCATATTTCTAAGTGTCCACTAATGAATTTAATATTCAAAATGTACTGCAGAAACATAAAGACATGTTCTTTTTATATCTTCTATTGACTTGCTTCTCTAATACGTCAGCCATTATCCCCAGGTATGCATGGAATAATGTAAATAAAATTTCTATGTGGACAAAAAGTATTTTTAAAACTCAATGCATATTTTTCACATATTCTGGTAAATCCATATAGAGCAAATATATTAAAGTTGAGATAAAATCAGTAACATGAACGAGTAAATATATGAAAAATCATTGTGGAAGTTAAATCGTTCGCTGAAATTCATTTTATCAATTTTCATGGTCATTGTGCTACATGTACTACTTATATTCTGTTTGCATTTAAAAGATACTAATGTATTATCTAATCTTTCAAATTCTGTATGTAATAATTTAAATCGAGTCTGTTTTATGGAGAAGAAAATAATTTTAATATGACTCGGCCATTTTATTTATTTATTCTCACATAAATTATATTTTAAGTAGAATTCAAGTTTTGATACCATCATAAATCGCTGCTAGAACGGCTACACGTACTTCAATACTTCCTTTGTACTATATTACTCCCTATTTCATAGCAACAAAGGTTTTCATTTTTCGCACGAACCTAACACTGTACAACTTTAAACACCATAGAGTTGTGCGGGTTGCTACCTCACAGGTAGTACTTATTAAACTACCGCTGCACAGTCCGCATAGTCACGACACCCTCACCAAAGGCCTGGCATATCTTCAGCCCCGCTGCAGCAACGTTTGACCCCAGTTTGAACTCGTAAAGCATACACGCCCTTATGACGCGCATTGTGGAGGTCTTATGTTCAATCTGTCCTTGCGCAAGTTCACTGTGTAACTGAACTGCCACAACCAGGTAGTATATTGGACATACCCACACCAACAACTGACCTTCGCCTTATCTTTGTTCGCATTCAACTCTGGGTGTGGGGTCCAATGGAACACAGTGCTCCACAAAAAGCGACAGAACTTGCTTGGTTACTTTTACATTTATTTTTCATTTAGATCATCAAGGAGTTTCCTTTATAGTTATTTTTATTTAAGAAGTTAAAATAATAGTTCTCTGTTATTCACAATTCTCCTAAAGTACTTGAAATTGTCTGCATGAAATAGCATATCCGATCATTTTAATAGATGTGACAATTTCTTTATGATAATACCAAATGAAGGGTTTCCAATGTAGAGCTTTTCAGCAATTCATTACTAGAAGATTTTTACTTATAGAATTCAACTTAGTTTTACTTAAAATGCTAGCACTTACATAAGATATTCTTGTTGGAGGGTAACTAGTAAATCAATTTTTCGTAGTAGAAACGATCTCCAGATTTGATAGTTTGGATAGGGAATCGCTACGTCTTACAATATTTAATCTTTTTGATAACTCAAAGATACTTTAGCCAGGGCTGGTGGATAGTAACCGAAATACAACTACAGTATATTTGCAGCGAGAAAGTGTAGTGCGAAATGGCCTGTACTGTGAATTATAATATTGCATTCTTGACCTGAGTCATATTTAAACACACATCACATTTAAAATAAACTCCGTCTTATTTTGGAGCCCATATTAACCCTAAAAACATCAAGGTATTTTTGGGTTACATGGAACATCAACGGGGAGGCCTGTGAGGCCTACAACATAAAGGTCATTATTTCTCACGGAAAATAATTTATATTGTCTGATATGATCTTCCGATGTCTAAGACATCATATATTTTAAATCTCTATTATTACTATGTTTCTAAGTACAGTGTTGCCAGCTATATGTGTGCAATTGTTTAAATTACCAATTATTTAGTTATGTCAGTAACTATGACCTATTTATTCTATTTGTTTGTGTAGAAAAACTATCAAACAAACCAATAGCAACTTAGTACAGTGTAGTATGTGTACAAAGGCGTCTTATAAAAACATTTTGGTGGTGGTGCAGTAAAATGGGGTAGAATGGGGAAGAGTGGGGTATACTTCACTATTCCAATGAATTCAGGATTAATCTTTTATAATTCCATCCCGGTTATCCTTGGAATGGCGAAATTCTTTCAAGTTTTGTTTCCGCGAAATGATAGTCAGTGCGAGGGACGTTCATTTGACACTATAGGGGATGTCACCAGAAAAGCAGTGTTGCCAACACAACATAAGTTACAATTTTTCTAGTAGCACAACGTTAGGTTTTGCACCTATGGAATGAACATGTAAACCGTAAGCAAACAATCTACGACTTGTCTATCACTTTTGTAAGGTAACACCACTAGAAAATCATGAATATTACAAGGGATTCATTGCAAGAAACGTTCCAATTCTTCCATTTGTTCCATTTGCATTGTGAAATAAAATGTTCAAATCACTATCTTTTGCATCAAAATTTGACAGGGTTATTTCCACCTTTCTATATTCGAGCTCACTACCTTTTATGTCAGATGTATTTAAAAGTTCTTTAAATTATTTCTCAATTGAACTCTGGCGAAGAGCGCGATTTGCCATTATTCCAATGCTGCTGCGGAATTCCACATACAGTCACAGTCAAAGAATAACGAACTGACAATTTCCTATGAAATATGCGCCTTTAATCAATGTTTCAGGCTGCTGCTTGTAGATTCTATGATTGAAAATACTTGATGACACCAGAGGTGAAGCAGCATAGTTCTTTCCAATGACTATTAAAATTTGATTCTCTTAATATTATATATATATATATATATATATATATATATATATATGGATGGGTGGGTGGGTGATTATAATATAACGTGCCATATTTAGATATTAGAAGGTTTGAAACAATAAACTAATAGAAAATAAAATATTTAGGTACCAGGAAAATAAAAAAAGAAAAATGTATATACATTTTTATAATGTGCAGTTAGTAACACTGCACCAGAATAATAGCTCAGAATAATAGCTATGACAGTTAAAGTATGCGGTGAATAGCCCCTTAGTATCGATACTACCAAGGGGGGTCTCTGAGGCCCAGAGGACTTTCTTTATTTATAAATAGAAAAAAACAAAACAATAAACACAAAACAAGTACGTTTTACGATGAATGGGGTCAAGCTTTACAATATCATTTTTTAAAGATTTTTTATGCAATTAGAAATGTTACAAAATGTAACAAAAATAATTTGTGGGTCTCCTAGGGCCCCCCTTGGTGTTCCTAGGGTTAATAGTATAGACCTCGTCATTTATATTCGTGTTGCACAAAGGAGCAAAACACAAAGGGAAAACTCCAGAACAATGTGTATTATACACCTAGCTTTAGTATTAATTCCGTCGAAATAGCCATCACACCAAACCTAAAATTAATCAGTAACGTTTCTGTGCTAAAGCAGAACTCCTTAATTTAAAGTAACAGCAAGACGCGGTGGGCATTCTGTAACCACTATCCGATTCGGATCAAATGCTTTGTTACAAATAACACTATAATGTTACACTAATAATCGTAGTTCATATGGAAAGAACTGTCTTTACTTAAATAGCCTCCGCAGTTTCACGAAGAACTTGCTTAAGATGGTATTATTGTAATTAAAATATTTGAGTGTATTACATAGTTGCTTCTGATTTTAGAAACATTATATTTTAGATAGTTTTCTACAGAACCAGTACGGTGCCCACAAGCGTGTTTACTGTAAAGAAAACTAAAAAGTCACGGAATTGACTTTATACAGACAGAAGAAAAGGATACAATTCAGCATTCCGAAGTTGGTTATGTTCTTTAATTTAAAATGCCTGCACACGACTGTTCTACAATAAAATAGGTTTTTGCACTCTTATTTTAATGTAGCAAATTAAGGCGAATAACCGAATACGGCAAGGGTAGGGTATCTAGTTTTTTTCCAAAGTGGTTCTACAAAAAAGTACATGCTGACAAATTGGAAATGAATATACTTAATAGACAGATAACTTGAGAGTTATAATTCTTGAGAGTTATACAACGTATTCCTGATATATAAGCAACTCTTTTTTTCCATAGCGTAAAGGAGCTATATTCTTCAGAGAAGATTATAAGAAAAAAAACGATACCTAAAATGGTCCTACTTCTTTGTCTCCGCCTTTCACATAGATATATGGGATCGGATTCTTCCTCCAATCTCCTCTATCTTAAGCGTCCTTTATTCTGAATCTTCTCTCCCTCAAACATCTTGTGTCTAGTCTCTGCATTTCATTGTCGGTTTTTCCTTCTTCCTTTTACTTGTTACTTCAGGCTTTCCAATAATCATTCCAACATAGTTGAAATATCTTCATTCTACTTGTCCTAGTCATCTTAGCTTTCATTCTTTATACATTTTACGTAATAATCCAACCTAAAAGTGCATTTTCTATAATCCTTCCTTATTCTATTCTTCTTCGTCAAACCACATCATTCTTCTTAACATTCTCATTCTTCTACACCTTAAAGATTGTACAATCACATTTACTCACCGATTACCGTCAATTCTGGCTACCAACTGATTACTACAAAATTTACAGTATAACTGTAAAATTTATGGTTATAGGCCATAAAGAGGTCGTATTCATGCTCTATTACTATAACTTTAACTAATACCGTAAATTTTAGGGTAGTCGGTTGGCAGCCAGAAAAGACGGTAATCGCTCAGTAAATGTGACTGTAATTGTTTACAGTGTGCACCACTTCAATACTCTTTATGTGGTTCTTGTGATTGTCCAGCTTTCACTACTATATATCATTACCAGTTTTATTACCGTTTTATACTGTATATACACATGACCTTTCAACCTGCAGTTTACTGTCTTGTCACTCACCCTTCTCGTGTTTAGCCAGCCAGGTTGTATTCTGTGATTTGTGTATATAATAAACTTGATGCCGTACTTATCAAGCGTAACTTCCTAAACTACATATATTTAGAAAAAAAATCACATGATAAATATAACTTAGAGAACACAGGGTTATGAAAGATAAAAGAAAGGAAAACAGAATGTTATTAAACTTACAACGTTATTAAAGAAAAGGAAGTTGTTAAAGACATAACAAAATTTAAAGGAAACAGAGAGTTACTAAAGAGAATTTTGAGATTGAGAAAAGTAGCTTAATTATATACTACAATACATTTGGTATTCTAAGATGTATTAATTGCATGAATATAAGCAATTTGGGAAATACTGTATTATTAAATCATTTTTACACATTTTATTCCTCTTTGACGGAAATGTTTACTTTTATTTACACCTTTTTGTAGTAACCTAATCAGAATAAATAAAGCTTTCCAGGTTCTTCTTTTTATATATTCTCCCCCTGGGAAATAAAATCTAAAGAGAAAAAGAGAAATTCAGAGGAAAAAAATGTTTATTTCTCTCTTCCTTTTTTATGTGGATGTGTGTTTATCAACGTTGAAGGGAAGCATTTCAATTTATGTTGTTTTTAGCCACCTTGGAGAGAGAGAGAGAGAGAGAGAGAGAGAGAGAGAGAGAGAGAGAGAGAGAAACTTATTTAAACTTTAGAATTCTTCAATTCTTTTTTGTTCTTTTATTATTTTCTTCTTTTTTCTCGCTGTAAATCTGGTATTTAATGCGAATCCATTCAAGTTCCTCCCCTGTCACTTATGCCTGGCCGACCTTAACTTTCTGTCACCGTGCCAATTAGCACACCCCAGTGACTGCAGCTCACTTCTTTGATTGTTTGTTGGCGTGAGAAGAGAGAGAAGACAGTAGTACAAACTCGAGTGCTGTATCTCTCTCTTAGAGCTTTACCATGTTTTAAAAATGTGTATTGTTATAGATAGAAAAACTCAAATAATTGCCACTTTTTGCAACTTGTAGAATAAGACCAAACAAGCAAATTTCTCCACGTATTACTGTCGGTAATATTATGCTTTATTTATGTCTCTATCTTAAGGGATTTCGAGATACGTACGAAGTTGGATCAAAAAATAATGCCTCAGTCCCTAAAAGTTTGTTTCTATAAAGCTAGTGAATTGTCTATGCATGATCTCACTCTACTAATGTAGTCTTTCCCACATATTAGAACCATGGTTCTGAAGTGAAAATAAAGAGTTGTCATTGAATTTCTAGGAAAAGAAGATTGTCAACCCAAGGAAGTATATAAACGCTTGAAAAATGTTTATGATATTGTTTCCAACTCTGGCACCTAGTTAAAATTCCCCATGATATAGGGCTAAGTGTGAAGTACCTCTGTTCGGATCCATCCACGGGAAGGAAATATACTATCGTGGACAAAAGTGCACTAGCATCTGTATTCTGGATACCATTAATACATTCACTAATAAACTTAATAAATACATTGTGCTACAAATGAAAAACGGAAGTCGGTATTGAGCACTTTGTAGTATTTACCAGTAACTGATTCTTCTTTAAAATTATCGAAACAGATGAACAAAATTATACTAATCTAGGGTGACCAAATCGTCAACTAGAAAAAAACGGGACACCTTTTATTTCTGGATATATTGCTCCCCTAAATATAATTTTTAGCCTCTCTCTCTCTCTCTCTCTTTCTCTTTGTATCTTTCACAAAAAAGAGCAAATTTACACTTTCTTGTTTTAAAACTTATTGAAAAGGTTGTGGAATTAAAAAAAAAAAAAAAACGAAATATTTGAAAACATTACTATATGAGCGCTCAAATCTGTCACCGACAGAATTTATAATTACTCTCAGCATCGGATTCCAACTCCTTTTATTTGCATTTTCTTATTTTTAAACATTATTTTACTTACAACTAGTTTTCTTTTTACTTTCACGTTTGTTGTTCTGTAACTTTGTTTCCCTTTCGTGGTGTTACATCTTAGTCAAATCACGGAAACACTGTACTGTACTGATGACAGCGCCTCAATCTTCTACCGCCCGAAACAGAGAGCAAAAACAGGTTACGTTTGTTCTTCATACGACTTCCAGCCCTTTGTACAGTTGTCTGCGGAGTGGGGAGGCCTAGGAGGGAAAACAGGGCAGCCACCATATTCAATATCGCAAACGTCGTAATGACATTGCTCAGTAATTAGGCATACTGCAATATAATCACATAGCTTAGAAAACAATAACATAAATTAGGAAATTTTAGCGATTCGAAAGGTTTTTTGTACCCAATGTACGTAAATACGGGACATTTTGGTGTCCCGGGAGAATTTTTCGAGACACCGGGAATGGTAGTGAAAAAACGGGATAATCCCGTTTTTACGGGACAGTTGGTCACCCTATACTAATCCTTACGTAACTGTTTTGGATTTGCAAAATGAAATTTTGAAAATTAAACTTCAACTACAGGAAATTGCTTTAAGACGTGCTAAGGAAGCAAATTGGAAGTTTAAGAAAAGTTGTCATACGCAGCAACTAAGGACGTGAAACTAAACAATGTGACAAATATTACACTAATGAAATGTCTCAGGAGTTATTTACCAACAATCGCTGGACAATTTAAATTTATCACTATATTTATGCCGCACAATTATAACAAATCATATATTTCTGTCTCTATTGTTGAAAACAACGTTTCACACTAAATGTAATTGGTAACAAATGTTTAGTGTTAAATAAATGAAAAACTGCCATAGATTAAAACAAATATATCGCTTTAATGTATAATACAACGGGAATTTGCACTTGTAAAGCACAGTTGAAGAATTTCGACGTTCGATGTTTTATTCTGCATTACAGATTTCAAAGTACCGATCATAAAGGGGTTGGTAAGAAGTTTTACCTGTCACCGCCCTTAATCAAAATAACAGCAATATTTTCGGCTGGCCGGTTAAATACCGACCACTTGGCAACCCTAGTTTATGAGGATGCTCTAATAAACTTCAGCAAAAACAGAAAAATTCTAGACAAACCAAGAAGCGGCCGGCCGACAACATTAGTCACAGATCCGAAACGAGAACGTGTTGCTGAATTGATTCGAAGAGACAGGCGGATTACAGTTCAAAATGTTGACGATGGATTGAACATCTCGTTTGTCTCTGCCCAAGGAATAATTGCTAACTTGGGATATCACAAATTTTGTGCTACTTGCGTTCAAGAATGAAGTTAAAATAACTTTAAAATCATGGGTCAAGAAGCAAAACCCTCATTTTTTTCCAAAATGGGTTTGATGCTTCGATTCGACGATCGGGCAAATGTATTCAAATTCAACGGTAGTTTTCCGTAGAACACATTTCAGGCTATACTCTGTAATTTCGTTTGCTCATATATGTGTAATAATATATTTTTTAATGCCACAGGAGGCATTACTTTGTGATCCACTCTCGTATATCGGTTTACAATACCTAGGTAATTGTAACCCTCCACCTCTCTTTTTCTCTACATCATTTCCATCCTTCTACCAGAAATATCAAGACATGCTGAAATATATGTGAAATAATTTTTGATAAAAACTTCAAATACCAAATTTCATGTCTCCAGCCTTAAACTATTCAGAGATATGGAAACATTATTATAATTATCATAATTCTACTTCTCTTTCCTGCCCATCCAATTTTCTTATCTTCCAAGTCAAACATCGAAAACGTTGAAATATGTGTTAAATTATTTTAAATGAAAAGTCTAAATACTAAAATTTCTTTCACTAACATTAAGAAAATCCAAGTTATGAACATTTATAATAAATTTAATTCGCACCCACTTATTTTCTAGATCTTTTCTTACTTTCTACATCAAATATGAAAAAATCTGAAATCTAATTATTTCAAAGTACCGAATCTATCGAAGTACTGAATCCCATGTCTCTAACCTTAAGAGATTTGGAGGTATATAGCTCTTATTATAATAATTGTTATCTCTATCATTTTCTCGCCCATTTCCCTTCCTTCCTTCTGGTTAAGAATTAAAGAGAACATGCTGAAACACTTACGTCCCACGTATATAATTATTTTGAATGAGAAATCTACATACCAAATTGAATGTCTCTAGCCCTCAGAGCTTCAAGATTCCGAGATATGGATATTGTAACATAATAATTACCACTCTTATTCTCAGGAGTGGACTCTGACGTAACTTAGGGTTTTAGCACACTTACGACAAGAGGAGATGAAGAAGACAGAAGTATAACATAAAAATCGGAAATGGGCTATATTAGTGTCCAATCCGTACTTTTGCGGTCGCTGAGATTAATTGTGACACTTCTTCATTCCATTAAGACCAAATTCAGCCCTATTGGTATGGAAGGTGGGTTGGGTTGGAAAGAGGTACTATTGACATTCCAGATGCTATATGAAGTCAAATCCATCAGCCATGCATATTTGAAGAAGATGGAAGGAATTCAAATAATTTCGATAAATATATTCTCCTCGTGAGAAGTAAGATAAGCAATGTGTGTGTGGTTTTAAAGTGCATTCAAAGAAAACTTTAATTATTGTGTTATATTGCTGCAGACATCGTACGCTAACTATGAAAATGGAACAGGTTAATAATATTTAAGCCTTCAGAAGGATAGGCAAAGCAAAATTAGATAAACAAACAGGTTAATGTAATTTCATAATTTGGAACTCCAGCCATGCATTCATTCATACGATATCCAATATACATGTAACCAATATACATATAACAATATCCAGTATGTAGGGTCTATATACATATCACCAATAAACTATTCAGAAATATTCAAAAATTGGTTATGAAAATTCATTTGTTTGTCTTTAGGTTTATGTGAAAATAAAGGTAAAAGAAGATTTAAAAAAAGGAAAAATAAGACCAAACTCAAACACTGCAACAGTATAACAATAAATTTGCAACTATGTTCACCCAAATTAGGTATATTAGAATTAAAAAGAGGATAATACATTTCAGTTGTTTTAATACTTATGAATGTTGGTTTGGTTTAATCCTTTTCAAATTAAGTTATTTTGTATCTAGTTTATTCTACATTAGTTCTAAGTATTAAAGAAATTTAATAAATGCATGGCAGGCAAAAACTATTTGGTAGAGAGAGTTATATATTTGCCCCCTCTCTTGCTTACACCCCTGAATGAGGATAAATTAGTTTGCCGGATTGAAGTTAATCGCCACTTCCAGCAATAAACCTGGGCCTACATATTAACGTGGGGTCCAAGCCATATACGTTTCCTCCGGAAATCGAACCCGAGTCTCCCGCGTCAAAAATCATGCGTTACCCTTTGTTTCGTGTCCTAAGCAAATGTAATAATAAACAAATAAAATATATGCCTGACGGAAAAAAAACCATCCTATCACTATCAGCCAAGTTTAAACCAAAGTATTTAGCCAGAAATATTTGAAAGGATAACTTACGTTGTTCCAGGTAAAAAACAAAATGGTGGTAGTTAACATGGGTTCAACAAAAATGAAGAATAAAATTGAGAGCTGCAGAAAAGATCCAAATCATTTGAGCTTTATATATTACAAATCCACGCACTTTCACTTTTTACTTCCATATGTTACCTATTGTTTTTCCTTTCAATATTCCTGTCTCTTTCTAGTTTCTGGCTATAAATTACCTTTTATGATTTTTTTAATATCATAAATTAATATTAATATTAATATTAATATTTTTTAAAAATAATACCATAGTTGTGACGAAACAAAATATATAAAAAGAAATACAAACAAGTATTGCAATTAAGTATTTATGAACCACAACATTTAGAGAGAGCGCTCAGAAAATTAACTCTTGGATAGTGTTCTGTATATAGATGAATCATGGAAATACAAACAAAAACAGGAGACAAACGATACTCTTCAAAATGTAAGTACAAGGAAAAGAAGGAAAGTAATATATATATATATATATATATATATATATATATATATATATATATATATATATATATATATATATATATATATATATATATATATATATATATATATATATATATATATATATATATATATATACAGGGCTTTTTTCAATTCGAAGTCCAAGAGGAGCGAGAAAAGTTTAAAATACCCAATATTATAAACATATGCATTTTTGTAATATCTAAAATCTAGCAAATAGAATTACTGTAAATAAGAGAAATAATTATTATGAAGCAGATTTTAGTTTTAAAATAGCTTATTATGTTTGTGATTAAATACCACAAAGAAATTATTTACCCTGATATAAATTAAGTTATACATTTAAGTTCAGTGCCATATACAATGAATTAACATGAAACGACATTCATGAGTAATAATCCGAATTATTTGTTCTCACTAAAATAAGTTATTGATTACTGTCGTTTATTTTGATTTGAATGATTCATTTGTTGTGAAATATCTCATTAATAATAAATCTTAAATTTTCAACCATTCTGGCAATTTCAGATGGGTTTAGCACACAATAATTTCTTTACTTTACCGCCTATACAATCGTGTTCATCCTCCACCTCGTCTTCACCTTCTTTATCATCCTATGATGATATTGTATTTTAGTGTCACTCTTCCGTGCGGTTGCCTCTGGATAACTGAAACCTACTTGAAAATGTTTTCTTCTCTTTGTAAACTGTTCAACACTAAAACGTGTGTACTTTGCGAGCATTGTTTTTCAAGATATCCAAACAGAAGGTCCAAAAGTGTGATTTTTACACAATTTTAACACCGTTTTCAGTTCAGTTTTCAACAGGAAATAAGCTTTTGTTCGGAATATTCAATATTTCGAAATATCCAGGTTCGAATTAAGAAGGGTCTGGTATATTTCTAGAATGAAAAAGATGAGTAAATTTTATCCTAAATAATAAAACGAAGATTAATATGAACAATAGTGAAGTGAGGTAAGAAATTAATTTTAAAACGCAGTGATTGTGATAATACCCACTCTCCCTTAAGCTACAAAACTATAATTTCAGAGGCTTGACTTTTAGTTCTATGCTGGAAAGAAGGGAGACTGAGCCCGTTTCGCTGCCATTGATAGAACTGCTTAAGAAAAAATGGTATATTAGGGATAAAATAAAACGTATGCTAGAAGGATAAAAAAGAAAAGTCTGGAATCATCAGATGCAGGATTCTTATGACGAAACCGAAAATTAAGTAGAGACTTTTAATTCATATAGTGTTCTCAATTTCTGCTAATTCACCTGAGAGTAATAACCTAATATTGATGATATTGTGGCAGATTAACACTAGTGATCTTTTGTCTTTAGCGTTTGGCAACATTGGACTCTGATGAACCTATGACTAAAGCCATCATCTCATTTGGACCAACCTGTGTTTCCGTGCTTTCACAGTTGAACAAGTTGGCTCACTCAGCGGTCCGAAACTAAACGAACTGGCAATAGAGACAAATGAAGATGACCAAATGAGCACCTCCAACTCGTCACTAAAGCCTATCCCCTCTTCATTCGCTTCCACCTTGCACCTCGTCAAGCACACCCACACATACATCTGTCTATATATATTTACTCACACAGATTCATACATTTCCAGGAAAAGACAATTGAACCTTCTCCAACGACGTTTATGGAAGATATATGTATTAATCTGTGAAAAAATGCTCCCGTCATTCGTGTTTGAAATGTAGCAAACATATTGGAAGCTTTGTTAATCCTTTTACACACTGGAGTCTAAATTATTGACGTAGAGTCAGCCAGCCATCAGTCCAAGCTTCAATTACAGGAAGGAATATGGAAACGAATAACACGTTTGTTTCAATTGCTACATAAATCCTTCACTCTTCTGCTTTGAATTGGTTTCCCCAGTTAGATAGTTCCAGGATTTGTAAACACCGATCGGCAATATTTCGTACACGCAGCTGTAATAATTCCATTTGCTTCTTTCGCTTTCACACTCAGTTGCACGCCTGTCTGATAAATGTTTCTTGGTATGGAAACGAAAACAAACACGAGTTCGTATGAGGCTAAATAGTTCGAGGCAATCTCGCATTACGTAGCTCAGATCTAACATTAAGTTGTAGGACCAAATGCCATTATGCTTATTCGCGTAGGTTGAAGATTTTGTTAGAGTTCGCATGGTCCTCTACTTCTGATAATTGAAGATATACTGATGTGAATCCTGTTATAATAATGTTTCCTATGATCATACCAATTAGATCTTATAAGATTGCAATGATACTAGGGTCGTCCGTCCTTCCATATGTTCATTCATTACTTCACACGATAACTGAACGAAAGCGAATTTTTAAATTATGCTTTTGTAGTATATAGCTAGAACAATTATCAGCCGAGTGCGTTAGTAGATTTTCTTATCTTAAAGAGTATCGGTGACTTTAACGGTGTCTATCCATCTTTTAATTGATTTTCTAATGTTGAAACAAGGGTGAACAAAATTAGAATCATAGAAATTATGTATTAAACCGTTACATGACAGCAAACATCTTCCAGCGAGTGAAATCTACCGGATAAAATCGGAACTTTTAGAAATAGAGAAGAATAGATAGATATATAAATGTAGATAGATAGATAAACAAATTTGTTGGAATCACTTTTTAAGTACAGTCCTTGTGGAATTTTTCTTGCAAAGTGACGTGGCATATTGTAGAAATTTCATTGAATCATTTCCTATGATTATAAATAAATTTGTCAGAGTCGTTTGTATGAAAGTTTGCTCGAAATGGAATCCAACCCCAAAAGTAAAATATCCCTTCTGGACTATTCCATGTATAATGATTTATGCCTCATTATATGGCTGTTATTGAAATATTTATTTATGAAAAGAACAAAATCAACTGAAAAAATTGAGAAAACTATGAAAAAATAGAACGAACCCAACCGTAGACAATCTCTTGTTGACAAAATCTCACCGTAATAGTAAACTACCCCTTATAGTGGTTTTTTACGATTAACGAATTATGCTATATTATAGAATTCTTAAAGACATGAAACGCTTGTTACTCTGTGATATGAATAAAATCGCGCAAATTCGTCCAAAAAGAAAAACCCAACAATCGACACCCTTTTTGATTTTTTTAAAAATGAAAGTAATAAGAGAAAAATACGAACACAACACTAAACATTCTCAGTTACGTTTCGTAATCTGAATCATATTATGCTGTAGTTATTTGTTTCAAATTATGATGTTTCCATGCAAAATTATTTATACTCTATTGTGGAATTGTTCATCAACGCTTATTTATGAAATAAGAACAAAATGAATTAAACAATTCCTCACAAAACAAAGCTTGGCCACAAGAGAAGACTCTTCTGGACTTTCTCCATGGTTAATAAATTAAGTCACATTGTGGGTTTCATAATGAAACATTTGTTTATGAAATGGGAACAAAATAGTATAGGTCGGTTTTGAGAAGATCGTCCAAAAATAATTCACCCCCAAAACTAAACTATCCCTTCAGGATTATTTCTAAAGAAGCGGCTTTTAGCATAAAATTATGAACTAAATCTTGACTTAATGAAAAATAAGGAAAATTCTTGAAAACTGTTTTTTTCAGAAAACGTTTTCTTTTATTTTCACCTTCAGTAAACTACCCTTACATTTAGGAGTAGGAACGAAATTTCAAATTTCTTATGGAAAACTCCATAAAATTCTTAAGTTTAAGATTTAGTACAGATCGTTGAAAGGTATGGTGCTTAGATGCATGTACACTCATGTCCAAAATTATTGTCGCATGTCTATAAATATGTTGTTCTAGGAATATAATTTGATAACGAATTCGTCGGGTATTTCTTATAATGTTAGTATGTGTATAATCGGTAAAAACTTGTATGTTTCAAATTTCATGTCAAAAGAGCAGTAAATAAGAACAATAAAACGGAAATATTATTTTCTTGTTCATTTAGAAACATTTTATTCTACTCATTATAATTTTCGTATTTACAATTCTTTCCCTATGAAATATACCACAAATATACATTTCCGGATTATACACATAGTATCAGTATTAAAAGTGCTTTGCAAAATCATTATCAAATTATATTCTTACAAGAAGACAGTTATAGCTATGCGAGAATCATTTTGGACATGGGTGTACATTATGACACTCATCGAACACAGAACACAAGAAACGAACACACATCGAAAAAATAACAATTTGCGTATGTAGGAGTCAAGAATTGTTTAAATCCATTGAAGTATCAAATCCTGTTTTTTCAAGATCACAACACTTTCTTCTGTTGTGTCGACGGTCGAAAATTAAGAAAAATAGACGTGGATACTACATATACTATAGTACATTATCTTTAGAACGCTAGAAGTGCAGTTATTATCAGAATTCGATTTCGACTAGTCGCATTCAGAACCCTGGTGAACTTCCGCACAGTTTAGTGGTAATAGATAACTACTAGAGAGTATTTGCGTTACTTACAGAAAAAAAAAATAGAAACAGAAATATGATTCTGGAACGAAGTCTTTTCTTCTTGAACATACGTTAAGAATTTGTATAACAGGAAGTGTTTGCTTTCCATAACTAAATATACAGTGAAAACATCCAAGTAATTGGCATTTCGTATTATCCGACTCAGTTATAAAAAGCTGTATTACGTGTACAGACATGAAGAAGCTTGGTCTCTTAAAATTTGATCTCTTACATTCAGACCTGAATTGATATTGATATTTCAATCACTTCATAAGAATGTTTGTCTCCCGGACGAATAAAGTAAATATCTAAGTACATAAGGTAGTTTTAGGAGTGCAAACTCCTTAGAAACAAATACAGGAGTAGCCAAATTAGGACAAAAAAGAAAAGATTCTCAAGATAGCACACTTAAATTTCTAAAAACAAGTGAATAATTTCATAACTTCTTCAGCAATGGAAAAGATCGTTGTCAACTCAATATGTCTCAGAACTAAAGCGTAGTTCTTCTAGACTGTTAATAAGGTATAACATTTTTTGACTAACATATATTCATTGACATTGAATATTTTAAGCATATATTAATGTATACGGAAACCTGAAACTTTTAGTGGAATGAAGGTAATTTCACGATAAAAGAAACTGAAGTTAGGTCAAATCACACCTAGCTGCAGTCTTGATTGTCAGATAACCTCATTTCCGGCATCAACATCTACTAGGGCGTAATATAGCCATTGCTAGAGCCACTTTTTTTTTTTGAGTGATTTAAAAGCTTTAAAGTTTCGGTTTAAAAGCAAAAAATATTTTTTCATGTCTTTAAATGGCTCATGCTCTGAAATAAATGTGATATGCACTAATAGTAGAAACTGTAAGGTGCTGCACCAAAATATGATGGCCGTTTTCCCTCAAATCCTTCACGGGATACACACACACAAACAGTGTAATGCATACATGTGTATTTGAGTGTATGCGAGAGATTGTCTATTCGCTGCGGCCGTTAAGTTCCATGCACTGATGTCATTTCGCGTGGCATTTTCTCGGCTAATGGCATTCCATTTCCTGCTGTAGAGAACCTCTCTTCTCTTCATGTGTCAGGGTTTCCAAACAAAAGACAGACAAACAGGATATAGAAAATCTTCCTGCAACGTCAACTTCACACAGAAGAAACAAAGCAACGTACTTTAGAAAATCCTCGCGAAAGAGATGTCAGTACGGAAATAACCTAATATGTTTAACTGATAGTTTTTCTTTAAACATAAAGGGAGAAAATATTTCTTCTAAATGCAAATCTAGAAATGTAGAACATTTCTTAAAATGGTAACTTAAAAAATATTGTACTATATTTTTATCTTTGTAAATAGGTGACAATATATTTTAAATTTATTTACTAGAATGTTAATCAAATAACTATAGGCCTACACGAAACAAACTTAGAAACGAATTGAAAAGTTCAAAGTCATGTGGAAATTTGTGTTGAGAAGAGGATCTACGTCACAGCTATTAAGGTACCCAAGGAAGGGAACAATCAGAAACATCGTGTTGATAATTACAAGAGCAAGGCTCCTGTAGAAAGGGATAATAACATTCAATGTTCCCTCCTTGCAATACTTGTTCAAAAATATTTTATCTGACAGAGATAGAGGAACACCGATATTGAAGCATCATAAGTCTCAGCAGATTAAGTATCAGTAGCCCAGAGTGCCCATAGGCGGGTTTTAGGGAACAGATTGCGTCCATAAAATTTTCTGATTTTGGGCAATCTTTTATTGCAAATGGAACAGTCAAACTAGATAAATTTCGGGGGAAGGAAGGTAAATTTGGAGGGAAAGTTTATTTCAATGAATAATTATAAATTTAAGAGGAATAATGATCAATTTTATGTGGTTGGGTTGAATACCTTCGAGGAGGAGGAACACTTATGGAGAAAGTAAATTCCAGGGAAGAATTGTAAATTTCAGGGAAAGAATGATAAGTTAATGTGGTTGGGCCGAATACCATGGGGCAGGATAACCACCCATGGGGAACACATGATTCCACAAATGTCAATTCACTTCTTAGTTTGCTTAATAGTACAGTATACATGGTACAAAAGCTAATAGAAGTCCCGTAACACAGTATAATCAAAAACTCATCTCACGTTAAAGATGAGTGATTGTGGACCTGGTTTGAGGATAACATAATAATCGGATTTTCTCAGGATTGTTAAACAATGTTTCAATTTATTAGCATCTTTCTTCATTCAATCTTTCAATGGTTCATCCACTTCACTTCCATTTACATTCTAGATTCCGTTTCAATGGAGAATGTGAAAGGAGGAGGTAAGACAAATGTTTAGCAACTGTTTTTCTTAAACTCTTAAATTGTGATATATATATTCAATTTTTCATGTTGCGTATTTACCTATATATCCAATTTAGAAACTGGGAAACATTGTACCAACAATAGGAAGTAGCCATCCATCCTGTCTTTGAAAGTTTTGTCATTTCTTGTGCGTTATACAAATACATCGTCTTGTTTTATTTTGTTTTGAGTGAAAAAGTAAAAGCAATATTAACAGAGCAACTTTGAAAATAAATTGCAGTTCATATGTATATTTTGATATACCTAAACTATATTTTGTAGTATTACTTTTTCCTGTGTCATAGTATATTGTCAGTTTCCACATAATAACATGTCACCCGATAATCATATTACCGTATAATATTAAACACCTACTTTGACCTGCTCTTTTGATCTGCTTTGAATTACAGAAAAATAAAATTTGAGAAACCCATTCTTTTATAATAGCTCCATTTTGAATTGCTGAGAAATTTACAAACGCAAGAGATTCCAAACTATTAGGCTTAAATATAATTTCATTAGTCCTACTCTGACTCTCAGATAAAGTTAGTCATAAGAATACAAACTTGGCAACTATTAAATCAGTAATTTTATTTACCTTAAAATGAAATAAAAAAAAGTTTGCAATACAGTACATCTAACAACATCACTTTTATTTATCTTCGTGGTGCCCCATTCGTCAAACCACCTCTAGAATCGTTATAGACTCACATCATCGAGTTAAGCGCTGAAATATCATCAACATATTTAAAGGAAATAAACAGCAGGGGATTTTGATCGTTCTTCTTTCTAGATATTTTCATCCCAATCATAATTTGACCTTTCTTCTTAGCAAAGTACCCACATTCTCACTTCACGAGTTTTCTAAGACTTCTTTTCACTTTGGATGAATACTAAATATTTCTTACCACTTGTTTATGTTTATACAGGAAACATGTGGTTTGTACAAGGTTCTCGTTTACATAGATTACCGAACATACTTAGGTAACATCTAATACAGCTAAATCTACCACTGAATACTCTGAACCATATTAGTGCCACTTTAGAAACGAAAAATCAGGGAGAAATTATATTGCTATTTTCCATTGGATGTGGAAGGGAGAAAATCTGAGTTAACAAGAGAAATTCCTGAGAAAGGATAATAGTCCTTTCTAAAGAGCCTTTCATTTAAATTAGATGAAGGCCAAAATTTTAAAACGTTCTTACATGCCTTTAGCTCTTATTGTATTAGATAATAATGTTTTGTCATCGTTATCATTTCCTTGTAATACGTTAATTTTTATTTTTTTACAGTGGTGATAACCTTAATATTCTGGAGTACTAAAATATAGTACAGTGAGTAGTGAGTAGAGGCACACATAGAATACTTTGCAATCTAATTCAGTATGTAATATTTTCAAGCCTTCCCTTTGGATGTAAGATGACTTATCGCCTTTGTTTTATTTTCGAGTTTCCTCATACAACAATGAAATCGATATAGGTTTAATGTATACTACAAGAAGATGGTAGACTGACAAACTAATAATTCAGTACTATTAGTTAACATCTTCTAGTATATATTAAACATATTTTATATACTTTTCATTGATATATGAAGAAAGTCGAAATAAAACACATTTGATGAGTCACCTTGCGAAGGAAAAGAGTTGAAAATATTACGTACTGTATTTAGGCTGGAAAATGATGTTATGAGGCTATATTCAATATTTTTTGTCTTAACAAAATGAGGTATTAGTACATGACATATGTCTTCTATTTGTGTATTGGTATAAATCAAGCACTTGTTTGATTGAATAGGAGAAAAAACGCAATGATTTAAAATAGGCCAATATTTTTCCCGAGTAATCTTGTTTTATTTAATGCTGTCAACTTTATCTTCTTTGTGTGCAGAGAATAAGAAATTCTCTTAAGTTGTTTACTGGAACATAGACTAAACTCTTGCAGATACTCTTTCGCTCTTTTTTTGCCCCACAGATGTGATAGGAAGGGAAGGGAAGGGAAGAGAAAAGTACATGATGGCGCTTTTATCTCACGGAAGAAGAGGGCGTCAGTTGTGTAGTAGTACTCGAATCACGTGGGACAAAATCCATTTTTCCACCATCTATCACAAGGCTGCAGGAATGTGTTCTTCGGGCGTCACAACGTGCAACCGGAAGGAATGGAATTTTTGCTCCAGCTCTTCGAAATACGAACACTGCATCACTAAGTAGTTATGGTAAGACAAACTGTGATACATAGAAATACGATGCTCTTCCTTATATTATTTTATTTTATATATAAAATTCACTTATTTCTTTCAGATATATTTACGTTCGGCATTTAAAGAAGACAAGTTTTACTTTGCATAACGCAAATATTGACTCTATATAAATGAAAGTAAATGAAGCTAGGTTAGAAGGTGAATTCCTCATAGGCTGCTGCACTAAGTTTGATGATTTGTGGTATGTGAGTAGAGCATGGCCTAACGTAAATTTATACTTCGTTAGTTTTCTGCAGGAGATTCTCCAGAGGGAGAAAATGTCCTTTGCAACGTAATTCATATACTAGTATATAGATCACTTTTCACGGCAATTAATTCATTTTGTTTATTTGAATTGTATAGCAATTAGTTTTCTTTTTCTTTTAAATTGATTTAAACTTTATTTGTATGGTTTGAACGCTACTGATTACCTTAACATGCTACAGTTACGAGTCTCCTTTAAACACACAACTACGAGATTATTAACTAAGACAGTAATAATGCGTTTGATTTTTTTAAACTAAGTTCGAGCGGAAGTCTTTGTGAAAGTGACAAAAGGATAATTGTATCACTTTAATTAAAATTCGTGTCGTAAGAGGAAAACAGTGCTAAAATATCTACCGCTCGATGAACAGGTATTTCAGGTAGTCAGTTATTCAAAGTAAGCACTGCAAAATTTTGGAGAACAATCTCTTTTGTAGTATAAGCTGATTATTAGTTTTCATCAGACAATAATGTTTTAATGTACTACTTGTTTCTTTCTTATTTTCGACTGAGGTTTTATATCACCAAGTACAACTTTAAGTCCTAGTCACTTGTATCATTGAGGTTTACCATAAATATAGTTTTATGGTAGTAATTTTAATGAAACCTTTTATGAAAACTATGTATGATGACGAAGGATGGCAGATAAGTCCCTGTTCTCGAAAGTAAACATCAATACAAATTTCATATTCTTGCTTTTTATAGGTACCATTGTTAGTTGTATGAAAGTCATTTAATAAAGCAATATTTTTGAACTAATATTGGAAGATATTTGCTGTTTTACAGGGTAGATGAGAAGAAAATAGTTGATTTATGATTGCTAAGAATCACTGTGTAGAGAGTATGAAAATCGCTGCAAAACGTGTTATGACGGAGCCTAAGAGATGTATTAAATGTCTAAAGGGAAGTGTTGAAGTCATTGGTTCACGTTTAGTTTCCTTTAGCACGCACTTCGTTCATGCTTCTCAGGAAAACGAGAATAAGTCAAACACTCAATTTTCAGCTGAAACTTTTTAATTTTTTCACACATTTTGTTAGTAAAATATGTTGATAATTTGTAGTTCTTGAATATCTGAAACGTAAACATTGAAGAAAAGCATTCTTTTGTCAGTATAACCCACAAACACAATTATATTTCCCCTTTTCCCAAACAGCGCAGAGTTATAAATTACATGTTAACAGAATTGTCTTAAGCCACAACCTAGATTTACCTCATAGATTAATTGTTTTTGAACTCACAATAGTTTCAGGAAAGAACTGTTTTGTTTCAGATCACAAGGTTTAGAGTATTTCATGGAAATCCTTTGTTTTCTTTATTAATGTAGTAAATGTAGACCTAAAGATTCTACAACTCCTGGGAAGAGTACCTTGTCTTACGACGCCATGTAAAAGATATCTATGGATAGAATTTGTAGAATATGGATTGTAGAATAGTTTTGTGCATCGGACTTCGTGAACATTCAAGAAGACCAAAGCTATTATTCATTGTTTTGTAATGACATTCCTTAAACTAACATACAATTGTGCACGATTGTTAACAGTTTTAAGTTACAACGATGAAAAGTATTATTTCATAAAATTGTTGTCGTTTTAATCACTAAATAGTTAATACATAGTTTTCAAAATTTTCTACCAATAGAATAAACATAATAAAAATAACAATGGAGTAAAAAAATAGCTGGCTTCACTGATTACTTTTTTTAATCCACTAGCTACGACTTACCTTCAGACAGCACACGCCAACAAAACATGTTTACTGCAAGTCTGCTTTGATATATTTTTGGAAACGCTTATTTCATGTTGATTTTCTCTATTCTCTTGATTTTTATTCTCTCTCTCTCTCTCTAAAGAAAGAGAGGTAAAGGTCGGAATTATCGTGGAATAACTAATCTTATATTAGTATCTATCACGACTCAACCATACATGGAGTTTGAATGTTTGCACGTACCTTGCAGGCAAACTGGGAACATGTAAATCTTCCAACTGAGCTTCCGGTTATGTCGTGGTAGGACCTATTATCCAATTTTCTATATTACGATATTACCAACCTTTAACCTATAGGCCTGTACGCTACTCGCAAGAAGTCCCGATACCGTAGCATTCATTTACTATTGTAAATATTTCAAGACGTTCGTTTAAATTTTTATGTAATGTTAATTGGTTCAGAAAAAGTAGGGGGTAGCAATAGGATAAGAGGCGGCTATGCAAACATAGTGAAGATTTACTGATATTGTGTGAAAGAGCGGGTACTTACGGGGAATACTACTAGATTCGATTTTGTTTAAAGTGTTTGGACGCTCAGGGAAACTGTTCCTAATACCTCCTGAGACAACCTTATTTAATTTCGTTTCCTATACACACAGATATGACATGAAAATGTTTTACAACTTCATCTATCATTATACAAACCAACATTTTCCAAAGATCCCTTCGAGTTGGATGGACATCATAGATATTCTGAATTATGATAAATGTATTTCATACATGTATATTGTGTCACATGTGAGTAGCAATAACTTTTTCTATTCCTGTGCAATCTTCCTCAAGTACAGAAACTGATATATGATACATTATTGAACCTACCTCGTCTGTTTAAACATTTTAATTAATTTTGAAATGCGCATATGGATTAATGCTGAAATTAAAAAAAAATGTGTCTATTACAAAAATTAAAATTAAAATAAAAATGAATATCAGTTTTGTTCATCAAAATAAAATAAAACCTAGAATTTCATAAAATGAACATATAATGAAACATTGCCTTGGAATCGTTTCTAGTGAGAGGAAAATGGATATTTATGATCCAATAATGAAAATAATTTTTCACTCGACAACAGAGTGGAATTATTTCATTTGTTCATAAGTGAACTGTGAATAAATATAAAATGTGATCTTATGTTTTTTAATCATGTAACATACTGTATATGCTTTGTTACGCGGAAAATAATTTAGAGCTAATATTAAAATTAATATATTTTGAGCGGAGAGGTGATATTAAACTCTTTATATTCTATATGAAACAAATTGAGATCATTAATATAGCTATTAATTTATCCAGAGATAATTATTGCTATCTATACAAGAATAATATTGAAATATAATTCAACATTCCTTTATACTAATAACGAATGCTGATATTTTATTTCTTTGGTAGCGCAACTGAACACACAGTGATAACAGCATCAACCAATTTTATTTTCAACAGTTTTTATATTACAAAAAGTGTTTAATAACTAAGCGCGAATGCTGCATTCATGTTACATATGAAACGGGCTTAGGGGCAAGCAATATTTCAACATATTTGAATGTAATTGCAAAAATATTGTCATAAGGAAGGTGTTTTACGCTTATAATACATAAATGGTCTTCGAAATCTGGAAGAGAGCGTGTACAAAATCTTAGAATCATGACTTTAGCGAGATTGAGGTACAAACTAAAACTAAGTCTGGGTTCACATTTAGCTGGCATTTGATCGTTCGAATGAGTGCTACGTTCACACCTATTCGAGCTTTAAACGTATGGAAAGTATTTGAGAGCAGTGTTGTTTGTTATAACAAGAATTTTAATTCCTGTATGTATTGCGTAATACCATGTGTGCTTTGTTTATGAAAAGGAAGAAATAAAAGTCCGGTTGAATTGTGCTGTAAGCGTCAACTTTTTTTTCGACATATTTACAATAGACAGAAGAAAAAAATCTTAATTTGTTCAGAAATCGATGGACTGTCTTCATCAGAGTTGCATAAATTTAGGGAATTGTTGTATAATCGTTGTAGTAAGTTTAATTGTTGCTAGGTCCCGGTCCATTGGCTAGAGCAATGGGAAATTCTGTTACTGGTTCCAAATGGGTTCGGAGTTTTCATGTAATGTGTCCTTATGCATCACAGACATTATGAAGAACCGAACCTGTTGTTATGTGAGCTCTCAATCAGAACGAAGGCTTCACTCCTGTACAGTTGGAAGGTGGACAGACCATCACAGTGTAGCCCGCTTCATATCATTTTGTTTTGCCTACAACGGATCTAAATTACAGAAACAATCCAGGCTGATTACCCTAAAATAATACACTACTTGCTTGCTGACATTGCTGGTCTAAGGCATTCAACCTCTTGAGTTACGACCTGCTTTTTGATTATTTATTTATTTAAAAAGTCAAGAATTAGAAATTTTAACAATATCACACGAGTAAATTTAGGAAACACTGATACTAAACATCAGTAGTGTCATTTCATGTTTTGCTTGGATGTATGTGGCAAGATTCACCATGGACATAAGTTTTATACACGTATGCGTACGCGTATACACTTGATATATACATAGGGTTTATCTAGATATGCTCTTGTAAGTTTTAAACTATTAGATAAGAACGCTGAAATTTCGTACCATACAAATATCAACAAGGGGACATTGTTTGAACAATGTAATACAACCAGAGTAACAATGTTCCCAACCTAACAAAAGTTGTTTTTCAAATGACGTTACACTAGGTTATTAAATATTTCAAATCAACATGCTAAACAAAGACTTACATATCACACCTATTATGCAGTTTTGTAGAGTAGGGACACTAGAATATTACAAGGAGATATCAACTTGCTATAAACGAAAGCCATCTATGCAACTGGATGAGGTATTCATCTAAGCAGTTTTTCCCAAATAAAGCTTTTGAAACAATTTAAATGTTGAATTATTTCCATCTTTATACCTATTGATTCGAAATCCGTCATGTCATGACCATAGTATTAAACACTGAAGTGCTTCGGGTGTCTATGGCCCGTCTCACTTGTCTTATTACTGTAATTGAAGGCACCAAAATTTGGATGTTAATGACACTACGTATGCTAAATCAACAAGTAAAGTTGCCAGTTTAGCAAATGTCTTTGGGTCTTTGCCATACCAACAGTGTAGCGTTGTTGGAAAACCAATTCTAGATGTTTCAGCTTCCCTCACAAAATAATGTTGAGGTTCCCTCTGTCATTTATGTGTGTTTTCACATTCCATTCCAATAGTCTGACCTGGAAACATTGTTTTTTAATTCAACAGAAGGCGCATTGCCAGAGTGGAGCCTACATATCTGGTTCGACTGAAATATTCCAACATATCATATTGAAAACCAGTTATTTCCAACAACTTTCCTGATTTTCCATTTCTTCGTATCTTTATTCATAACGGAGATTGCCTATGGATTCGGATCACTGATAAATTCTGTACGCAATTTATGAAACTCAACTAATTTTGACCAAATCTAGAATGACGGAAGACCTCGACGAGCTTAGTACGTATATGAAATATTGTGTATGCTCGTGAGCTATGATCCAGGAAATTTGGAGTCTGGATCTACTGAAATTTTCGCCTAAAAATATCTGTAATTACTATTATGAACAACAATTACTTCGAACAAACCAACAACGTTAATTTAAGACTTAAGAAAATAAATTACGAGTCTATTAGTTTGATATGTTGTAAGAGAAGTGTGTATTACGGTAGAAATTTGCTTCTAATAAATCAATGAAGAACGAACTTCATTTTTCTGCAGTAAGGTAACTCACTAGGTTCTAATTCTTACATTTGTGTATGTTATTGTTTTTATTTGTTATGTCTATAGACTCTTCAAAGGGAGCAAAGAGGATCATGATATGCTATGTAAGAGATATGGATATCCATCGTTACCCATGAAGATGCGAAGAAAGTGATTGCATTAAGGAACTTCGCTGAGATAAATGAGGTTAGAAAAAACGAATATCCTTTTGTTATAAGCAACACACTTTACATTACTATTCTACAGGTTGCATAAAACTAGGAAATCTTCTAGATTACAAACGAATATGGATAGCTATCATTAACGTATACGTTAACGGATGAGATATTAACAGATTGACTATAATAACCGATTTTCCGAGATAATTACTGTAGTTAACTATTGCAATAAATAAATAAATAAATATAAATAAAACAATAAATATAAAAGTGAAAGGTTTAAATATTAACTTTCGCCCAAGAGTGATTGTGTAAAGTAACGGAAGAATTGACGTCTTAATAGTATACACTTATAAACTCCACTGACTGATCGTAATAAATGTGTTTCCGAGTTACTTCTTGAAAATGTACAGAAAAAACAAACCAATTAATTCCACCCCAAAATTATTTGAAACACAAACTAACGTATTTTAATATAACAACGTTTGAAAGCCATTATTTTATTTAAATAACAGAATTTGAAAAATTAAAGAAAGAAGTAGAGAGTGTATCCGTGAGAAGAATGTTGAGAAAGTGGCAAAGCTTTATTTTAAGTATCTGTGAGATCGTTGTTGGAAGCCTCCACGACGTCGCATCGAAAATGGATGGATAGTCATAATCAGCGACCATAACAATTTCATGGCATCCACTTCTCGCGTCTCTTCTGTCAAAGACTTTTCTCTTTCATTCTTTCTCCTCTTTTCTTTTTCTTTACTGTCGTCATAACGGTGTTTGCCACTTCATAATGACTGGAATTCTCAATCCTCATAAGAGCACTTGGCACTAGCTCTTCCTTTTAAAATACAGGAATCAGGGTTGCTTTGACATCGCCAATATTATCATTTCCGAAGGAACACCAACTTCTACACTATTTTTCTTTCACTATGTGAGAAAATGATAAAATTTCTTTTTTATGGGTATTAATCTATCGCAATTTTCCTGTGTATACTTGGTAGCATAAAATTCTCTCAATCTTTTAATGATGAAAAGTTGATATAAAAATAAGTAATACAACAAGGCTAATAAAATGAATGACAATTTGAGTTGGTAGCATACGTCATAAACCGAGAAGTGCTCACAAGGGTTTCATTAAGATTTCAGGAAAAACACTACTATATAAAGCATTTGTAAAATAGCTAATAAGATCGTATGATACACGTGGTATTGTACAAAAATGACATGTTTCAAACATGACTATATTCATACGAGAAGGAGATTATTGAAGAACATAACCAATGAATAAGTTTAGAAACATGTGTTGAATTTGCAGAGAATACACAAGGTATTTTAAAGGTGGAGATGTATCATGGATAATTCATAACGTTATTATTATTACGTAACACTCATAGATAGTAAATATTGTGTAGATCTGCATTTGGCTGATGATGATGTATATAATAAGTAGCAGTGTCACATGCACACCACGTAAAAAGTTTGGTTTGTTTGGGGTAATATTTTCTCAATCAATATTAAAATCGAAAGTGGTAGAGTTGTACCACTTGCGGTTTTACTAAAAAGATTAGAGTAAAAATGGGTTATATTCTTCGGGCGCTTGATTGACAGAACAAAACCGCTTCTTACTATCCATTACCTGTTCTAGTCTGCAACAATCAACTTTTAATCGGAAATGGTTTATTTCTGTTACTTCCGGTTTGAATCATGGTTAGAAGAAGAGATTGTACTTATCCTTGAAACGCTAAATCGATTCCAATAAAGGAAATAGGAAATGGTAAATTTCTTTTATCTTCCACCAGTTTTGTTCTAAAATGAGGCAAAACTTTAACGGCCAAACTCCGAGAGCTGATTTCTTATATTAAATGAAATAAAATATTTGAGTAAACATGGGTTGAAAAACGTCTTCTTTTATAGTTATAAGCAGCCGAAGATTACGATAAATAACCTTTAAAGCTACCTAGCTCTAAAACTACGGGACCTATCACAAGTGTTTCAAAGAGTTACGAAGGAGCTAGGATACACTTTATTTAACTATCCATGCTTCACAACGCTTAGATGCCAGCGCCACGAATTGTATACATGAAGTTGTTTTGGGGAAAGACACTGTTAAATACTAATCAAGGATATATGACATTATTCAAATAAATGCTATTTTAAAATTGTTTCATTTCTCTGCTAGTAATCAAAAAGATCCTTTCCTTTCATGTAGCAGCCAATATTATTAATTTCAATAGTTATTTAATCATATACAGCATATTTTATTTTCACAGAAAAGTGTTCTTTTTCTTCTTCTTCTTCTTCTTCTTCTTCTTCTTCTTCTTCTTCTTATTATTATTATTATTATTATTATTATTATTATTATTATTATTATTATTATTATCTTGTAAATTGCTTCTCATTAAGAATGGAAAGTTCGACAATCATTTACATTTGGAACTACTTGTGATCGTTAACTGTTTACTAGGAGTGAGGAAGTTTATAGATTGGTCGTAACAAAATAAATAATGTATTACATACAACAAGCTTGTCGTTGTACTGACAGTGAATTTTACCCAGATCTCTCATTTGACGATGATTTCTCTATCACTTGGGTACTTAGGGCATCATATATCCTAACTCTGTTTCATGTCATGAGAATAGAGAAACAATTAAACGTTGATTATTATTTTGTATCTTAGCAGTACAACACAGTAACCTCCACACCGAAAGGAATTCTAGTTACTGGAATCGATAGAAAGGAAACGTTGATCTCTGTTTGCCTGGAAGTTGCTTCTTTTATTCAATAAAACACCAAATATATTTAATTTGAAGTATCTCCAAATTTATTTATTGTCTCTGATAAGATTATACCTCATTCCATCTCGCCACTTAGGTTTGGGTTGGTATATTAACGAAATACTTTCTAAAATTCGAATGACTGGAATTAGGTTTGTCACCACTCAAGCTATAAGATTTCTTTTTCGTTTCACATTGCTGTACGTGCTTTGTTTTGCGTGATAACTGAAGGTGTTATATGATATTCAAATTTCTGTTATTATTATTATTATTTACTAAACATGTTCGCATTAATCGTTTTTTATTTATAATGAATTAGATGGTTGAAAATAAATTGAAAGAGATATGTGAAGTAGAAAGAATGATTAGTGTATAACTATAGAATATTAATTCCGATGATCAATAATAACTTCAACTGCGCCATTCAATGTTGTTCAATATGTGTCTACAATACGTGTCTGTGTTTCTTCTTTTAAAGAATATTGTGTACGAGAATGCGAAACAAGACGTAAAGTTGTTTCGTCTTGGAAATATGTCGTGAAAGTGATGTCTCCTCTCGGAAAGAGTATTTATGTATTAAAAGACCTTTCTCTCGTCTTGTCTCACGGGCAATACTACTTATCACAATTATGAATGAACCAAACCAATCGTTAAACTTTTCGCCTACTGACCTCCGCAATATGACAATTAACATAATCGTCTTAGACATAATCATGATTCACATGATGCTACATTTCCAGGGTGCAACGCAGATAACCCACTGAAACCGAAAACGTAGTTTAGATTGTATTTTATTACTGAACTGCTACAGATATGGTCACTTTTTCGTGTTTGCTATTCCATAAGCTTCCTTTAACCTAGCAACTCTAAATAATTTTTCAGATACAACGAAATTTACTGAATGTATTTTGAAGGAGCTCTTTGCTGTTATTAACGTTTTGAAGGCTTCATTATAAAATATTTAGTTTCCACACAATTCCATTAAACACATTGGAAAGAAATTATATTTTGATAATTCAATGGTAGTGAAACCAGTGACAAATAAGAGACTTGGATTTTAATTTCATGTCAGTAAAATGTCGAGATTTGTGTTTATCGTATATTTGTACCTTCTAACTAGATTACTATTATTCGCTCGTTATAAACAATTACGATCGTAAGTATTTCCAGACACAGATGATTTCTGAACTTTAAGATATGATTTTCAAAAAGATATTCTAAAAGATCAGCAAGATAGTAAGCGTCTTTTAAAATTTTCCAGATCATATTTTATTATAAAACGGAATGGAAATTTGATTATACTTTATAACTGTAATAATTTTTTTAAAATCTTGGAAAACAAAATGACCTCTGTGTAGTTGCATAACTCTTGAAAATAGTGTCTCCAGGACATCAAGATTCCGTATACGTAGAATATATTTCCAGTCTAATACGTTGAATTGTCTGCAATAGTTCGCGTAGTTCTCGAGCTATGTAGGTTTAAAATTTATTTTCTGTCATTTTCGGCATCTTGTAAATTTCACTCTGAAAATGTGGTGTTAATGCAGCGTTAACGCAGGACGATTAGGACAATGGCTACAATTGAATGGACTATAGAAATATCCGCAACGCGGAGAGAGGCCGCGCTTACACGAGTCGGTCTACGCACCTGGTCGCGTTAATAACACATCTATGGTATTGTGTATATACGAAGCAGATGAAATTTAGAAATATTCAGTGACTTAGCCAAGAGTAGGCAGTTAATGAGAGCCTCGTAACTTACTAAAAGATGGAGGAAAAAATACAACGAAAAGTGTAATCCACAGGATTAATATCATAAATGTTGCATATAGAAGTATTTTTCGAAACTTGGTAAGAAGAATTTGAGTCCTCCTAGTACAATGTTTTGTGTAGTGCTACAAACGTGATTGTTGTAAATGAGAAAATATAAAATTAAAAACAGGCATCTTTCTAACTACTGAAAAGAAGCCTTGACACTCCTTACATACTCTGCGTACTTAGTGTACGTGTAGCCCGAGAACATAACCGCCAATTGTCCGTATTCCAAACAATGCGTTAACAGTGTTCGTAAAATCTAGACCTTAGACGTTACTTAACTAGATTGTAACTGTAAGCGTTATTTATTAACCAGTTTGGTTTACCAAATTTCTCTATATAATCTATTCGTGTGTCTGTCCATTCGGAAAATCTCAAAAAGCATTAAATGGGTCATCATTAATTTTGAGTAGGTCGACGAATGTCAGAAGATAGGAATAAAATTTGTTGCTAGAGCTGATTTTCAAACTGAAACTAGTAAAAATCAAACATTTTCGGGTTTAACGTTGATCAATATAAAGTGAAAATATAATAGATAAATGAAGTAGTTCTCTGAATTCGATCAACCGCCCAAAGAGTATATTTCATCTCCATACCAAACTCTACTAAAACCAGAAGTGATAGACATTTACTAGAAGTTCCGGTTTCGAAGTTGATATACATAGAACTAAAACAATAAGAAGTACCGAGAAGTGGTTTCTAATCAATTTAACGTTGTAAAAGTAGATATTATCTTCTTTCGTAACCCTCTATACACACCAGAAATGGAATAATTCAACAGTTTTCGGTTTTAACATTGATCATTATAGAGTAAAAATGGTTATAGTTAACGAGAAGCGGTTTTATGCAATTTATTAAGCGTTCTAAAATATATTTAATTTTCTCTATTGAAACCGGAAGAAGGTTTCAATATTAATTGAGACAGGCCATACCATCCAACTTTTGCATTTTATTTACACGAGACAATCCTACGTATGTTAAGCAGAGCTGTGAATTACCGTAAGACAAATGTTGAGGTGAATTGATTTTAGTTTAGCGTCCCTTTCAGCAGCGAGGCTATATGAGACGTGGACCTACTGATTAACGTGGAATCCGAACCACATGAGCTCCCACCGGGAATCGAACCCGGGTCTCTCACGCCCGTAAGACAAATGTATGTAGGTATGTAAAATTACATTATCGTCTCGTTGTAAACTACTTTAAATCAGGTACGTGATCTTGACCTTAGTGAATAAAGCTGAATTGAAAAGGCATGTTCCAGGGAATCATTTTACTCTAGAAGAAATAAGATTTAGATTTCGTCCATGTTGCGTTATACAAATGCTGAATTTTCAAAGGCGAATTACATCATCCATATTTAGAGTTCAGTTGAAATAATTGTTGTTAGACAACCGTTCTAATTTTAAATATGTCAGTACATTAGAGAAAACAGTATGGCTTCTTACTAAGGCCTAATTAAGAAAGAAATGCCAAAACAAATGTATACTATCTCAAATTACAATATAACACGATTTGCTTGCTACCCACAAACATTCAGACAGATATTTAGTTAAAGATCAGGAGTGAATATACATGTCAGAATTTGAAAAGGGCTGATTTAGAAAGTGAGTTACGAGAGAATATTTAAAATCATTATCATCATAAGTATTCTACCATTATTGGCAGATCACTTGCTGTGACTGAAAAGCTTCCATGCTCCACGCTCTTCCGCTAACCTCTTCGTCTTCACATACAATTTCTCTGGTTTGATATCGCCCTCTCCCTCTGGTTTGAATTAATTGTAGTTTCCTTCGCCCTCTCCCTCTCTTTCCTGAAACCATACCCTGTAGAATGTTCCTCATAACACAACCTCTTCTTAGGCAATGTCCCATCCAGTTTCCATTTCTCTTCTTAATAATACCTCAAATTGTTCTTTTCTCCGGCATCATTTCTAACATACTCTCATTCATTTTTCACTCGACCCAGCTAAATCTCTTCATTTCTCTCCATACCCACATTTCGGTAGCTTCCAGTCGTTTGAAGAATATGTAGGAATAATTTTGTCGTTTTAACTTTTAGAGTAGTTACACTTCATATTTGAATTTAGTATTTCGTTAAAATAATGTTATATTATTTTCTATATCCGAGTATAATTTTAAGCCGAAACTGCCAAGATACAACAATTGATCAGCAATATTTTACACTGATATATTTTGAAGATGAATACCCTACTCCATGCCGTAAACTTTGCCAACACCTAGTGGCCCACTTGCCGGTAAATGTCGATCGTCGATAGAGCGGCGCGCTGAAAGATTGCTGGTAGTGTGCCACTAGTGGCAGGGTTTCGTCGAGTCGAAACAGATATCCAGAGTCGGTGTGCTGACGTTACCACCGTGTAGCAGCGAGGACTTCATTTAATCCGCGCTCTAGCGATTAATCGCGGAAAATCGCGAAGAGACCAACACAAACTATCGTCAGTCATGTGCATGCGGTTATTATTATATATTATTTTTCCTGACGAATTGTTCTTAAAGTGAGCTCCGGAGGCTACATCATGAAGTAAAAGATCTTGAAATGACTGTGTATATTTGTATGAATTTAGATGGCAACTATCGCCGATTATTAGAAAGTGAACATGGCAAAACTATGAAATAAAGTTGATAGACACGTTTGTTATAAAATTACATGGCGAACGCATTTTATTTGAACCCAAGCGGTAATCGACGAGTATACAGGTCGAAGGAACAATGTGACTAGTTAAATTGAAACTTCAACGATTTATTAATCTACAAGCGGTGGCAAAATCGGAAGAATACGCAACTAGTAATCATAAGTTGGTGGTTTGCGCCCACTCCGGGATGTTTTTTTCAACTTTTTTAAAAGTGCTTTTAGACTCACCTTAATGTAAATAAATCATACATGTAGACATTTCATGAATTTTGGTGCAGCAATTTTGTGGTTCATTGTTGTTCCATCGCATCTCTGCCGCTGGTGGTATAATTCTCTAAAAGGAAGGGGACCACCGCGGATCGTTGCTGTGAGACCGCCATTTTTTGGCGAGATGTCGCTAGTTGTCCATGGGTGATCCACCAACGCTTAAGGCATGGGGTAAGTTCTTATCAAACTTCAACGTTTAAAACTAAATGGATGTTACACTATTGTGGATTCAAAATTATTGTGTCTTTCATTACGCGTATTAAAATAATTGGAAAGGATATAGAAACTATTATAATATTTCTTGAACAATTTTCTTTCCCAAGAATAATATAATGGAAGGTAAAGGATAGAGGCTAAGAAGGGATTTCATTAAAAAGGAATAATCTAAGCTTAAAGTACTGTGTTATCTGAAATCCACCGTATTCGAAAAATTCTACATATTGCGCACATAAACTGCAACTCATGGAAATTAATTATGATGATTATTCCTGTGATGAAGGCACAAGACGAATGAAGATAAGGTGGAAGATGTACATTATTGAAATTATTTTGATTTCGACGGAAGGCAATTAAGATGATATAGGAATTGTCTCAATTTGAAACTTCTTTTGCTATTTTGAATCTTAAGGGTTCTCAGACATGTTGAATAAGTGCACTTACTAGGGCGGCTCGGACAAACATAATAGTGAGAGCTACTACCGATTAATTGAGTTATTAGGTTATGGACTTGTTTGGGATTGAACCACAGAACAGTATGTAAGCAGTTTAGATTCGAAAATGTCCCAACAGATGGCAGGGGGAGTTTGTATGGTATATGTCACCTTATTGGATTGCATGGAAATGTTGAACCTTCTTTCTCAGTTTACACGAAAGTTAGTTACATATCATCATCCGCGCAAGCAGAATTTACTGTAGAGGGGTCCAAAATTTGCGGGCTCCAAAACTACAATTCTATATCTATGTAGTAGTTGACCAGTGTTATTTTACACCCGAAAAGGCAAAAAATAATTGATAAAAACTACCACCTATATTATATATATAGAAAAAGGAGTACGGATGAACTGTATGATTAAATCATTACATTATATCAGTCATTTCTCTGCTAAACAAATAGGCTTATGATTTTATTAAGAAAGTGTACACATGTCAAGTTACGAAGTTTTAGAGGGGATCCATGGACCTCCCCCGGGATTGGCACCTGCATACTATTGTTTTTCGAGCTGCACAACACTGTACATATTTCTTTTATAATTGACGACACATTCCTTATAATTCTTCATCTACATGACTTTATATTTAAGTACAATATTATAGAGATCAGAATTTAAAGATAGTGAAATTTGAATGACCTTGCCGTTTTTGATACATTGAATAGCAAGTGTTTGCTAGAAATATGATAGTTTTCGTTAATTTAAATAGCACATATTATTTTCTTGTCATTTATATACTTCCTGAAAGAAGAAAGGTAAATATATAGCAATTAATAAGAGGGCTATGCTATATAGCTACACACAACGTATTATCGTAAATGTTGACACATTTAATTTGCATTTGTTGACATACGAAAAGACTATTGAAGCGAAGATAGCAGGAATTTTGTAATCAAAATAGAAGTGCTGTTTGTAAGAATAGATGTTGTAATATAAGAAAACGTCGGAGATATTCCTCACTTTGAGTTAATGTTATGTATAGTTTGAAGCATCACCAATTAGGGAGAACGAGCTATTCCGGCTCTCGTTTAATTGGGGAAATGTTCGTATATCAAACTGACTTTTCTCATTACACGCTGCAATGGAAACAGAGTGTAGCAATAGATTTGATTGGAGGCAATAACGCTTAAGTATTTCCCATTAATGGCACAGAGGATATGTTCTTCGCCCACTATCAAATAAAGGAAGAAGACTTAAGAACCATGTTTAGCTATGTATATGGGATTAAGAAAAGGTATTAAAATTCCATTCTAACCAATGCATAACACTTTCCTTGGTGTTTCTACGATTGTGATTTTAAAATAGCATGCAGAACTCCCAAATATTAGAATGTGTGTGTCCAACTGAGAAAACAGAGCACAGAATGCTCTTCTCAAAATCAAACAATTTAATCAAAATTACTTTTAAATCATCAATATGCACTGTCAGTTTAAATTTCGTTCTTCAGTATTTGGTGTGTATTAAAATCTTCCGATCGGTGATTTTGTTGAAACTTATATTTAATAATAACACTTTTCTTTTTCACATTTACATTGCTGTTACTTGAAACATTTTCTCTGTTTGTTAATTATCGCAATGTATTTCCTTTGATGATTACATTCATTTTGTACAGAATACTATTGCAACAACAATAACAAATCCTGCACAAAATTAGTTACCAACATTACGGTATAGTGATGTATATATAATATTACTAAATCCTCAATGATGAGAATATATTATAAAGTATTATTTGCAGCCAGCAATTATAACAGTAAATCACGAATCCGTCTCAAGATCTTGTCTTGGAAAAAAGTCTTTTCCAATTTAATAAAAAGCTAAAATGAACATAACACTTTGAGACAATCACTTACCAACAGCTGCATCACTCACAAAACATAGTACACAACCAATTGTACAGAATCAATAGAAACTAAAACCCAATTCTAATCCTGTTAAATTTTCAATAGTTTTGGACATCGTCGGCCTTCAAGTCGAGTACAGAAGCGTAGCCAGCACCTAAGCAGTGGTATTGAGATATGAAAGTTAAAGATTAGAGACTTTCTGAAAAAGTTTGATTCTTTGAACTAAATGAGGCTCATATTGAAGGTAGGTAATAATATGTCACAGGTTTAGAAAAGCCAAAATCATTTTACACTCACGTACAATAAAAAAATTATATTTTACAGAAAATCTTTCGTAGCAGTAACAAGTACAGAATATACTTTCTGCAATAAGTAAATGTACTTGATTATCAGCGTCATAGAATAATACATGTATAACTTCACTTTTTAAGAGTGTATAGAAAAGGAAACAAAGTATCCAAACAAGTAACTTATTGAAGGTGTTGTTATCAAAGTTTTTTTTATATGAACTTTTAACACCTGAACTTGCATACGCAAGGGATGGAATGTCGTCTTTTACAAACTTCTCTCTTGCAAGCTTTAAAAATATTTCTTCAGGGAGAAATTATGTCTCGTACGAAACGACCCTAATTAAGACATTCCTTGAGAGTTTCTCGTCAGTTGGCTAAAATCTTATAAGATAAAGATTTTGGAGGAAAGTTAAATTTCTTCTCCAGGGATATTTTATGGGACAAAAAATAAAAGATGGTCGTAAGTGCCAACTACGTTACGTAGCATAGGTATATTTATGGATACTTTAGATTTTAATATGAGTCCTTATGATACAAGAAGACATTTGCATTTACTGAACAGAAACTGCTAGTTAATGGGAAATAATATTTCTATTACATTTGATTGAAATTTATTAATTATTGTCACTATGATTTAATATAAAGAACATATATTTAATTTGTTCATTGTGGAAACAAAACACATTATTCGGTATACAGAAAGCATTCGTAAGCTGTGCGCATGCCGTAGTTTTACTTAAGGATTACAAGAAATGAAATAGAATATTTTTCGTTTTAGAAAAAGGACGAGAGCAAGATAGTTTGGGAATTATGCAGGTTCAATTAATTATTGATTTAAATGGTTTAGAAATTGGAATAAACCTATATCATTCGAATAACGGATTCTCTTTTATGATCTTATATTAAGCAATTGAGCATATGCCTTATACTCCACAGATATCAATGTTATATATATATATATATATATATATATATATATATATATATATATATATATATATATATATATATACTCCACATTGATATCTGTGGAGTATATATATAGTGGCAGATCCAGGATATGATCAAGGGAGAGCTAAACCATAGTTTGCAGCTTTACCCAGTGTAAAGCAGAAATTGAAGCCCATTTTATCCAGTGTATACCTGAGCGTCAAGGGAGCGGGACTATAGCCCCTATAGCCCCTATAGCCCCCCATGCATCCACGTCTGTATATATGACAGAAAGTTACTATGATTCTGATTTCATACTTCATGAACTACCCAACCAATCTTCCTATTTCTCTCCATTACACAGATACTGTATTCCTACATTCCGCCTCCCATAGTGTCCCTACAGCGTAGCCATTGTTCCTTTGTTCATTAACATTTGTTGCTGCATGTTCCATGTAACATCCTGTCCTACAGTTTGTCAGTGAAAATTGTTCACTTTTCTCCGCGTTTCATTCACATTCTTTGTGTCCCCCTCTGGCGTCGCCACTGCTTCGCCATCGCTTATGCATAATTGAATTCTTCGGTTGGGATTTTCTTTGATATCTTTTGACCCGACATTCCTATGTCTCTCCGCTACAATAATACTGTATTCCTACATTTTGCCTAACATGGTGTCCATACAGCGTAGCCATTGTTGCCTTTATTCATTAACATTTGTTGTTGCATGTTCCATGTAACATCCCCTCCTACACGTTTTCAGTGTAAATTGTTCACTTTTTTCCACGTTTCATTCACTTCTTTTGTGCCCCCCTCTGGCGACGCCACTGTTTCGCCAGCAATTATGCATAATTGAATTCTTCGGATGAGGTTTCGTTTGATATCTTTTGACCCGGCATTCGTATTTCTCTCCGTTCTTGCGATATCGCAAATTGCTGCCTCGCAAGGTGACATTTCAGATGCCTCTAGCGTCCAAACGAAGCCGCATTCTCCCAATGTTCATATGACATTTTTTTTGCTTGTTCTTACCTGTAGATTCACCTAGCAAATTTTCTGTCATTGATGCACGACCACCCTGTATAGATCGGAAAACTGTTAGTTTGGATAAGAGGCGCAGTATTATTCAAAATTCACGAAAATACATTAATGTTATGTAGATAACCTAAACTAAATGGTATCCAACTTTAGGCTGATATTGTGGAGAGAAGACACAAAAGTGGAAAGTGGAAAGAAGTCATCGTAGCCAAAGTAGATATGGCCAAAATAATTTCACAGAAAACATAACTTTTCTATCTTTCCCTGACCAACAACCTGTCTCGCTGACTCAAACATATTCTAATTACCATAATCATTTTATGTCTACAAAGCCCTGCTGTTCTCAGCAGAAAAAGAAAAAAATACACCGTCTGATCAAATAATACGTACGCTCGGTGAATTATGTCTTTATGTTCGAAACAGGTATATAATTTCTCCAACTTTCACCATACATTTAGGTAAAAAAAGAAGTAGAAAAAAGATATAAGGGTGTTTCAAAACAACACTGACAACGTTTGGGAGGCGATTTCTGACACCAAGATAAGACAAAACGTATAGACTAATATGGGTGCACAAATGCTTCCTTTCTGAGTTATAGGCTACCGCAAACATGAAAAATGAACTTGAGAAGTCCATAGCTCCAAAACTTTGGGACCTACCTTAGTCGGGTCAAGACTTCACTTAGGAAGTAATATGGTCTATACTTTAAGTCTTCTTGGTGTTAGGAATCACCTCACAAACGTTGTTGTTGTTGTTTTGAAACATCCTGTATGGTTTCTGTTTCACAAATGTATTAAATATATATCTATAAGGAGGTATCTCCTTTATTGAATAAATGAAAGAAATCTCAGAGTCTTTAATCAACAATTAAAACTAGTTTTAAAATCTTTGAATAAACTTTAAAATATGAAATGTCATAACAATTATCTATTCAGAAAGTAGAAGACAGGATATTTCATCTTGCTCTGGAAAACACTGACAAAGTAAGTACATCATTAGCTTTCCAGGTTTTAACACTTTTGCATATATATAGTATTTGTCTCCATCACGTCACCTCCAAAAGTACATTTCTGTATAAACAGTGATAAAGCCAAACCCTTTTATCCTTATTTAAAAACAAATGAATAAATATTAAGAACATAAACTGGAAAGCAGAACCATCGTATTCTTACTGAATAACATATTGCTTGGAATGTTTTCACTTTTGATGGAAGTCATATTTTTCTATTTAATTTACGATAGAAAAAGCTCTATACTTAACTGAGAATACGCACATTTAATTTCAAATTCTTTAACATTTCCTCAACGATACCAATAGTTTCTGTGCGACGTAATAATAACATAAACTTTATATCATTAATTTTATTTTCGTTTCCTTAAGAACGGTCCACAACATTTGTGACTAATTATCCACAAGTTGAAACTCACTCGGCCGTGGTTAACTAAATCTGATTCGGATAAACCAGAGATTAAAGTAGGTTAGGTAAGATGCAAGAACTCATTGCATAATCTAGAATCACGAGCTTGTCATGTCGCACTGATAATGTAACTGTGATAAGCATGATACGCTTTTTTTTTATTTCTCGCTAAATATACAATATTCTATCTTTGTTTCATGGGATAGGGATGAGAGCTTCATGATATATGAGCTCTGCAATTGGTAGACTTGAAACAATATTAAATATATAGTCATCATGAAATACCATAACGAGAACCTAACACTTGAACTTTGAAATTCAACTACTAGACTTAATAATATACTTTAAAATTCATCATTCGGCTCTTAAGACCTGATTACTTTCTGACTGATTACTTACGGATCAAAGGCCATGAGAAACGAAAGATATTATTAATATACTTGAAGGTAAAATACATTTAAAATTATCAGATACCTTGATGAGCAGCTACCTTGCTCATTTGGCTGATGACTTTTATCTAAGACCAACTTAGATAAAAGTCATCAACTAAAGGAGCAAGGTAGCAGGTCATCAAGGTATCTGATATTTTTAAATGCCTTTTACCTTCAAGTATATTAATAATATCCCATATTTGTCGTTTCATCACAGATTACTACTACGAGTAAGTATTATTTTATATTTGATTACCTATTCAATCTTATTACTTATTATTATTATGTTATCATAACTGTCTCAATTTGATATTGTCATTAACCATATGCTGCAAAAAGTCTAAGAAAGATTAATTTGTTCATAAAGACTTTCGTTTGTAGAAGATAGGTTTCGTAATTTACTTCGTATTTCACAAAGCAATACATTAATATACTAGTGTAACTAGAATATAATAGTACTCACTTCTCACATCATATTTGTATAAAAGCAATAACGAAAAGTTACTTCCATTTAAGCTTTTAGCTCGTTGCGAGAAACCAGCAGAAATGGTCTCTAATTTAAATAATACTATAACATATTTTATCAAATTAAATTAAAAATCCATAATAAATGCATATGCAAAAAAAATAAATATTAAATTAAAAGCTTTTTTCTAAGTGGGTAAAAAAATAATATAAAAGATAATCTAGTTTATAGGCTAAAAAAACACACACACTTTGTTGCTAGCATGGAACTGGAAAGGAAACAAAAAAATAGTATGGCAAATAAATAAACGCTGCAGGCGCCAACGACGGTAAACAAAGTGTAACACATTACAAAACAACATAAACATTAGTAGACACATTCTATTTACACAGCAGTTTCAAATGATGTGCTTCAATAAATCTACAATGAAATGAGTGAATTTTTTTAAAAAAAGAATAACATTTAAACTGCATCGAAATAACAAAATAAAACCTAAATTATTAAGTAATTTTCTTTTAATTGTTATTAATGAATAATATTTATTTAAATAGTAATATTTCAAATCGTTTGTAACATTACATAAATAGTTTTGTTTATTATACACATACAACACAACTTGTATTAAAGTATGATCATTTGTTAGGTTATCCACCTTCCAGCCTAATAGGTTATTTAGGTTTAAGCAGTAAGTTTGAGCATATTTCTTTTTAGAAGTGTTTATCTTTTCTAAGCAAACGAGTAGCCTTTAACTCTTAAAGTGCATTGCACTAAAATACAAACATAGACATTAAGAGTAACTAATGTCCTAGTTTTTAAAATAAATAGTGGAATTTTCTTTAATCAATAAGAAACGAATTAACACCGAAATACATGTAGCAACATATTTTTGTTACTACATTCAATTAATGCTACAATATATTCTTTCCATAGAAATTATAGCTATTTTCTTCTGGAAACTGTGGCACATTAGATCATAATTAAGCCTACACACAATAACGGGTTACAACTAAAAATCTGCACAAAATGTGAGGTAAGATAAAAGCAACCAGATGACAAATGCAAACTATGTTTTAACGGTTATTTACAGTATATACATAGGCAGGAAAGAAAATGCTAATGATACATTGCAAATGGTCCGTAATCAGGTACAGTCCGCAAACGTGTTGGAATAGACGCACAGGCTGTTTGGACGCTAGTTGGGTCAATTTCTTTTAAACATTTGCGTATTCTTCTTTGAAGCTGCTGAACAGTTTTTACCTTCCAATTATGTTTGAACACCTAGTCACTCAATTGTCCAAAAAAATCTTCGATTGGGCGGCACTGGGGCAAGTTAGTTGGATTTTTGGTTTTGGGCACAAAAGAGGTGTTTTGGGACATGAGGTACTCCTGAGCCTTTCTGGCATAATGAGAGCTGGCTTTGTCAGGCCAGAAAATAAAATTATTGTCAGAATGATATTTTCGTATAAAGGGAACTAAGATCTTTTGAAGACATTGCTTCACGTACACATCTTGATTGATTGCTAACCCACTAGGTTTGAAATAAGGCTGCGACAAATCTTTGTTCGAAACAACTAAATAAAGCATCACTTTGCTTTCAAATTCTGCTTGCCTTTATATTTTATATTAGAAGGAGTGTGTTGCTTGTCTGAGGAATAATAAATGCAATTTCCGGGCATTTGGGATTTAGAAAGGCTAAAGTAACTTTCATCATCCAAAACAAACGATTTTCCTTTGTAATTTCTGACCATCCAACGACAATTTGATTTCACAGTTTTTATTTGCGTGTCTGTGTAAGATGGATCTATTTCCTTTTTGCATGCTTTGATTCCCATTGATTTTAATGTTTTAGATATGTATTGTTGTGAAAACTTAAATGTTTTTGCTGCGTCGTTCTGACTAATGTTGTCTTTCTTGTCAAACATCTTTTTCAGTCTTTGTTTATTTTTATTCGTCATAATTGCTGCCTTTCGACCACTTCCTGCGTTGCTTTCTATTGTTCCGGATTTAAGTATCGCATAAATTGATCTTTTTGGCACACCTTCAGCAGCGAAGTGTTTCACACAATATGATTTCCCCAATTCGTGATGTTTCTCATGGAAATTTACAATGCGTGCACGGAGGACTTCTTCCTTTGACGCCATTTTCTACCACTTACTTCGCATGTGAAAGAAAGCAAACATATTGTGAATTAGACAAAGAGTGTACTATCAACATACCAAAGAATAGCGATGACTGTGTCAATAGGTTTTATTTTATGACTCCGCACATTTTGTGCAGATTTTTAGTTGTAACCCGTTAGTTCAACTTTATAACATAGGTAACCTCTAGTACAAGCTCATGCATGTAACTGCAGACACCAGAACCTTCAGAGTATGATGTAATCGGTTGTTCTGTTTGAAAGATCGTAGATAGAATTTTTCCTTTTTACTTTATCTTTATGTGTTCACTATTAGCTCTTGAAGGAAGTCATATGGGTAAAAATCTTAATTTTATAGCTACAAACTTTATAGAAAATTATATACTCAATATACGAATTCTTGTATACACAACTTTCTAAAGCTACATGAAGCTTTCTTCCATTAACTTTTAGGGGGTGAGATTAAAATTTTTACCGATGTTACTTTTCTCAAAGAGCTGCCACTGAATTTGCTACTTATTTCATCCCAGATCCTCCATGGCTCAGTCATGGAATTTCGAAGTTAATATTCAAAACAGTACCTCTTTTCCGGGCCGTTTTTGAGAAGACAATTTGATTCACAAGACATGCTTTTGTAGAATAAAATTTGTAGTATGAAACTTCCCTACATTTGTTGGTGTTTATTGACTAAATCAATAAGAATTTAAAAAAATGAATTTTCTAACTTCAAATCAACAAAATTGGTGCACTTATGCTAAAATTATGCATGAAAATACAATTATAGTATACCACATTTCACTTGATAAGGAGTTCATAGTCTCGCATTAAAGAATACAACTACATCTCAATATAATTTCAATAATAATCGTTAAATCTCTGTCGAAATTATGCGAGAATATATGGACAATACGGAAGAATGGAGATCCTCATTTGTCTCAAGTCGGTGAAAAAGTAGTACTTCTACCTTAAAAATTTAACTTGAAGGACTGTGCTCGTATTACAGCAAAACAAAATTATCTGATGGAAGAAAGATTTGTTTTATTCTTTTCCAGAAAAAATATGTTAGATGACTTTGCATAAAATTTAACAGCACATAGATGGGATAATTTTAATAAACGATGAATTCATCAATAGTAATAAATTACAGGTATATTTCTGCGAAAATTCAAAATGACAAGACAATTGACAATTACATATGCTATACAAGCTAAATATTCAAATTACTAATATTAATGTGAATCTTTTAATTGTAATTGTGCGCGAGTGTAAATAATATTTTACAAATTTAAAGAATATTTAAAGTGTTTTATTCTTCAGAAATAGGGAAATATTAATAAACTACACACTCAATTACAAAATTAGATTAAAACTGAAGTAATAATATCCTAAAGCTAGATATTTTGTTGTATCTAATTTCATTTCAAATATTCCCTATTGCTTATATCTTTCAAGTCTTTTAAGGTGAAAGAGAAATTATGATTTTTTTCCTTAAAAAACACTTCATCAGATTTTTACTTACCACGGAATTATCAAAAAATAAAAGTATACACTTATATATATAGGGTGTTTCGAAACAACACCAACGTTTGGCCAGTGATTTATTGACACCAATATAAGACAAAAAGTATACACCAGCCTCGGTGCTCCAATGTTTCCTATCTGAGTTATAGGCTGCTGAAAACATGAAAAAAAAAAAGAAATTTAAAGGTCCATAGCTCCAAAACTATGTAACCTACCGTAGTCGGATCAACACTTCACTTAAGAACTAATATGTGCGCTATCCAAAAATAAATGTTTCAGAATCCTAAGGTACTCATACAATAATTTTTTTAGAGGGAGTTTGACTGCAGGCATATGATTTGAAGTACTCACCAACTACTTCTATAGAAATTGTTGCAAAAATTCCGCAGGTTTCTGAAACCTCGACAATTGGATAGGGCAACACTAGCTGCTAAGTGAAGTGTTGACCCGACTGCGGTAGGTCACAGGGACTTTAAATTTCATATTTCATGTTTTCGACAGCCTATAACTCCGAAACGAAGCATTTGTGCACCCAGGTTGGTCTATACTTTTTTTTTTATTATTTTGATGTCAGCAATCACATCCCAAACGTTGTCGGTGTTGTTTTGAAACACTCTGCATAAATTTTCATAATCTGATCCATCTTCTTCCTTGTAAACTAAACTCAAATGTTTTACCTAAATATGGCGTTTTATAAAACTCTATTTGCTCCTCACGAGTTTCAAAGTTTTTAGAACTACTAAGCATTATTAAGCTACGTAGAACTTCAAATGAATCCGTAATTTTTTCAATGGTGACAGTTTTGTGTTGAAAATAAGAAATGTTAGGGTTGAAGAAATAGGGAGAATCCAGAACGTGGGTTGCGTTCTTCATTGTTTACTTTTGGAACTATTTCCAATTCCATCTGTCTCTAATGGTTCCAGAAATAGTAAAGTACTCGTTGTGGCTTCTTTGTTATCCTAGTTGCCTTTTATATAAGAATAATTTGTGACCTTTGAGTTTTCTCGGCTTGATTTCATTTTTTTTTTGTTTTGTTTTGTTTTAAAGATTGGTTGCTGAAGACAGTCGCACTGAGTTATCCTTCCATTTGTTCTAGTTTGTGGAAGTAAGAAACTGACTTCCGTTGCTCATTTTTATCAGTGTATATATGACGAGAAATGATGCTGTCGTATATGACTAAGGCGCAGAAGATTTTTTTTTTTTTTTTAAATGTCTCGTTGCGAAGATTTCAGAACGTGTTTGACTTTTGAAATTACTATGAAATGTAAGGAAAGAAATAAAGTTATATCTCCTTATTACAGTAATGATGCCTGTATAAGTTTAGAATTAACTAGAATTAGGTAATAGATTTGTGGGATTTCGGCATTTAGGTCATGTTAGCCCGTCACGCATGAGGGATGACGTCCCTTTATGACCACGTTTTCAGATGAAATAGAAAGAAGAAAGGATTCGGAGAGGAACTAAGTGGCCTGGAATCTGTATGTTAGGTACCATTCAAGCATTTACGTGGTGTGAACGAAGAAAACGTAGGGAAACTCCACTTAGGATGGTTGGTCTGAAACAAGCTTTTACATATTTTCGACCGAGTGGTCCTTACCTGGTATCGAAGCCGAGACCACTCGTACCAAAGACGAGAGCATTAGCAACTACGCTACGTGGGACCACAATCATAGAATTAATATCTTGTGTACTATCTAGGTGGGTAGATATTTCTGGATACCTTATTATATTTTGAACTCACAATAGGTCAATAGAATTTGTATCTTTCAAAGGAACCTTCCTCAGCAATAAACAACGGTAGAAAATGTTGAAATATACTGTATTACTATTACTTCTATTGCTTTGTTTTATCCCGATGTGTTCATTACATATAAAATAGTTTTGTGAGAATATCTCTACCATGAAATTTTGAAGCACGATGTATTTGATTTAAGGATGCCAACGCAAGTCTTCCCCTCCGTTATCATGGAAGCGATAATATTCCGTTTTGACAATTAACTCTCTATACCATACATTCAATATATTATAAAATGTGAACGTTTTGTACAGTTGAATTCGTTGGTATTTGGTAGACGTGATATTATATATATTCTTTGCAACTAAATTACCTAGAATCGAATTCTTGTTTATTTAATATAGGACTTCAATTGTCATTAAACCCCAGAAATGTTTTTACTCCGCTGAAACACTTGAATTTAATAATACAAATCGAGTGAAGAAATAAAATCAACAAAATTACCTCGAAGCACAAATCAGGCAATGGAGAAATCAGATTTTGAATCTTCCACGTGATTTTCCTATCTTCAGAAAAATTCCATGCAGCGTGATAAACTCACATTAACCGACGCTCAAGAAATTTCTTCTTTTTTTAATGTTTCTTTGCTAACAGGTATCATTTGATTATATCTAAGATCTAGTTGCAAACAAGATGACTTTGTAATTACCGTCTCCAAGGAGATGCAGAAAGCAATTTCGCCATTTTATGTCTTCTAACATTGCTTCGTAAAACTTTGAGAACAAGGCGTAAACATGCTATGGGGGAACTCTTATTGCTTCTTTGTCGAAGGAAACTTGTTTCCGGGAACCCTCTTTTTCTCCCCATAGAAGAAAATTTTTACTGTAATTCTGTTATAAATTCAACTCAATTTGTATTATACTAAGGAATACTCTGCATTATATTGTAAAAAAAATATATGTATAAAACTGGGCACAGATATGACACTCATTCAATGTTTCCTTTATTTCAGCTGAAATTAGTATTTAAAAATGTCATTACTTTTGGCGTTATTGGTAGCTAAATTTAAGCAATAATCTCGTTGCAGTAAAGTAATATATCGATATATTACTTAAGTTTTGACTATGTACGACATTCATAACAGGAGTGATTTGAGCAACTAAGGAGCTGTTCTAAAAAGGGATTAAAGAGTTCTGAGTCATCTCTTCTTGATAAAACACTTAACTTTCATGCTATATTTGAATAAACATTCGTTTTCGTAACTTGTGCATATCGGACACAATCTTTGATCCAAGAAAGGAGCGATATTAGGTTTAGAACTTGTATGCTAAAGTTTTAGAACCAACACTGGTGCTCCGTGCTACTTGCGTTACTTCCGTGTAAAAACTGCAATTTTAATACCATCTCAACAAAGAGGAACTTCTTTATATTTTCCAATGTGAGCTACTTTATGAGGTTGGTATTTCAACATTATTACTGTATTCATTATCATATTCACAAGCGGAGACAGTTTTCATTTCGCATTTAAATTAACGTTTACTTGAAAATAACTGAACCATATGAAATGAATATTCTCTCTACTATACTGTACGCAGATTTATTTTTAAAATGCAAGAATTCGAAGTTATGTTTGTGACGTTTGAATTGAGAATAGCCCGTGACCGCTATGAAGGGATAAAATAGCATGTTTGAAACATGTTGTAGGGTGGTGGGGAGATTAAGCCTTTTCATATTGGTATCCCAGAGCATTCGTGAAATAGTGGTATCTGTACCGTAGTACTTTCATTTTTACTTGGAAAATATTTCCATATTATAGATCCAAATATATAACCTTTAGCATCAATTACCCGCTTTGCTGGGTTAAATTAAGTAAAAATAGTAGTATGTTTCGTTAGTCAGTCTCTTTTTGCTATTACTAAAGCGCTCTTTGTTATCGGTCATTTTCGGGCATTTTTATATAATCCCCTCCCCTCTTCATATTGATGGGTACAGCATTGAAAGTGGCATTGTTAATCTCAGCGACCCCGAGAACTATGAATTCGACACCGATATTGGTCATTTCGATCATTTTTATATATATGCCCAATGCCCTCCTCTAAGTTACACCTAAAAGTGATATCACAAAAACTATATGAGGTTCGCACTTTATCTAGGTTGAAAATTTGATCTAAATCAGTCCGATGGGTCAAGGGTTATTAAGTTATATATATATATATATATATATATATATATATATATATATATATATATATATATATATATATATATATATATATATATATATGCCCTCTCTACATTCTACCGTCAAATTGGTATGATGAAAACCATGCCAGGTTCGAACTTCATCTATGTTAAAAATTTTATTAAGATCGGTAGGATGGTAGAATGGTTTAAGCGTGATGAAGTCACAAAGACTGTCACTTCCCTTTACATATATATATATATATATATTGAAAGTTTGATTGAGATCGGTCGGGTGGTTCAAGAGTTATTAAGTTTTATTTATTTTGCAATATTTTCCCTCCTCCATCACCCTTCTTTAAGATCTACAATCAAATTGAAATGATAAAAACCTTCCCAGGTTCGAACCTAATCTATGCGGAAAATTTGATTGACATCAATTGATCGGTTCAAGAGCTATTAATCACGAACATAATCACTTTTATTTTTTTATATATATATATCGATTTTTGTGTATCTCCCCTTCTCCCCCCCTTACGTTGCTCCGGTAAAGTGAAATCATAAAAACATTCCAGACACGAACCTAATCTATGTTGAAATTTTAATTGCGACTGGTCGTTTGGTTCAAGAGTTATTAAGTTTTATTTATTTTTTTCTACAATTCCCCTCCACCCCCTAAGTTCTAACGTCAACAGAAATAGCTAAAAACACACCCAGGCCAGAGCGGCATCTACGTTAAAAATTTGATGGAAATCGGTCGGGCGGTTCAAGAAATTAAGTCATAAACATTGTCACTTTCAATTTTATAGTATGGATTTGAAGTGTGTATATATACAGAGCTCTTTTGTACATTCTGCACTAAAGAAATCGCTGTGACAAAATTTCGTAATGCGAGATTTCCATCCAAGTTTTGGGTGGCGAGGTTTTGGTCACGAGAGGTTGGGTTCCACGAGGTTTCGGCCTCACGATTTTGTATCATTGTTATGTATACTTACATTCATTAATAAACCCTAATTATCTTTTCGAATTCTTATAATTCCTTTTTCGATTTAATTCTATTTTTCTTGCTATAATTTGATATAATATTAAATTATAGTAAATTGAGGCTATATTAGACTGTGTAAAAATATATTTTGCTTGTATCATTGCTCAACAATGCTGAGGGGGAGAAAGAGGACTCAGGAGTCCCGTCAGGCAGATAGGCTTCGACATATGTATATAGATACATATTTGGAAATGTTGCTGAGGTTAAAAAAAACAATTAAATAAAATGGTTGGTGACACTTCGTGATTTATTTCGTAAATATTTTATAGGCTATGTAAGTACTAAAGAATCATTTTGGTTTTTGTTACTAATTACATCCATATTGATGGCGACATACTAAAGTGGAAATGTCAAAAAAGAACAGTGAAATATGAGTACAGTAGATATAAAACCAACGCGGTTTCAAAAAAGGGTGTTTATAAACTTACATTCTGAGGGTGTTGCATTTGATTATAATATATCCATTGGTTTATGACTTTACGTAGCCACTACGACAAAGATCGAAAAATAAAATCAAAAATAAAATCTTTGTAATTCTAAAGCATGTAAGCACCCGAAACGGAAAGATATTCAGAGAAGTATTTTTTTTTCATTTGAACAAAGAAAAACTTTACACATTGTGCACATTGAATGTGACCGTGACTATATGTGGTTGCGAAGACCCCACTGTTGGTTCTTTGTCATTTACGTCTAATTCTAAAGTTACCTCTAATGGTTTGTTGGCAGTCATGTCACCAAGTTGATTATGTTCATCTTTAGTTTCACTACTAGAGTCGTCTGCAAAAAGCCACTTCGACATTATTCTGAGAAAAACATGCGACGGGTTTGTAACATCTTTCCACAGTATATGTTCCTTGCTACATCTACATTCCCTAGCTGCCTGATGGGATTTAGAAGTACATAAAAGTAAGTTCATAACCAAAGTTACATCACAAAGCCCACATAATATTTTCTTTGATAATGTTATTGCTATTTATTCATAGAACATTAAAATTACTAAAGCCTTATCTCTCCTGTAGGACAATAAAATTAGCACCAAAAACACGACGGTGTGTTCACTATGATTACTACAGGTACAACTTCAAAAGCTTCTAAACATTTCCCTTTTCCCCTCCACTTGCAACGTCTCGAGTAGCACTTGTTTGTTACCTATTGTTCATTCTGCATATTTTCTCCGTTCAGAACTAACAAGTTCCGTCAGTGCACATCATTCAACGCACACGGGAGAAATAATGAGTAAAGAAATTGGGACTTGAAAGTCTCGACAGAAAGAAAGGGGTTAATATATTGTATAAGACAATAATTCCTAATATTTTCCATTAGATTTGGAAATAAAGTCTTGAAATGGTAATCATTCACCTTATATTCAATTGAAGGAACACTTAATTTGTTGTCGTTGCCTATGCATATATTCAAACTAAATAAATTTTAACAACTTAACTTTACAGGAAACGTGTTCGAAACTTGATAAAAAATATTGTACTGACACCAGATTTACGCATGTGTTCAAACTTTTAAGAATTTCAGTAAGCATGAAAGTGTGTGAAATTGTCAATTCTAACAAACGCACAGACAAACAGATAACCCAATAATAAAAACTTTATAGAAGCAGAAGCTAAGTAATGAATCTAAATTATTTTAACTCTTAACGTTATATTTATAAATATTTTTCTTTTTGCTAGAGGATTATAAGGCTTCAAAATACACTATTGAGCTTAAATTTTATGCTTCAAAATTGTCTAGCGAGTCCACTAATAAAAATTGATATTTCTTATTTTAAAATAAAGAAAAGAAGTGATAAAGAAGGGGAAATCGCCAATGGTGTGAAGATAGGAAGAATAACAGGAAACAGAACAAAGAGAAGCAGAAGGGAAGAGGACAAATGGAAGAAAGGAAATCTATAAAACATATTTCTCTCCTTTTTTCTACTATCTTCCATTTTCTTCTTCTTCCTTTCTATATTTTTCTTGCCTTAAGCTGATAAATCTCTCGACCATTAATTTTGACATATCTCTCAGAAATGGTGAGATTTCAATACAAAGTACCTTTCAAGATGGCCAACCCGCTCCAGTAATTCTTTCTATGATTTATCCTTTGTTACTTTTTTGTTTGGGAGATCTATTAATAATTTTTCATTTCCTTTCACCACACTATACTGATGGTTTGTAACTTTAGAAACCACTAAAATTAATACACTGTGTTTCGGAAACATGGTTGAGATGATAATAAACAACGGTGGGGTTTTGAAGTAGCATTTCGTTAGCAACAAATATCTTAAAATCTTCTCAGAAATATCAATGTAACAAGAGCCACAAGCTAATAATAGCCGAATGGATAGAAGCCGTAATCTTCGAAACGCTTTTTCAAATTTCTTGCTACGTTATCTTTTAATTTTGCTTAAAAAAAAAAATCCAGCAATAATTTTCTCATACGAACAATGTTTAGTACAGTTTGTGTCGGTTACTAAAACAATCGGCTGTATATATCTATCTGTAATTCTACATGCTATTCACTTAGTATTTAAAATTAAGTTGCTCTCAGTCAGTACATTTGTATTGAACTTAAGACTACAAGGAGAAACAACTTCCTCATACTTTTACATGAAGATTGCTTCAATCATCTCCTATTGATTTTGTCTTTGTTTTCCATTGCTTAGTTGGTAGCAGTTTAGTGCCCCTTTCAGCAACAAAGCTATATGAGGCAGGAACTCGCAGTTGAACTTGTAATCCAAACTATCGCAAGCAATTCAATCAAATTTCAAGGTTCTGACACTGGGTATCAAACCCGAGATCTTGTACACCAAAGGAGCGCGAACTATTAGCTAGATCAATGGGAAGGGCTTGTTTTCGTCCCATGTTATTTACAGATATTAAACCTTCTTATACAATATTTACAGATATTAAACTTTCCTAATCATAGTGTTTAGGATAAGCCATATTTTTGGTAATCTGTATATCCTAATAATTCTATCTCCTATTGGAATACTCTACCGCATATACAAACCATTTTTCACTGTTTCTTTGAAATTAGTTGAAGTAGCTTTGGTGAGATACATCACTCTGGTTTGTCTTTCAATTTCATTTGGTCACTTACCCACATTTTTGCTCATTTTGATTCATATATTATTACTTTTCATGATACTTTGTCCTTTTATTACACATGTACCTTTTTAATAATCTGTACAACACTTCGAGTACACTCTTTCATAAGTCATTTACGTATCAGTAAATACTACATATGTGTCCTTGTCTTTTCCCATAGTGCGTTCACTACTTCTAACAAGCTAAGTATACCACATTTCTTTTGCCTCCACCTGTTCTAAATGAGAATTGTTCTATTTATCTTTCTAGGGTCAACGTAATATCTCAGCAAGCCAAAACAATCCAACTTAGAATTATAATAAGAAGGATCATATATTTCATCCGTTTCTAGATCTTGAGACTATGTTTTGCAGACTATAGCGCATCAAAATCTTCTATGAGTTACATAGTGATAAAGAGGACTTTGAAACATCTTCAAATGTCCTACATCCACCTAGAGTAACACTCCCTCCGTCAGTGTTTCCGAACTAAGATTTACACTTTTTCTCCAACACTTGACCAGAAACAGTTACAGTTGCTAAGGTCGACGTATATCACCATTGCTGTATATTATGTTTACATTGGATATTACATACCCGCCACGACGTTAGCCACTTTCACCCATGGTATTGGCATCTTCGTATCTGGTTGCAACTTTTGGTCCCATCTTTGGTTTCAATGAGAAGTTGATATTCTAGCTGACTGCACGGCAAAATTGTGATTCAAGATAAATGTACCAAGAACTCATTTTATCAGTACACAAGACGCTTCCGAAAACATTCAGTTTACAAGGCATCCAGTTAGTTCCTCGACAAAAGTTCCCTTCTTATGGCTCTTGTAAGACAACAAGTAGGTTCATAGGGAACCTCTAGAACACGGCTAGGGAAAAAACTTACATGTTCCCATACCAATAGTAATGTATTCTATGATAGTGCTGGTTAAAACTAAATATTTAGATCTAGTTGTAAATCTGCTGTACTTCCTTATCTGTAATCAGATTGTCTACACCTATATTCAGTGAGAATAAGCGGTATCCATCAAACAACCACCAACATAGTGATTGAAAAATAAAACGTAAATCTCCGACTATGCCAGTGCTACCAGAATCATTGAGTTTCTGAATATATCGATATCTCTTTTACTAATACATTAAGCCCAATAATCAATAACAGTATGGCGACGAATATCGTATTACATCCTGTATGACGTGAGATAACTGACACCTTATACAAAAGTTACTCCACATCTACTGTTCAATAGAAAGTTATCTCCAATAAATGGCAACGAAACTGTGACAGCAGCACCCATACAAAAATATGAAAATTAATTGTTAATAGACCAATCCAGAACCAAACTACTTAACACGTAGCTTTGATTAAACCTGTAACTCAAAACAGAACTAAACTTGTTAGTGTTCTTTCTTATATTAATTTCGTAGTTTCCTACCAATGAGTCGTGAACATCTATATGACTAGTTTACGCGCCTTCAGCGCGGGAGAGCCGGATTTCACCCCGGTGGGAGCTCATGTGGTTCGGATCCCACATTAAATTGTGGATCCACGTCCTAGATAGTCTTGGAGCTGAATAAAAAACTAGACTCCAAATCAACAAACCAAATAGTGTATCGTGGGATTTAAAAGTTTCATATTTACTGCGCTTCGAGATCGGGAATATTGATAATCGCTTTTATATCAGTTTGAATAAGAACGAGGTAATATCATTACGTTCAATGGGAATGAAAACTAGTTAAAATAGATGTTGGTATAAGCACCATAATGAATACATATGTCAAATCAAAATGTGAACTTTATGAATAGCTGTAGAATAACAAATTGAAGTTTCAAAACAATCGAGCAATAATGCACAGACTCTCCCCTATATTCGTCAATATTTGCGTGCATTCGCAAAAACATTTCATCCAAATAGGTTGAGTTTCACAAGCATATAATTTCACTGAGCACATATGGTACATTTCCGAGAACTATTTATTATTTAAATTGGATCTATAGAAGTTTTGCTAACCGTTTTCCTGATTAAATACTGTTACAATAATGACATTTCTGCAATATAATTATTTATACTGCTAGCTGCAAACCAAAATGTTGTAATAAGTAACTATATGCTCAGTTTTCTGCCATTTATAACAGAAATAATCATCTAGAAATACTAGAAAATTGGCGAAGGTTATGCCTAATGTAAATGTGAGGAAACTGAACATAAAGTACGTATTTATCAAAATGTCTTATTATATATATTGTAAACAAATTGTCCATCAAGTTGTTTCTAATATCATAAACAAAATTTCCGTTGCTAACAGAAGTTACCGCTCTTAGATTTGTTATAGCAGTGAGACTTTTTGATAAAAATGTATGTTATCAATTGACTGTTCACCAACCAAGAAGAGAAGTAGGGAACAACTTCTTCTTGTGATCTCTTTTATATGTCATTTTGTTCCCAAATGGCAATATTTTCAATCGCCGATAAAATAATGTGAATTTTGAAGCAGTAATACAGAGAAAGAAACCGGTGATATAAAAGAATTATGAGAATAGACGAAAATTTCTTTCTTTATACGTGAACGATAGTATTTACTTCACCGACAAGGCTTTTTTCCACACGTAAATAATGGCTTCTAAATCTTGATTAATATCTTCTAACTGGAACATTTTTCAAAAGAAGTGCTTGGGCGAACTTTTCGTCGCACGCAGATAACGAATGAGTCTACTGCAGAATAATATGTCTGCCCACACACTAGAGAAAGGCGTTAATACAATTTAATGATGTTTTCTATTGGGTGTGAATTTTTAAAGAATTTTACGAAACGTTCCACAAACCAATTTCAAAAGGTTCAGTAAATTCAAGTCCAGGATTTCGAATGAAATGAAACTGAACAGAATTTGGTTGCTTTAGTTGTCCGCAAAAAAAATTTTTGGATGGAGTTTCTTCATGACTAAGCGGTTAGCGTACGCGCCTTTGGCATGGAAGATCCGGGTCCGATTTCCGACGGAAGCTCATGTGGTACGGATTCCACGTTAATAAGTAGATCCCGTCTCGTATCTGATAGGGACGTTAAAGTCAAAATCAACTCTATAATTTTGTAATCTCCCAAATAGTACTTTTTATATTATCGAGTTCAGTATAATTAATTGATCTATGGGACTTTTATATTAATTTTATTGTTATAATAGTTAATTACAAATAAGTGGTACATAGTGATATATAAAAACCGATGAAGATACAAACAATATAATTATTAAGACTTGCACATATTATATATCGAATTAGGGAGAGGGGCAATACTGTGACATCTAAGATAACTTATACCACTTGTAAATGTTCATTTAAATGATATATTTATACATTTTTATTTTTAATATTTCTGTTTCATATTTTGTCCAAAATGATGGATAATCTTTACTGTACCAGAGTAACATGTTATGTAAATAGTACGGGATAATTGGCATGTTTTTTATGTGTGAAATCATAAGGTATAATAACGTTAGAGTTGTAAAGTATTCCAATGGTGCTCTACGATATATCTGGGTTCGATTCTGGGTTCGCATGTATGTAGTTGAGATATTAGTTTATTAATTTTACTATACTTCTATTTTGTCAATATATCAATTTCTATTAGGGTGGTGTGAATAAAATACCCATTAGACGTCTGGTGGGGATCTCACTTCAGCAACGGAGCCGCGGTGGCTCAACAGTAGAGCATTCACCTCTGGTGCTTGGGACCCACTCCCTGCCAAGTAAACTTTGTGGTGGACAAACACCGTGTGTGGGGGTTTTCTCAGGGTTCTCCCGTTTCCTCCCACTTTTTTCATTCCACCATTTCATTCATTACTCATCATCACCGTCTCATTTAGCCTAACCGGCATAAACGTGGGACGTAAAACTCAAAGATTTCATTTCTTTCACTTTAGCAACACAACACTTAGATGGATTAAGGTAACGTGTCCAACGTTACGAACTAAGTACACGTCTTGCAAACAGGCTGGACACCTAGACAGTCAAAAGTAAGTGCGTTATTGAATAGGTTCATATGGAATCGCATCACGAATGCGCAAGCAAACTTCTGGGTTTGTCCAACTGTTTGGCTGATCCTTCTATATCATCCAAAATTATTTCAACAATGTTTTTTTTTTTTTCGCTGTGTACGATAAAAATAATAACAGGCATTGCTGACGTGCTCTTCTTCTATAATATTACGTATATGGTTCTATTTCCCTCGGAGGAAGGACTCTGTCTGTAATGCACACAGTTTACGAACAAGAAATTGACTACAAAAACAGTGAAGGACCAAAACAGCGACTATGGTGATTTTTTTTTGTTTCCTTTTTCGCGTTTCTTTTTAATCAGTATTTTTACCACCTGTTTCTGACTCGGGAATTTCAACAAGTTCAATTTCATTCCCTCTCATGATGGCCATTTCTCGCTCTCCCTCTGGCAAAACAGAAGTAACATTACTACGGTACTTTTCTGTACTATTTTATTTGTGTAAGACCACTGATAACATTTACTTTAGAGGTCGAATGTTCTCTTAGGTTCTTATATGTACGATGTAATTTATAGCCTAAATAAGTGCAGTGTGAACCATTAATCTATCAAATCAAAGTAATTACAGTGGAGATTAACTGCAATTCAATTAATTGCCAACTAAATCCCACTGACATTGAATGACTGAATGTAATTACAATTGCTTTCCACAACAATTACTTTCAACTGATTAATTCATTGCAATTGATTATCAGTGGTTAATGTCCCGATGGAATAAAAATTGACACTTATTCATTTCAATTGTTAATTGTAACTAACAATTAAACCTACAGATGACTTGCTAATTGTTAATTCAATTGCAATTTGACTAACATTAACGTATGCAAGCTAGTTGTTTAGACTCCTGAATGTTGCCTTGGAATTATAGTTTGGAGCCTAAGAGCAGGAGTTGGCCATACCTCATAGGAATGGTTAAGTGACTTAATGGCTATCTTCAAAGCATATTTGGATCTACTATATCGCACACTTATTCTGACTGTGACAGCTAAAAATATATAATACAACCATTCGTGCTCCTTAATCAATTATTGTACCCAAAGGTAAAACTCGTACACAACATAAAACTACTAGTAACTGATTTTAACAAGATAAACTGTTTGGAGTATACATAAACAGGATATATACTTTGACTAAACTTCTGATTTTGTGCAAGTGTAAGTAATGCAACATAAATAACTGTAGAAATTAATCCCCTGTTTGAAACAAATGTACCATTAAAAATTATTCATGTACAATATAGGCTGCATCACTTCTTAATATGGAAATAATTACCTTAATAAACATATAGCTGAATATTCTCTCTCTCTGCATATATATATATATATATATATATATATATATATATATATATATATATATATATAATGGATGCAATTAAATAGTTAAATAAAATGTATAAATAGTTAATTCTAAATAATTAAATTGTGATATTATGATATGTTATAACGAGAGTTTAAATTTGTACTTCAATTGTTTCTTAATCCATCTATTTACAAGATATTACATATTCAGCATCTACACTATGAATTCACATGATGTTGCATAATATATGAAATAGTGTACGATTATTATCTACTAAATGTCAAGAGCTATATTTAAATCATAGTTATAATTGGAGTATAATGTGTAATGTCTTGCATATGTTTCAACGTTGATGTATGCTTTTCCATTGTATTTACAATCATTTTATCAATATATCTTTAATGCTATGAATGATGTGATACTAAAACAATGCTTGAAATTCAAGACTTGGATGAACCAGTGTTACATATGAAACTCGTGAAATTTATTGAATCGTCTCGAATTTAAAAAATTCTTCTCGCCTCTGTTTCGTCTCATTTCTGAGACGAGACGAGAAACATAAATGTGTTTATTAGATTTGTTTATTTGACTCTATTTTTATTTCATAGCCTATATTTATTGTTTTAGGATTTGGAGGCAAACTATTGTAAAATATCACAAGATTAAGATGAAAATTTCTGTTTCAATTTATCATTGTCCATACGAATACCATCTTCGTCTATTCCCTCTATTTCCCGATTATCTTATTAAAATGGGGTAAGTATAATTATGATTCCCACAAAAGTTTCAGCTAAGTAAATTACTCTAGATGATACTTTTATCTTTTATTTCCACTGTATGTCATAAGTTCGTGTGTGTGTGTGTGTGTGTGTGTCTGCAAATGAGCGACTCGGGCGAAACAAAGATAAGCACTAGTTCTAGTGGAAATGAGTAATTAGGTGGAATAGGTTGGAACTGAACCACAGAAAAATATTTAGGTAGTCTAATTTCGGAAATATACCATCATATGTATGTGCCACTGTTGAATTGCATAAGACTGGTGAACCTACTTTCCCAGTTTAATCGCAAATTATAAAACGCGACACATCATTATGTTCGCCGGGGACACTCAAATATTAAATCATTTATACACAAAGAGTGAAAAGTGGATGATTGAACCGAGAGTAGAACCTAATATCTTCGACGTAGTGTGCCGACGCATTAACCACTATGCTACACAGTCAACTCCCAGCATAGCAATAAACTTTCTCACTCTTGAAGTCGGTGTTCTTTCACTCCTACCACGTGGTTTGTACCACAATTTCCTGTTGTGCTTGGACAATCCACTGTCCATACTTTGAATGCCTCTGAGTGCTGTATTATCACTATATTAACTAAACAATTAAGCAACCAAATTTAGCACACCAACTTCTTTATAAATGTGAATTCAGTAATACACAAAGGGTGAAAATTCACAGCTGTAGAGGAGTTATGCTTCAAAATATGGTTGTTTCCTTCTTTCGTTAATATAATTAAGTCAGTTCTTAGAAAACATGCAATAAACTTCAACAGCATGTCTTTTTTCTTTTCTTGTTTTACTACTCATTTTTAAAGATATTTTTGTCGAGTTTATGAATTTCCTTCTCTCTCTCTCTCTCTCTTTTTTTTTTTTTTTTTTTTTTTTTGTAATCTCAATTCATACAAAGCGCTCATATTTGCTTTTATAAAAGATTATCTTTGTTTTACTCTGCACAAAAGTAATGTTTTCCTGACTATCATTACTCATTCTGCTCGCATAAAAATGAGAAAGTTAAATAAAAATGTTTATTCAATCTGAGCAAATAATACCATTTCAAAATGACCGTAGCTTTTGTTCTTTTATTTCGAATATATTTTTAATGTTCTCTAAATATTATCTTTTGTTGTGATTGTTAATTGTACTTTTCAATTATAACTATAAGTGAGTGTACTTCAGGTTACGCGTAGTTGGTTGGCATTGATGCTCCAGTGATGGAATGAGTCACGAACTTCGTAACCTGTGACGTGAAACACGTCAGATTCTTCCATAACCACGAATCCAGGTAACCCAAACATGCATGTGACCCGATCTGAACGTGAGACAATGAAACATGTGGAAAACGGTAAATGTGTTATATAACAAATTTACGAAAACATATCTTTTATCATTGAACCTATCAATTATTTTCTCTTCTGTGAGCATACGATGGTACTTCCAAGTTTTAGGTATGCTAGTGAAATACAACGCCATCTGTAACAAGCCATTCATGGTATAGAGCACAGTCTATGGAAGCCATAATATATTAGTTTCAACTGTGTATCTGCGCCAATTTGTTAGAAGTATCATTTGTTTCAGTTACCATTTATTCATCAGTCGTGAATCATTATACACTGCGACAATGCCGAAGGCTGTTGTTGTCAAGGCGGGAGTGAAGAGTGTGGCTTCGGAAAAAATCAGCATTCACCATATAGCTCAGATTTAGCACTGCAGTTTCGGCAATAATAACAGTGTGGTTGGAGCGCTGTCATGCAGTGTATGAATTCAAAGCATATGGATTGATCCAAATGACTTCATCCAAAAAAGTGACGCAGCTAGAGACTTGGAAATGTATACATATATTTTCCATGGAGGGCACTACATTCCATGAACGACTTAAAACCATTGCTGCAATATTTCAGGATCTGGCCAGAAACTTTTTGAAACATTCTCGTGTGTAATTTGAACAAATATGGGTTTCCTTTAGATTTTTTAATTGTTTATTTTTATGAACTGTTGACATACTACGTGGATATTGGTATAGGAGATTCAAATTCGAAAATGAAGTGAAATGAAATCTTTCAGTTTTACGTCCCACAGTTAAGCCAACTAGGCTAATGGAGACGGTGGTGTTGAGAAATGAATTTAATTCTGGAATGAAGAAAATGGGAGGACACGCCAGAACTCCGAGAAAACTTACGAACACTGTGTTTGTCCATCTCAAAATACACTTGGTGTAAGCTTGTGGAAAAAGTTCATCAAAATAAGAGAAAAAGTTCATATGAACCTATGGCGAAAAGTCCATATTTTCAGCGCTAGGGTTCTCCAAAATCGCGAAAAAGCCAAATTTCAAGAGGCTTTATTACGAATTCGAGAGACTGTGGATGCTGGTCCTTAGCAGCTTAAAGGAAGTCACGCATACGCAATCAAAAATTTCATTTTCATTAATGTTCAATGGGTGTACAGATATTCCCTGCAGGTGAAATTCCAAGACATGCCATCAACCGAATTTTGAGATAGGCTATTACATTATGATTGGTCCGAAGAAGGCAAACGATAAGCTTTGATAGCAGTGAACACGGAATCCTTTTGCGCGATGTCGGAAGTGTTTAGGATCGTCAGCAGCACGGTCTCTTGTGCTCGAAAAGACGCATAGTGCGATTTTTTTCTTTCACGGCTAAGTGAAGAAAACGTGAAATATACCGTGACGAAATACATATCATCACACGTTATTCCGAACACAAAGAAACATGGAACTCCGGTTCCTAACACCTCCGCCTTCCCTCCGAAGCATTGGAAGTCCACTGTTGTCAAAGTTTACGTCCAGCCTAGTTTGGACTCTTCTTGAAATTAGGGTATATATGAAGACTCTATTGAAAACATATCTGAGAATTACACCCTGTAGGGAATACCCTCTAGGCCTATTGACAATTGATGAAATATGCAATTTTGGATTGTGTATGCGTGGTTTTCTTTACGCTGATAAGAACCACCATCCATAGTTCCTGGAATTCAGAATAGGACCTATTGAAATTTGGCTTGTTCGGGAGTTTGGACAGCCCTAGCTTTGAAACTATGCACTTTTTGCCATCGGTCCGTATGAACTTTTTCTCTTATTTTGATGTGAGAAATCACCTCTTACAGTTTGTCGGTATAGTCGTTTAATACTACATATATATATATATATATATATATATATATATATATATATATATATATATATATATATATATATATATAGATAGATAGATAGATAGATAGATAGATAGATACAGGGGTGAACAAAAAATCTAACAACACTTCACACAGTTCACGTAAGTTTGACCCTCCACTGTACAACGCGGGTTGAGGTTGCCAATCGTTTTTTTCTTTTAAATGTGTCATACGGACCTTCCTCTTCCGTCAGCAGTAATTCGTTTACCTGTGAGTGTCGTGGTGTGAAAGTGGTGCGGTAAAATATTCGACCTGATCATTGGTGCTCGTCCGGTTGGAGTTTCAGTAGCACAGTGGCGAACATTGTGGGGGTATCGAAAGGCATTGTGTCCAATGTCACTAGGGCATACACAACTCATGCTCTAACGACGTTTGCAAAGCGCAGCAGTGGTCGAAAGACAATCCTGTCAGATAGGGATCGGAGGGCATTAAAACGGATTGTAGCCGCTAAAAAGAAGACCATTGCAATGAAAATTACGTCTGAACTCTATTCCGGCCTACAGAATCCGGTTTCATCGAAAACAGTGCGACGGGAACTTCATTACATGAAAGTTCATGGCAGGGCCGCTTTCGCCAAACCCCTGGTCACAGCAGTAAATGCAAAGAGGCGTATCCAGTGGAGCAAGGACCACAAGGCGAGGACTCATGAGCAGTGGAAACACGTAATGTGGTCTGATGAATCGACCTTCACCTTGTTTCCAACAACCGGTGAAGGTCGATTACGGTTACGTATTACGTATTAAAAACACCGCCGCAGACCTATGATACAGACGATCTGCTCCCAACTGTAAAGCATGAGGGTGGTTCTGTTACAGCATGGGCAGTGATATCGTGGTTTTCCGCAGGTCCTGTCATAGCCCTGCATGGAATGATGAATGTCAAGGCGTATGAGGCCATTTTGCGGCACCAGGTTTTACTCATAGTCCAAATATTGTTCCCTGATGGTGATGACATCTACCAAGATGATTTGGCACCCTGTCACGCTACAAAAACGGTGAAATCATGATTTGAGGAGCATGACCAGGAGCTATCACACCTCCCCTGGGTCCCACAATCACCAGATCTGAACATCGCTGAGCCATTGTGGTCTGAGTTAGAAAGACGTGTTCGGTCTAATTTCCCTCCTCCTGCATCCGTTAAGAAACTGGAGCGTGTTTTGGAGGAGCAATGGTACAAAATTCCACACACCACGATTCAGGAGCTGTATACGTCCTTTTCACGTCGGATCCAAGCTGTTTTGGTCGCAAAAGGAGGCCCCACACCCGTACTATATATGATTTTCATACTTTTGCAAACGTTTTAGATGTTTTTGTCCAACCCCTGCATATATATATATATATATATATATATATATATATATATATATATATATATAAAGACCTCAAGTAAATTTCGATCTAAATGCCATTTTCTGAAGTTTCGACTTATAACGTACCGTAGTCGGGACAGGATTTCACAAAAGAACTGATATATGCGCTATCTAAAAATATTCTTTCAGAATCCCAAGGAAATCACGAAGCAATATTTTATAGAGGGAGCCTGGCTACAGGCATATAATTTGAAGTACTCTTCAAGTACCTCTATAACATTGTTGCAGAAGTACCACAGGATTCTGAAACATGGATTTGTGGATAGGGCACATACTAGTTCCTAAGTGAAGTCTTGATCCGACTACAGTAGGTCCAATAATTTTGGAGCTATGGGCCTTTAAAGTTCATTTTTTCATGTTTTCGGCAGCCTAAAGGAAGCATTTGTGCACCCACGATTGTCTATACTTTTTGTGTTATCTTGGTGTCAGAAATCACCTCCCAAACGCTATCGGTGTTGTTTTGGAACACCCTATATATATATATATATATATATATATATATATATATATATATATATATATATATAGATAGATAGATAGATAGATAGATAGATAGATAGATAGATAGATATGCGGAACTAGGCGATTCAGTGATGCCTTCACAAAAGATCCCCATTCATTACTGTATTTGCCAACTGGATATAGTTTCTAAAATTTGGTACATCTATCTGTGTGATATCTATCTTATATTGTTGTCACATCTACACGTAGGTTTTCATAATGATGTTTAGTCGATTGAGTTTCCAGTTAAAATTCCAAAAAACATTTCTATTTTCTTCCATTCTGGCTACATGACCTACCCACATTAACCTCCTAGACTTAATGATCCTAACAATGTTAACTGAACATTATAAATTAGTTTGTTGTTATGAATTGTCTTCATTCTCCATTCTAGTCCATCTTGGGTCCGAATATTATTTTCAAATACTTTCAGTCTACCCTTAAAGCAAGCGACCACGTTTCGCAACCGTATAGTATAATAGACAATTATTTGGTTTTATATTTTGAGCTTCAAATTTTTCGATAGGATTCTCATAGACAAAAATTATCTATTTTTATCTACCTGTAAAGATAGAGAGATAAATAGATAGATATACATATAAGGAACGTAGTAAATTACTTTACCCGACTCTAAATCGAATAATAAGTAATTAAGTAAATTGTGAACAAGATTTATGAAACTGTTCATAAATAATGAGAAAAATAAAATTTCTTCCTTTTTAAGTGTGTAATGTAGGCTATTTCTTTTTTTAATTTGTGGCAGTAATATTATTTTGTTAAAACTATGACATTAGTACATTGTAATGGTATATATACTTAGAATTCGTACTTTCCACTTGCTCGTCATGTTATTTTATTCTTAGGTCGTATCGTGGCAGAAACTGAATCCCAGACAAACATTTGTTACGACCATCATCCCTTGCTAATAAAGGGAATTTATCGCCTTTTGCAAATAAACCCCGAAGGCAAAAGCTGGAGTTTCCGGAAATTTGCATGGAACGAACACACAGAGATGTTTGCATACTGGACTCTGTCAGCCAGACCTTGAGGTTTCTGGTTTCAGGAAAACCCAAAAGTAAAACGATGGAAAGGCAGGGAGAGAGAGAGAGAGAGAAAGTTTCTGGAGAATAGAATAGAAAAGTCCCTCAGGGATCCTCACCCATCCCACTATTTCCGAGGCTAAATCTGTCCTCAAACTAAACAACCAGTTGTTGTGTTTCTGTGGATTTTGAGAGAGTCTGTTGATTCACTCAAAGGTATCATTGCACAGTATACTCTATTCCTAGGAGAATTGCAGGTGTTGACAGACAATGCTATTTTCAAATAATAAGGGCAGCTGTTGTACAGTGTTGTATGGATACTAGAAATTAAGTTTACCTCTAAAATGTGTCAAATTGTACCACTGATGATGTTTAAACTTGGGCTCGACCAATGCTTGTCTCTGAATCTGTAATAAGGTAAACACAACAAACTTTACGAAAGAAATGATAATTAAAGGAAATTTTTGAAAGAAAACAGTCAAATTTTGCCGTATTTGTTATAATTGTTATAATTGTTATAATTGCATTTTTCAGAATAAATACAAACCAACAAAAGAGTTTGTTTGATACAATTGTAATGACTCCTTTCTACTAGGCAGACTTTTTAACTGTATAAAATTCCAGCAAGATGAATAAGTCAGTTTGGATTTCAAAATCCATGTCGGTACACCTACTGTCAATGAAGTCACTATAATTACATACTAGGCAAGAATCTGCAATTAATCATTTATCGGAATCACATGCCTACTATTATGGGCTGAACCTATATCCAGCCGAATAAATAGTGTGTGTATTAAGCATTGACTACTCGACAGGGTTAATAAGGGAGCACGGTTGCTCAGTAGTAGGGCGTTCACCTCAGATGCGTCTGGTCCCTGGTTGAATCCCAGCTCGTGCCAAGTGGGCTTTGTGGTGGTCAAACACGGTGTTCGTGGGCTTTCTCAGGGTTCTCCCATTTCCTCTCACTTTATATATTCCACCATTGCATTCGTTTCTCATCATCACTGTCTTTTATAGCTTAGCCGGAATAAGTGAGGAACGTAAAACTGGAAGATTTCGTTTCATTTCATTTCGGCAGGTTAACATAATTTCAATGTAGTTTACTCTATATTTATCCAATGTAACGAAATCAAAGTTTCAGTTTAACTAAAAATTAATAAGTTATACTGTGGAACACAAGAAAGAACTATGTGACACAAATATAAGTTTGCTAATATGCTATTTGGAATTTCATGTCATTACTTAACGTGGGATGCGGGTCACTGCTTTGGTTTGTATCCAAGACAAGTACTGCTATCTAAAACTGAACCCAGGACTATGTGCACAGAAAGGCACGAAGTAGTCATCAAGGGAAATTTGTTACGATTTGCTGATTTAATGTCCAAGTATCAGAAACTTTCTTGCAAACACTAACTACATACGATTATATGCTTTTCTCAGTATTCTTAAATAACTTAAAATAGGTAAGGGTCACTTTTAACACTTAACGCCACATTTTGATATTGGCTAATTTATATATGAAGAGATTGAAAGTTATTTACTTGATAATACTCAAGCACTATTGTCAAAAATCTTGTTGATATTATACCTTCGTCGAACATAGTAAGGATATTATCGCGTGTTCCATAAAAGTGTGGGCGAAGTGTTCTAAGTCACCCCACCTACGGAACATAGCTTAAACAACAAACCCGGAACAATTTTCGAATAGAATACAAATAATCTTAATCCTCCATCCGATACTCTATCTATCTTCATATTTTGGCTTTAATCATAAGAAAACCATTCAATATTACATCCTAATTTGCATTTTGGGATTTGAAGGTCAGCCACTTGTTTTTTTAAAAAAATCTAAGTAATTATCAAATTATGAACGCGATGACTTCTACGTATTCATGTAGTTATTACAGCTAAGTTTTAAAATACATTCTACTATGACAGTGCTGTACCGAAAAGAGACTACCGTGTTTTAACGTGTCCTCTATATTATACGGTATTAAGAAATATTTAAAATACCATATTAATATATGAATACTAAATCGAGTATGTCATGGTTAAGGAATATTATATTCAAAATTCCGAAATCATTGAAAAGATAATCAACATATGTTGTTATTATTAATAATAACTTTATTATTACTTTTAAATCCTCTGTTTGATAAAACTCTACTGAGTGTGTAACTTAGTAAAGGCATAAACATGTTTTAGAATCGTACTATCTAAATGTTTGGCATGTCTCTATATAAAATATAATACTTCTCTATTTCTATGTAGTATATTCGAAGAATATATTACATATTCGTGAACTGCACATATGTAAATTGCAATTAATGCAAAATATAAGCCAAGAGCCTAACTTTGCAGGATAGTAAAATTTACAATATGAAAAATGCTACGAGCTCGTACGATTGTGAGCGATATAATATCGTTGTTTAAACTTTCGTGCTACAAAACTTTGATAACAGAATGCAATACAAACAGTAATTTTATAGAGTAATAACCATAAACTGTATTAGACAGCTAAATGATAACAAAGAGCGCATTTAACGTAATAATATTATAGAGTGAAAGAAGTTCTGTATGACATTAGTAAATCATATCAACGTATTTCGTGTAAGATATTTTACAGTACATGCAACGATGTGATATTTGCTAGGAATAAAATAACATTGAAATATATTTTCTATCATATATTTCTAAATACTATTCTGGGATAAAATCAGCATATACTCTGAACAATCGTGTCTGTACATGATATTTGCAGCAAAGTACTTTTGTTTATCTTTCCGTCCATAATTGCCATATATTACTTCATTTCCACTTAAACGTGTTAGATTCTAAAGGTTTGTTTGTGTGAATTTCAATCTTACAAGTATCATCGCATATGCCGTTTAATATAGTACACGTTTGTAAAAATCCTTTGTCGCTGCCGCAGTTTATATTACACTACGGAGTATAATCCAAGAAAAAAAGGAATACATACCAGCGATATAGAAACCATTTATATAGACTGTTTAGGAATAATTTTATTTGTGTTTTCCAGAGTTGTTATCATACTTGTTGAACTATAAAATTTGCGACACATATACTTTCATTATCACATGTAACAATTGCGTTTATTTTATTTGTTTTCATCAACGTTTGAAACAAAATAAAGCTAATATTTATTCTCTCCTTTGCTGTCCTACACACTTTGATTATAGCTTACCTACACTAAAATTTCTTCTAAAAAGAATTAGTGGGAGGAAAAAAAGTTGAGGCAGACCGGGTTAATATGCAAATAATCCCATATATGGTTCGGAAGCTATTTATGCAATGTTGTGCGACAGTCTAGGAAATGTTCGGTGCATTACATAATCACACGGAACCATCTCTGAAGCATAAGTTTCCAAATACATTGTTCGAGGACTATTACGTATGTTCTGCAGAGTGAGAATCTATATAACCCTTACTGTCAATAGTACAATTATTTTCATCAGTTACAGAGTGAATAGCATTTATGTTACACTCATATGAGATAGAAGAATAATTACCATAAACATTGTTATATATATATATCTATATATATATATCTATCTATATATATATATATATATATATATATATATATATATATATATATATATATATATATATATATATGTACGAGGTGTGGCAATTAAATAACGAGTCTGGTGATGTATTGCAAAGAAAGTTACAATTGACTTCTATCCCCTTCAATATATTCCCATCCTTTATCTATATACCGCTGCACACGTGCCTTCCATTGTTCAAAGCAATGCTGTAGGTCATCAGATGTCATACTGTTCAAGAACTCTGCCGTTTTTTGTTTCACCTCTTCCACAGAGTCAAAATTTGTTCCCTTCGATGCACTTTTCACTTTTGGGAATAGATGAAAGTCACAGAGAGTCAGATCTGGGGAATACAGAGGATGGTCGAGCACACGAATGCGCTTGGCTGGTAAAAATTGCTTCACAGAAAGGGAATTATGGGAAGGCGCATTATCTTGGATGAGGATCCATGCATCGTTCTTCCACAAATCCGGTCTCTTCTTCCTTATTCTTTCAACCAGCTTGATTAGGACTTCTTTTTAGTAGGTCTGATTCACCGTTTGACCCTGAGGCACCCATTCAGTCATGATGATACCTCTGATATCGAAAAAAAAACGTTGAACATTGCCTTCACTTTGGACTTGCTCATTCGTGCTTTTTTCATTCTTCGCGATGTGGGGGTCTTCCAGTGCATGGATTGACGCTTAGTCTCGAGGTCATGCTGGAAAATCCATGTGTCATCACATGTGATGACACGTGTTAGCAAGTCTGGTTCTGCTTTAAGTCGTTCCATGACATCACAGCAAATGGTCTTTCGAATGTCTTTTTGTTCCTGAGAGGTTTCTCGGGACAATTTTTGCGCAAACTTTTGTCATGTTTAAATTGTCATGCAAAATTTGTCTTACTGTCTCTTTTCTAATGTTCGTCATGTCTGCGACCATCCGAATACTGAGACGTCTGTCTTTCAATATAAGTTCTAATTTTTAAAAACATTTTCGTCCGTTCTTGAACTCGAAGAGCGTCCGGGTCGTTCATCATCTTCAACCTCCTCCCTACCCTCTGAGAATCGTTTGTGCCATTCGAAAACTCACGTGACATAGCATTATCACCATACACTTCTTTTAACATTGCACAACATTCCGTCGGTGTTTTGTTTAATTTCACCAGAAATTTGATGTTAATGCGCTGCTCAACTTTACTGTTCACCATGATTCCGGCTACAGAACATTGTCCTCTTTATGCAAGCCTGCAAAGAAAAGAAAAGCCTTCAGAATCATGAAACAAACAGTGGCTGCTCCTGAAGATTCGAGATCAACAACACATCATTAAGTACCTCCCCGCACGATCCTGCGCGACAGGAGGTGGGCAGTCTCGTTATTTAATTGCCACACGCCCTATATATATAGCTTTATCAATTTGCTGAGCTATAAAAGACATTCATTTATACAAGGAATGTGGTTGCCATTAAGACACACTCATTTGAAGTCATAATTAGATTTAAATATATACATATAAAAAGCATATTAAAACCTTAAGAAAATAAGGACCTGCAAGACCCCCAAGTGTAAATTCGTGAAGCCTTTAAATTGTTGACTTCATTTGGTAACAACCCAGTCTGAAATTTATTACATGCTTAAATATGATGAATAAATATGTAATGTAAGATGCCATAAAATCTTGGGGTTAAAAGAATACTTATTGTCTACAAAATGAAACATACATCATATAGGGTCCTCTCAGGTCCCTATTTGTCCTTTCAAGGTTAAATATCAATATACAATTGCATTAGAAACAGATAAATCTTTAGATACCCTTGAAAGAAGTAAAGCCCTGTGTTAAGTTCTAACGAAATTTTCTATAAAGTTTCCTCACACCATAATTTTTATGTTCTATCATGCGTTACCTCCTTCTATTTACAAGGCATGAAATACAGGAAAAGTAAACATTTTATCAAATCTTAATGTTTAAAACTTAATAAACACGTTCTAAATCACCACAATTTGATCGTCCGAAATCACCCCTATAACTCAAGGCTACGTGTAGATTATTTTTGGACAAATATTATAATATTTCCTACTATATATTTCATGCTATATTCATATGTATTTTTATGATACTGGTATTGCAAATTATCACTAGCGTACTGAGTTTGTTTCCTTGCAGCAGTTTCAGATTCTGCCTAACTTGACAAAATGTGTTTGTAAATTGCAGTTTACTAGATTTGTTTTTAAAATTTACTTTCTCCCTTGGAAAGCATTACTGGAAGATATCCACTGCAGTTCGTATCCTTCTACATGATTAGCAATCATCCAGTTCCGAGGTTGCATTTGTACAGATGGAAAGATATTCCACGCATAGATATTATTGAAGTTGGCAGACAGGTTGGTGAAATTTATGTTAATGCAAAGTTGTGTCTTTTAACTTTCAATGTGTGCAACATTTTATTTGCTGTTTTCTCTCAATATTGCTCAGTTTGACTTTTTTTTCTAGTTTTTAAAACCATTTTTCAAAACTTAGAAGTAAGTTAAAACAGATGTTTCAACAGCAATAATTGAAACAGAAGTAAGTTAAAACTAAAACCACCAGGACTTCCGTTTCAGCTATTATTTGGATCTAAAAATAGTTTTAAAATTTTTGTGAGCATATCTTTAGGAATTGTCTTGTTTGGAGACATTACTGTATGTATTAAGTTACCCTATTTTTTGTAATGGAAATGTTCTTGTTCAGATTCTAATTTCTTATGGTGATAAGAACTATGAAACACATACGGTTGATGGACAAGGTATTATAAGAAGGTAGCTTAAATGCTCAATGAATGTTAAAAGAGAGTAATTTAATAATTCATCTTTAATGTATTTCTTTTAAAATAATCCATGATAGACACTGTAACCCTAAGTCATCTATGTCAGATTGCCGAAGGTAGTAGATTGGTGTTCTTCCAACACTCAAGAAGATGAGATCAATAATTATTTTCCTTCCGCGAGAACTTCAGGAGTAAATAATGTTGCTAAATTTATCATATCTGAATATAGTCGCACAAGAAGTCTGTGTGTCTGTGCTCCGATTCTCCCCCCCCCCCCGCCCAAAAAAAATTGAAGTAACCAAGGGTGAAATCATAAAAACAATAAACAAAATAAGATAATCTGAAGATATTTAAAGTCATTGAAACAATAACAGTTGATTAAAGTGGTTATACTTGCTGGAAAGAATAGTTGCAATGGATACGAATGAAAATCATTATGTATAAATAATAATGTTAACGAAACTTAAGAATTAAGGAACCAAAAATTATCTATCTTAAACAATGAGTTCCCATATTTAAATGAAAATTCTGCTTCAAAAGAGATGCAGAAACACAATTATTTCATGAGTGGAAATTAGAAAAATTTTTTGGAAAAATTTTAGTTTTTGGAAACCCATGAGTATTACGTCATGACTTAAATTACAGGATTGAATAAAGTCTATGCTGTATTCCATTAAGTTGTATTCACAGCTTAAACTATGAAATATTTAGTAATTTAAGTTATTCAATAATCAAAACTAATAATATTATGTAATACAATATTTCAAAAACTTACGGCAAATGAAGAAGGCGAATTTGAAATTCAATTGTAAAAATTTCTTTTCACTTACCTGAAAGAGAAAAGAGAAAACATATATTAACTCAAATACGAAAACATTCTCAGCATTTCAAATTAAAGATTCACTATGTACCATTTTCTCTCTAGTTTCAACGATTTGGAAATTTTAAAATGTCAATTTACTATACTAAAAAAATAGGATTTTTCACGTTTCCCATGTCATGTTTCAATTTATAAACTTCCCTGACACGCGTTAAATATCTGATTTAAAAATTTAACTTGAAAAAATTAACCATTTGTTGAAATTAAACCTAATATTGTGAATTAAGGAACGGTATTTTCAAAGGACCCAACCAACTTTCGGCGGCTGGACATTTTGTACAATAAAAGCATAATTTCCAGAAAAATAAGCCAAAATTGTATTTGTTCTTCAGATTGTTTTCTTCAGTGTTCAGATTGTTTTTGTTTTCTTTCCGAAATATTGTTTGAATCTTCGAAATATGGTGTTGTATTTTTATTGCAAGTGAAGAACGTTTATTTTTATTTCTGGTATTAGTACATTTAGATAAATACACATCTATAAGCAATTAAACTTGAAATTACATTCTTTCTTGGTATAATATATCTTCAAACATTGCAAATTTGTGACTTTCGATGTCACCTGTTTAGATGGATTGGGATAATTTTATATTCAAACTTAATTAAATAAACAATTTACATATAACAGGCTCTACTTTCCCTGATAGTTTCTTTCTAAATCAATTTATGAGTCACTAAGTCTGAGTAAAAGAAGTTAACGCAAACCCCTAGAAACGCAAGAATCAATGGATGTTGTCAAACACAAATAGCTGTCATCCGAGTTCTGAAAACATAAATTATGATTTTGAAATCTGTAATCTATAGGAATCCATAAACAAGAAATTATTTTATTATAAAATGGTAAAGCAACGAATTACCTTTTTCTTGGTACATTTTCACATGGGCGGATCATGTAGTATCTTCACTAGATATGAAATATAGATACCATACATATATACAAATCGACTGAAAGCTAGGAGCTACTTGCTTAGGCCAATCATTTATACGGTTCAGTCCAGTCCCGAGTAGTGCAATCAGATCAGGTACTATTTGACTTTCTAATGCTAGTGATGTTCATAAAAGCGCATCTTTAAACTAACTGGGCACAATAGACTGGGTTACATCAAACCGCATTGTGCGAGATCATAGGGATAAAAATTATCTGAGAGTTTTCTTTTTATAGCACTGAACATATTGCCCCAAGTTCATGGTATATGTATTCTACCTACAGTACATACAAGAGATTTATTAAAACTATTATAAGAGAATAATAGATAAAGTTAATATATCATATAACTTTATCTACAACTTACTGAATGTACAGAATAAATTGCACTTCACGATAGATTATTAATATTGTTAGTCTAAATTGTCGATGTAAAACTAAAAGCAAACCGTGTTGTTCATCTAAATTAATCATATTTAAAACTCAAAAGTTTTGTTTGATTTCCAAAATATGATATGTGTAAGTATGATAAGTTTTGCACAATAAATGCGTCTGTTCGTCTGTCCCTCTGTTTATTTGTTAACAAGTGTCAGAGAAATCAAAGATATCAAGAAGCATTCATTTTTGATAGTCGGATGTATTATTCCAAGAATATGTTCCAGTTCCTACTTTAAATCTCTGTTAACACCATGACATGGTTGTAACTATTTCTAGTTTCAATATTGGATCTTCATAGAACACAAACGGTAGATAATAACGATACATTGTTTGTAAAAGAGATTAAGCGCTTTTCGACTAACTGTAAGATTCGTTTTAGTCATTATTCGTCTATTGAAACTAGAATATATACTTAATTCCTTTTCGTTTTAATATTAAATCCATAACAGGAAAAAGGAGTAAGAAATCGAGAGAATATTTGTAATGCAGATAATCCCATCCTAGAAGATTACTTCATCAGAAGCTTCACAAATTTGGCGACCACTGATCTGATCGATGTAATACACTTTTTAGGCTAGCTATCATGAGTGAGTTTTACTTGGGTTTTTCTCATTCAGATCTGGCAAATGACATGATAGTACGTAACATATAGGTTTCAGGACACTTCCAATTTTCTATCGTCTTTCGATGGATACTGTACTCACCGAAGTATGCTATCCGTTATACGTAACAAGATTAAGTCCAAAAATGACGGTATTGTTCAGAAATATGTATATAAAAAACTAAATAATCCAAGAACTTATCATCCTTGAAAAATGCAGGGTATTAACTGCCCCATGCTTTGAACGTCCATGCTTGAGGGTAAATTTTTAGGTAATGTGCTTGAAGGTAATGTGTTTCGAGAAAAAAATATTTTTTGTGGTTCTAACAACTATGTTCTTTTATGTTAATAATAACTTCTATATATTTTTAAAATTCTGCTGGAACATACTATTTATTTATCTAAAGTATATATTAAAATACTTTGTTAAGTATCAGACTGTGCCTGTCGTTGTTTGCCTTCACCTGTCTTTACATAATCATCATAGTGATATACACATTGTTGGAAAGAATTTTAGAAGTGGAACACAGAACTACATTCTGGATATCTACATTTCTACTATCAAATAATGGTAGAAACTTGTGTGCTAGAAGTCTGCAGGCCCTTTCTCTGCTGATAAATTTAAATGCACAAGCATGTTCTCCTTGTAATGACAAATCGGAAGTCCGGAATTCTAATGACCCCAGTAGGGAAGAAAGCGTCTGTAGAACGTGAGTTGGGAACCTTCTCCCCAAAGTCTCAAAGTGGAACTGCAGCACCAAGAAATGAAGAACAGTTCTTATGATGGTTTCTCCAATATCAAGTATGAATATGCTTGTCTATTAATATATATATATATATATATATACTTGCCAAATTTACACTGACATATGTAACAACAATAACAACAAAACGTTACAGAATATCATTAAAATCATTTATAAATATTTACATTTTTATTTTGGACAATGAGAATTTCAAAATTCTTCCAGGCTTAAAAATACCTATGATAGATTCAAGTCTGTTTGGTTTCAATAGAAAACCTAATCATGTGCGACATATAGACTATTGAGAGTCTAGATTTCGCGACTGCTATTTTTCTAATGAGTACTATGGCATTAAGTTTGTAAAAAGAGGCTGACACTTTATTTACCAAACTATCAGCTTATTTACCAGGAATCTGTTTCATACTATGTTCTGTGTTACTTTTATTATTTGATCTACGTAACACAGGGGCTCTATGACGAAAAATCGTTTAAAAGAAGATGAGAAGAATGCCCAGTTTGGAACGAGGAGCAGGATAAGAAATTTATCAAATATGCGAACACTACTTGACTATAAAGAAATCATAGTATTTTATCAGGTTGGTGCAATAATAATTGAGATTTTTCTTCGTTCAAATTTTGGTGCTTCATTTTGGGCGTAAATGTTTATTTAATAATGGATCTCTAATGCACCATTTTAAAGAACACGTAATTTTTCACGGTGGCTCAGTGGTAGAGCGTTCACCTCCGGTGGGATCCCTGGTTCGATCCTGGCTTGCTTTGTGGTGGATAAACGCCATTTTCGTGAGTTTCTTCTCACTATATTCATTCCACCATTTCATTCATTTCTCTTCATCACCGTTTCCTTTAGCCAAGCCGGTATAATTGTGGGACGTAATGTTGAAAGATTTAATTTCATTTTCATTCGTATTAATTTCTCTTCACAAATCCAAGTCATTGTACTTATTATTACAATTGGCACTGTTCTAACTCTGTTTTTGTTTGTTTGAGACACACTAAGTAATGATGGAAAGAGAGCAAATTCAATCACAATTATTCCATGAATTCAAATTGGGACGTAAAGCTGCAGAAACTGCTCGCATTATAAATAAGGTATTTCACAGAAGACCAGCAGTGAACGTAAATCTTACACATTGTTTCGAAACGTTTCCTCAGGGATTGATGGTAAGAAAGACCTGTGATGTCTTTGTAAGGTTGAAAACGAAAAATTAAGGACCATTGTTGAAGTGTATCCACGCAAACTAATTAGAAAAATTATCGGAGCAGTTCACGTTGACCATTTAACAGTAATTTGATATTTTCACCATGCGAGACAATCAGAATGCTCAATAATGAGTACCTCACGACGTGAATGAAAAAAAAAAAATCGGCAACATGAAATCTGTTCTACGCTTCGCTTATAGAACAAAAATAATCCATTTCTTAATATCATTTTGACATACGACTCATAATAGATGCTATACATAGCTGCCTTCGTTCCGCACAATGATTGGACAGCGATGAGGTAACAAAGTACTTCCCCAAATCCTAACAGTCTCAAGAGAAGGTAATGGTTAGTGTTTGGTTGTTGGCACGTTAAGTCATTCACTACAACTTCTTTAATCCTGACGAAACCATCACAAAAATAGAAGTATTATCAGCAAATCAATAGAATGTATCAAAGTTGTGTGTACAAATAAGGTTTCTACCTTGAATAAACCGAGATAAGTCGATTCCACTTTTTGTTCGCTCATTTTCATAGACCTATGCATATTTCTCATTGTATTCGTAACATGGATAATTTTATCTTGTTCCATTGTAACTACATGGTGGGTGCTCTCACATTCAACACACGTATTTGCATTTTCAAATCTTACATCTTGATTTCAAACCTAAAAGTGATTCAAATTCTACTTCAGTACAAGATTCTCCCTTTCCTTACATCAATGATGCACAAAGACGTTAAGAGTGATTTTTTTCAGAAAGTATGTTATGTAGGTGTAATACTTTGTGTATATCTTAGAACATACTTTTAGCATAGAATTCACTTGTCTATTTAGAGCATTTTTTGAGGCAGTGAATCTAATGGAAGAAAGTAGAAACGCTTTTAAAGTCTTGACTGGAAGACCAATCGGAAAACGACCATTAGGAAGACCTAGGCGCAGATGGGAAGACAATATTAAGATGGATCTCGCACAGATTGGAATACAAAGTAGAAACTGGATGCAGTTAGCTAAGGAGTCAGTGGAGAGCTTTTGTGAACGCGGCATTGAACCTCCGGGTTCCATAGGCCATAGAGTTAGTTAGTTGGTTAGTGAATATAATGCTTTGTTAACAACATGTGTGAGTCATAAATTATAGTTACTTTGTTCTCTCTTATTTAAATAACTCTTATTAGTTGTATACAAACAACTATTGAGTACCTGGATGCCCACTTCTCCATGTGCAAAATTAATTGAGATGTTTGTCAGCTCTGTTCTCCCACAGAGCGTTACTTTATCCTCTACTTTCTCCGTGGTTACGAACATGAGCATTTTCATCTGCATTCACACACAAATAAGGTTCGTTTCACATTGCGAAACTACTGTAAACTTAAAAACTATTATAACCCTATATATAACTGATCATACCAGAGCTATAACTTCCAGCTGTAATACAGGAAGAAGTACAGAGATGAAACATATTCTTGGGACACTAAATTTATATCAAAAAAAGATTTTATTACTTTCTCTTCCCATTTTGCTATGTAAAAATTAACATTTAATCCGAAAGTGGGTTAGATTTCTGCTACTTTTAGTCGCACTAGAGAAAAGAAGTCTTGGATTGAATATGTTCTCTGGATAGTGAATCTAGTGCAAAAAATTCCTTCTCGTCATCTCTTATCGTTCTGTCTCTGAGAAAATCTGTAGTGAAACCGAAAATAGTAGCAAATTTCTAACACTTCAGGTTTTAATATATAGATGCGGATAAGGATACCTGCATGGTTTCATGAGAAGATAAATCAATTAACAAACAACGCTTGTTGATATACATTATCGTATTTTGTTTTATGGCAACCAACGTTGCAAACGGAAACGATTAATTTATACCATACCTGGTTGCATTTTCGCCGATCCCAAGAGGTTCGTCCAATACATGGCTGAAGTAGCACTCTTATTGGCCACGTAAGGATGACGTCACAAAGATTCAAGTTCAACCTGCTACTATTCTTGTTGCTTTCGTTTCTCTGTTTTGTGTGTGTGAATGTTTAAAAACCGAGAGAGGAGATTATCAATATTATTATTTGTGAAATACATTGCATTATAATTTTTGATTTATGTTCACATCTTACGCGGTACAAATAAATTATCCTTAAATAAGTCTTCGTTCAAATAAAAGTGTTATAAAACGCACTTCACATGACTGCAATTTTAACATTTTTCTTAAATCACAGAGACAATATTAGCTGATGGTGCTCACAATTTCACAAGTAATAATATTGATAATCTCCTCTCTCTGTTTTTAAACCCGCATATACACAAAACAGAGAAACGAAAGCAACACGCATAGTAGCAAGTTGAACTTGAATCTTCGTGACGTCATCCGTATGTGGCCAATAAGAGTGCTACTTCAGCCATGTATTGGACGAACCTCTTGGGATCGGCGAAAATGCTACCTGGTTTGCCTAGAGCAAACGTTGTCTACCTGTGAGACGCAAGCCTCTGCTGGATAGTACGTACGACATATGGTGGTACACCAGTGGAAAAGGTTGACAGCCGCTGGACTATAGGATTACGGACAAGATGGAATACGTTAAAAGAAAATGCTTCGCGTTTTATATTACCGTTTTTGCTCTGATACCTTTTGACAGACGGTAATAGCCGTTCTATGAGGCTTCCGATATTTAGATCTGTGCATAGCATTCTCAGGAAGAAAAATAAACTTGATATTTACTTGTATTCAATGTTGAGATTGTTGAACTGTCGAGTGAATCAATTTCAACATCATTAATCATTGATCAGGCAACCATTAGAAGTTATGCAGCAAGTTTTTCTTTTTTTAAGTAAATACTTGAGAATTAACAAATTCACATTCAGGAAAGCTCTCAATACCAATACATGTCCAATGTGCTCTTGATTGTAAATGTGTGATTTTAAATTTGTGAGAACACACGGTCTTGGTTTGTTTAAGTAGCATTGAGAATATGAATCTCATAAACCTTATAAGTTTGGCGATGTTGTATTTCATCGTCGAATGTAATTGATAGCTCATACATAATTTTCTACTGCAGCAATTGTCATTCCTGAGAAATTGATTACTAGGACTAAAAGTTTAGCGGAGATCCTCGGATCACGATATATGTATGCACAGTGTAGTCTTTTGTCTGCTGAGACTGTTATCACAAAAGTTGCTGGTTTTACAGTATTGTACGTTATGGCACAAGCTGTGTGAGATTAAAGATGTAGAAGAAGAATAAATTAACTATGGATATAATTGAAGATAACATATATATGAGAAGAAAAATATTTTAGTATTGATAGTAGATCCAAACAATTCTAATCTAACGTTAAAATTGACTTATTCCGTACCGTGTTGCCAAAGAACCGTAATACAAGGAAAGTTCTCAATTAGCAGGAAGCTTACTTTCCATTGACAGCAAAGCAATTAACATGGTGATTACATTACGTTCTTATTACATGAAGGTGCAAAACAAGCAAGTTTTGTTAATTATTATGAAACTAAGTAGACTATGCAAACTCAGTGCTGAAACTGGTCGTAGCAAATCTCTTTCTTTCCTTGAATGCTGAAACCATATAAAAAACCAATTATTGTTATCACTTACCGTTTTCGTTATATGAAGATTAATATTCATACTGAAAGTGGTAGTACATTTTACAGCCTTCACTTGATCTAGGTAAATACAGTCGGAGATAGAACATATTGTTTGAACGCTTAATCAACTTTGAAATACTGCTTTTCACAATCCCTTCCCGTTTCTTCATTATGGAAATTCATATGCAAACAGAAGTAATAGTAAAATTGTACCACTTCTAGTTTCAGCAGAAAGATGCAGGTCAAGATGATATATTTTCTTGAGAATCAATTCCTCAAAACCAGATGTCGCTATTTATTAGTGGTTTCGTTCTATGTCGATCAGCGTTGAAACCGGAAATGGTTAGTTTCTACTACTTCAGGTTTGACGAGGGAGTTAACCGAATAGATGACATCTATTGTACAGATGTTCAATTGATTAAAAAAAAACTGCTCTCACTATCGCTTACCGTTTCTTCTCTATGCGAATCATTATTGAAACAAAAAGTGGTAGTATAGTAAGTTTCTGCCCTTTTTGGTTTTAGAGAGAAGAGAATGAAACCCTTATTTTCTATTGAGACAATCATTTGATTCCAAAAATACTATTGTTATCATCTGATACCTGTCTTATATGGCGATCAAAGTGAAAACAGAAATGGTTAAATTCTAGTACTTCCGATTTGAATAGAGGTTTAATAGATGAAAATGTCTTCTTGGGACATTGAATCGGTTCTGAAAATCCACTTCCATATCTCTTACCGTTTTTGCTTTGATACTTGTTGATAGATAGACGAATGGACATAGTCCTTCTATAAGACTTCCGATACTTATTCATAGCATAGTTTTCAAATTTAATAACTTCTAGCGATGAAGCAAAACATACAAATAGGCTACGGAATTTTAGCAAAGTACATTCTACAGTGTTAATTTAATAGCAGAAATGTAATGTGCAGTTAACAACCCAATCATTATAACAATAGTTTACGCAATAAAACAATTCTAACTTTGTCAACATTGACCAAAGAAATGCACAATTAACTAAGTAGCCAATTAACAGAGTGATAATAATATGCATTTGTAAGTCCATGGCCCCATCAATATGTTTGCAAATTTAAAAAAGAAAGACATAACTAAACAGGGAAAAGGAAAACTCCAATTTTTACATTTTTACATACTGTATATTATTCATATTCTATGGATCAAAGTAGAGGATTTTTTCGTGTTTATTTTTAATTAATAAAATGTGCATTATCTCAAGCAGAAATTTACACGCACAAAACATGAGCATCTCATCATAGAACAATATAAACGTATGTGTGTGGTTAATTTATTATTTTTCCTCTCTATCTAGAGCGCACTGTGTCTCTGTGTGGAATACATGTGAAGTCATGTGTGTATCGTACAACCAATGATGTGGGCAGGATATGAGATGTTCCAAGGTAGCACATCTGGCGGAATCATGAGTGTACTATTGACTGCGGGCTGTGCTGTGGCTAACGCGGTCATGTTACCTGACCCTGTGATGTGGGCTGAGTACATAGTTGGAACTCAATATCTGTAGCTATTAAATTTCCTCCTTGCAGGCAAGCAAATCACTCGCCCCCTTCACCTCGCTAACCTCTGCTGCCCCCGCCGCTCATGTTTAAACTGTTTGAAATTTCTCTGCTGTCAGATATGATTTTCCGCCAGAAATACCCACCTTTCCCAGCTCTGTGACACAAACTGCAAGATAAAATAGGGTCAGTCAGCTTTAAAGAGAAACTCTGCTTTTTAGCTCGTAGTTTTACCTACATTAAAATTCTACTAGAGTCAATTAATAATGGACGTTATAAAACTTTTATAAGTTACATGCAAAATATTATTGTGTAAGTACGTTTAGAAATACGGCAGTAGTTATTTCTATATTTCAAATTGCGTTTTCTACCTATATTTATTTGCTCATTTAGTGAGTGTTACATTAAACATTTTTTTCAATGGTACCAAAAGGATCGATGCGTTAACATAAGCGTGCGCAGACTTTGGAATGAGGGAGACGAAATCATCTAAATAATGTATCTGAATAACTTCAGACAAAACGGTTTGGATCTGCTTTTAGATTATGTAGTTGTTACCTTAGGACTAAAAAAATATAAAGGGACATTCGTCCTTCCCTTTATCCTATGTTCTTTTATAATATACTAGCTGAAATGCCCGCACTTTGCACATGTCACAGAAAATATCAGTTGTAAACAAACTGAACAACGGAAGGGGAAAAAAACTCTTATTTTACTAATGGATTTGACCCTAATATCGGTCATTTGAGATTATTTTTACATGACTTGGTATACCCCTCTCCGGAACCTTCCGCCCGCATACAATGGTAGCTGAATTTGAAAATAGTTGCTACTAGAAGTGTCACCATTGATCTCAGCTACCGCGAAAACTTTGGATTTGACACTAGTATCAGTCATTTTGGATTATTTTTACGTGTGTCGGTATTCCCTGCTCCCCGATGACCCCCGGCTCGCAGCCAAATGGGGTAAATGTGGAAGTTAGTGCAATCGGAGATTCATCATTGATCTCAGCGACCGCGAAAACTATTAATTTAACAGTAAGTAATATCGGTCATTTTCTACTACTTTTACATGTCCCGCACAACGCCCCCTTCAGACCTCCTGGCTCAAAGTTTTCAAAAAACGTTTCTTCTTGGTCTGGGCTCCGGACCAAGGTACCCGTGACCAAAATTTGGTAACTCTCTGTCCACTCGTCTGGTACCCAGGCCGTACACACACACACACACACACACACACACGCACACACACACACACACACACACACACACGCACACACACACACACACACATACACAAACAAACTATTTTATTTATATTAGATGTGATAAGAATAGGAGTTATTTTTCTTGGAAAATAAGAGGAGAGCAAAGAACAGTGCTTTAGTCGTGTACAAAATGTCCACGGTTTTATCAAAAGCAAAGAAAGTTTATCTTTAACAACATTCGTGGACTTTCTCCAAGTTCTCTTCCCTCTTTAAATCATCATGTATTTTCATTTATCTTCTTTAAACTAAACAAATGTGGGAAGTTAGGAGGGAGCACTTTCAATAACATTTCAAAACACAAACTATGGCAGCGTTACAGTGAGACTGGTGCTAAAAAAATCCTCAATTTGAAATAGAATCATAAGTAAATCTTCACTCTTAAAATAGTTTCGTTGAGAAACAGTACACAAGTTAAGACATAGTTCCGAGTATTTAAATCACTGTTGGAATTTATTGATGTAATATCTAATGATTTGATCACTTCTTCTTTGAGGCTCATGCATTTATACAATGATTGCTTCATAATTAAACTAAAAGTTCGAAGATATGGCAGAAATTAAGGGGCAGCGCAGGTAAGATTAGTTGAGACTTGTTGAGTCACTGGGAAATTTGATGAGAGGTAATAAAAATTTAAGTCGAGACATTATCATGACAAGAGACCGAATACATTCTAATTCCAATTTCTTGGTCAACATCTCTTGACGGCAAAAAGCTCAAATTTAATTTACATTACTGCCTATAATTCACAGTTTTGAGTGCTGATATTGATACGGAATAGCTTTCACTTTTGCCTTATATACAGAGTCCGGCTAAAAGACTTCCTTCCGTATTTGCAGAAGTCACTGTGTGAGTTGTGGTGGGGATTACGACGGCGAGGCAGTATCGATCGATACTCGTATGCATATCATTTTCAGTAGCTGCAATGGCGTGGCGCGGTGAGCATCCTGCGTTTGTTGTACAGGAGTATATTCATAATGGTGGTTCTGTGATTAAAACTCAGCGGTCATTTCGTATTCAGCTCGGACTTGGCCGACATGATTCTGCTCCGGATAGAAAAAAAAACTAATCACGTTTGGGTATGAAACTTTAGAGCAACAGGTTTTGCACTAAGAAAAAATCGTCTAAACGACCTCGGTCCATAACAACGCCGGAAAATGTAGCACATGACAGAGCGTACATCCATCAGTCTTCAAAGCGTTCAGTTCGTCGGCTACTGTCGTTCAGTCTTCAAAACGCCAAACTGGTCGGCTACTGTTTCTTCGAAGTTTGATCTTGTATGTTGTCTAGTTTAGTGGTTCTCAACCTTTATTGATTGACGACACACTATACTAAATATCCAGGACATCGTGAGATACCATATATTTATTCCATATATTTCTTAATAATAATAATAATAATAATAATAATAATAATAATAATAATAATAATAATAATAATATATTATAATAGTGAAACCTATTAGTGTTTATGCATTATTTTTGTTACCATTGCAAGTATCGACTAGTAGAGTCTATCTCGATTTTAAATAATTATTATTAAATTCTTCATGATTTTTAAATTCTAAAATTTCGCGACGTACCATAGGGGACTGCGCGACACACCAGCGTGTGGCGATACATCGGTTGAGAACTACTAGTCCAGTTCAACGGAAATTCGACCGCATATTATTGTTCAAGATATCTTTGCCTTGTTCCTTAAATTCATCACCACTGATGAAAACTGTTGCACATGTTGAAGGGTAGGGTAGCAATTTTTTCAGACGATGCTGCAAAACTTGCTTAAATGGAACGCGCTAGTAGCTTATGAATACAAAATTGTTGCGCTTAATAAATTCTATGGTTAGTAGTACGTTTTAAAGAGGCATGAGATCTTAGAATGTGAATGAATTATTTGAGGAAAAAGGGAAGTAATCCGAATACTTAAGTACACTTGTGACATAGCTGTCAAAATATTTCATGTTGTAAGATAAGATAAAAGAGAAACTACAGAGATGATACGGAAAATTCAGATTATAGTTGTCTGTTTGCTGTGGAAAAAGCTCAATTCTAAGATATCTAGAATATAAACAAATCAATAGTTTATGCATTTTGTCTGAGAATGTACTTGCACATGGCCGAAGCAACCTATAATTCGAAACGTAGTACATTTTGTTTTTTATGCAGTAGATGTAATTTGATATCCTTTACCTATAGAAACAATTCAATTATTACTTAACAGTTGACTGCCACCTAGAAATGCTTGGACTTTTAAGTTACAATAATATACAATTAAAGTTATGAACATTTCCTTCATTTGACTCAATAGACCTATTTAAAATCTTCCCGGTTCGTAAGTCTTGGGAACATTATTGTTACTTTTCTTATCTTTATCATTACAATAAGCAAGTGCGCTTTATATTTTTTCGAATATTAATTCATACTTTGGAAGTTGAGAGTAGATAAGGGTATTAAATCTAATTACCCAAGTTGTAAGAGAAAGAGACGTAGAGTTTGTACGATACGCTTAAATATATAGAAAAGTTAGCATAGTATAGCATTGTTTTTCCAACATTATAAAAGTTATTTGTAATATCTGTACTGTGTCTTCTAAGCCCCTAATTCAGTTTCATGTAGGGTTCCTAGAGATGAAGTATGTAAAATATATATATATATATATATATATATATATATATATATATATATATATATATATATATATATATATATATAAATAAAAAAATAAAAAAAAATAAAAAAAATACGAAAATGGATTTGATTTCCTTGTGCACTGATCGCACCATTTGTAAATGCATATTTATTTAATCAATCTACTCTGTTTTAGTATACCCTAATAGTTAATTTCAATCTACTTCAACACACCGTTTCCCTAGTTTCTAGTTTATGTAAGTTTACCCTTATAGATTGTAAGAGAAGAACACTCATTACCCAACCCCTATTATATTAGTCTTGATAGGTAGGTAGGTAAGCTGGAACTCATGTTTGGGCAGCTCACTCAAGTCTTTCACAATTTTAAGTTTTTCAACTTGTAGAGTGCTTTATTCTGTGCATTATTGTATTTAAATTAGTACTTGCACAGATAAACAAAACATTGTTTTTAAATAAACAAGTTTACTTATCATTTAATTGTTCATTAGCCATCCTAATTTAATATACGAAGACAAAATGTTCTTCTGGAACATCACACTTTCAGTATAACGAGTCATTTGACAAATTTTCTATTTTTAGTTGATAACTACATTTACTAGAACTTTGTTTCGAACTTTGGAGATTTTATTCCAAGATGATTTCACATGTTAAAGCATATCTTCCTATAGAAGTTGGTGTTTCCATTGTGCAAATGATGAACACGAAGGAGGAAAGAGAGTCGCTCTACTTTGCTTGCTGTTTAAAAGTTCCCAATTCTCGCTGCTGCCACCAGCCGTAAAGTCTGAGAAAGTTTCTCAGAGACGGTACAAAAGAATGGACCGATATAGTGGCGCTGTTTACCACATATGCACATTTTAGACACAGTTCTGTTGGCATTAGGCTTATTTCATATGACGAACATCGCTTCCAGGAAACACATTATGCTTTCCACTAACTAGGAAAACTTGGTATTTCCTACTTGAGTTGCAGTGCAATAAATCAAATTTCATGCTAATTTCATAATTACGGTTTGTTCTGATTGGGTGCAGTTATCATTCCTGAAACCGAATTTCTTTGGAACAAGATCCAAAGTGCTCACGGCGGCAAGCCAGCAATCCTAATTTGAAGTATATGTTGTCAGCATATTACGAGTCTGTAGTTGCGTAAAGTGATTTTCCTAAATAAAGTTATCTACTTTTCTACAGAGAGATGTAAATAGTAGTCATAAGCGGAACCAAGCACAGAAAAAAAAAACGTATGAATGCGGGAACAATCTGTGCTTGTATACATATTTTTTTCTAATTTGAATTCTCTTACCACAATCAATTTAAATTTAGTATTTTTTGTTCTATTTCCTTGATAGTGAACTGGGTTTTACCGAAGATTTCAGAACAAATAAAAATCTTATGCCAAGTGAAAACTTTCGTTATCCCAAATGTCCTATTATTGTAAGCTCTACAATTAGAACTACGTAAAATCTAAGAGAAAGGCTGGTACCATTGGAAATTTTTTGTTTCTTTGTAATTTGCACCAATTCCAGATACGACATACCTTAATAGTTTAAAAAGTAAAAACAGACTTAAATATTTCATTCGGAAATCTACCTGAGTCTTCCGTAATATAAACAAAAAAATAACCATTCAACTACAAAGTTGGACTTAATTATAAGAAGCAAAAATGTAATCGAAATTAATTACTTAAAAATATGATAGCAGAAACAATGTCGTATTCCTAACGCAAGTAGTGTTCATTTATTTTGGAAAACTACTGTTTATTTTCGAGTACACAAGGGATAAGTTCGAGGTGTAAGCTTCAATTCTTGAGAAAGACGTTATGGAGAAATAAATATTTACAAAATTTACTCTCTCGATATATATATATATATATATATATATATATAGATAGATAGATAGATAGATAGATAGATAGATAGATAGATATCCCATCAGGAAGTCGCGGTCGGAAAGAGGGATTGCCGCCGTCGACGGTGGCGGGCCACCGGAGGCATCCGGCACCCGTCCGCGGCGGCACGCCATTCCACTTGTTCAAACTTGTCGACTTTTCGCCGAGGCGGCAAGCGGTCGAAAATCGTAATATAAAATGCCCTTTGCCGACTCTTTGCTGACTATTGCCGACCGCCAGAGTCGGCAAAACAGTCAGAAAGACCTTTTTCGAGCCTCTGCCGAGATCCTTATGCCGGCCTCATTTTTCGACGGCGGCGCTGGCGCATATAATGCTCATTTCCGGCTGCTCGGCGAGGCAACTATTCGTCGCGGTCGAAAATCGCGCTGAAAGACGCCGGCAATCCGGCATCTGGTCGGCATGGACAAATTGTCCGACTGTAGGCGGTAGAATCCTGATGGTATATATATATATATATATATATATATATATATATATATATATATGTGTGTGTGTGTGTGTGTGTGTGTGTATACTCGTATACATAAACCACGCAAGTTCTGGAAAGATATGAGATTGAGTATTTGAATTTCCTCTTAATGAAATTCTGCTTACGCCAATGCGTTAGTACGTAATACGTTATTCATAACAATTTTAGAAATATATAAATCTTATTGTTGATATTATTATTTTGGATTGATGATCAGATTACAGGATTACATAAATAGAAAAATTTATCCTACATACGTTGTATTAGAAAAAAAAATTGTATAAATGTAGATACCGTTATTTTATGCTAGTCAATATGCCTGGCATCCTACAGTGGCGAGTGAAGCGTCCAGAAACTGTAACCTGGCGAGAGAGAGCAAATGCTATCAATTGTTGGCTGACAGGAGTATTGACAGCACATAAATCAAGAAATCGATGAAAACATATGTCTGCCAGAACTGCTCTGTTTCCTTCCAATGACAGAATGCGTCCGCTTCGAAGGAGATGAGTACGTATACCGTTAACATACTAATGTCTGTTCTCTACTTTGTTTTAAGAAGGTAGTGTTGCTATTGTTGAAATGACCAAATATGACGTACATTCTGACGTTTGTACGCAAAGGATAAGAACTATTCTGGGTAGAAGATGCTCTCTTGTAAGAATTATTTTTAGATCACTCATTTGAAAAATAAAGAAAAAATAAATTCTACCTCTGAGGATTTGTTTCCTACGAGATTTAAGCCACGAGCTTTCCTTTTAATTACCTCTTAACGCTACAAGTAAACACGTGAATCTACCTACATGTATATACAAAACACTAATTACAATATTCCCTTAATGATGTTAGGAATGACGATGGTATGTGCTCGAACATATAACTAATGAAACATGAGAGCCACTGGAACATTTGCTTGATATTGTAGAAAATTTAAGTAATACTTAAGCTCTAAAATTATAATGGTACAGGGTGTTGAATTGATTGTATTATGTACCTTTAACGTAACTTGTTCCAGCTTGACCAGTCCAATTAGGTATATGTTCCGTCCTGAGTGTGTTTCTGATATAAATAAGAGTGTAGTTTATTTGCTTCATTAAACCTTGGTTATAACTTCAATATAGTATTCCAGAACTTATAATTTAATCTTACTTTCAAATTAAGATGTATTTATATAGCAGAAAAAGAGCAACTATTCCCCAATATTTAAGCTTGCTGCATTATACTACTCAGAGTTCAACATGTACAGCATTTGTATTATAGATCTACTTCTCGTACGTGATTGCTCAAGTGAAAATAGTCATCATGTTACTGTTACATTATCTAACAAAGTTACAGGTGGCAGTTGTTACAGATTAAGTACATTACTCCTTTCCTTTTTTTTTCAAATCTCTCTTCATGCAATTGACATATTATTGTAAATCTTGAATTGTTTCTAGACAGAAGATGGACGATCACGAATTCCACCACACCGCTGCAAGAGCAACGATGAAGTAGAAACTAATTAATTAACTAACTCTATGACCTGTAGGGCATACAGGTTTAATACTGTGTTCACAAAAGCTCTTCATCGAGTTCTATCCTTAGCCAACTGGATCCGGTTTCTAATTTGGATTCCTCTTTCTGTGAGATTCATATTAGCATTGTCCTCTCATCTACGCCTAGGTTTCCCTAGTGATCGTTTTCCGATTGGACTTAAAGTTAAAACTTTGAAAGCGTTCCTACTTTCATCCATTCTGGCTATATGACCTGCCTGCCCACCTGAGCCTCCTAGATTTGATGACTCTAACAATGTTTGGTTAACGGTATAAATTATGAAGTTTCCTTTATTCCCCATTCCCGTTCCTTTTGGGTTCGAATATTCGTCTCAGGATCTTGAGACACACTAAGTAATGATGGAAAGAGAGCAAATTCAATCACAATTATTCCATGAATTCAAATTGGGACGTAAAGCTGCAGAAACTGCTCGCATTATAAATAAGGTATTTTACAGAAGACCAGCAGTGAACGTAAATCTTACACATTGTTTCGAAACGTTTCCTCAGGGATTGATGGTAAGAAAGACCTGTGATGTCTTTGTAAGGTTGAAAACGAAAAATTAAGGACCATTGTTGAAGTGTATCCACGCAAACTAATTAGAAAAATTATCGGAGCAGTTCACGTTGACCATTTAACAGTAATTTGATATTTTCACCATGTGAGACAATCAGAATGCTCAATAATGAGTACCTCACGACGTGAATGGAAAAAAAAAAATCGGCAACATGAAATCTGTTCTACGCTTCGCTTATAGAACAAAAATAATCCATTTCTTAATATCATTTTGACATACGACTCATAATAGATGCTATACATAGCTGCCTTCGTTCCGCACAATGATTGGACAGCGATGAGGTAACAAAGTACTTCCCCAAATCGTAACAGTCTCAAGAGAAGGTAATGGTTAGTGTTTGGTTGTTGGCACGTTAAGTCATTCACTACAACTTCTTTAATCCTGACGAAACCATCACAAAAATAGAAGTATTATCAGCAAATCAATAGAATGTATCAAAGTTGTGTGTACAAATAAGGTTTCTACCTTGAATAAACCGAGATAAGTCGATTCCACTTTTTGTTCGCTCATTTTCATGGACCTATGCATATTTCTCGTATTCGTAACATGGATAATTTTATCTTGTTCCATTGTAACTACATGGTGGGTGCTCTCACATTCAACACACGTATTTGCATTTTCAAATCTTACATCTTGATTTCAAACCTAAAAGTGATTCAAATTCTACTTCAGTACAAGATTCTCCCTTTCCTTACATCAATGATGCACAAAGACGTTAAGAGTGATTTTTTTCAGAAAGTATGTTATGTAGGTGTAATACTTTGTGTATATCTTAGAACATACTTTTAGCATAGAATTCACTTGTCTATTTAGAGCATTTTTTGAGGCAGTGAATCTAATGGAAGAAAGTAGAAACGCTTTTAAAGTCTTGACTGGAAGACCAATCGGAAAACGACCATTAGGAAGACCTAGGCGCAGATGGGAAGACAATATTAAGATGGATCTCGCACAGATTGGAATACAAAGTAGAAACTGGATGCAGTTAGCTAAGGAGTCAGTGGAGAGCTTTTGTGAACGCGGCATTGAACCTCCGGGTTCCATAGGCCATAGAGTTAGTTAGTTGGTTAGTGAATATAATGCTTTGTTAACAACATGTGTGAGTCATAAATTATAGTTACTTTGTTCTCTCTTATTTAAATAGCTCTTATTAGTTGTATACAAACAACTATTGAGTACCTGGATGCCCACTTCTCCATGTGCAAAATTAATTGAGATGTTTGTCAGCTCTGTTCTCCCACAGAGCGTTACTTTATCCTCTACTTTCTCCGTGGTTACGAACATGAGCATTTTCATCTGCATTCACACACAAATAAGGTTCGTTTCACATTGCGAAACTACTGTAAACTTAAAAACTATTATAACCCTATATATAAACTGATCATACCAGAGCTATAACTTCCAGCTGTAATACAGGAAGAAGTACAGAGATGAAACATATTCTTGGGACACTAAATTTATATCAAAAAAGATTTTATTACTTTCTCTTCCCATTTTGCTATGTAAAAATTAACATTTGATCCGAAAGTGGGTTAGATTTCTGCTACTTTTAGTCGCACTAGAGAAAAGAAGTCTTGGATTGAATATGTTCTCTGGATAGTGAATCTAGTGCAAAAAATTCCTTCTCGTCATCTCTTATCGTTCTGTCTCTGAGAAAATCTGTAGTGAAACCGAAAATAGTAGCAAATTTCTAACACTTCAGGTTTTAATATATAGATGCGGATAAGGATACCTGCATGGTTTCATGAGAAGATAAATCAATTAACAAACAACGCTTGTTGATATACATTATCGTATTTTGTTCTATGGCAACCAACGTTGCAAACGGAAACGATTAATTTATACCATACCTGGTCGACGGTGGCGGGCCACCGGAGGCATCCGGCACCCGTCCGCGGCGGCACGCCATTCCACTTGTTCAAACTTGTCGACTTTTCGCCGAGGCGGCAAGCGGTCGAAAATCGTAATATAAAATGCCCTTTGCCGACTCTTTGCTGACTATTGCCGACCGCCAGAGTCGGCAAAACAGTCAGAAAGACCTTTTTCGAGCCTCTGCCGAGATCCTTATGCCGGCCTCATTTTTCGACGGCGGCGCTGGCGCATATAATGCTCATTTCCGGCTGCTCGGCGAGGCAACTATTCGTCGCGGTCGAAAATCGCGCTGAAAGACGCCGGCAATCCGGCATCTGGTCGGCATGGACAAATTGTCCGACTGTAGGCGGCAAAATCCTGATGGTATATATATATATATATATATATATATATATATATATATATATATATATGTGTGTGTGTGTGTGTGTGTGTGTGTATACTCGTATACATAAACCACGCAAGTTCTGGAAAGATATGAGATTGAGTATTTGAATTTCCTCTTAATGAAATTCTGCTTACGCCAATGCGTTAGTACGTAATACGTTATTCATAACAATTTTAGAAATATATAAATCTTATTGTTGATATTATTATTTTGGATTGATGATCAGATTACAGGATTACATAAATAGAAAACATAGTATAACTTCAATATAGTATTCCAGAACTTATAATTTAATCTTACTTTCAAATTAAGATGTATTTATATAGCAGAAAAAGAGCAACTATTCCCCAATATTTAAGCTTGCTGCATTATACTACTCAGAGTTCAACATGTACAGCATTTGTATTATAGATCTACTTCTCGTACGTGATTGCTCAAGTGAAAATAGTCATCATGTTACTGTTACATTATCTAACAAAGTTACAGGTGGCAGTTGTTACAGATTAAGTACATTACTCCTTTCCTTTTTTTTTCAAATCTCTCTTCATGCAATTGACATATTATTGTAAATCTTGAATTGTTTCTAGACAGAAGATGGACGATCACGAATTCCACCACACCGCTGCAAGAGCAACGATGAAGTAGAAACTAATTAATTAACTAACTCTATGACCTGTAGGGCATACAGGTTTAATACTGTGTTCACAAAAGCTCTTCATCGAGTTCTATCCTTAGCCAACTGGATCCGGTTTCTAATTTGGATTCCTCTTTCTGTGAGATTCATATTAGCATTGTCCTCTCATCTACGCCTAGGTTTCCCTAGTGATCGTTTTCCGATTGGACTTAAAGTTAAAACTTTGAAAGCGTTCCTACTTTCATCCATTCTGGCTATATGACCTGCCTGCCCACCTGAGCCTCCTAGATTTGATGACTCTAACAATGTTTGGTTAACGGTATAAATTATGAAGTTTCCTTTATTCCCCATTCCCGTTCCTTTTGGGTTCGAATATTCGTCTCAGGATCTTGTTCTCAAATACTTTCAGTCTACTTTCTTCCCTCAGACTAAGCGATGAAATAGAAAATCAATGTCAAATTTCCTATTCTAAAATTGAACGTGGACAATGAATACTGTTAAAGTCAAGGGATCGAGCGGTCCAAGGAAGATACTAAAGTTTACTCAAATTGCACTAGGACAAATCTGGATCCATACGACTATTGTTATATTACCATCTTGAGCGGCTTGACTTGGGAATAAAATTAGCCTGCAGTTAGTTAAAATGTCCGCATGATCACTGGCAATAATTTTTCCTCTGATAGCAACAACATAAATATTATGACCAGAATACCGAGAAATTCTGGACCAAAGCTACTCATATCGTTCCCGCTAAATTTAATGGTAGAAAGAAGGAAATCTGGAGCTTAATCTCGTTTGGGCGTCTACAACAAAAAAACTAAACTTATTGTTTGAAATGAGAAAGATGATTCATTGAATATTATAGCATTTTCCAATCACAGATGATCCATGTTACATGTTCTTGACATTATCTTTGAGGCGCTATCGCGTTGGCGGCAGTGATCAAAAGCTACATAATAGAAATATGATCTCCGATGTGGAAGTTCAGCATCTTGCACTTGGATTGTGTGGAAATATGTTTCACATATTAATTAAGTGCTACAATCTATTTTGCCGTACTCAAAATCTATGATTCTTTGTTACAAACTTGTTCAAAGCTCTATTGTTCCTCTCACTGGTTTAGTTTTCGTTTACTGTTTATCTTCTTTGATGATGTACAGAAGGTTGTTCGTTTTATATCAACTATTTTTGACGGGTACTCATCACCTTAAGAGATGCCGCACCCCTACCACTGATCATGAACTATTAGATCCCCCTATCACACAACATCGTGTTTTCCATTGCAGCAATCTTTGGTGCCGTATCTTCACTGTTAGCCTTTTCCCGTTTTGCCTTATGATTCTTATCCCAGGAAACGTCAATCAAAAATTGGTACTTAACAATTTGTTATCATAAGGCAAAACGGAAATTCCCGTTTCACCTTACAATGATTTTCATATGCTGGTAGCCTCGCTTGAGTAAATATAAATGTAATTAAAATGTTCAACAGAAGGATACTGAGAAACTGGAAAGAGACAAGTTTCATTGAAAAAGAATTCAACCATGTACTAAATTGGAATTCACGACTTAGAATTAATGATCAGAGAGCAGAGACGAACTGCCGAACTTTGGCTCACTATCAAAAATTTGATCCACGAATCTGACCATCATGGCTCACGAATCCGAATTTTCGACGCCCTATTTCAATTCACGGGAATAAAGTTATACTTAATCACAAAAAAGAAAAGTAATGAAAAAGAAAGAGAAAAACGCCATAAATAATATCCTACGAGGGGCCGCGTTGACTCAGTGGTAGAGCGTTCTCCTCTGGTGCATGGGGTCCCTATTTCGATCCCAGCTCGTGCCAAGTGCACCTTGTGGTGGACAAACACCATGTGAGTGAGTTTTCTCGGGGTTCTCCCGTTTCTTCCCACTTTCTTCATTCCACCATTTCATTCATTTCTCATCATCACCGTCTAAAACTCAAAGATTTCATTGCAATGTCGAACAAATCCTGGTGTACGTAAGTCTGTATTTATATATATAGTTTGCATGTAGATAATTATAGAGTGAATATTTTCCCTCTTCGATAAAATCTTTTTCAGGATCATATTTTAGACAATCGATGATGATATAAGGCATGAATACTTTCTTCTTGTTTCGACTGGCAGGTTCAAAGGAACGTGTTTGATTCGAATCTGCTTCCACTCTTTCAAATTCATATTGTCTTTTTTCATTTCTCTTTACCGAATTTTTTCTTTCATTGTGTATAAAATCAGTAGAGTCACTTATAATAGTGTTCAACTTACACGTATGTTATTTCTTTTAATCTCAGTTTATTCTGTCTACTGAAATAGAATTGTAACTCGAATCAGGAGTGCAGAAAAGTTTTGAAGAGTAAAAAAATGTATGTGTATGTGTAAAGCAAAATGATAAATTAAAATGATAGTTCTCACTCAGATTCACAAAAGTTTCCAGACATCAAACACTCTGAGCCCAATGTTCATTAGTGTGGAAAAATATCAGGCAAAACGCGTACGACTATGCTTATGTAGGAGGAAAACTATAAACTATTCTACAACCCAAAGGGAAGATATTTTTATTTTGTTAACACTAGAAAGAAATGTGAGCAACAAGGAACTTATAACAGCGATATACTGTACATACAGGAGTAGCCTGGGAGTGGAATGGGGAGCTGGCCCTCCAAACCATATTCTGCCAAATTGGATTCGCATGTTATATGTTTATTAAACTTGTTTAATACTTACAACCAGGGACGTGAGCAGGAGGGAAGGTGTCCAAATTCAATATGAATACAAATTGTATTAAAATTTGTAATATCGCCCCTCAAATTAGACAAACTGTACAGAAAAGACGGAATTTTGAGGATGGGGTTGGGGCTCCCAAGACACAACTTTGCGTACATCAAATGAAAAATGTTTGTAATATAAAATGAAGATTTTTTTAAATGAACGATGGTAATACGTTAAATAATTTTTAATAATGAAATTAAGCATCCACTGTGATACTCTGATTTTCCTAACTGGATACACAGTTGAAATGTAAACTGACAAGATACATCAGCGAAATGCCCCCTCGGTATTTGTGTGAAATTGATTGAAATGCAAAGTTCTCCGCGGCCCAATGTGAATTGTTCTCATTTTGTTCATTCCGGTAATTTGCATATTTACGGTTCTTCATACTGTAATATCCGGAATTCAATTATACACTATTATAACACTCGGACATAAAATTGCTTTTAGTTTCTTTAGATGTAACTGGACATGAATGAGGGCGTTAGCAAAACAAATTGGATCAAGTACTGCTTCTCTGACACGTATTACACACCCTGTCCGACATCTTGGATCTGACATATTGGATTCAACTTTCGGTTTTTCGAATTTGAATAGATGCAATTAATACATCAAATTCATGTACAATATTCTCGGAAATTCACTGATGTAGTTAGTTTTACCGTAGTTTGTACCGTTTACTAGATATTGCAGGTTAAATGTCAGGCACTTCATGAATATTAAACAAATAGAAAGCTGTGCAGGGTGTATGTATATACGGGGCGTGTTCACAAAGTTTCAAGACTGATATCAGAATAACAAATGTGTTATACATTTTTCTACAGCAAACTGAAAGTCTTCGAAATATGACCCTTGGGCATCAACACACCGCTGCCTGCGTGTTTTCCATTGTTCATAGGCTCCCTGAAAGTCATCGCGCGTAAGGCTGTGAAGAGACCTCGTCGAAGCCGCGTGGACCGCTGGTATCGTGTGAAATCGCTTCCCTTTCTGGTCTTGGCAACACTGTCGCGACCACTCTACAGCCCTCACATCTCTCCCAGTGACTTTGTTTTGTTCCTCCGAGTCAAGAAAGACCTGAATGGGAAGTGATTCCAACCGATTCCAGCTGTCCAGGAGACTTCGACGACGTCTCTTTACAGCCTTGCGCGCGCAGACTTTCAGGAAGCCTATGAACAATGAAAGACACGCTGGTAGCGGTGTATTGATGCCCAAGAATCATATTTCGAAGACTTTTAGTTTGCTGTACAAAAATGTGTAATACATTTTTTTATTCTGAGACCAGTCTTGAAACTTTGTGAATGCACTCGGTATAATATTTTACGTGGTTTATCGGTCCTGTAAGTCCTGGGACAACCTCTTTGAACGTACATTCACACAGACGTCAATACGGAAATATTATTTCTTCACCCAAATCTGGTCGTATCTGAATTTACGTTAAGCATTGTGACAGTAATACAATAGTTCCGTAATGCAACAACATGGACGTAACAATAATCACTCACAGAAATGTAATAAGATTACGGCACCAATGCTGAAAAGGGTTTGTTTATACCTGCAGTGCTCTTATAACACTGTTCAACAAATTTTGATAGAAAGTATGTAAATTCTTTGAAATTGCGATTTTTACATTCATTTAAGCATAATATGAAAGGGAATGATAATAGAAGAATTTTCTTCGCTCAAGTTGTGAAAAAAACGCCCTTACAACAGTAGCTGTATATATACAAATGTATTAATATTTATAGAACATTTAAGCAAAATCCTTGTAAAAACCTACACTTCACTTTTTTTATTTATTTCACTGTGATGTGATAAGCTGGGGAGTTAAGAAGTACCCTAACTTATAGCTTTCTATTCCCTTGTACTTCCTTTTTCAAAATTGCGCAAATACCAGTTTCACAGCGATACAGAAAATAAAGTAATCGTGGTCAAGTTAAACATTAACAATTCCGTAATAAAAATCAGTATTAACATCAAAACATGAAAAATATGTACAAATACCTTTTTGTGCAAGAACTACACTGCAATGTAGACAAAAGTTTCAAGTGATCCCTTGTACAGGATTATGTTTATTTTATTTTGAGCGTCTTCGCTTGGCTTGCCTTTTGTAGGTTACATCTGGAGCATCCCTTGCAATAGTCCAACAGTAGTCGGCCAATATGTTAGAACTCCGCTTTCCCTCATATCTCTTCTCCATGGCTGCAATATCTTGATGGAAACGCTCACCATGTTCGTCACTTACTGCTCCACAATCTTAGGGAAAGAAGTCTAGATGTGAATGAAGAAAGTGGAGTTTCAGAGACATATTGCAACCAAGATTTTCGTAGCACAATAACAACTTTGCTACCAGTTGTTTGTAATTTGTTGCTCGGTGTCTTCCCAAGAACTGTGAACAAACACTCTTCAAGCTTTCCCACGCAGCTTTCTCCTCACCTTGGAGAATTTCGACGAACTTGTGATCTTTGAATAGTTGCCTAATCTGTGGCCCTATAAAAACACCCTCTTTAACTTTGGCATCACTTAATCGAGGGAATTGTCCTCTTAGGTACTTATAAGCCTCATCCTCTTGGTTCATGCTCTTAACAAAACTTTTCATAAGACCTAATTTAATATGTAGAGGGGGAAGCAAAATTCGGTTACGATCTACCAGTGGTTCATGCTGCACATTTTTCACTCCCGGCTGAAGAGTTTCTCTGGTACTCCAATCACTTTTGCGGTAATTAGATCCTCGATCTCTACTGTCCCATTCACATATAAAGCAACAATACTTTGTATACCCTAACTGCATACCTAGCAGCAGTGCTATTACTTTAAGGTCACCACAAATGAGCCACTGAAAATCGTAATATTTAATGGCTTGAAGTAAACGTTTCAAGTTTGCATAAGATTCCTTCATATGAACTGCGTAACCTACAGGAATTGAAGGAAGTTCATTTCCAATATGTAAAAGCACTGCCTTTAAACTCACCTTGGACGAATCTATAAAGAGCCTCCACTCCGTAGGTTCGTAATTAATTTTAAATGCCCTCATGAGACCATTTACATCTGCACATGCCACAAGTGTGTCTTCCATAGTAAAAAATGAAGTGAACATCTTCTCCCTATTCCGATACACTGAAATATTTACCTGCAATAAATTCCATTGCTTTAAGCGTGACGCTAAAATTTCGGCTTTGCTTTTCGAGAGGTCCAAGTCTCTGATTAGATCACTTAGTTCCTCTTGAGTAAGTCTATGTGGTTCACATGGAGGTTCTTCTACAACAAACGTAGGGTCCTTCGAAGTACTTGATTCAGGAGCTTCAACTTCTTGATCATCATCAGAAAAAAGATCGTATTCTTTAGGTGGGTCAGGAACAGGTAGTCCTTCTCCATGTGGAACAGGGCGCATTGTAGAAGGAATGTTAGGATAGATCAAGGCCCGCTTGTTCTTCGTGGAAATTCCCTTCTTGACGGAAGGAACCATACAAAAATAACAGTCTCTGATGTGGTCGCTTGGCTCCCTCCAAATCATGAGCACTGCAAAAGGCATTGAGCGCCCCTTCCCATTAATCCAATTTCTTACATTGCTGGCACAAGTGTTACACAATGTGGGGTGCCCAAGATTTATCTTGGTCTCCAATTTTACAACCAAAGTAATATTGATAGGCTTTTCTTAGTAGTGGTGTTATAGTCTGCTTTTATGAGGAAAAAGTCACTTCCCCACACACGTAGCAGAAGCTATCCGCACTGTTTACACAATTTCGCGACCCTCAAAATGTCACTTGAAATAATTCCGACAACTATTTAAAAATATACATTCGAAATACCAGTATTTTTGCGTACTTGTAGTTGTATTTTTATGTCCTGCACTACACAAACGTCACACCCAAAACGCTGATAACTGCACTAAACCTGTCTTTTGTAACAATAACAGAACACTACTGAGATAAGGAACACAATGAAACCAAGCATTCATATAGTTTCTCCAGTGTTGCCGGATCAGTGTAACATTTTACCCCAAACGAAGCGAATATATTTATTTCTAAAGCGTTATTATTAGACATGACTGTAAAACGAAAAGTAGAGCTAATATTCGAAAATAACTTTCAAATTCGTAATCAGCACCACAAAATCAATAAGAATTAGCTGATTTTGTTCAATTTACATTTTCGTTGTTGAACAGTGTAATTAGGAATCGTTTTGATATCTCATCATGAAAAACGTGAGCGTAACTGATATTAACTGTAATGTCTATTCGCGAAGTACCAGGAATGATTTAACATGCAATGCCTTCCAAACGGTACAAGCTACATTAAAATTAAGTGCACCAGTGGATTTACGAGAATATTGTACACGAATTTGATGTATCACTTGCATCTATTCCCATTTGAAAAATCGAAAGTTGAATCCAATATGACGGTTGAAAGATGGTGGCCGGGGTGGATAACATGTGTCAGGAAAGCAGTATTTGATCTAATTTGTTTTGCATATGTCCACATTTATGTCCAGTTACATCTAAAGAAACCAAAGTAATTTTGTGTCCGAGCGTTATAGTAGTGCATGATTGAATTCTGAATATACGAAGGCCCATAAATATGCAAATTACCGGTAAAGACCGCTAAAATTAATACAATACAGATTGGACCACGGTGAACTTTGCATGTGAATCAATTTTACACGAACCTCGAGTGGATACTTTGCAAATGTACTGTACCTTGTGAGTATTAAACAGAAGTCTCTAATACAAAATTTAGATGCTGTTGCTCAATGTATACACATGGAAAATAAATAGCATCTTGTATAGATGTTCTGTAGTTCTTATAGTTAGTGTACTTCTTTTGCTATATGAATAAACAAATCAAATTGTATCTATGAATGTATTTGCAACCCTACCAACATAAAGTTCGTAAGGCGAAACGGGAAAATGCAAATAGATTTCCTGTTCCGTCTTACATCAAGGTGGAAAGTGATAATAGGTTTTACATACAAATTTTATTCGTAGACGTCATAAGCCGAAAGCGGAAAAGGCGAACAGTGCAGGAATCTTTGGTGCAGGACAGACATGAAAATCTTTCCCACTCCTCCCTGTAAGCTTTCATAGACCATTTAGGCTACGCGGGCGACGATGTTAAAGACTCGTTTCAACAGTCCAAATGCTTAAAATCCATTGGACTTGCATGTGGGGTTGTCAGAAAAATGTCTTCAAACAGTTACACGAATTTCTAATTCCTTTTTCATTTTCTGATAAAATCGTAGTGATGTTGTAGCGGTATGATTTGAAGCCTTGCCCATATGGATCTTCATCTGGTTCGTGTCCATTCCGTACAATTGTGGGATGTCTCTCCGATAGATAGATGTCAGAATGGATATTGAATTGATTAATTCAGATTTAATGTGAACCTCAGTAATGAGGCTATTTGCCTCCGTCACAAGGGTTTCTTCCTTTCACCTTCACGTTTTTTTTCCACCTTGAGCATTATCCTCTATTCATATTACGTAACAACCAAAGCTACGAAGGAAACTTTCAACTCACTGGCGACCAAAGTTGCTTCGCCCCTTGCCGTCAATGTTATGGTATGTGATCGCCAGAATGTTACCACCAGTAGTGAGATATCGGTAGACATATGATTCATTCATTGTGACAACTTTGTTCCATTTGAAACCCACCAAAACCTTTTCATACATTTCCCTGTACTTCTCTTACCTTCGGCAATGTGACGTGGTAACAGGTGGTGTATACGGGTCTTCAGCACGCACTTCAAACTGAGGCGCTTGCAAATTGTTTTGTTCACAGTGTGGCGGTGCGAGGTCGAATATGTGGCCCATATCACGTTGCGTCTCGGGATTTTCTTTTTACGCCAATCGACGAATCCGTCTTCGCACTAAGGTTTCACTTTGTATGCGGTCCTTCTCCTGGTGTTTTTCGTGGGTGAATGTTTCGCATGGGGAGCCTGTTGTTTGTAACGGTCTACAATACCTTTCACAGTAGTCACCTCGGTTGTTAACCGATTCTCACGACACTGTTTCACGATCCGTACGTACGAAAACTTAGCATGGAAAAGGACCTTTGCGTAACTCTCTCAATATCGGTTTATTTTCGGCCCTATTTGAGAACAATCACTACCAACACTCACGTAGCTAAAAGATCAGACACAATATTGCTCCCGCCAGCAAACCCACAGTTGCAGCATGATAAGTCAGGTGGCAGCACCGAATCAAAAATGGTCGGATATACAGGGAACAACCTTCTGTATTCCTACGAGAACTGTATGCCGTCATAACCTTGAACATTTTTATGATTCTAACATACTGCTAATATTAGATACACTTGCTGCAACTAACCACGTATTAACGAAATATCCTTTTCGAAAATTAAAGGTATCTTCCATTTTGCACCAACAAATCTGACGTAGTGATAAACAGTAGCGTGGACTTGTAATTCAACTTCTTACTTTCGAGAAAGTGTGGAAAGGAAATCCTATATTGTGAAGGTTGATTTTGCATGATGGTTTATGCATTCACCAACGTCATTAGATTCAAATCTGGGTCGTGGTTCAGAGCCGACGTTGATAATAATTTCCATTCTTCATAGCCTGAGCTTTGCATCAGGAGGAAAAGCACAAAAACTGAACTCAAAAGCATCTGGTCTATTGTACACAGAAACATATATTGCATTGCCTCATGTACTACACTATCACTTATCATGACAATTACACAAGACAGTCGTACTGCACAAATAGCCAACGTTACAAACTCACAAATATTAAATGTTGCCGCATATAGGTCTTTCCGTTATTTTAATAACTATTTGTAACTAATTCAATGGCTCAAGAAAAGCAAACGTTTCATCCTCCATCAAAAATATACTTAGCTTGTGACCGATCCGATAATATTATTACCAACAATCCTAAGATCCTGCTTCATTTTATCCTTGTACATATCCCAAGTATATGGGAATCAAAAGTAGATGTGGTTATATTCTATATATATATATATATAAATTGCATATTTTATACACATTTTACAGGTATTTCTTTTCATGTTTATTTATTTATAGCACCTCGTAGACTACTTTATGATATAAGTTTTTCAAAACTCTATAAATAACTGTGAAATGGGTGTGATTTATTACTTTAAAATTTAAGACATCATAAAGTTGGGAAGATCATATTGTAGAAGGGGAGCAAGTAATAATAATAATACCTTTCTTAATCAAATTTGTATTTATATTTTCTGTATAACGTTACTCATCCACAAAAAGTCATATGACTTTTTCTTGAAAGTGTATAAACATTTGTTGATAGCTACTAAAATTAATAGAGTCACTAAGAGAATTAACAATGTATGTTCGAAGTTTAGGAAAAAACTGTCGACGTAAAGCGCACAGCTAAAGAAAAGATTCGAAAGTAAACAGAAGGTATAGGTTACTATACAAATTTTTCTCATCCACTTCTGAAATTGAATCATGAATCATGATAATCAAAAACGTGCGAATTACTGCACGTGGTTACTTGAAATGGTTTATAATGGAATGTTGGCCACAATGCTGTATTTTATGAGTGATGGAGCCTGGTTCCATCTGACACGACAGGTAAACACCCGTAATAGCAGATACTGGTCAACAATCAATCCCCATAAGATCCATAAGGGCCTCTTGACGATCAGAAAATATGAGTCTGGTATGCTGTGTCAGCAAGTCGCACTGTGTGTCCTATATTTTTTGAAACAACAGTAAACATTGATGTGTATATGCGAATATTTGAGGAACTAGCAATTGACGTGCCATGAACATTCCCATGTCTTCTTTCAGCAGGATTGGGTGACCTGTCACATTTCACGCGAGTCACTACCACAAATTCATGAAATATTCACAGAAGAAAGGGCTGTCAGCAAAGGTTTGTGGCCACCGCGTTCGCCGGACTTGACCACTTGTGACTTTTATCAGTGGGGTAATCAAAAAGGAAAAGTGTACGCAATTAATCCAAAAACATTAGTAGACTTGAAAGACAATATTCGTAATGAGATTTTGGCAATTGATGCGGCAGAGTTGCGCAAAGCGCAATGATAACACGTTAGTGCGCGCACAAAAATGCATTGAAACACAAGGCGGTCATTTTTGGCATCTACTGTGAAAGGCAAGACAAGATCACAAAATTACTTCAGTAAATAAAGTAAGTAAATAATTTAATAAAGTAAGTGCACTTTACTAATCAAACCTGTGCGCTTTGTATGTATTTTTATATGCTTGTGGCGTACCGGGCCGGTTTTCAGTGCGCCACCCCGTGTACTGTACTGTACTGTATTGTACTGTACTGAATATGTTTATTTACCCTAGATATTTTCCATTTACATGATTACAAACTAAATGAAACTACTACTTTCTCCACACGCACTTCAATGAACGCAATATTTGGTACTTATGTTTTTTCGTTTAGAAAAATTTTTAGATGCACTCTTACATGATCTTAGATGCACTTTGTGTCTCCTCCTAGAAACAGGTCGGATTGAATTCTATGTTATTTGTATTTACAAAGTTTCTGTTTTTTTCTTCAGTTGTTGAGACCAAACCCCTCTTCTCTTTCATCAAAGCTCCAAGGGATTGGGTCAAGTCATGCGCTGATAAATGAAGGTAGTCGTTACCGTGAATTACGAAAGTAGACAGTTAATTGTCGAAGTAGTTGCAATAATTTCCTTACAATACTGAAAGGTACGAGCGAAGTAGGTATATATATGCACTTTTTAATGGTAGAGAATAGAAACTCCGTGCAATATGTTCAATGTAAGTAGATATGTTTCCTCATACAACCTTAGACATAGAGAGATCTCATACTGTTTATACGGTACGTACATAGGAATTTTTGAGAATTATCGAAATTGTCTTGCGCTGAAGAACCAAAAATAATACTCTAAAATTTCGTTTTTCAGTGGTGAAAAGTAGACAATTGCGTAATTATGCAATCGAAGACAGCAGCTGCGCCTGCTATGCGTGGCGTATGAGTGTGTGCATTTTTGTGCATGTTTGTGTGTGTATGGTGGCAGGAGATTCTGATGACAAAGACTAATTTTCTCTTTTCTAGTAAGAAAAAGCTTATTACTTTCCTGCTTAAGCAACCTCCTGTCATTCATGTCATTTTTCAGTGGTTTTCATTAACTTTCTTTTTTGTTCATTTAAGTTCAGAATAGGGAGTTCTATTCTTTTTTCTTTGTCTCCTGTCAGTCTTTGGCTCAACAACTCTTCCAATTACGAGTGTCAAATGTTCTTCACAGAATCCCATTACCCACTAAAAACTCATTAAGAAGAAGTTGTGTGTACTTAGCACTCTCCCCCTCTCCCCATAATCATCAACTCACTTCCTTTTTTTGTTTTTTCTTTATTTTCTTTTCCCTGTTTTTATTCTTTCTTCGGCCGTGTGTTTGGCTAAATAACAAGCTGCTAAACAAACTTTTCGGGTAACTAATTGATTTCTGTCAAAGTTTTTCTACCTCCGCTGGGATTAGTTTATAAACAAAATAGAAGCCATGGTTTTTGTGTTATGGGTATCTTATTACATTATACGCATTAAAAACTTGGACTTTTATTCTAGAGACAAAATCCATACGCATGTACTCTCATGTCCAAAATGATTGTCGGATATCTATAACTGTCTTCTTGTAAGAATATAATTTGATAATGATTTTGCAGGGTACTTTTAATACTATGTGTACAATCCGGAAATGTATATTTGTGGTAAATTTCATAGGAAAAGAATTGTAAATACGAAAATTAGAACGGGTAAAACGTGGTGCGTGGTGTATGTTGTTAAATAGACAAGAAACTTTTATTTTCGTTTTATTGTTCTTATTTACTGCTCTTTTGACATGCAATTTACCATATACATGTCTTTGCCGATTATACACATACTAACATTATAAGAAATACCGGGCGAATTCGTTATCAAATTATATTCCTACAACAACATATTTATAGACATGTGACAATAATTTTGGAGATGAGTGTATGTAAGTAATTCCTTTACCATATATTTTACCATTGACTGGTTGTCAAATCAATGACTTGATTTGAGTTACGTCATTGATTTGGCATTACCCTGGCATTACCCTAATTTGTACATTAAGGAAGTTAGAGAATAAAGGTTCAGAGAGCTTCAAATGTGGTATTGGGGGATGATGGAGAAGATAAAATAGACAGAGAAAATAGCAACCGAAGATGTATTTCGAAAAACTGATAGGAGAGAAGAAGACGATTTTAGTCAGCATTCTTCGTAGGATGGCCAATTGGACTGGACATATCTTGCGAAGAAATTGTCTTCTTCATACCACCGTGGAAGGAAAAATGGAAGAAAAGGAAGGAATGGGAAGAAGAAGAGCACAACTGATCGATGATTGAAAAATAGAAGAAAATATTGGAAATTAAAAGAGGAAGCTGAAGATCGAGAAATGTGGAAGAAACATTTCCAGGCTCAAACGTAAAATTAAAATAAATAAATAAAAGTCAATTAGCCCCAAGACCTGCCAAAAGGAAGAATCTATATATATAAAATTGAAAATCACTATGTTTGTGACTCTAAATCTCCTGAACCAGCTGACCTATCTCGATCAAAATTTGTAACATGGATGAGTTCGAAGCTGGGCTGGTTTTAGGCTATTCATTTTGATGATTGAACTGAGGGTGGGGGAGGGGTATAAAAATAAATAAAACTTAATAAGTCCTGAACCACTCGACCGATCTTGATAAAATTTTCAACATAGATGAGGTTTAGGCCTGGATTCGTTCTTATGATTTAAATTTGACGGAGCAATGTAGGGAAGGAAAAGGAAGAGATATTCAAAAATCAACTTATATAACACTGAAAGTGACTATTTTTGAATCTTAATAGCTCTTGAACTATCCGACCGATCTCAATCAAATTTTCAAGATACATGAGGTCGGATCTGGAAACATTTTTGTAATTTCATCGAATAAATAAAAACCAATAAAAACTAATAACTTTTGAACCACCCAACCAATCTCGATCACATTTCCAATATATATGAGAGTCGAGGCTTGGATGCTTTTCATCATTTCACTTTGGCAAGCCAACCTAGGCTTGGGGAAGGGGGAGATATATATGTAAAAAAAATAAAATTATAATGACTACTTTTATGACTTCATCACTCTTGAACCACCCGACCGCTCCCAAGGTTTCAGCATACATGAGTTTAGGGGCAGGGATTACTTTAGGCTATTTACTTTGACGATGCAACGTAAGGGAGAGGGAAGGGAGAGAAATTTTAAAATGAAAAATTACCGATATTATTGTTGAATCCATAGTTTTCGGGATCGACGAGAGAAACAGTGACACTTTTGATGATGTTTCAATCCAAGTTCAGCCATGATATTTGTGAAGGGTACAACGTAAGGGAGGGGGATAAATATTCAAAAATGATCGAAAATTACTAATATTAGTGTCGAATCCATAGTTTTAGGAGTAGCTGAGACTAACAATGACAATTCTGATGCCGTGTGTCGCAGCACGAAGGAGAGGGAGGGAAGTTATATATAATAATAATAATAATAATAATAATAATAATCGAAAATGACTAATATTAGTGTCTAATCCATAGTTTTCGGGATCATTCAGGTATACAGTGACATTTCCGATCTGGTTTAAATTCAAAATCAGTCCCACCACTTGGGGAAGGAAGAGAAAGATTATATATATGTATAAATGATCGGAAGTGGCCGCTGTCAGTGTCGAATTTACAGTTTTCTGGGTCGCTTAGAAGAACAGTGATACTTTCGATTCCGTTTAAATTCAAATTCAACCTCACAATTTGGGGAAGGGGGAGGAAGACACATTTCAAAATGATCGAAAGTGACTGATATTAGTGCTGAATTCACATTTCTTGGTGTATCTGAGATGGACTGTGACAATTGCGATGCCATGGCTCGCAACATGGGGAGGGATATATATATATATATATATATATATATATATATATATATATATATATATATATGTGTGTGTGTGTGTGTGTGTGTGTGTGTGTAAATGGTCGAAAATCACCGATATTAGTGTTGAATCGCTAGTTCTTGGTGTCGTCGAGATGAACAGTGACATTTCTGATGCTGTTTAAAACCAAATTCAGCCCCGCATCTTTGTGAGGGGGAAAGGGAAATACATAAAAGTGATAAAAAAAATAACCCATATTAGTGTCGAATCCATAGTTTCCGGGGTTGCTGACATGACCGGTGACACTTTCGATTCCGTGCCCCGCAACATGGAAGAGGAGGAGGGAAAGATATATAATAATGATCAAAAATGACCGATATTAGTGTCTGATCCGTAGTTTTTAGGGTCGCTGAGATGAAGAGTGACACTTCCGATCCCGTTTAAAGCCAAATTCAGCCCTGCAACTTGGGAGAGGGAGAGATAATAAAATGTTCGATAATGACCAATATTAGTTTCAAATTCATGGTTTTCGGGGTCGCCGAGATGATCAATAATCTTTCCGATGCCGTTTAAATCGATATCATTAAAAATGAAAACAGCACATTTCACGGGTACTAAACACATGAGATGCGGAGTTGTGCATCTAAATTTTCATTTCATCCTATAGTAGTATATGCTAGTACCTAATAATAATAATAATAATAATAATAATAATAATAATAATAATAATAATAATAATGAAACAAGCAGTGACTGTTGTAGGCTGTTGTTTTTACCTCATGTGGTATAATACTGTCGACAGTTTACTTGAACGATAAAAGATGACATCAGCCTCGACACATGTTTTTTTTTTTTTTTTAAGTGAGGCTCCTATTATCAAAATCCGCCACACCCATTTCCCTTAGTTTCGAGTAATCTCGCAAAACGTGCAGTGAAGCTCCATACACGTGTATATAGTCCCATATTTGAACTAGTTTTTTAGTATGAAATATTAAGCTTTTAAACAAAATTCTGTTTCCATGGAATTCTTTTCGATCAAACATATAACAAGCGATATATAACTCAATTTTGGATATATGGTTTGGCGGCTTTTGATACTAGGCGCCTCAAGTACTTGCGACCATAGCTTCCGATGAACTTAATTAGTAGACAGGGTGATTCTACTCTTTTTCGAGAATGTTTTCTTCGTGATATGCTACATTGTTGTAACTTCCGAACGAAAATGAAAACGTCTTGTGATCGTTGGAAAGTTCATATTTAATATATCAGCAGACTTAAATTTTTCATGGTCGTTATGTGCTCAGCGGAAGGTATGGGTGAACTTACTAAAATATGTTTCTTTCCCATGTCTGATAAAAACAAATCATTATATTTTGGATGTCTAGATGCTCACCTTTTTGTTTTAAAATGAGAGAGGATTCTCATAAAGTATTATTATACCAAATGTTGCTTTCGGGTGGGAATAAAGGTAAACTTCCAGCATTTTTGTCTTCTTTTGGCATTCTCTATCCCTTGTCTCCTTTTTCGAACTCTTTGCCCCTAACTTGCTCTAATGATATGTCCTCTCTTTTCACTGCTACATCCTAAAATATCTAAGACAACAAACCTGATAACCTCTATTATAAATTGTATTTTAACAATCAGTTTTTGAAGACGAAACTTACGAGAATGTAGTAGCGATGTGTGTGTCCACTAAATAAGCCGAACCTCGGAAAATTCTCACAAATGACGGAAAACTTTAAGAACACACTGTAATAAAACATCAACACGTACAGAGAAAAGTGCGGAAAGTGTTTGGACATCCCTGGACAAATATGTCTCACGCCGTTTGATGTTCCCTGTCATATGTGAGGAAATGAAGCCTATTATATATTGTGCAATGTCTACACAAATGGAGAACACTAACGCCACTATAATGCAAAGTTAACTTTGTAAACCATTATTTACGGTTACAGACTATGGTTTTTGTATATAAGGAACTAAAATCTTAGTTCGTATAGTTAAAAGCATTTAACATGCTTTGCACATTCTCACCATGGGGTTTGAGAGTTCAACTGCCATGAGACACGAAATCTGGTCTCACATACTTATCTTGTGTAGGCCACGAGACCTGTTTTCAGGTTTCAGTACAACAACTGCTTCAGGCCTTGAGGTCTTTATCAATACCTCACCTCGTACTTGATAATATGGATTGAAATATTCGTTTGGCCTCAGAAAGTTGCAAAGTGATCGTAGCCCGTGGATTTTTTTATAGTATGTGTTTACAATATAGAAGTAAACAAAAATCACAGAAATAATGGTAATTTTAAAATTTCGCGACGAGGCCCCAAGCTAAGGAAACCACTTTACCCCGTGGCAGTCAACCTGTTAGTAGTGAATATGATATCGCAAAACCATTCATCTCTACCCTCGAAGAAGATTATTGTGAATGTCCCTTGTCATATTGTTGCACAGTAAGAAACCACAACCACGTTCGTTTCAAATTTTCTGTTCATTACTCACTGGTGTTTGTGAAATGAGTGTGTTTTCTTACTGTTTCAGAATTTTTACAACGTCAGGCAGTTCGTGCTTTCTCTGATGGTTTTACGAACAAACAAAAGAAGGCAAGTACTTTAGGTAATTCTTCAGAAACAGACACATTGTTGAAATTATCAGATCTATTGAGTACCCACTTAGAGTTAATATGAAATTTGCCCTGGTATTCTCTGTGGTTTTACCGATGAAAGGAAGTTTTAGTACCTACAAAAACGTTTTATCCCAAAGCAGAGACGTACGTTTAACAACTTGAGAGCTCAATGTCGTTAAGTATAATAACTTTCTTCTATTTTCTTCTGTGGTGATGGTTTATATAAGTACATAACCTACTCTCTCTCTCTCTCTCTCTCTCTCTCTCTCTCTCTCTCTCTCTCTCTTTATCTATCTAAATATCTAAGCCTTCGACTACCATAGCTATATTTATTAAGATAAAACGTTGTTTGGAATAAAAGTATTTGTTTATGGTCTCTAGAATACATATTTACTACAATTTTGAGAAGGTCTAACCCAGTACTCCGGTACCACACTGTCACACTGGGCATTATTTTACAAAGTATCTCATATATGTATATTTAACGAATATGGAATTGTACTATGTATTATTTTTGTATAGTTTAATATTTTTATATAATTTGTAATGCACTTATCAAGCAATCCACTAAATTGATAACACACAATACAGAAAATGTTTAGTAGTTTACTTTAAACAAATTCAAGAGTATTAAGAATTCTGTAAACATCTTATATTTCATATCAAATTTAGGGTTATTTGATGGTTTTTGCCAACATTCGAAACCTTTAACTTAATATTCTTGAGAAGTAATGTTAATTTTAGCAGAAGACCTTAGAACTCTTGAAACTAGACACTTCATCGTCTTCAGTGTCATAGCCATCTTCATGGTCTTCTTTAGTATTATAAGTCATCTGCAGCAAAAATAAGAACGACTTCACGTTGACAAGAAAATATTACACACGCAAACACAGAAAATACATTTCCAAATTAGAAACCGTTGAAATATTGTTAAGAGATATCTGGGGAACGGAATATAAATCAAAATGGGAAAGTAATACATACGATTGCAAGTGTGACTTGTTCTATTCTGCAATACAAAGTGAACGTGTATATCCCATTCTCGCATGTAGATGACACCGAAAATTCAACTGGCCATAAAAGGACGACAGTTGAGATTTGTATCACACATAATAAGAGTTACTACTAGCTGATCTATCAATTAAGATACTATAATATTTAAATCATACGTATGGCTCGTAGAACCACTATTACTGGTGCACTTGTTCTGCAAGTGGACTTTCGCCATAGTTATCATTAAAATGTAAGTGCAGACGCTCCCATTAAATTTTCTTGTACTAATGACATTTCATTAAGTATCAACAAAACGAGGACAAGTTACGTACCTTCAAAGTAGTAACCTGTCGGTGACACTGGAAATTACCGGATATATATATATATATATATATATATATATATATATATATATATATATATATATATATATATATATATATATATATATATATGTGTGTGTGTGTGTGTGTGTGTGTGTGTGTATAAAGAAAAAGAGAAATTACACTAATGAACATAGTTTCTATTACCCTTTTTAAAATTAGAACAAAAGAGTAGCTATAAAACTGGTTAATCTTTTTGTTTGTTTGTTTGCTACTAAAACATCCTAAAAGTTCCAATTCTGCATATAATGTTACACTTGTTACTGTACTCTTTCTTTAAGACATACGAACAAAACTGTCTGAGTCGTTTTTGAGAAGGTTGTTAAACTTACCCCAACAGTAAATAACCCCTTTCGGATCTTTCTCAACCAAATCACTCATACCAGATTGTAGATTTTTTTAGTGAAATATTGATTTATCAAATACAAACAAAATCGTTAGAGACATTATTGAGAAAATTAATTTGTTCTATAATTTCAAAAAAACGACTAATTGTTATTTGAATAGCACGAATTGTCATTGTATGTGCTGCTCTCGTGACACTTAGTTTGGTTTGCACATAACGTTACTTGAGTTACTCCTACATCGGTACTTCCACTTTAATTCAATTTGACCTGGTCAACAGAGATCAGAGAATGAAATATTCCTTATACAGCAGGTTATCCTGCTTCTTATGAATGCGGTCTACTTTGAAAACCGTATATGATATATATATATATATATATATATATATATATATATATATATATATATATATATATATATATATATATATATATATATATACAAGGAATCTAGACTTCATAGGCGTTCTAAAGTTAACGAAACTTACACAAACAATCGCCGTGGTCTATAATCCTTTGAACGACTGTATGTTCAAATATGGTCTTAGTGTTGGTAGGTTTGTTATTATGCAGACTGTCGAGTGAGGATTAATTTCGATCCTGGACAAGAACAATACGGTATCATATGCTGGGAGGCTGTCGTTTGCGTGACTTTGGTAACGAATACAACATTGAATGTTCAATGAATCTTTTAGTGGAAACACCATTTACAGAGAAATTTTTTCTCAAGTTAAAGGCATTTATTCCTGTATATGTTAATTCACTACGCTTTGGTAAGTTTAAAACAAAAATGTTAGAAATTTGAAAACATTAAATCCCAATACACTTAAAGTTTCATATTATTAACAATTCATACAGATCTATTGAAAATACGCTCAATTGTCAGGTGTTCCATCACTTTCAGTTCACGGTTTTCTCTCAACAATTCCGAGATATTTCGAATCCAGTATTGCTTTAATTTGAAACAATGACATTTCGAATTAATCAAATTCGACCAGAGAAGTCACCAGAGGGGATAATCGATTCCTCATTTTTCATTGGATCTTTCAGTCTAGAGTTAAAAACTATTTGACGGGAAACTTAAACCGAAATAAGTATATAATACATTTATACAACAATGCGATTCATACTGTTTAAAACGTCTTCGAGAGACAAATATTTACTTGTCAATTAAAATGTTTACATGTAACCTTCATTCAAATTGAGGAAGAAATAAACTTCAAAAATTGAGATATAAGTCTGGATATATTACTTCTATTTCTTGAGGGGATTGATAAAGAAGACAACGTGGAGAATTCCTATATCATTAACTTCGGATATGGTATACTGAGCAAACAAAATTGGTATGCTCTACATGGAGCTAGTAATTCTTAAGATTGACTAAAAGTTGTGCATTTTGTATTTCAGTTTTCTGGGCCACTGACATCATTAGTTACTGCTGATGGGCAATATTTCTAAAGACGTAAAAGTGGAACCTTGATTAAATTATTAGTGAAACATTCTAATGCAAAAGACCTTCGTTTGATTTTCTTTGCACAAAACCCCAGTGTTGAAGAGAGATGCTAAAATCACACATTTTCAACTATATGACTTAAAATATAATACCTTCAACTAAATCTCGAAGCCAATCTGTAACAGGAAGTACTATATTTATTTACCATGCTTTTTCTACGGTATTTAATTTGCAACACTGCGTAAGTCATATGTATGAAAAGCAAATCAATATGAATATTACGCTGGTGTTCGGTGACTCATGAATATAATGTCTATATATAGTATCAGTAATGTTAATCAGTTATCGATTCTACTAATGGTTATGTCAAAATTAATGTCTAGATGAATATCACAGTGTCATATAAGTGAAATTTATAGATCGTACCGAATGTTATTCTGCGGCCGTTAATAATAATTTACTGTTATAATAACGAGTACAACATTAAAAAGTATTTCCTTCTTCAGCATATGGCATATAATATTTAACGAAGTTCCTGACGTACATCATAAGTAGAAACAAAAATCTCAGATTTAACATTGCCAGAAATCGTTATAATACATAAAAGATTCTAGATTCTATAAGAGATAAGCTAATAGCAAGAATTGTCAGATATTACCTTACGATAGGAGTTCTCCGTGCATGTTATCCAATTCATAAAAACTGTAAATTTTGTTCTTCTTGCATCTGTTAAATTTTAGTAACACTTTTTGTTATACAGTTTAATACAACCTGGAAGAATATAATATTGTGTCGAATTTTACAATGTAGGTTGAGTAACACACACACACCTATATCGATATCGATATCTATCTATCTATCTATCTATCTATCTATCTATCTATATTATATATATATATATATATATATATATATATATATATATATATATATATATATATATATATATATAAGCACCTTAAAATACATGTTATACATGTTCAATAAAAACGATTAAATTTTTAAGTGTAAAAAACGTAAATATAAAGAAAACTGGAAATTTAACTATATACTGTACGTGTATTTATATTGAGATAGTAATAGCAAGAAACCAAATAACACGGAACTTAATACACTTTAACAGGTAAAAGTAACTACAAATGATGTTGATTGAGAAGAGAGTTTGTATTATTTGGGAAATATAAGTTGGTAAAAAGAGTAAAAGTAGGAAAATAGTGAACCTGGTGAATAGACGAAGAATTTTTATATCAAAAAGAATATGTTATTTTGAAAAGCACTCTTATCTATGGACATTTCTCAATTATTTGAGACAAATCAATCGTCAAACATATCCAGATGGTGCGCGTTTTTTGAATTTTTTTCACTTTAGAGGAACAAAAATACGAAGGAATATATATTCATATCTTTTCATATCATAGAATAACGAAGTGACGTGAACGAATTGATTCATCTTTTTTTTTCAATCCCTTTATAATTACTAAATGAGTGAACATAATATAGTATTTAACACTGTATTAAAGTAGTTTCCAAGTTTTTATTGTCGAAAATTGTTATATACAACTCACCAATACTATGAGCTTATGTAGACCATGCATTCGGCATTAGATATGTTTTATCCTTCAGGATAAGTGACATAAAACCACTATTATCAAAAACAATGGAAAAGAAAATAAGACAGTTTGAAGCAAGCGAGATAACATGTAATATTATATGTAAGATTATTAGCAGGGTGTATATTAAACTTTCTGACTTTCTCCCTGCTGGTTTACTGGCAAGCATGAGTGTCTTTATTGCATATTGCCCAGGATTCGATTAACGGTGAAAATGTTATATTTGAACTCATTACTGTGGTTTCGATTTCTCTGTAAACTGTGGGTACAAGTCTCATACACTGTCGGTGCTGAAGAGCAACACTAAACTTGAAAAAATAAACAAACCATTGTAAATATATATACCCGTATATATATATATATATATATATATATATATATATATATATATATATATATATATATATATATATATATACCGGGTGATTCAATAAGAACGTACCAGGCCTATATCGCAGCTAATACTGCACGTAGAGCCTTCAAACAAAAAATGCATCACCAAATCGTATGCGTAGAATGCAATAAAAATAGTAGCAAGACCAGTAGCGTCTCGTGAATACCTCCAACGGGGGGGCAACTTCAAAATTTGAAATGGAAAGTGGTATAACTGTTGGAATCGTGCGAAAGGACATTAAATGTCATGCAACTTTTAGAGGACAAACTTTGTCATATCCTTTCCCATTTAGCCGCTAGAAGCGTTGTTGCAGACTTTTATCAGACTACCTGTAGGCACAACCCGTTGTGCGCTTGTTTCAATGGAGGCACAACCAACCCCTGTTTCCGTGTCAAATTTTGCAGATGACCCCCGTTGGAGATATTCACGATACGCCACTGGTGTCGCTACTATTTTTATTGACGTCTACACATACGATTTGGTAGTTCAATTGTTTGTTTGACGACTCTATGTGCATTATTAGCTGAGATAAAGGACTGCTACGGGTAGTCAGATATAAGTCTGCAACAACGCTTCTAGCGGCTAAATGGGATAGGATATGACAAAGTTTGTTCTCTAAAAGTTGCATGACATTTAATGTCCTTTCGAACGATTCCAACAGTTATACCACTTTCCATTTCAAATTTTGAAGTTGCCCCCCGTTGGAGGTATTCACGAGACGACACTGGTCTCGCTACTATTTTTATTGCATTCTACACATACGATTTGGTATTGCATTTTTTTTTTTTTTTTTGTTTGAAGGCTCTACGTGCAGTATTAGCTGCCATATAGGCCTGGTACGATCTTATTAAATCACCCGGTATATCTAAGTACGATTTTTTTTTACTGATTATACCTAAACATCATTTAACTGTGATTAATTTGTTAAATTCGCGTGTATGTGTTAAAGTGTTATTTAAATATGAAATTAATATTTTAATTTATCGTTCTACCGTTGGCCCTTTAGGCAAAAGGAGATGATTAGTGAAAGTGAGTAATTCAGAAAGAATACAAGGAATGAAAATGTGGGACATGAAGCGATAATCTAGAGACAATTCAAGCAGACGAAACTATGCACCACGAGCCCACATGGATCAAGATAGATTCATTAGACAAAATTCAATTATTATGTGTTCTCGTCATAATGTCAATAGCCAATACATACTAGACATTAAATATTCTGAGTAAAACATTTTTTACTGTATTCTAGACATAAGTTATATAAATTAAGAGAATGAGTCAAAAACACTAAAAATTAAAACAGAGGTAACCGAAAGTAAGTGCAAGCAACAAAACATATATAGCAAAAATAGACATACAAAAAGGAAGTATAAAAAGAAGCAGCACAGGACACGTGAACTTCTACATTCTCATGAATAACAGTAAGAACACAGTCACTAAAAACATGAATTATCCCCCAAAACCTAGCTAATATTTTAAGAAATCTCAAACATTCTCTGAAGTCATGGCATGTTGGATAAAGTTATTCTACAAGAATATACTAAACAATCAATGAGGTTATAGTTAATTTGAGTTTAACGTCCCGTTCAGCAGCGAGGCTATATGAGACAATGAGATTATAGTGTTTCACAGTACAATTAGTGTCACACAGCAAAAAGGAATGTGTGAAATAAAAATACCTGATACGGTCTTCTCGGTTTATTACCAAAATAGTTTTAACAGAATGAAGATATGATCTGAGATTGAAACAGGGACCCTTCTCACAGAAAGTTAATCGCTCTACCACAAAGCCCTCCGGCCCTCGTGCCATTTGTACATAATCGTAAAGCCGTAATTAAATCAAATACTAACATGTTTCTCTAAAGAATCTATTAAGACCCTATTTTCATTTATATATACGAGGATGGTTCAATAATTATTGTCCCTGATCTGTAAGCAATATCATTTTTCCGAAAAGTCTCCTTTCATAGTAATGCACTTCTTCCACCTATGCTGTAAAGCCATTATGCCAGCTTCAAAGAAAGTCTCTAGCTAAGCCGTGAGCCATTCCTCCAGAGCTTCAATAACGGCTGCATTTGAGTCAAACTTCTTCCCCTTGAGGTGCTCCTTCAACTTTGGGAAGAAATGAAAGTCACTAGGGACGAGGTCGGGTGAGTAGGGAGGATGTTCCAACACATGGATTGCGGAACCAGTAAGATGGCTTTTGTGGGCTGGAGCATTATCTTTGTGGAACAACACTGTTCGCTGCAACATCCCACGCCGTTTTTCCTTGATTGCTTCGCGTAACTTAGGGATTAGGGCTGCATAAAAAGTCCCCGTGACATTGTGTCCAACTTCCAGGTAGTCAATAAGGAGCACACCTTTCGCCACGTCTCATCCACTGTCACAAATCTATCACAGAATTGTTTTAGGTCTGCCCCCATAACCTCCAAACCAGCCCTTGAACATCGAAATATGTTTTTTCTGATTTTCACGAGATAACATTTTGGGTACCCATCGCGCTGACACCTTTCTGAATCCCAAGTGTTCACGCACAATGGTTTCCACTGAGCCATAGAGATGTGCATGATGTCTGCCAACTGTAGCACCGTGATTCCTCTGTCTGCTATAATCATATCATGCACAGCATCAATGTTTTCTGGGAT